>NC_139161.1:18571345-19304965 GCF_964270905.1 Leucopleurus acutus | reverse complement strand
GTGGTTAAGAATCCGCCTACCAATGCATGGGACACGGGTTTGAGCCCTGGTCCAGGAAGATCCCACATGCTGTGGAGCAACTAAGCCCGTGCACCACAACTACTGAGCCCGTGTGCCACAACTACTGAAGCCTGCGCGCCTAGAGCCCGTGCGCTGTAACAAGAGAAGCCACCACGATGAGAAGCCTGCACACTGCAACAAAGAGTAGCCCCCACTTGCTGCAACTAGAGAAAGCCCGCAAGCTGCAACGAAGAACCAATGTAGCCAAAAATAAAGTAAAATAAAATTAATTAATTTAAAAAAAAAAATCTGCGCTTCCACTGCAGGGGGCACGGGTTCGATCCCTGGTCGGGGAACTAAGATCCCACATGCCTCATAGTGTGGCCTAAGGAAAAAAAAAAAACAGTAATAATGTTCACTGTGGAAGATTTGGAGAAATACAAAAACAAAAAACAAAAGATAAAATCACCCATATCGTATCATCACACTATCTAGAACTACAATTGACATGTTGGACATGTTGATATAATTCCTCTTAATCTATCTCAGGGTACGTATATATATTTTTTATTTCTTTCTGGAAGTTAGGATCATAGGATTTTTTACAGTTTTCTATTCTCTTTTAACTCTTATTTTATAGTAAACATGTTCTATACAACGGGATTTCTGTTTAAAGCCCAGAGAACAACTGTTTGGTTTCTATTAGTGTTTTCAATATAATCCTGAAAATTCCATTAAGGGTCACAGAATTTATTTATAATTATAAGCTCCAATTTTTTTGTTCTCGCCATACCACATTCCAAAAATAATATGAGGTAGCTGCAAACTCCTTAAAGTAAATTAGGGAGGAGAAAAAAATGAGGAAACACTAAGAGGCAATTAATACTAGACAAAGACACTCAACCTTCATAACATTTTCACTGTTGGATTAAAGGTGTAACGAATGACAGGGAGTCCACATTTAAATATTATAGCTTAATATTTCACCACTGATAACTACCCTAGACATTAAGACTTTGGAATTTCAAATTTAAAAAGATAATTCGAAAAAAAAAAAGATAATTCGAAATAAGTACACTTGTATACTAAATATGTAATTTCCTTGCTTACAAATCCAAACAGTTCCTTTGTAAAGTTTAAGACTAGATGTTTGCCTTTAATAAAAAGTCTTTGCAGAGATCTAGTTTTGATTTCCTAAAAAGACAAAATATTAACACTTGAGTGCCCAATCTGAACTAACCTCATTGTAATATTCAAATATATTCAATTACAAATAATAGGATTTGCTTTAAAGTCAGAAACAAACACTTCTTTGCAAAAAATGGACATTGAGATATAAGAGAACTTGAATTATAGTTCCCTACTAAGGTGGCAAAATTGAAAAAAGAAAGAAGTACTGGGCTTCCCTGGTGGCGCAGTGGTTGAGAATCTGTCTGCTAATGCAGGGGACACGGTTTCAAGCCCTGGTCTGGGAAGATCCCACATGCCGCGGAGCAACTAGGCCTGTGAGCCACAACTACTGAGCCTGCGCCGCGTCTGGAGCCTGTGCTCCGCAACAAGAGAGGCCGCGATAGTGAGAGGCCCGCACCGCGATGAAGAGTGGCCCCCGCTTGCCACAACTAGAGAAAGCCCTCGCACAGAAATGAAGACCCAACACAGCCAAAAGTAAATAAATAAATAAATAAAATTAAAAAGTGGCTGTACCATTTTTAAAAAAAAAAAAAGAAAGAAGTACTAAATTACTGGGGAGCAGAGCTCGGAGAAGCGAAAGAACAGTTTTAATGATACTCTGGGGCACATTCAACCCCCCAAATTCTACTATCCCTCATTCTTCTTATCTCACTTTAATTCTTGGAAAAGTTCCAGAATCTTGTGCTGAGCACATGATTTTTTCCATTCCAAATCCTGACCTGTGTAAAGTCTTATCACTAGCACTACTTTTGTATAGTTATCTAATTTAAATCCAGAAACACAGAGAATAAAATGTATCAGGTTTACAGTTAAGTGTAAGAGGTGGAGACTACCAGGAATGCTAACAACAAAAAGGAAGGAAAACCTACTGCCTCGATCCATGAAGGATAATCAGGATGTTAAAAACAAAACCAAAAGCACCACCCAAAATATAGTGCTCACGCAGCTACCTCTGAGAAAAAGATTCTGAAAACTATGAATTGTCAAGGCCTCTTATTTCAAATCTAATAGTGTTATGGAATTAACAAATAAAAACAAAAACGGACATATTCTCCAAACTTCATTTGGGATAGGCAGCATATTTGATCACAAATATTTCAGATTAAAAGAACAAGAGCATAACAAACATAATTCCCTCTAAACTGAAAGTAACACAACTAGATGCGCTTTGTCAATTACTGAGCGCGAAGTTCATGGTTAAAGTTGCCTGAGAACAGGTCTGAGCTCCAGACAAAGACCACAAAACAAACCAAATTTGAGCATCACGTGGCCCCCCACTTTGTCACACGTCCCCTCCGCCAACCAGACACGCTCCTCTGAAGCGGTGTGGTGTAAAGCCAAGTACCAAGAGACTTGACCTTGGATGGGCCTGGGTGCAAGCCCTCCCTACCATTTATCAGCTGTTTGTTTGGGAGATATTACTTGACTACATAACAGGCTTCTCTAGTAAAATGGGGAAGTAACCCTCTTTTGAAGGATTGTTATATCGGTTTAAAAAAAATAACAGATGTACAGCATCCTTCCTATATGTGCTGGGTACACCTCATTGCCGTATTGTTCCTTCCCCTCACGGCATCCCTTTCATCAGCATTTCTTATACTAAATCCATTTCCTCAATGCCCTGGGAAACATAGATTAATTAATTGGATTAGTCCTGTTAAATGATAAAGTCAGCTTTCCCTGCTTACATGCATTTTAATGGGTCTTTGTAACATCCTGAGGGAGGAGTTAGTAATGCTGTGATCTGGTGTGAGTGAAGGGGAGAGAGGGTTGGGTTGGTGCCCTGATCAAATATCTCCACCCATAGTTCACCTAAGGATAGCTCCAGGTCCTAAAAAGACTAAAGGTGAAAACACCAAGTGATATGCAAATGAATGAAAAAGATGAAAAATAAGAATCTTGGTTTAAGAGCAGTCCAATGAACTAATGGTTATTGCTAATATTTATATATCACTTACTATGTGCGAGGCACTTTTAAGTACTTGCCATATTTATTTATTCATTTCATCTTCACGACAACCCTATGAGATAGACATTATTTTTATACCCATTTTACAGAGGAGGAAAATGAGGCACAGAATTTTAAGTGATTCACCCAAGATCAGACAGGTAGTAAAGGCATGAAGCTGGAATCCTAACCCAAATAAGTCCATTTTCAGAATTCCTGAACTTAATGCTACAGTGGAAGTTTTCATTGATTTTAAGTAACGCATGAGTCAACCATAATACCAAGCCAGTGTGATCTAATGATATTTTAACAGACATATATAGCATTTGAATGAAAGGATCTATTAGTCCAGCTGTAACTGGCCCACACCTAGTGATATTCTAATTGTATCACAATTTAAATGGTGCATTAAAAAACAAACACATTCAGGGAGGGGCAATCAGGGTGTGAGGAGTCCAAGAACTTGAACGTTTTGCCCAGGAAGAAGACTTGGGGAGCAGGAAGTGAGGTTAGGAGAGAAAAATATAAATTACGAAGAGTGGCTTTTCAAATACTTGGAGATCTGAAAGGGTAAATCACTCCAGAATCAGGATCTGTTTTCCCACAACATCTACTCCTGGATTCTGCCCTCTGTATGCAGAGGTTCCCCACCCTGGCTGCAGATCAGAATTACAAGGGCAGATTTTTTTTTTTTTTTTTTTTTTTGCGGGTCACGGGCCTCTCACTGTTGTGGCCTCTCCCGTTGCGGAGCACAGGCTCTGGACGCGCAGGCTCAGCGGCCATGGCTCACAGGCCCAGCTGCTCCGCAGCATGTGGGATCTTCCCGGACTGGGGCACGAACCCGTGTCCCCTGCATCGGCAGGCGGACGCTCAATCACGGCGCCACCAGGGAAGCCCAAGGGCAGATATTTTTTAAAAAATAAAATAGAGATGCCCGGGAACCAAACCAGATGCCAAATGGGAATATTGCTGAGGGTGGGAACCAGGTTTCAATACTTAAAAGCTCCTCAGACAATGCTAAGGTGTGGCCAGACTGAGAACCTTGGAACAAGAGCAGAATCAGGTCTCACCCAGGATGCACATCACAATCACCTGAGGGGCTCTGAGATGCTGGAGGCTGGTCCTTACTCTACATGTACTGCATAATCATCCCCAAGGATGGGGTCCAGGCAGTTGTAATGAAGCAGAGCCCTGTGGAGACTGCATCAGGGAACTATGGCATGAGATGAGGCTGGAGAAGGCTCTGGTGTAAGCCATAAAAAGAAACAGGAACTCTCGCCCAAGGGTAATGGGGAGATCTGTAGAGTTTTAAGCAGACAAGTGACAAGTCTGTAAGCAGACAGCTTAGGGGGTCCCTGCAGAAAGGGAACCAGGAATGGCTTTCTCAACATAAGAGAAGCCATTTTGGCCTAAGCCATTTTGTGATCTACGCCTGGCTGCAATGCTTGCCCTTGAACAGGTCTCAGTAATTAATGATCTTAAGAGAACACAGGAGTGCACAACAAAGAAAAGGTAGTCAAAGAACAGCGAAGTAATAAAGAAGAGTCCTAGTTCCTCCTCAAGAGATATACATGACAATATATCTTTGAGTTCTGCAGGAACTAAGGCCCCCATCCAGGTGAAGGATAGAACAATGATGTTGACCCTCCTGACTTCAATCAACTAAAGCTTGGACTCTGTAGACCTTTGCCCTAATTCTATGCTGAATTCCCCTCTGCCCAAGCCCCTTCATGAATATGCATGTCCCTTAGCTTAAAACTTCCCCGATTTTGCTGTTCCGGGAGACACTGCTTTGGGAAAGATCCTGATGTTCTCCTTACTTGGACCTGAGCACTGTGACTCCGTAACTTGCCCTTGTAACCTCTATGCCAGACTGCCTGCCAGCCTGAGGACAGGAAGAGCCTGGGCTTTTGATCACCAGTGTGTCTTCCCTTCACTCCCGCAGCATCCAGGAGGATGCCCAGCTCATAACAGATACTCAAAAAAAATATGGAATGAATAAATCACTGGTATGAATTACAGCTACATTGACCGCACCAGATTCTCCCAGGCAAGGACACTGCGTCCAGTAAGAAGTATTCTGAGAAGCAGACCAACTCTTTCAGTTTTGCTGTTTGAAAAATTCAAGGATGACCCTTCAGTGACCTTTCAATAAGAGTAAAACCACAGCAACTCTCCCAGTTCAAAAACATACACCAGAGCTTCCCTGGTGGCACAGTAGTTAGGAGTCTGCCTGCCAATGCAGGGGACACAGGTTCGAGCCCTGGTCCAGGAAGATCCCACATGCCATGGAGCAACTAAGCCACACGCCATGGAGCAACTAAGCCCGTGTGCCACAGCTGCTGAGCCGGCGCTCTACAGCCCGCGAGCCACAACTACTGAAGCCCACATGCCTAGAGCCCATGCTCCACAAGAGAAGCCACTGCAATAAGAAGCCCGCGCACCGCAACAAAGGGTGGCCCCCACTCACGGCAACTAGAGAAAGCCCACGCATAGCAACAAAGACCCAACACAACCCAAAATAAATAAATAGAATAAATAAATTTTTTAAAATATATAAATAAAAATTAAACAAACAAACATACACCAGCTTCACACTGTCCCACCCAAAATCTTTACCCCCAGCTAAGGCTCCCCAACTCCTCAGCCAACTTTGGCCCCTCCAGCTCCTCTCTCCAGCCTCAAGATGACTTTCAAAATGTCAAGTCAACTCATCTCCCCCTCGCCCTTGCCTCCACCCCCACAGACTCTGCTCCTTTCTCAAAGATGCTTTTGCCTAAAATATTTTTCCCCTTGATGGCACTATATGTCCCTTTTTTTTTTTTACATCTTTATTAGAGTATAATTGCTTTACAATGGTATGTTACTTTCTGCTTTATAACAAAGTGAATCAGTATACGTCCCTTTCTTGTCTCCGCTGGAGAGGCATTCCCTAACCCTACCCATAGTCCAACCACTGCTTCAACTCGGAATGCCCACAGTACTTAGGTATGTGGCTGAGGCTTTTTTGTTGTTTTGATTCCATCTCCTCCATCTGACCCTCACATATATCATTCTGATACCAAATTTAAGACACCAAATGAGTATTTCCTTTATAGCTTCCTTTACTCACACATATAAACACCACCTCCACTGCCAAAGTTCCTACTGAACACTCGCCGATGGCTACAATACTGAAAAGTACGGCACCAATACGCAACCGCATCTAGGAAAACAAGATTAGCTCTACCCTGTATGATTGGTTACCTAGAATTTGGAGGTTTTTCTAGAGAGAAGCAAAGCATCCTTCCAACGAGCTTTGAATGCTGAGCAACTCACCCTCACAGGAATCAGAGGCAAGCTACCAACTTTTACAAACAGGAGTTTAGCCTTTGAGAAACAACTGTTAAGTTGAGCAAGCAAACCATCACGTCAAAATGTCCAGGCTTGAAGGCAACAAAGGGAGGAGGAGGGCAAGTTGCTGGGGAAAAAAGCCTGTAGGTACTGTTATCTTTGGTCAAAGCCCAAATAAAAGAGTCAAAAAGCATCCATTGATCTAGAATGCTATGTAAGTTAGAAATAAATTCTTTTAAGACAGACAAATAAAGCAGAGAAAGGGAACTTAAATTTCTAAATCTCAGTGTCACAGACCCACAATACAGTTCAACACTTATTGAAGAGAAGGAAGAAACTTTTCTTGAATTTATTCAGGTCGCTTTCCCTGGAAGAGATATTAAGGTAATCTGGTCACTTAGCATGGAGCACCGTATAACTGGGGCTGAGAATCCACATCCACGGACCCTGCGTTAGAACCCCTTCCTTCAAAGTCACTATGGTTTGGGGGCAGAACCTCAAATTCAAAGGGCATTTTTGGTGGTTGCCACACACATTAGAATGCCTCCAATTCTCCCATACTACTCCTGTTGGGAGAAGGGGTCTTTGTTCCCTGTCCTTGAATCTAGCTAAACCCACGACTGCTCCAACCAGCAGAAGTACTGATATGCAACTATAAAGGCCTGATTCTCTCAGAAAGCTCATTTTCCAGAACCCAACCAACATCCTCTGAGAAACCCAAGGCCAGAGAGGTCACACAGAGGCAGCTGGTGTACAGTCCCAGCTGAGATCAGCCTTTGATTCATCCCGGCCCAGGCATCAGATATGTGAGTGAAGCAGCCTCCGGATGATAACTGCCCCCAGACGTTCAAGTCTTCCCAGCTGAGGCCTCAGACGTTGTGGAGCAAAGGCAAGCCATCCCTGCCGTGCTACCCAAATTCCTGCCCACAGAATCTATCAGCACAATAAAATGGTTGCTGCTTTACGCTACTAAATTTCAGTTGCTTTATGGCACTTGGTGACCAGAACATTTTTACTAACATAGTGATGGAATACCATCTTGATAGAGTCCAACTTCCGTGAGAAAGGAATTTGGAGTTTTAAAGGGAAAGGCTTTGCTGTTAAAACTATTTCACTAGTTAATCTCTTCTTTCCTTTATGTACTCATTTTCTAAATGATTCATCCAGTCTCACTCCTTCAAAATAACATCTGACAATCCCCAAATTTACATCTCCAGCCCTAGCCTTTCCCATGAACTCGAGTCCTCTATCTCACTGCCTACTCAATATCTCCACTTGGGTGTCTAACAAGCATCCCAAATTTAATGTACCCCAAACCAACCCTTTCATTAAAAACCTCTCCCTGGACTTCCCTGGTGGCGCAAGTGGTTAAGAATCCACCTGCCAATGCAGGAGACACGGGTTCGATCCCTGGTCCAGGAAGATCCCACATGCCAAGGAGTAACTAAGGCTGTGAGCCACAACTACTGAGCCTGTGCTCTGGAGCCTGCGAGCCACAACTACTGAGCCCGTAAGCCACAACTACTGAATCCTAGAGCCCGTGCTCCACAACAAGAAAAGCCACCACAATGAGAAGCCTGCGCACCACAACAAACAGCAGCCCCCACTCACGGCAACTAGAGAAAGCCCGCGTGCAGCAAAGAAAACCCAACACAGCCAAAAATAAATAAATAAATTTTTAAAAAAAAAAAAAACCCTCTCCCAGCCAACTTCCCCTCCAATCTTCCCCATTTTAGCAAATGACACCTCCACTCTTGCATGTGCTCACACTAAAAACCTTTAATATAAGCCGACTCCTCTTCCTCCTTCTCTCTGTTTCTCTCCCCCCAACATCCAATCCATTAACAAATCCTGTGGACTCTACCTTCAAAACATATCTAGAGGACTTCCCTGGTGGCGCAGTGGTTGAGAATCTGCCTGCCAATGCAGGGGACACGGGTTCGAGCCCTGGGCTGGGAAGATCCCACATGCCGCGGAGCAACTAGGCCCGTGTGCCACAACTACTGAGCCTGCGCGTCTGGAGCCTGTGCTCCGCAACAAGAGAGGCCGCGATAGTGAGAGGCCCGCACACCGCGATGAAGAGTGGTCCCCGCTTGCCGCAACTAGAGAAAGCCCTCACACAGAAACAAAGACCCAACACAGCCAAAAAATAAATTAATTAATTTAAAAAAAACATATCTAGAACGTGAGCAATTCTCACTACCTCCACTGCGACCATCTTAATCCAAGCCGCCATCAGCTCTTACCTAAACTACTGTACTAAACTCCTAACTGATGCTTGATGCTCTCACTCCTGTCCCTCTACAGTCTATTCTCCACATTATAGATCTTCTCAAAATATAAGCCAGATCATTTCATTCCTCTGCTCAAAACCCACTCAGAAGAAGATCCAAACTCCCACCATGGTCCACCAGAGAGTCAGTCCATTCTGCCCTGGATGCCTCTCTGACCTCTCCACTGCTCACTCCTTTGCTCACACCTCTCTCTTTTCTGCTTCTGAAACACACCACACCCATTTCTGCCCTAGGCCTTTTGTACCTTCTTCTCTCTCCTGGAAAGCTCTTCCCCTGGACAGCTACCTGGCTCGCTCCCTCACTTTATTCAGGTCTCTGTGCAAATGCCCCTTGATACCACTATCTAAAACAGCACATCTACCCCTGCGGAATTTTTTTTCACATACTCATCACCATCCAATACGCCACAGATTTCTTTTTTGTTTCTCTCCTCCACCACCACCTGCTAGGGATGTGAGCTCCATGAGAACAGACTTTCTTCTGTTCACTGCTACTTCCCCAGTACCTAGAGAATGCTCAAATAATTGTTGAATAAAGGAATGAAAATTAATAAGTTAAAAAATCTGTAACATACTTTTAGCACAAAGACTGAAATACCTTAAGCAGCTAACTAACTTCACATAATGGCATAAGCTAGTCTTCCTTAAGCATGATCTAATAGGTACAATAATTCATAAAAATTTTCTATAAGTGACAAAGCAAATATGTAGTTTCCCAACAGAAGAATTTATATGAAAATGTAAGCATCAAAAAAAAAAAAGAAAATGTAAGCATCACAATTTTTTTTTTTTTATTATAAGGCTTTTCCTATCAAGCTAAACTGTTACACAGTAGAGTTGTTACTCCTTAAATCGTAATAATGAGACTTTAGCTCCCTGCCGCCATCTAAAAGGGAACATTACATGACATGAGCCTGTTGGTAGTACTGGAGAACCGAAGAAATTATATAACTAAATACTGACATATAGACACTGAAATGAGGTATCTCATAAAACATAAAACCACTCGGATGAGTAAGTTTATTTTGAGATATTCCCAAGGTGAAAGGTCTACGACCCAACCTAGAATCAACAGTAAATCTCTTTACACAGGAAATCTATTGCCTGCTTTTCAATGTTGTACCCTCAAGACACTTGGGCTCCAACTCAATAACAAAAAGCATATAGTTGTTATTGTTGTTGTTGTTTAAGAGCTCTTAAAATACATAAAATCCAACCTCTTCACTTCACAGGCATGGAAATAGACCACTGACATGACCATCGGGAACAACATCCAATAATCAGTCTCCTGACTTAGTCTAGTGTTCTTTCCACCACAAAATAGGACAAGGAGTAGGTCAAGCCTTCAATTTTACAACTAGAAAAATACGGCTAGAATGGTAGGGAAAAGTCTGATTACAAAGAGAAAATCTTCTATCCAGGCAGAAAGAAAGGGTCACAGTTGCTATTCTTCTGAAGAATATGTTGGGGTCTGAAAAAAAAAGTTTATCACATACTGTGACCTCGGTAGACAAAAATGCACAGAAACCAAATATATCATTTTCTCAGAGGTCTTCTTTTATTTTATTTTCTTCCTCAGTTTTATTGAGCTACAATTGACATATAACGTTGTATTAGTTTTAGGTATACAACACAGTGATTTGAAATATGTGTATATTGTGAAATGCTTACCACAGTAAGTTTAGTTAACATCCATCACTTCACAAAGTTAGTTTTTTTTCTTGTGATGAGAACTTTTAAGATCTACTCTTTCACAACTTTCAAACATACAAGAGAGTTCCCTGATGTGGCCCAGTGGTTAGGATTCTGGGCTTTCACTGCCATGGCCCGGGTTCAATCCTTGGTCGGGGAACTGAGATCTCGCATAGCTGTTCAGTGCAGCCAAAATTAAAAACAAATCAAACAAAAACTGAACAAACTAACAAAAACCATACAATACAGTGTGGTTAAGTATGGTCATCATGCTATACACTACATCTCCATCTCAGAGGCTTTCTAGCCAACTTGTGACATTTACAAGGCCACATGTAGAGGTGTCAGTGGTTTACTGAACATTTGAGTGCCTCTTTCCCAGGTGCTTTGCTAAGCCCCAAGGAACACAGAATTGGAGAATTCATAGTCTCTCTGCCAGAGTGAGAGGAATGCACAAGTTCAGGGTGTACTCCTGGAACATAACTCCAAAATAACAAGGTGAATGGTGTTCCTGGGACTTGTCCAAACCGGTCCCTCCTGTCAAGGAAGATACAGTTTTGAAAGAAAGGCAGACAAATAACAAGGTAATTACATGGAAATGGAGTGGTGCTATACTTTACAAGGTACACTGGCTTTCCAAGGTACAGTAGTTCTGCAGGAGAGCTGGTAATGCTAGAGAGGAAGGGGTAGCTAGTCCAAGCAGAGGGACCAGCGCATGTGCAAACACAGGGGTGCTCAAGAGGACATGACACAGGTCTTCTGGTTAAACATGACCCACAGGCCTTCTAAAGTGACAGTAAAGCAGGGGCAATGGGCACAAACCCACAAGGACAAAGAATGGGAAATGAGATGACAGTGGACAAAAGATGTCAGTAAAATTCTGGAATCCAGAAAGCAGAGTGATGGTAACTGTCTAGCACAGCTGAGAAAACTGAACAGTAAGTGTATGCTGTATAACCCTGAAAAAGCTCAAAGCTGGAGGTGGTAGATATGGTTGAAGGGAGGGATAAGAAGTTTGGCTAAAAATAGGAGAATTGGTTGAAAAATCTGTATAAGAAGCATTTAGATCCTCCAGATAACTACCTTTCTCCGAAACCAGCAGAAGACAGAAAGAATACTTTTGAAGAAAACCTCCAACATGAGAGAGAGAGATGAACAAAAGAAAAGAGGAATTCAAGAATCAGAAAATACTAGGCGTATACAAAAATTTCACAAAACTACAAATAGTATCCTCAAAGAGACAAATTATATATGTCTCAGGAATAGGATAAAAATGAAGATGAAAATGGCAACTGAGAAAGGACTCTTGAAATTGAGAATGACACCGAGAATTTAAAACTAAATAGATGGGTTGAAAGAGCCAAGGAAACCTCCTGGAATATAATCCACAACAAAAAAGATGGAAAATAGAAGCAGAGGGGAAACAAAACACAACTCAGATGATCTGTCCAAAAGATCTAATATCTGACCAAGAGGATTCACAGAAAAAGAGAAGGGGAAAATGGTAAAGTGGGAATTATCAAAGAAATAATAAGAATTTCCCTTTCCAGATTGAAAGGGACCCATCTAGAACCCAATCCAAAGAATGAAAATAAACCCGCATGAAGGCACATTCTGTGAAATTTCAGAACACTGGGAATGAAGAAGTCATACAAACTTCCAGAGAAAAGAACCAGGTCTCTTGGAGAGGATCAGAAATCAGAACAGCATCAAACTTTCAACACAGGGACTTCCCTGGTGGCGCAGTGGTTAAGAATCCGCCTGCCAATGCAGGGAACTCAGGTTTGAGCCCTGGTCCCGGAAGATCCCACATGCCGTGGAGCAGCCAAGCTCGTGCACCACAACTACTGAGCCTGCGTTCTAGAGCCCGCGAGCCACAACTACTGAGCCCATGTGCCACAACTGAAGCCCGTGCGCCTAGAGCCCGTGCTCCACAACAAGAGAAGCCACTGCAGTGAGAAGCCCGCGCACCACAACAAAGAGTAGCCCCCACTCGCCACAACTAGAGAAAGCCCACGCGCAGCAACGAAGACCCAACACAGCCAAAAAAAAAAAACTTTCAACATAGACACTGAAAGATTCAAAGCCAACTGAGCCAACAATGCCTTCGAAATGATGAACAAATGATTCAGTGCCCACCCAACCGATCATTCAAGTGTGAAGAAAGAATAAAGAGATTTCAGATGCTCAAAAGAAAATTTACTTCCCAGGCACCTTTTCCTGATAGCGTGTTACTAGAATTTGTGGTTCAGCAAATGAAGCAATCAAGCCAGAAAGAGGAAGACGCGAGATCTAGGAAAAAGGGAATCTGACACAGGAGAGTAATAAAAGGAGACCCAGGGCTTCCCCGGTGGCGCAGTGGTTCAGAGTCCGCCTGCCGATGCAGGGGACACGGGTTCGTGCCCCGGTCCAGAAGATCCCACATGCCGCAGAGCGGCTGCGCCCATGAGCCATGGCCACTGAGCCTGCGCGTCCAGAGCCTGTGCTCCGCAACGGGAGAGGCCACAACAGTGAGAGGCCCGCGTACTGCAAAAAAAAAAAAAAGGAGACCCAGATTGCAGCAGGATGATGGGGTGAGAGGGATGCCAAGAAAATGATGAATAGATTGTCAATGTGCTTAAATATCTGAAGTAAACTGCCAGGCATTTGAGAGAACTGCTGGAACATTTGGGGAAAGTTAGCAATAGGTATAAGAAAACTAAATCAATTTTTAAGATAACAACATTAACTCCAGAAAAAAACAAATATTTTCATGAGAAAGGAAATGTAATCATAGTACACTACTTGGCTTATCAGTGAACAATACTTATTTAGTCAAAATAAAATGCATGATTTAGTGGTTTAACTAAAGTGGTTTAAAGATTATGATGATAAAAAAATTTTAAAAATAAAAATTATGATTTCATTGTGAGGTATGGGAAGGAAGAGTGGTGGTGAAAGAAAACCTTCACCAATGGTAACAGGAAGTTAAAAGGTGTCTAAGACTTGATATTTCAAAAGTAGTAGCGTATCAGGGGATGGGGAGATAAACTGGGAGACTGGGACTGACATATACACATTACTATATACAAAATAAATAACTAAAAAAAACCTGCTTAGAGTACAGGGAACTCTACTCAACACTCTGTAATGGCCTATATGGGAAAAGAATCTTAAAAAAAGTGGATATATGTACATGTACAACTGAGTCACTTTGCTGTACATCTGAAACACAACATTGTAAATCAACTATACTCCAATAAAAATTTTTTTAAAATAGCAGCATAAGCTTATTATCTAGAAGCATAGAAGTAAATACGCCCCCCAAAAAGCTAAATGCTTTCAAAGCAGCTGTCTCTGGGAAGTAATACTTGGAAATGAGAATGGATGGGACAGAAGACTATTGTTTTCAACATGAGTCTTTCAGTACTCTTCAATTTCTAAATTATTTGTATGCATTACTCTGGATAAAAATTTAAACTGTTTTAAAGTGAAATGTTTAGTACCAAAATAAAATAAAATTGATGCAACATCATTTTATCTTCTCTCAGAAGGAGCCTACTTACTCGAATCACTGACCCATTCATTTGTTCATTCATTAAAAGAAAAATACAAAAATCCTTCAGTAGTATAGAGTGGTGAACAGGACAGACAGGTCTCTTCCCTCCTTGAGATGGAGGAAGACAGACAAGTAAATGAGGACGATAATTACCACTTGTGATAAGAGCAGTAAAGATGTAGGATAGTTAGTGACTGGGGTCATACTTCAGATATGGCATCTGGAAAGATGTAAGCTATTTGTTCTGACTCCTAAAGGAAAAGGGACCTTATTATGTTAAGAATCTCAGATTGGAGTTTCCAGGACCAAAAAGAGTGTAAATTCAAATCTTAAAATGGACAGGCCTATGCTTAGGAATTCTTTCAGACTTGGCCGACTCCTTACCAAGAGCAAGACCCTGTCTGCTGCCTAGAGGGGCTGTTAAACTAAAAATCTTTAGTAATGGGGATAGGGAAATGCCCCCCACACCCACACCCATCATAGGCGGACTTCTCCCTTATTTTGGTGCGATTCTGTTTGATCTTTGCCTCTGAAGATTTCCCTAATTTCCTGGAGAGCTCAGTGTATCCAACATTTCTTGGTGTTTTGTAGGGGAGGTTTTCAGGGTATCTAGTCTACCATAGAGCAGGACCAGAAGTCAGGACGAGACAAGTAAAGGAATTTAAGAAAACTTTAGAGGTAGAACCAGCAGCAGGACTTGCTGATGATTTGAAGAGAAGCAGAGGTATGAGAGAAAGGGGGAATTAAGGCTATTCCTAGGTTTTTGGTTTGTACCATGGGCTAGGTGGTGATGCCATTTACTTAGATGGGGAAAGCTGAGTGGGGAGAAGGGCACAAGCTTGTGGTCAGAAAGCTTAAGAGTTATGTTTCTTGGGGGGGAGGTTTAAATTAGGAGTATGGGATTAACAGATATACACCACTATATATAAAATAAACAACAAGGATTTACTTTATAGCACAGGGAACCATATTCAATATCTTGTAATAACCTATAATAGTAAAGAATCTGAAAAAATTTATACATATATTTAACTGAATCACTTTGCTGTACACCTGAAACTAACACAATACTGTAAATCAACTACTTCAATTTTTTAATTTATTTATTTTTTTGGCTGCACCACGCGGCATGTGGGATCTTAGTTCCCCAACCAGAGATCAAACCTGTGCCCCCTGCATTGGAAGCGTGAAGTCTGAACCACTGGACCGCTAGGGAAGCCCCCAACTACTTCAATTTTTTAAAAAAGAGTTATGTTTTGGACAAGATAAATAGGAGATAACTACAACTGCCCAAGGGGAAATGTCAATTAAGCATCAGGACACAGCAATTGGGAGCCTGGAGACACCTGGGCTGGAGATACGCCCTTGGTAGTCAGTCAGTCATCAGGATGGAGATGATAAAGTCAAAGTAATGGATAAGATAACCCAAGGAGAGAATATAGAAAAAGAGGAGAAAAGAGAGCCCCAGACAGAGGCCTGAGGCACTTCAACATTAGTGTTCAGGTAGATGAACCAGGAAAGGCAAGCAGGAAAGACCGGCAAGACTGAAGAAAAACCAGGGAAAATGTCACAGAAGCCAAGAGAAGAGAATGTTTTAAGAAAAAAAAAAAAAAAGATGCTCAGCTGTGTCCAATACCACTAAAAGGGTGAGCAGGATGGTGACAGAGCAGTATCCCTTCAACTTGGTGACCCTCCAACCCACCATTCTTACTCCTTCCTTCAGTTAGGATCTAGCAATATTGCTCCTTGATATTTACCCAAATGAGCCGAAAACTTATGTCTATACAAAAACCTGCACATGAGTACTTACAGCAACTTCATTCTTAATTGCCAAAACTTGGAAACAAGATGTCCTTCGATAGGTGAATGGATAAACAAACTGTGGTACATACAGACAATGGAATATTATTCAGCAATAAAAAGAAATGCACTATCAAGCCTTGAAAAGACATGGGGAATCTGAATGAATGTTGCCAAGTGAAAGAAGGCAGTCTGAAATGGCTACATACTGTATGATTCCAACTGTATGACATTCTGGAAAAGATAAAACTATGCAGATATTAAAAAAGATCAGTGGTTGCCAGGGGTTTGGGGGAGGGATGTATAGGTGGAGTACGGGGGATCTGTAGGGCAGTGAAACTATTTTGTATGATATTGTAATGGTGGATATATGTCATTATACATTTGTCAAAATTCCTAGAATGCAAACAGAGTGAACTCTAATGTTAATAATAATGTGTCGGGCTTCCTTGGTGGCACAGTGGTTAAGAATCCGCCTGCCAATGCGGACACGAGTTCGAGTCCTGGTCTGGGAAGATCCCACATGCCACGGAGCAACTAAGCCCGTGCACCACAACTACTGAGCCTGCATGCCACAACTACTGAGCCCACGAGCCACAACTACTGAGCCCACGTGCCTAGAGCCCATGCTCTGCAACAAGAGAAGCCACCACAATGCAAAGCCAGTGCGCCGCAACGAAGAGTAGCCCCCACTCGCTGCAACTAGAGAAAGCCTAAGTGCAGCAACAAAGACACAACACAGCCAAAAATAAAACAAATAAAATAAATAAATTTTTTTAAAAAGTTAATGTCTTTGGGCTTCCCTGGTGGCGCAGTTGTTGAGAGTCCGCCTGCCGATGCAGGGGACACAGGTTCGTGCCCTGGTCCAGGAAGATTCCACATGCCGCGGAGCGGCTGGGCCTGTGAGCCATGGCCGCTGAGCCTGCGCATCCGGAGCCTGTGCTCTGCAACGGGAGAGGCCACCACAGTGAGAGGCCCACGTACCGCCAAAAAAAAAAAAGATAAATCTGACCCCATAAAGTTTCAATTATATTTAAGAAGGAAGATAAGCTATCTCCCCAATTAGACAAGCTTTTCTATGAAAGTCTTATCAAAATGAATAATATACTTGGAAAAATAAGTGACCTCATTGTACATTATAATTTTGCATGATGTGAGCGCTCTTCAGAGAACAGCTGATCTTATCCATTAGCATCTACACAAGCAAAGGTTAAGAAAAAGCCTCAATTACTCATGAAATTATAATCTGACAATGTAAGTGAGGTAGTGGACATGGCTTAGAAAGAAAAAGAATAAATACTTATGAAGATAATAATTTAGAATTTAGAAATACTATTCCAGTTTAGGTTGGGGTTTTTAAGTCTTATTTCTGCTGTGTGATCTCTGACAAATAAATTTCTCTTTGAATTAGTAATACAAGCAACTACAAGAAGAAAGGAAAATGAGAGCTTTACTTACATTACATGTACTAAAGTAAAAGACATGTCTGAAATAGAACACTTCTTATAGAATTTAAAGACAATTCTTTACCAGAATTGTCTTTAGAAGTTAATCCAATCCTTCAGAAACTGTCTTAATATGTTCATGGATAATCTATCAATAAAACCAAACTGAACATTAATCTGGTAAAGTGATGCTTTTGATAGTCATAATCTATTTGATTAATATTCAGTTCCATAAATACTAAGAACAAACAGAATAAAAAGAAATCTCCAAAGCATTTTTACTTAGTAGACTACATATCTACCATTTACCTTCATCCTCAAAACAACAATGATTTCTAAACCCTGTGGATATGACTTCACTAATCTGAAGACTTTTATAGCTTATGATTCATTAGGGCAGCATTTCTCAAACCAAGGACCACCTGTATCAGGGCTGCCTGTTAAAAATGACACTATATCTACTAAACCAGGCTCTAGAACAGAACCATAGAATCTTGTTTTTTAAACAAGTATCCCAGGGATTCTTATGCTAAAACCTTTAGACCAAGTTTCAAACTTTTTGTTCTCAGGACCCCTTTATATCCTTAAAAATTGGGGACCCCTAAGAGCTCTTCTCTATGGAGGTATACCAGTGTTTACTGTATTACAAATTAAAATTGAGAAATTTTAAATACATTTATTAATTTATTAAAAAAGCAATAAGCCTATTACATAAATAACATCTCTACGAAAAATAACCTATTTTCCAAAACAACAACAGCAACAAAATGGAAACTGGCATTGTTAAAGTTCTGGAAATTTCTTTAATGATTTCTCTAATGCTTGGCTTAACAGAAGACAGCTGGATTCTCACAACTCTGTTTTTCTTTCAGTCTGTTGCAGTATGTTGTTCTGGTTGAAGTGTAGAAGAAATTTTGGCTTCATACTAATTGGAAAAGGAGGAGAGTATCTTAATTATCTTTGCAGATAAGTTTGGATATTCTTTGATATTACACCAAAACTTGACAAGTAGTAGTTTCTTTTTTTTTTTTTTTTACGGTATGCGGGCCTCTCACTGTTGTGGCCTCTCCCGTTGCGGAGCACAGGCTCCGGACGTGCAGGCTCAGTGGCCATGGCTCACGGGCCCAGCCGCTCCGCAACATGTGGGATCCTCCTGGACTGGGGCACGAACCCGTGTGCCCTGCATCGGCAGGCGGACTCTCAACAACTGCGCCACCAGGGAAGCCTGACAAGTAGTAGTTTCTTAAAGGTTAGATGCAATGCAGATTCTGAAACCACAGCAATGAACTCTTCACACTCAGTTACATTAAGATCCATTAGTCTATCTTGCATTCTGAGTAGAATGTTTTCCCATGCATGATTTTGTAATGCCATGCATTAATCATTTGGAAAACGCTACTTCAGAGACATGCAGACCTTCCAAATGTCAACACATTTCATTATAAACTATCACAAAATCACATTTGTTATTGTGAAAAAATTAGATTAATTAATACTGGGAAGCCGTCAAAGTCACAGTAGTGGATACAAGTTTTCTCACACTCTAATTTATCATCGAAAGCTTAAACTTTATCATCGGTAACAAATACTGTCAATTGTTTTCCTTGAAGAGAAAGCTTCCCTTCATTCATTTTTGGGAAAATACCTGCCAATATCCCCATCAGTCTGTCAATCATTCTTTCAAGTAAAAATGGTGTTTCATGAAAAAAGCAGCTAGTATGAGATCACAACTCAAACAATACCACAGTGCTTTTCTACTGTACTTCTCTATGCAGCAGAAGTGGTTTAGGCATCCCTTCCATTTCATTACAGAATATCAAAAAGACATCCTCAAGAGTTGAGAGATAATGAAATTAATATTGTTCACTGTTTGATCACAGACATTCTTAAGGGACATCAGATTTTTTTTTTCCTGAGAGTGCACTGAGTACAATGACTACTAGTATAAGTGCAAATGCCAACTACATAAAAAACACAAATAATGCTATGAAAATAGTTTTGATCTCAAAGACCCACCATGAAAGGCTCTGAGACCCACCGGGGTCTGCGGACCACACTCTGAGAATTGCTGCTACAGACAACTCAAACAGAAGCATCAATGAGCAAACTATCCATGGGAACAATACAAAAACAAAAACCCCACCACCACTGGCCAAAGGAGCAGCGGGAGCTTACACAAAACAGTGTGTGGTGATTTAAGGATGGAGCCGTTGACATTAATAGAAGCTGGACCTTGGTATCATAGGTATATGAACAGCAAGCTTTAAAAAATATTGGGGGGGGTCGGTAGGGTGTGCAACAATTCCTACCTGCCCAAGTAACAGACACTCACTGGGGTTTCATATTTAATGAGGTAGCTAGGGACTTCCCTGGTGGTCCAGCAGGTAAGACTCCATGCTCGCAGTGCAGGAGGCCAGGGTTCGATCCCTGGTCAGGGAACTAGATCCCGCATGCTGCAACCAAAGACACCTCATGCTGCAACTAAAGATCCCGCACACGGCAACAAAGATCCTGCCTGCCGCAACTAAGAGCCGGCGCAGCCAAATAAATAAATATTAAAAAAAAAAAATGAGGTAGCTAGACTTCTCCCCAGAATTAAATATAAGTTTAAGGAGGGAAATGTGCACTCTGTTCATTGAAAAGCTACATTTCTAAGCAGTATGCATATGATGATTAAG
This sequence comes from Leucopleurus acutus, assembly GCF_964270905.1. Classification (NCBI taxonomy): domain Eukaryota; kingdom Metazoa; phylum Chordata; class Mammalia; order Artiodactyla; family Delphinidae; genus Leucopleurus; species Leucopleurus acutus. Next base: position 19,285,047 of record NC_139161.1, on the reverse strand, counting down.
ACATTAAAAGTATACAGGTACAGATTTATTCATACGTGCCTCAAGACAAACATGATGATACTTACAACACTGCTTTCTGTCTTTAGATTCTGCAGTCTACGCCTATCATTAGGATATTAAATAAATTATGACATCCATAGCCTAGAAGACTACTATGAAGAATTTTTTTTAAAGCAACAATAAACTGAAATTTCCCCTCCAAGTTCTCCTGAGATCACAATACTGAATATTTCATCCCACCCTAAATTCACACTATGCAGATCTTAAAAACATGAGGCGGATATAAACATATTCACATGGAATATTTTCTAAGATAAACAAAGTGACAAAAAGTAAGATACAGAGTTCCGCGTATAATTTGCTACTATCTCTGGAAGGAAAAAGAGAGAGAGAATAACACATTTGCTTGTATAACACGCACAATCACTCTAGAAAGATAAATAGGTAACTAGCTGTCCCTGGGAGAGAGAGTTCAGAGGATAAGGTGAAGGGGAGACTTTCCACTTACTGTACTAATTAAAACCCCACCCCCCCAAATAAGAAAACTGAAATCTGGAACTGAAAAACAAAACTGATACATCCTTGCTGCAAATCTGTGGTTAAGACTAGCATTCTTAACCTATCTTTCCTAAGGAAAGAGGAAGCAGGTTCATCTCATTCTCCATTACTTGAGAGATACTGGGTTAAACCATGGAACTCTCATTGCCAAGCTTAGGGGACCCTGAGGTAGAAGGAAGTCATTGGAATCACACAGCTGTACACCGGGCACTTCTGACCCAGGACACCTCAGATATTTCTGCAGGATTTTTTTTAAATTAATAAGCTTGACTTTTTAGAGCAATTTTAGGTTCAAAGCAAAACTGAGTGGGAAGTACAGAGTTCACCTAACCTCCCTCACCCCCACCCCCACTGACATCCCCTACCACAGCAGTACATTTGAGAAACAGGAATCTTAAATGGCTCCATGAACCTAGGATTCTTCAATGTAGTAATTAGGACCCTCAAGTGTCCCAGCTGCTTCTACTTACAGGCCACTCTTACTTATGTACTCGAATGAAAAGGGACAATAACACGTGGAATTAAGAATAAATATTGAGGGGCTTCCCTGGTGGCTCAGTGGTTGAGAGTCCGCCTGCCGATGTAGGGGACACGGGTTCGTACCCCGGTCCGGGAAGATCCCACATGCTGCGGAGCGGCTGGGCCCGTGAGCCATGGCCGCTGAGCCTGCGGGTCCAGAGCCTGTGCTCCGCAACGGGAGAGGCCACAACAGTGAGAGGCCCACGTACCGCAAAAAAAAAAAAAAAAAAAAAAAAATCCCCAGAAGAATAAATATTGAGATTTGGCTTCAGAATGCTTTGATTATTCTACCTGCCCCTGTGCACAAGAGAGTGACCATCCTAATTACGTTCTATTTTGGTTAATGTTTCAATAAACTTGCTTTCCCTAAACCTACTGATAAAAAGAGGCCCAAAGGCAAAGTCGGTCTAAGATTAAATATTTATTGTGTCTAAACCACAAGTAGAAAGAAATTCGAAGGCCGACGATTTTAATGCTAACTCAATGGATGATTGCACTTTGCTTGGTTTAGAGGAGAGGTAATTACACAGCTAACATCTGGGGTTCGAGGTTTTGAGGACTACATTTGGGTGAACTGGAGAGTGGGGGTGAGGAGAGAACAAAAGGAAAGTCTCCTGATTTTAGACTCTGTCAGGAAAAGCGTTTGCTCAAAAGTAAAAACAAAATTAACATTAGAAGAGAAGCGAAAAACATGCATTTTAAGAAGCTTTCACCTAAGCAGGTGCTCAAGGTCACACTCAAATCCTCCAATTGTCATAACAAGAATGCGAGGTCAGGCTGCCACAAACTAATAAAATCAATCAACAAAGCGGGAAAACAGTCAGTTCACAGCAGACCAGGCAGGGTTTTCCTAAATCGGGCTCACCTTCAATAATCTCAATCAGTCTTCAGAAACGGCTTCTACAAAAACTACCCAAACATCCCCCTAATAATTTGCACTCCTCCTCCACAATAGGGAAGCCATTTATTTACCAGAAGGTTTACTTTCTCTTTCAAACTCTGCTGGCTTCCTCCTGCCCCACATTCGGCCAAGAAACAGCCGGGAGGCCTTTTCTCTCCAGCCTTCTCTGACCCCAAACTGGAGAGCTGGTGCAAGAGAACCCGTTTCATGAAGGTGCTGAATGGCTCTTCTTAAACCACAAGGCTGTTTTGAGTATTTGTTTGCAAAGGAAAGTTACAAGACAGGAAAGCAAAGCTAGACTCCTCCAATGAAAACACGCGCGCGTGCGCGCGCACGCACACACAGAAGTGAAGGGACAAATCACTTCCCAGCCTTGTACAGATCACTCTACTTAGGATGCTGCCTCAACCCCCCAAGCTGCATGCTGTCCCACCGTCCTTGCCTGACTCCCATACCCCTGAAACCTTTCATATTATCTGCACTTTTTGTATCAAGAAGAACTCCAAGGGACTGTTCAAATCCTAAGTGGTCATTAAAATTTAATGTGTTGAATATTACTTCAAATAAATGGGCCACAATCAGAAGACGCAAAGAGACATACGTATGACAAGGGCATCTGTGTAAACAGGAATTTATGGTTTGCCTTGTCTATTACTTTTACGTGATAGACTTCATTTCCTCCACCACAGTGTAAATCCCCCTCATCCCTATTCATTTAGTTTTTTTCCTATTAGGTTAGAATCTCCTGATTACTCCTTCTTTCCTCTGGGTCATTAAAGGTTACTGTGAATCATAACTGGCCTGACTTTATAGTTAGATAGATATTGCAGGTTTTAATAATAGTAATTATTAAGCACTCCAATTTTAGCTATCTCCCCAGCACTGTGCAAGTACTTCATATACGTTGCTTCAAATCTTGCTCAATCCTCACGAATCCCTTACAACTGGACCTGGCATTTGCATTTTATGGACAGAGAAACTGAAACCTGGAGAAGTTAAAGCAACTGACCCAAGATCTAAGAGGTGCTGGATCTGGGATTAAAGCCCAGGAAGTCTGATCTCATCACCATTCTTTTAACTCTTATTGCAACTGTGGACCATGAAACCCTCAAACTCACTGCCCAAGCATTTCGACACTACAGTAACAGCTACCTTAGGAAAGCTCAAAACATAAGTTGCTTGTTTGATGTAGTTAAAAAGTCAGGGAAAAGTTCAGTGATTAGGGAAGTCATTTATTCATATGGATGGGGGGGGTGCGTAGCAGAAAGGAAAGCCAGACAATCTAAACCTTATTTTATTTGGGGGGCAGATCTGCCTTCCTTATTATTCTTTTATTAGGCTGTTAAAAAGGAATTTGTGGGGTTTCCCTGGTGGCGCAGTTGTTAAGAATCCACCTGCCAATGCAGGGCACACAGGTTCAAGCCCTGGTCCGGGAAGATCCCACATGCCATGGAGCAACTAAGCCCGCGCGCCACAACTACTGAGCCTGCGCTCTAGAGCCCGTGCTCTGCAACAAGAGAAGGCACCGCAGTGAGCAGCCTGTGTACCACAGAGAACACTAGCCCCTGCTCGCCGCAACTAGAGAAAGTCCACGCACAGCAACAAAGACCCAACGCAGCCAAAAATAAATAAATAAATTTATAAAAAATAAAAATAAAAGGAATTTGCAATAAAATAGTCCAAGATAAATTGGTAAGTAGAAAAAGCTGCAAAAAAGCTGGAGAAACATACACCAAATTAATGAGACATATATATATAATATACATAGTTTATATTTCTACAAATATAAATTTATTTACAGTAGCATGCATTACTTTCATAAACAGGACAAAACAACTTAATGACATTTGAACCCAATTATTAACAGAAGAGAAGGGCTAAGAGCCGTAGCTTCCTTTCCCCTCAGTTCTCCTAAATTAAGAACTTCTACCTATAGATCCCTGAACACACCATGCTGTTTTAAGCCTCTGCACACTCACGTTCCCTCAGCCTTGAATGCAACTATTCACCACTCAGCTTTGTTGGGAGAATTCCTACCGATCCTACAAAACCATTTTCAGGTGTTCCCATGTGAATACCCCTCTAAGATAAAGCCTTTCTCTCACCCCTAAAAAGAGTTAATCTCCTGGTAATGTGTACCAGGCATTATGCTAAGTATTTTACCTGCATTATCTCCTGGAGTCTTCAACAGCCCTAGGAGATAAGTACTGTTATCCTATCCTTTTACAGATAAGAAAACTGAGGTTCAGATTCTGACTAGGAAGTGTCAGATCCAAGATCCAATCCCAGATGTGTCTGACTGCAGAGCCTGACCTCTGAACCACTGTGCTATCATCTTCCCAACCCTAAGTCCATACTGACACAGCATATACCCCGGCCCCGACAACACCACTTCCGGTTCTGTGAAAACAGGGACCATAGTGCATTATCCTTGGATCCTGCCTAGCACAACAGTTAGCTCTCAATATATAATATGCTTGCTGATCTGAACCGAGTTGTGATAATACTGATATAGGAGAACTGACCATAACAGAAATTTTCTTGCATATGCTATTCCTTTTAAAAACTGGAGACATTTCAAACAACTTACCACCAAAGTACCATCTAGCATTCCTGACAAAAGTGCCCCATAGTAAGCCAAGGTTCCTTATAACTAATGTGTAACCACAATATTACGTTTTTTCACGATAACCAACAAAGACTGAAGTGTGAAGTAGCCCAGGGGTGTCATCCTGCTAGACCTCACCAAGGCTGCCCCAGGACACCAGGAGTTCTCCAGGATCTGGGGATGTCCTTCAAGTGCTCTTTGGCTGGTTGTTATACGTGACCCAAAAGTTATGATAAATTTTTTTAAATATGGAAGACAGAAAATGTGAGTGGACATTTGTAGCCAATTAAAAATCCTCAAAAAGCACTTCTGCACTTAACAACACAAATCCAGTAAGTCAGGACCCCTCTTTTTGAGTGCTGGCCCAGTGTATAAGGTCAGCTTCAGTGACAACTCCCCTAGGGCAGAGGCCATATGTACCGACTTACTTTGTACAAGTTAACCAAGGTCAGGCATGGGGTAGGCACTCCATAATTCAACACCAGTATTCAGCCTCAAAAATCTTTAAATTCATTGGTCTTGCATTCAAGACCTCTTATATGCAGGCACTCCTTCTCCCCTACTTACCTTCCTAATCTACCAGGATTTTGTTTGTGTTATATCACCATACCTCCTCACTCCAAATTCTTTCTATCTGTCAAATGCCAACCATTATTTGGGCCCCAGATCAAAGCTCTCAGTTAGCAAGAAGACTTCTAGACAACTGCAAGCCTCATAACCAAACCTTCTACTGAAGACCTGTAGCGCTTAGTGAAGCACTGTCCAACAGAACTTTCTACGATAATGTAAATGTTCTATATCTGTGCTATATGTTTTTTAATATATGATGGCTACCTTGTTGGACAGCACAGGCTTAATGTCTCACCACCTCTTTGAGGAAAACATGTTGCACTACATGGATAAAGCATTTATGAAGCTGCCTCAAGTTCTGTAAACAAGGCGTCTTGTTCCTCATAGCAACTTCCACAAAGTTGTAAAAAGTAAATATTTGTTGATTTGTACATCACTCTGAGAAAGCCATAAGATTAAAAGGTGCCAGACTCGGCATCTGTAATGATGGCCACCACCTCTGCCCCATCTCACCATCTGAAAGTCAAGATGTGCAGAGGCAGGGAGGAGAAAGCAACTTTCTAGAGACACAAATGACCACTGATCAAGCCACAAGGCACTTTGGTTTATATGACATTTAGGTCATGACTGTCCTTCACCTACAAACTTGCCTAAATAAATATCTCTTTCCATTAGCAAACAGCTAAATTCTGATGGTAAATTATGCACACTATAACGTTAGCTACTTGTGGGGAGGGACAGATTGGGAGTTTGGGATTGACAGGTACACACTGCTATATTTACAACAGATAACCAACAAGGACCTACTGTATAGCACAGGGAATGCTGCTCACTGTTCTGAATAACCTAAATGGGAAAAGAATTTGAAAAACAATAGATACATGTATATGTATAACTGAATCACTTTGCTGTACACCTGAAACTAACACAATACTGTTAATCAACTATGCTCCAATATAAAATATTTTTAAAAAAAAAGTTACTTCCCAAGTTAGCCATAGCAGTTAGATAGGAAACAAAACAAAACAAAACCTAAAAACCTAAGGAAACCCCATTTGTACATCATTTTTCACCTGTTTATTAAATATCTCCCTTGGAGTCTTACAGACTACTGGTGGTATTTCATTGTCTAGGTATATGTCAGAATTTCACTGACATCTTTCCCAGCAGGGCCTACAGTCACGCTAAATCAAGATCTAATACTTAAGCATAGATAGTCAAAAGCAAACAAAATATACAGAAGGTACAAATTCCACCACTATGACACTCTGCTGCCCCAGGCAAGTGTTTTGTTCCTTTGATCTCAATTTCCTTATCTACAAAACAGAGTTAAGGTTATATGAACTATCTACCCTTTGTGGGTCAAGTCATAACTGTGGATATTTCTACATGGCTATTCTTCCCAAAAGAACTACATATAAAAGATTTATGAATTTTCTAGTGGTTCTTTGTGGTGGATATGCTAGCAGATATAGAGATTAATAAGATCAAGTCTCTAACATCTACATTTTTTGTCTTGTTTTGTTTTGAAGATTTCTTTCCTCCATCCCACTGTGCAAATGTCACTGCAAAAATTCTACTAGTACCCCAGTCTGGCACATGTAATAAGGAAATAAATGTGTTGTCTCAGGGAATAGATATATTTAACATAAAACAGAAAATTGGCTGAATCAAGTCATAACACAGTCTAAATCCACATATAAAAGATTGAGATAATTTACTGTTCTGATTTATTCAAACCAATGCTGTATCAGCCCAGCCAGACAAAAAATTACAACCCACACACAGAATAAATATACCCTTTAGATGCACACACAATAAAAACCAGCAGGGACACATTACATACATTTTTAATACGAATAAGTGTGTCAGTACCATACATCCACCTGATATAACACAGAGGGATGTGGACTAAACACGGGAAAAACAACTTGGGTGATGGTTTGAATTTTGCTAACTTAAGTGCAACCACACCCCCAAACACAGGTAAAGTTTGCACACATGACTTTGCCAAGGCCAGCCTGTCTTCGTTTCCCTCTCCTCTGCATTTACCCAAGATGTTGGCTCTGAGACAGAAAACTCCCACTCTGGATTGGTTCATTCTGTCCTATGCAATTAAGCAACACCACAATCCAGTAAACGCAAGGGCTCAATTATTTATCTTCTGGCCAAGTTTACCAGGTGTTTATAAAAGAACAATGTCAAGGAGGAAATAGGTTTATTTCCCTCTAGAGCTGGCTTGATGGGGGTTTTATTCTGTTTTTTTATAAGGGGGAGGAGGGAATCACGACTTTAACCTAGAAAAAGACGGGAGGGAATTTAGAAAGAGTACAAGACTGTCAATTTCCCTACAGGAAACTTGATTCTTATGCAATAATCCTACCCACAACCAACCAGTCCATGAGGCTGTAGGGGGAAGACACCTATTCCTACCTCCTCCAGGGGGGCACATCTGGCTCCTAAAGGAGCGGGAACAGGGCAAGGCGGAGGAAGTGGCTCAGCCGGGAGCCGCCGGGCCCCGCCGGGGGGCGGGGAGGAGGCGCTTGCCAACCCGCCCCACCAACCTCTGTGGTGATCTCCGCCGGCGTGACAGTCGCTCCTGTGGCCGGAACGTCCCCAGAGCCCCAGGGAGCAGGAAGTTGGGGGGCTGTCCCTCACTCCTGCCCCCCCACCCTACAGTGCCCTCGCCCCACAGTCCTCCCCCTCCAGCCCATTCTCTCTTCCTCGGCGTCTCCCCTTTCTCCAAAGAACGAAACTTCCTTCCAGAGCACCCTGTCCCTTCAGAGGCCGGCTCCTGTCATCCCGGGGAGCTGTCCCTTCAGAGCTACCCTCCGTTTCTCCTCGTATCCCCCCGACCCACTGAAGTTTCCATCCACTACTCCCCCAAACACCCCAGAGGCTCCCAGCGCTCGCCCCCCGCCCCCGCCCGGGGATGCCCAGGCCTGGAGGCCGTCGGGGGGCAGCCCCACCCTTAATCCCCTTCACCTGCTGCTCGGGCTGAGGCCCGACTGGCCGGGGCTGCGCTTGCGCCGGGGTGCGGGTCGCGGGGTCCCTCAGGCCGCGGAGTCTCGCCTAGCAGATGTGGGGTAAGCGCCAAGCTGGGGTTCTTGTCAAGGATCCGGTTCGGGCTCGCTCCCTCCGCGGCGACGTCAGAACCCCAGCCTCCCCCTACCAGTCTACGCTGCCCCAGCTCCGGAAACCGCTGAATTACAGTCCCTCCAGCCAATCCCCGCCCAACCCCGCCGGGCCGTGACACGCCGCTCATGCATAATTCATGAAACAACCAGTTTTCTCGGCCACCCAGAGGCCCTGGTGAGTGTACTGTACAACCGATGCCCCACCCACCGGCCAATAAGAAGAGCCTCTTGGAGAAAGGGCGGAGCCAATAGAAGGCTGGGAACGCCCCTGTTCTGGCTGTTCCGAGGGCTTAGTGCTCCTCCCTCCGTAACAGCAGGAGAAGAACCAAGGCCTTGGGCAGAGAGGCCCGGGGGGAGGGAGGGAAGATGACCGGAATGTCCTGCTGAAAACTCAGCTGAGTTCCTGGCAGTGCGTGACGTCAAGACACTTTAAATGGCCCTGATGCGGCTCTCTTCTGCCTGCTCTCCCTTTTCCCGGCCCTTGACACCACGTGGGGGCGAGGTCGGGAGCCACTTACCACGTGGGAATCAGCCAGTTAGACAGTCCCCAGGTATCGCCAGATCCTCTAGGGGCCCAACGCCTGAATTGGGTTTCTGGGGACAGCAAAAAGAACATGGGTGACTCCCGCCTGCTTTGAACTTCAGTTTCTGCGTGAGTCGGGACACACACACCCGGAAACATGACGTGGAAATAGAGTAATTACTAGAGTGCGTGGGGAGAGGGTAGTGGATTTAACCCAGTCCTGCGTTCCGTCTTCGCTTCGAGCATCAAAGGCCAACGGCTCGCACACTGGCCGGTTCAAGGGAATGAGGAGACAGTACAGATGAATGACACATATACACATTGTTTTTATGCGTCTGAGTTGAAATACTTGAAATGGTGTGACTTTTTTTTTCGCCTTATCTACTTCGAATGCAAGTTTTACTGCATTAAAACTAGTAGTTTATAGGAAATGTAGACATTTTACCTTACATAATAGAGGATGTACTTTGCATAATAGTGTGATTTTGTGTGTGTGTGTGTTAAGACTATCAGGGTTTTTTAAAAATAACAGCTATTAGTGTTTTTTTGTGTTTGTTGTGTTTGTTTAGTACAAAGAGGTAGTAAGATGAAATCTAAAAAGGGCCTGTTATCTCACCACCCAAATAAACCCTGATGACAGTTTGTTCAATGAAACTCACACGTTTGTGGTTAGAAAATTCAGACAGTTAAGAAAAGTCAAAAATTAAAACTGAAAATCTCCCCCCTTCCCCCACCAATCCTGCTCCCCAAGGATAGCTACTCTTATTAATTTCTGGTGAGAAAACCAAAGACTCCTAACCGTTGGGGGATCATAGATACTTCTGAGAGTTTGCTGGTGACTATGGAGTCTAGTCCCAGAAATATTCAGCATGAGCTTTTACTCACAAATTCTCCTGGTTCCCCAATTTAGACCCTTGGACCACCTTATATGCAAGTGAGAGGTGAGAGCATCTATAGGGCAACTGATAGGGTCACTCATGGTGGGATTGAGAGTTTCCTATTGCCCTCCTGTAGACCCAGCCCAGCGTGGAAATTGCTATATGTGTCCGTAGTGTGTGTGTGTGTGTGTGTGTGTGTGTGTTGGTGGCTGCATTTATCTTAATCTTCACTTCAGGACAGCTATCCCCCACCTTCCACTTCACCTAAACTCTGCTTTAGCTGTGCTCTCCCATGCAGTTGACTACCTCCTTAACAATGTAGGGTCTGGGACTTCCCTGGTGGTGCAGTGGATTTGAGAGTCCATGTCTCATAACTTTGTTCCATCCACCCAAACCCTGCCCTCCTCCCTGACTCCTCTGCAGCTGGCCTTTGTTTCCCTCACTGCCCTCTGCTCAATTCACATGGAACATCTAGCCCTGAATCTATCTGTTCCACCTACAAAAGCTCCCTCCAGCCCAGCCACTGGCCTTTCTCCGTACCGCCAAGGCTGCCCTTGGCTTAAAGTCAGCACTTTCTCTCACTTGAGCCAATGCTTTGATCTGAACTCCCTTTTCCAGTCTCATCCCCTCCATCCCACACACCGGAAGTTCCCACACTGAATTTATCACCTTCCTCCAAACATGTCGACACCTTCTGTAACTTCATGCCTTTGCAAATCTCCTTGCTTCCACCCGGAATATCTTCTCTTTCCTCATTCCCTACCTGAGAACTCTTACTCATTCTTCAAAGCCGGGTTCCCACATCACCGCCTCCAGGCTTTCTGAGATTCTTCCTAGCAAAATTGATCTCTTCTGCTGGTCTCCTTTAGCAGGTTGTTTCCCCATCCAGTTTGGCATTCTCCACATTGGACTCTAATGAATCCACTTGTTAGCCTACTTCCTGATAAATAAAATTAATGATTAACATTCATAAAACAATCACCACTTTCCAGGAACTGTGCTAAGCTTTTTACATAGATTATCTTGTTTGATCCTCACCAAAACCCTGTGAGGTAGGTACTGTTATAATTCTCATTTTCCACTAGGAAACTATGGCCGAGAAAGTTGAAAGACCGGTCCAGGGTCCCACAGATAGAGACTACAGGCAAACTCAGAATGAGAATCAGGTCTGGCTGCCTCCAAAGCCTGGACTCTTTGCCCACATATGCTTGAAAACATTTCCCCTAAGCTTCTGGTTCCTGGAAGCCGAAACCCTTTCGTGCTCGCTTTCGTAATCCCAGCATCCAGCCCAGAACTCACCTAAGCCTGAGTCAATGAAATATTAATAAACTTGTTGAATAATCATATTAGCAACAGCTAACACATGGAGTGTTTACTGTGCACACGTCCCTGCTTCTGAGCATGTATTATGTAACTCATCTATTAACTAATTTAATCCTTAACATAACTCCATGAGGAGGATACTCTGATTTTACAGATGAAGAAAATGAGGCTTATCCAAGGTTAAGTGACTCACCCAAGAACAAAGAGCTGGTAAATGACAGTCAGGGTTCAAATCCAAGAGTGTTTTTTTTGTTTTGTTTTGTTTTGTTTTCGCGGTACGCAGGCCTCTCACTGTTGTGGCCTCTCCCGTTGCGGAGCACAGGCTCCGGACACACAGGCTCAGTGGCCATGGCTCACGGGCCCAGCCGCTCCGCGGCATGTGGGATCTTCCCGGATCGGGGCACGAACCCGTGTCCCCTGCATCGGCAGGCGGACTCTCAACCACTGCGCCACCAGGGAAGCCGGTTTTTTTTTTTTTTTTCCACTCATTTTTGGCTGTGTTGTGTCTTCGTTGCTGCGTTCGGGCTTCCTCTAGTTGCAGCGAGCGGGGGCTACTCTTCGTTGCGGTGCGCGGGCTTCTCATTGCAGTGGCTTCTCTTGTTGCTGAGCATGGGCTCTAGGCGCACGGGCTTCAGTAGTTGTGGCGCACGGGCTTAGTTGCTCCGCGGCATGTGTGATCTTCCCGGACCAGTGCTCAAACCCATGTCACCTGCATTGGCAGGTGGATTCTTAACCACTGCACCACCAGGGAAGTCCCCAAGTGTGTTTCATTGGAGAGCCTGAAGAGCTGCTCTTCCTTGACTTCATCTCCAGGCTCAAACTTCCTTTTGGATCCCCAAGGAAGGAAGGGTCTAAAGGAGGGGAAAAGATGATGCCCCCACCCTCTACCCATCAAGTGAATAAAGGCAGAGTGCAGAAGCCCAGCCCATTCAAGCCCATGGTGGTTTATAAACATGTCTGCAAATCATTTGACACTTCTCCCATCTAAAGGTAGACTCTCATTCCACATCAGGAGTGACTCCCTTCTAATAAATAGAATACGATGGATTTGATACTACATGACTTCTGAGGTTAGGTCATAAAAGGCGATACAGTGTCCACCTGACTCTTTCTCTTGGAACACTCACCCTTGGAACTTAGCCACCATGTTGTAAGGAAGCCCAAGCTATATGTAGCGACCTTGTGAAGGTGTTCTGGCCAATAGTCCAGCTAAGGCCTAGCTGACAGCAAGCATCCATTGTGAGTCAGCCAGACTGCAGATGATTCCAGCCCCCAGTCTTCAAGCCACCCCAATGGAGGCCAAACAGAGCAGAAATGAGCCATTTTTGCTGAGCCTTACCCAAATTACAAATTCATAAGCAAAATAAATGTTGTCATTGTTTTGAGCCACTAAGTTGTTTGTTTGGTTTTTTCTTTAATTGAGATAACACTGGTTTATAACAATATATAAGTTTCACGTGTACATTATATGTCTACTTCTATATACCCTATAGCCTACTTACCACAAAAAATTTAGTTTCCATCCATCATCATAGAGTTGATCCCCTTTACCCATTTTGCCCTTCCGCTCTGGTAATCACTACTCTGTTCTCTGTATCTGCCTGTTTGTTCTCATTTGGTTTGTTCATTTATTCTGTTTCTTTCTTTGTTTATTGTATTCCACATATGAGGGAAATCATTTAGTATTTGTCTTTCTCTGTCTGACTTATTTCACTTAGCATAATACTCTCAAGGTCCACCCGTGTTGTTGCAAATGGCAAGAATTCATCCTTTTATGGCTGAGTAATATTCCATAGAGTGTGTGTGTGAGTGTATGTGTGTGCATGTGTGTGTGTATACCACATCTTCTTTATCCATTCATCCTTTGATGGGCACTTAGGTTGTTTCCACATCCTGGCTATTGTATATAATGCCACAATTAACTTAGTGGTGCATATACCTTTTCAAATTAGTCTTTTCGTATTCTTTGGATAAATACCCAGAAGTGGGATTGCTGGATTATATGTTAGTTCTGTTCTTAATTTTTTGAGGAACCTCCGTACTTTTTCCCATAGTGGCTGCACCAATTTACATTCCCACCAACAGTGTATGAGGGTTCCCTTTTCTCCACATCCTTGCCAACACTTGTTATTTTTTGCCTTTTTGATAATAACCATGCTAACAGGCATGAGGTGATATTTCATTGTGGTTTTCATTTGCATTTCCCTAATAATTAGTGATGTTGAACATCTTTTCATGTGCCTATTGGCCATCAACAGGTATGTCTTCTTTGGAAAAATGTCTATTCATCTTCTCTGCCCATTTTTATTTTTTTATATGTATATATATATATAATTTTATTGAGGTGTAGTTGATTTACAGTGTTCTGTGATTCCATAATTCTTTTTTTTATACACCTTTATTGGAGTATAATTGCTTCACAATGCTGTCCTAATTTCTGTTGTACAACAAGGATGTTTTGAATATTAATCCTTTGGATATATCATTTGCAAATATCTTCTCCCATTCTGTAGGTTGTCTTTTCATTTTGTTGATGGTTTCCTTTGCTGTGCAGAAGTTTTTAGTTTGATGTAATCTCATTTGTTTTTCTTTTCTTTTCTTTTCTTTTTTCATTTTTTGTCCATGCCATGCAGCTTGTGGGATCTTAGTTTGCCAACCAGGGATCGAACCCAGCCTGGCAGTGAAAGTGCCAAGCCCTAACCACTGCACCGCCAGGGAATTCCCTCATTTGCTAATTTTTGCTTTTGTTTCCCTTGCCTGAGGAGTTATATCTAGAAAGATATTGCCAAGACCAATGTCAAAGAGCATACTGCCTATGTTTTCTTCTAGGAGTTTTACAGTTTCAGGTCTTACATTCAAGTCTTTAATCCATTTTGAGTTGATTTTTGTGTATGGTGTGAGACAGTGGTTTAGTTTCATTCTTTTGTATGTGGCTGTGCAGTTTTCCCAACATCATCTATTGAAGAGACTGTCCTTTCTCCATTGTATGTCCTTACTCCTTTGTTGAATATTATTTGTCCGTATATGTGTAGATTTATTTCTGGGCTCTCAATTCTATTCCACTGATCTATGTATCTGTTTTACTGCCAGTACCATGCTATTTTTTAAATTAATTATTTATTTAGTTATTATTTATTTATTTGGCTACGCCAGGTTTTAGTTGCAGCACACGGGATCTTCATTTTGGCGTGTAGGACCTTTTAGTTGTGGCATGTGTGATCTTTAGTTGTGGCATGCAAACAGTTGTGGTAGGCGGGATCTAGTTCCCTGACCAGGGATCAAACCTGGGCTCCCTGCATTGGGAGCATGGAGTCTTAACTGCTGGCCCACCAGGGAAGTCCCCAGTACCATGCTATTTTGATTACTATGGCTTTGTAATATAGTTTGAAATCAGGAAGTGTGATACCTCCAGCTTTGTTATTTTTTTCCTCAGGATTGTTAAGCCACTAAGTTTTGGCATGGTTTATTACACAGCAATAGGTAACTGATAAGTGTCCATTTATCACTTCAGAGAGATTTAGGAACTATGATCTAGATTAGGAACTGAGACTGATGAATTAGCAGTAAAATTCTAATTCAAGAAGGCGGCCTGGGGCTTCCCTGGTGGCGCAGTGGTTAAAAATCCACCTGCCAGGGCTTCCCTGGTGGCGCAGTTGTTGAGAGTCTGCCTGCCGATGCAGGGGACACGGGTTTGTGCCCCGGTCCAGGAAGATCCCACATGCCGCGGAGTGGCTGGGCCCGTGAGCCATGGCCGCTGAGCCTGCGCGTCCAGAGCCTGTGATCCGCAACGGGAAAGGCCACAACAGTGACAGGCCCGCGTACGGCAAAAAAAAAAAAAAAAAAATCCACCTGCCAATGCAGGGGACACAGGTTCGAGCCCTGGTCTGGGAAGATCCCACATGCCATGGAGCAACTAAGCCCGTGCGCCACAACTACTGAGCCTGCACTCTAGAGCCTGCAAGCCACAGCTACTGAGCTCGCATGCCACAACTACTGAAGCCCACGTGCCTAGAGCCTGTGCTCCGCAACAAGAGAAGCCACCACAATGAGAAGATCACTCACCGCAACAAAGAGTAGCCCCCACTTGCTGCAACTAGAGAAAGCCTGTGCACAGCAACAAAGACCCAATGTAGCCAAAAATACATAAATTAAATTAAATTAAAACAAAAAAGAAGAAGAAGGCCCGGCAAGGAAGAGAAGGTTTAGGGAAGACTCTCAGGGGTGGCAAAGGGGGCAATGGGCAACTTGTGTGGGTGATGAGACCCCCATGGGACTCAGCAATAGAAAGGCTCACACAGGGCTGCCCGACTCACCCTCACTAAAATCACAGGGAAGAGCAGGTCTGTGCAACATGAATTCCTTGGACTCCTACTTTCTGTCTGCAAAAACACTTCTCAGGCATCATCATGCAAGCAGCTCTCTTTTCTCTTGTCTAAAGAACAGTCTTCCCTACTCACTATTTTTCAAGGCTAAACGCTTTTCCTATGCTGCTTAAAACATCATTCTTGGGCTTCCCTGGTGGCGCAGTGGTTGAGAATCTGCCTGCTAATGCAGGGGACACGGGTTTGAGCCCTGGTCTGGGAGGATCCCACATGCCGCGGAGCAACTAGGCCCGTGGGCCACAACTACTGAGCCTGCACTTCTGGAGCCTGTGCTCCGCAACAAGAGAGGCCATGATAGTGAGAGGCCCGTGCACCGCGATGAAGAGTGGCCCCCACTTGCCACAAGAGAAAGTCCTCGCACAGAAACGAAGACCCAACACAGCAAAAATAAATAAATTAATTAAAAAAAAAAAAAAAAAACATCATTCTTACCATGTCATTTCCATGGGGCTTACGAAAAATGAGTTCTCCTTTCTCATCCCTTTCAAGGCCCCGCCTATCCCACCAAACTCCCTCCTGCTTACTAAATTCCAGCCAGTCCATTTCCACCTCGGGGCCTTTGCACATGCCCTTCTTGTTCCTTCTCTAGCTCTGGCATGGCTAGTTCCTTCTCACCCTTCTGGTCTCACCTGCTCAGAGAGACCTTGTCTAACTACCTCCACCTAAGGTTACTCCTAGGAACTTCAGTCTCTATCTCTATGTGCTGTTTCTTGTGGAACTCTTATCATAATTCTCATTTTATTTATCTGTTTACAGTTTCATTTTTTAAAATTATTTATTTATTTATTTGGTTGCATTGGGTCTTAGTTGTGGCAGGCAGGCTCCTTGGTTGTGGCTCACTGGCTCCTTAGCTGCAGCTCATGAACTCTTAGTTGCAGCATGCATGTGGGATCTAGTTCCTGGACCAGGGATTGAACCTGGGCTGCCCGCATTGAGAGCATGGAATCTTAACCACTGCACCACCAGGGAAGTCCCTGTTAACAGTTTCTTATCTGTCTTCCTCATTATACTGTCAGTTCCAGGAAGATGGATCTTGACTGTTTACTGCTCCCTTATCTCTCCAGTGCAGGGCACATAGTAGGTACTCAATAAACACATGGACTAAATGGAAGTCCTCTTGGTCCCACCCCTCCCCCTCTGAGCTTTATCCGTTCTCCTCTCCCTCCGGACCTTTTCCACTTATTCCCTCTCTCTGTCTCTGAAGATGCTCCTTCTTTCCCATTATGGCCCCCATGTCCTCACCCCCACTTGCTGCACCAAGGTGGCTTCTGCCCTCTCCTCTCCATAGGGCAGGGCTCTTAAAGGTCACTAGGGACCTCCTCCTCACCAAAGCTGATGTCTTCTTCTCGGTCATTCATTTTATCTAACTTTGCTGTAGAATCTGGTACTGCCGATCATCCCCCTTCCTCCCTCCTAGACATTCTTTCCTCCCTCAACCATCACAATGGTTCACAGAAGCAATTGCATTAACTAGAAAGCTGATGGAAGCTGAAGTGAGACACACAGTGTTTGAATCCTGGCTCTGACACAGCATAGATAGTGCAACCCTGGGCAATCAGCACCCTCATCTTCAAATCGAGAACCTAATTCTGACCTTGGTAAGTGTGCATTAAAGCGTTCTTGATTGGATGATACTCTCAAATTAAGTGTGCAACATGACAAATAAGAGCCAGGTCATGGCAGCATCCACTGCTCAGGCAGCCCACCTACACAGCAGTGTGACCCTGGGCCAGTTGCTTAACCTCTCTGAGCCTCAGTTTCCTCATCGACAGAACAGAGACTATGAGAGCACCTACCTCATAGGTTGTCGTGAAGATTAAAGGAGGTAACCTGCAAAGCGTTCAATACAGTGTTAGCTATAATTATCTTATGCAAAAAAAAAACAACACTAAAAAAACAAGGGCAGTGTGGGAGAAACTTATTGGAAAGAATCTGAGATCTCTCTCAAATTCCAATAAAGACTTGAACAACCACACCTTATGAAGGACAATTCCAGGAACCTCACCAGAAGGAGTTAGTGGAAGTCCCACTAAACTCTGCCCTTCCCTTGTCATGACTTGGCTTGAGGCTCCTACTGAAATGTTCAGTCTCTAACTATGGCAACAAATGCCTTTGAAGGGTAAGCAAAGGTTCCAAATGTTTTTAATCACTTGTGTTTTTATGCTACCACTTCAAGCATTCTTTTTCATTTGATTCATCTGACTGAGATTAAATATCCAATTTCCTGGTAAATGTAGGCTCAAAATTCTAAACTGCTGGCAGAGAAGATTGCATTGGCCCAGACAGGCATCCTTTACAAAGCAGCTATGGACAGGGGCAGGGGACCTGGTCACCCAGCAGAGACAAAGCCCTGGAGGGAGGGGGCAGGGGCTTTCCAAGCAGACGGACATCCAATACACATCTGAATTACGTGAGATCATGTTTATGAAAGTGCCCTGCACCCAGTAAGATGTCCTTCTCCCTCTCCAACCATCCCACAGTCCACTTTGCTGTTCCCCCAGCCCCCTCCATCCTCTAAATGTGGGCGCTCCTGCTTTAATTCTAAAATCCATCCTCAAAAATATTTTAAAAACAAAGATAAATAAATAAAGTAAAATCCATCCTCTTCTCTCCCTAACTCCCTCTCTCCCTTGGCAAACTCATTTATTCCTAGCACTTCAAAGACCACCCCTCTTCTGATAACTCTTTTATGCTGAGTCTTATAAGGTACAGATAAACTGCTTTCTCAGGTCCACAGCAACTTCCTCTGTAAAACAACTCCTACTTTTTCTTATCTATAAAACAAGACCTTTTGGGAATTCCCTGGCTGTCCAATGGTTAGGGCTCCATGCTTTCACTGCCGAGTGCCTGGGTTCGATCCCTGGTCAGGGAGTTAAGATCCCACAAGCCACACAGCCAAAAAATAAATTAAAAATAAAACAAAACCCTTTTTGGTCTAACATTCCATAATTCTCTTAACCGTTCCTCAATCATGCCTTCAGCGTTCCTGCCTCTTTGCCTTTCCACACACTGTTCCCTTTGCTTGGAGGACTTTCCCTGTCCCACATCACTACTTATATTTAATTAACATGTATTGAGTATCTGCTATGTCAATAGATACTTCTTGGGTCCTGCCTGGCTCACAATAAGTCCTCCTTTCCTGGGAATTGCCCCCTTCACTCCCCAGTCATATGCTGGAATGGGTCCCTTCAGCCATGTCTGTATTCCATGGTCCTGTCCTCCTGGCCATAGATTATTAAATCCGGGGTGAACACATGTTTACTGGTTTAATCAGATTCTCTATGCCAGGAATTTGGAATTTGAAACTGAGAGACACAGAGCCTGGGAGCCCTTAGAGCTGAGTTGCATTAATGTCAGCACTTTCAAGAGGGCCATCCATCAACTCCCTCTCAGAAGTCCCTGGAGATCCCCTGATTCCTACTCTTCCCAGCCTTGGAGTCCATGGGATAACTTGGCAGCCTTCCCATGTAAGGTCCTTTTTGCTCTTTTGGCCAATGTTCTTTTCTTATGCTTTCAACCAAATAACATTAACCAGTGCAATCGTATACGGGACACTGTTAGGCTCTGGTGACATGAAAATCAAGTAAAATATGGTCTCTGCCCTTCAGCAACAAGTATTTGAAATCCTACCCTGTGTTAAGGATTGTAACTCAAAAGCCACCTTTCTCCTTAAGTTTCCCCATATGCCCCAAGCGGATGAATCTGTCTTCGATGTACTGATGTTGCATTTTGTTTTACCTCTCTTACAGTCATCACTTGGAGTTATTTTGAATATCTGCCTCTCCCACTAATTGCAAACTGTTTCAGATCAAGAGCTAGATATGTCGTCTCTGTAGTCTCTCAGCTCCTAGCACAACATCACAAACAGATCATCGGGAAAGAACACCTGTCGCTTTGTTGGCCCCTTGGCCTCTCTCCTTCCTCTGACAGCAACCCAATTTTCCTTTGGGAAATGAGCCTTCCTCCACTCTCAGTTCCACCTTGCAAGTGGGTTCTAGAAATGGTACATGACCTAGATTTGGTCATGAGGCCCAGTGATTTGAATATGTGACCTATCAGGGCCGTATCTGAGATTCTGGCAAGATTTGGAAAGAAACCCTCTTAACTGAGGTTGTTGAGCTGTTAAGCCATAAGCCTGCAGCTATGGATGGTCATCTTTGCCAACACATGTGGAAAATCTGACTGTTGATGAAACAAACACAGCAGAGAAGAGGAGGCAGGAAGAGAGAGAAATTCCTAAAGACATTACATCAGAACTTGCAACCAGACACCCCTGGACCTATCACTGGGAACTTTTTCAATTACATTAATTCCCTCTATGTTTGTTTTCCACTTTGGTTTGTTTGTATGTTTGTTTGTTTTGTTTTAACATCTTTATTGGAGTATAACTGCTTTACAATGATGCGTTAGTTTCTGCTTCATAACAAAGTGAATCACCTATACATATACATGTATTCCCATATCCCCTCCCTCTTGCGTCTCCCTCCCACCCTCCCTATCCCACCCCTCTAGGTGGTCACAAAGCACAGAGCTGATCTCCCTGTGCTATGCAGCTGCTTCCCACTAGCTATCTATTTTACATTTGGTAGTGTATATATGTCCATGCCACTCTCTCACTTCGTTCCAGCTTACCCTTCCCCGTCCCCGTGTCCTCAAGCCCATTCTCTACATCTGCGTCTTTATTCCCTTCCTGCCCCTAGGTTCTTCAGAACCATTTTTTCTTTTTAGATTCCATATATATGTGTTAGCATACGGTATTTGTTTTTCTCTTTCCGACTTCCTTCACTCTGTACGACAGACTCTAGGTCCACCCACCTCACTACAAATAACTCAATTTCATTTATTTTTATGGCTGAGTAATATTCCATTGTATATATGTGCCACGTATTCTTTATCTATTCATCTGTCGATGGACACTTAGTTTGCTTCCATGTCCTGGCTATTGTAAATAGAGCTGCAATGAGCATTGTGGTACATAACTCTTTTTGAATTATGGTTTTCTCAGGGTATATGCCCAGTAGTGGGATTGCTGGGTCATATGCTAGTTCTATTTTTAGTTTTTTGAACCTCCATACTGTTCTCCATAGTGGCTGTATCAATTTACATTCCCACCAACAGTGCAAGAGGGTTCTCTTTTCTCCACACCCTGTCCAGTATTGTTTGTAAATTTTTTGATGATGGCCATTCTGACTGGTGTGGGGTGATACCTCATTGTAGTTTTGATTTGCATTTCTCTAATGATTAGTGATGTTGAGCGTCCTTTCATGTGTTTGTTGGCAATGTGTATATCTTCTTTGGAGAAATGTCTATTTAGGTCTTCTGCCCATTTTGGGATTGGGTTTGTTTTTTTGATATTGAGCTGTATGTAAATTTTGGAGATTAATCCTTTGTCAGTTGCTTCATTTGCAAATATTTTCTCCCATTCTGAGGGTTGTATTTTTGTCTTGTTTATGTTTTCCTTTGCTGTGCAAAAGCTTTTAAGTTTCATTAGGTCCCATTTGTTTATTTTTGTTTTTATTTCCATTTCTCTAAGAGGTGGGTCAAAAAGGATCTTGCTGTGATTTATGTCATAGAGTGTTCTGTTTATGTTTTCCTCTAAGAGTTTTATAGTGTCTGGCCTTACATTTAGGTCTTTAATCCATTTTGAGTTTATTTTTGTGTATGGTGTTAGGGAGTGTTCTAATTTCATTCTCTTACATGTAGCTGTCCAATTTTCCCAGCACCACTTATTGAAGAGGCTATCTTTTCTCCACTGTATATTCTTGCCTCCTTTATCAAAAATAAGGTGACCAGGGCTTCCCTGGTGGCGCAGTGGTTGAGAGTCCGCCTGCCGATGCAGGGGACACGAGCTCGTGCCCCGGTCCGGGAAGCTCCCACATGCCATGGAGCGGCTGGGCCCGTGAGCCATGGCCGCTGAACCTGCGCGTCCGGAGCCTGTGCTCTGCAACGGGAGAAGCCGCAACAGTGAGAGGCCCGCGTACTGCAAAAAAATAAAAAAAATAAAAAAATAAGGTGACCATATGTACTGTTTGTTTTGTTTCATTTTGTTTTTTCTGCTGAAGCCAGTTTGAGGTGAGTTTATGACACTTGCAATAAAGTCTTATAATTCATTCAACAAATGTTTATTGACATAGAGTTCTATGGAAGCCCTGAGAAGGGAACGGTGGAGCTTGGTGGAGTTTGGCTTGGGTTGGAGTTTGGCTTGGGTGGAGCTGGGAAAGAGGTTGGTTTACGCAGGGACGTGGAAAGAGGGAGGCCATTCCAGAGAGCGGTAACAACCTGAGCCAAGGCCCACAGGCCTCAAAGCGTGTGGTCCATTTCCTTCTTTTGTTTTTCTTTTTTTTTTGCCCGTGCCACGCGGCTTATGGGATCTTAGTTCCCCAACCAGGGATTGAACCCAGGCCCTCGGCAGTGAAAGTGTGGAGTCCTAACCACTGGAGGGCCAGGGAAGTAAGTCCCTGTGGTCCGTTTCTGACCAGCAGACTCCTAAAGAGTATATTGAAGAACAAACAGTAAGGCAGGGACCAAACTCTCAAGGGATCCTGTGAGCCATGCCAAGGAGTTTAACCCTTTGGTCAAAGGAAGACATTTAAACCGTAAAGTATGTTTTCATTTAAAAAAATCTATATAAATATCTATGTCTATATTTATATCTGTATCTATCTCTATCTCTAACTAGCAGTAATGTGGGGAATGGATTGGAAAGAGCATCTAAAGTCATTTCAAATACTCCAGGTGAGAGCAAATGAGGTCTGGACCAGTCCAAGATTGGCTGCAGCTGTCTTCTCCTGACCCCAATGGAAAGTTACCTGTTAGGGATAAGGACTTTGGAGGCACCATGTAGAGACCTGATAACTCAATCTGAGGCTGCAGAGGAACGTCCTTAGATCCCAGGTGTGACCTAAGAACGCTGCCTGCCAATATCAGTAAACAAAGGATGTTGCAGCCATCAAGCCACCATATTACAACTGCTCCAACAGTGAGCCCTGAGGGAACTCAGGATAGAAACAAAGAATGCCCGCCATCCTGCAGTCAACTGCTGCAGCCACCCCCAATGGTGCACCCTGAGGAGACTCAGGATGAGAAAACTCAGGATACTGGCCCCAATAGCTGAGATGCATATCAAAGGAATGATTTTAATGAGCCCAGATTTTGCATCTTCCCATAGGCAAAACAGCTCTAATTTCATTAACTTGAGATGCCTGGATTTCTTTAATTAACAATAATCTTTTGATGTTCCAACTACCTGGCCTTTTTGCAAAACTCCTATATATCTTGGCCCTCCCTCTCGCCTCTTCAGAACAGTCTCTCAGTGTTATCTGAGATGCTGTGTCCCAGGCTTGAAGCCCTCAGTATGTCTGCCGAATAAAACATAACTCAACTTTTAGGTTGTGCTTTTTTTTTTTTTTTTTTCGGTCAACACAGGTAACATTTGATGGGATCCTTTGAGAGAAAATACCTCTAGTTTATTGTCTGATTCTAACCCATGGAAATAGTGTTAATGATGGATGGGCAAGTTCATGACCGGTTGGTAAAAAAGATGCTTCGTGGGAGTGCGACCTTGTAACGTTCATCGGTGGGCAGCTGTTTCTTTAAATCCTCCTAACTCCCTTCAGTCGCAAGAGAAGAAAAGGAATAATTTCTGATGTGGGGAGAGCTTCTGGGGCTGCGGCCCCACACTGTGACATAGAACTGCATAGGGAAGTTACAGCAAAGTAACTTGGCTGGTATTGAAAGTGTGGTGGACCAGTGAGGGGGGTAGCTTGTAGAAACAAAGCGGGAGGGGCCAGGAGCCTTGTTGCTGTGGGTAAGAGAAGTAAACAACGGCTTGCTATCCCAGGGCCCTTCCTCGTTTCCCTCAGGCTTATCTCTCCGCTGCTGGGGTGCTGACGTCATTCCCTGCTTCTCACAGCTGCACCTCTACATCCCAGAGGAAGGAGGATCCTTAGTGGGTTTCTCCTGGCTTTCCTGGCTCCCAGGCTCTGAATTTTCAGCCTCAATTTTCATTTCTTTAATTAATTTTTATCAGAGTAGAGTGTAGTATAATTTCATTTCTTTTTTTAAATTAATTTTTATCAGAGTATAGCTGCTTTACGATGTTGTGTTAGTGGTCATGTTTTTTGGAGGAAAGCCGACTCTTTCTGGGGGATTTAGAACTCGAGACTGCTGTGCCTGCTGCTGGGGGCGGAGGCAGGGGAGTCCAAAGGAAACGTATGGCCCCTGAGGAAGGACTCAGCTTGTTTGAGGTAGCAGCAGGAGGCGGGGATACAGCCCCAGAAATGACATTGTTTTTATTAAGGACACCACTCCCCCAGGTGATTCTGATGCTGGCAGAACCCACATGATGATTTGTGTCCATTGCTCTAGGAAATCCATAACTTGTGGGCAGGTAGGGCAGGCTGCTCATGGGGAAGACAGGCTGTACACACAATGAAAGAGGTGCCCAGGGACTTCTGGGGTGGTCCAGTGGTAAAGAATCCGCCTTACAATGCAGGCGACGCAGCTTTGATCGCTGCTCTGGGAATTAAGATCCCACATGTCGCAGGGCAACTAAGCCCGCACGCCACAACTACTGAGCCCACGCGCCCTGGAGCCTACACGCTACAACTAGAGAAGACAAAAAACCCGCACGCCACAACTAGAGAGAAGCCCACGCACCACAACAACGAGCCCGTGCGCCACAACGAAAAAGATCCTGCATGCCTCGACAAAGATCCTGTGTGCCGCAACTAAGACCCAACACAGCCAAAAATAAATAAATAAATAATAAAATAAATCTTAAAAAAAAAAAAAGTGGTGCCCATCCCAGGGCTGTGGGGAGAATTAAATATGCTGTGTGGTTATGACTGGCATCTATACCATGCACTGGAATCCCCTCTCTATGACATTCAGGCCTCGGAGTCAGGGCCTCTGACTTTTCCTCTCCCCTAGACTGCCTCCTCTAGGTCTGATGTGGCAGCGTGAATCTGAGGGAAGCTCAGGCTGAGTAGAGTTAACTGGGTGGGTCTGGAGGACTAAAGCTCTGACAGCGAGAAGCGGATCTAGACAGTACAAGATGACAGACACAGTTAAACAGACTAGAGCCAGGCTGCCTGACTTAGAATCCCAGCTTCACAACTTACCAACTACGTGGCCTTAGACCAGTCACTGTGTGTGTGTGTGTTTTTCCATTTCTAAATGGGGATGATAACAATACCCCACCCCCACTCCCCACCCAGGTAAGTGAGGCCCGTTTAAACCCAAGGTCCTCTCTCTCTCTCTTTCCCTCCCTGGTTCCCTCCTGTCCTCCTGGAACTCATCCTATGTGACTGCCTTCAGAGAATACAATCCAACACAGATCCTTTTAGAAAAGCAGGTTTATTGGTCGGGCTGCTCACCAGGACACAGCAACACGAGAGGCTCCCCAGAGCCCACAGGAAACTATCTGTCCACAACTCAGGCCCCTTCAGCCCATCAGCACCAAGGGACCTCGTCCCACAATCCCCATCCTCCCTCAGCCAATGTGTCTCCAACCATCCAGAAGAAAGAAGGGAACCAACAGGAAAAAAAAAAAAAAAAAAAAAAAGCAAAGCTTTGTATTGTAAAAAAGATGTGTCCCCAGGCTCCCTCCCTCCACCCCTTAAAAACAATTCGCTGCAATTCTATAATGCAGAGCAGAGAAGATAAAGCACAGGAGGTAGGGGGCGAACGGGGGAGCCTTCAGCCCTCCTCTTCCGGCTGTGACTTGGGGGTGAGGGGTCTGTCCTTGCTTCTGACAAGCCACCGTTACTGGGGAGGAACAGGGGGACTAAAGTGTCCTGAGGAGAACCTGATCAGAAATCAGGCTTTTGGACTGGAAGCAGCACCCCTCTCAACCCAAAGAGTCAGGAGAGGAGCCCACAAGGAAGTCCTGGCAAGTTCTGCAGCTTTATTATAACTAGCTCTAGGGAAGGATCTTGAGAAGAAACTGCCAGGAGTGGGCCAAGTCTGGGCTGCTCTACACACAGGAATTCTATACTCTCCTCCCCTCCCTTCCAGCTCTCAGCTTGGTGGCCTGGCCTTTAGCACCTCGTTCTTTTCCCCATCCGTCTCCCTCCTACCTACCAGCTCTCCGCAGCCTGGTGCTGCCCTCTTCTGGGACCCTAATTTTCTGGGCTTTGAGAAACGGGCTGCCCCTGGAGCACCATACCAGTGGAGGCATGGGGTGGGGCTTACCTCTCTCTTCTTTGGATCGCGGATTTCTCACATTGCCCTCCCTTCTTATCCTGAAAATGGTCCTGCTGTCCTCGGAGAACCCCAGTAAGATGGGATTCTTGTGCTGTGTTTCTCACGCTGCTAATGGACATTCTCTTTTCACCCATTTCCACCTTCTACTATTTCCTGTTCTCTTTCAAAGCTATAGCCATGTGCTCCTGGGTGCAGATGCATAAACAGTAAATGCCCCCCGCCCCCGCTCCCCAAGGGCTCTGCCTGGCTCCAGCCTTCCTTATTGGCACCTTTTGCAGATACAGCCTGTGCTAGACCCTCATCCAGGGTCACGGCTCACTCTGCCCTCTCTCCCCCGACACTGCCCCAGATGCTCCCCAAAGCTGCTTTCACATCCTTCCAGTATGGGGTCTCCCATGTGAGCAAGGGGCCTCTTCAAGATTCACTCTTCCCTTTCACGGTAATTTTGGCTTTGAAGCCGCCAGGGATCAGGATGAGAAAGAAGAGCTCAGTGAGCAGGAATGACAGCAGCTGGGTGTGAGTGTTACGGAGAAGTGCGGGGAAGGCAGCCTGCCCAAGGGGGGCCCAATCATGGAAACGACAGCAAGTTCCTCTAGAATCCCCGACTTGGATCCCCAGGACGTGCATCACCGCCCTCTGCATTTCCACCCAGCATATGCCTAAACTGGGGCTGTCCATGGGGCAGGCTGCCTCCCCCTCCCGTCTTAACAGCCGTAAGACTCGGAGGGGTGCTACTTGAGGGGAGGTGTTCTCAATTTAGAAATATCCCAGCCCGTTTGGGGCAGAGAGAGAATGCGAAAGAGAAAGTTCGGAGAGAGAAAGGAATCGGGGCGGGGGCGGGGAGAGGCGGGGCGGCGCGGCCTCCCGGGCACAGCCCCGCGCCCCGCTCAGTCGCTGTCGCTCTTGTCCACCAGCACGGCGTCCGACTCCTCGGTGATCTCCAGCAGCGTGTGCACGTCGGGGCTGCTCCCGCGCAGCAGGTCGGCCGCCTCGCCGCGCTCCGCGCCGCCCTCCTCTTCGTCGGCGCCTACCTCCACCATCTCGGTGGCCTTCAGCACCTCTACCTCGCCCTCGCGGATCTTCTTGACGTGGAAGGTAAATGGCGGCACCCTGTAGACCGCCGTCTTGGAGCGCGCGTAGACCACGTGATCGGGCGTGAAGGACTTCCGCAGCTTGTCTCGCGAGGTCTTGAGCTTCTCCCGCCGTTCGGCGGGGACGAGGCGCGTGCCCAGCTTGTTCATGCGCTTCTCCAGAGTGTGCCGCGTCTTCTCCAGGTTCTCCTTGGTCTTGAGGCGGGTCCTCTCCAGGTTCTCGCGGGTGCGTACCTTGGTCTTCTCCATCTTCTCCTTGGAGAAGGCCTTCTTGAAGTCGTCCACGCGCCGCAGGCCGCTGCGCTTGATGCGCTCGGCGCGCGACTCCTCGATGACCTCCTCCACCTCCACCGCCTCGTCCGACGACAGCTCGAGCACCGCCGCGTCGTCCTCGGGCCGCTCGCCCTCGGCCAGCTCGTCGCCTTCCTTCTCGGGCAGCGCCTCCGACTCTTTCAGCGACTTGCCGATGCTCACTTTGGCCGGCAGTTTCACTTCATCCTAAAGGGAGATCAGAGCGAACAGATGAGGGGGCAGAGCCGGAGAACTGGGCGGGGACTTGGGGGGACGCCGGGCGAACCCGGGGCTGGGCGGTGGCACCCGTGATCCTGCGGAGTGTGTGGTACCCGTGAAATCGGCCTGGACTTGCTCGCCGTTGTATCCCCAGCGCCTGGCACAGAGCTGGACACCTCGTGGGCGCTCAAGAAATATGTATTGAATGAATAGTAACTATACAGACAGGGCGAGGAGGGAACCGAGCTTCGGATCGGAGTCTGGCCTATGTTTTCGCACTTCAGTTAAGTATCTCTGCGGCCCTCCAACCGTCTCCTTGAGCCCTGCGACTACCCATTTTAAACCAGTCCTTACCCTTTGCGTCCCAGGGACCACAACTTAACTTTGGAAATGGGCAGAGCGCCCTCTGGTGCACTGAGCCCCACACTGCCCACGCCAGGCCCAAAACCAAAGGGCAGAGTCGCTTTAGGTTGAGGGGTGCGGGTAGGGGGACGAGCTCACAGTCAATCTCAGGCGGCCCCCAAGTAGGGTAACTTGAAGGCAAGTTTACCATAAAGGGAGTGCGTGTCCCAGACTTCGTATCATTTCAGAAGAACCAGTATTAGAGAAGCAGAGCTGTGGCCCTATCTCCCTCCCCCGCCTCATACTGTTTGGCTCCACCAGTGGACATTCTCCACCCTCATGAAGAAATTGAGGAAAGAGGAGGAAGCTGGCTGGGAGCCAAGGACATGTTTTCTTCCCAACCTGGACGTTTCTTCTGGTTCTGACGTCCCTGCCTTGGAATGGAAGGGAGAGATTGCTTTTCCATTCTTGCTCTTTTCCCCCCAAACAGGAGCTCAAGGGACCAGGAGTAGGAGGGCAAGAGATCCTGGAGCTCAGAGCCAGTTCTTCCCTCTTGCCCTGGGAACACCTAGCACCAGCACTGCTTTCCATTCCGGGAAGATTTTCCAAGATCCTGACTCTGGACCAACATTTCAGAATCTCAGGATCACCTCTCACCAGAAGGTAGGGGAGATTGAGTACAGACAGGAAAAGGGGACATAACCCAGAATGTAAACAGGCTCTCCTCTTTGGCCCAGACTCTCTTTAGCGACTTCCTACAAAGGAATGATAGGCAGTACTTTTTCTAAAGGGTTTTCTAAAGATTGTTTCGCAGAATTGTAAGAAAACCCCATCTGAGAAAAATGAGGCAACACGAGCTGACCCGTCCCATGAACACACACACACGCACGCACATACACGTATACGTTGACTGCTTGGTATCTCTGTACCACCTGCTACAGAAATTCCTTCCCCAGCCCCCAACCTCTTTCCTCTTCCCTCCCATCCACATCCCCACAGAGTTTCCTGGTTTACATTGAAAACTAGGAACACCTCCTCCCAACTTCCTTCCCTCCCTGTCAATATTATTAGCAGGGACAAAGAGGGAATGCTGGCTCCACCTCTTCTCCCAAACTGGGCACCGGCTCTGCTGGGCACCAAGCCACCTCAACCTCTCGTTACTCAACTACATCTCCCAGCAGGCAAGGTGACCAGGGCTCAGGGCATGCTGGGACTTGTAGTCTCCACCTGCCACAGCTGGCTGGGTACTATCATGGGCATCCTGTGGCAGTCCGTCCATCCTCTGTTTCTTATCACTCATGGAGGCATTGAAGGGGTGTTTTCCTTGCTCTGAGTGTAGGAGGGTCCCAATCTCTCTTAGCAGTCCCTCTGATTCCCAGTTGTACCCTTTGGGTCTCCCTTTTGCAATCACTTCTCCCTGCCTGCTACCCGAGTGCTCTCTCTTACACACCATGTTAGGACTCTCTATCATCTAAACTCCCGGCTACTTCTTCATCCATCTCCACCCAGAATTTACCGGCAGCCCTAGTATCAAAAAATGTCAGCTCTGATCTCTCCTTCACAGCCTCCTAGTCTAAAAACCCACCCATGCTCCCCGACGTTTGAAGGAGAATGCCTCCTTTCACTAAGCTCAGACTATGTGGATGAATTAAGGGAAGGATTAAGCTTGATGGGTGGGAAGTAGTCAGGAAACAGTCCCTGCTGCTGGAAAACAGATCCACATTGTCTCCCTGCCCCACACCAGCACCCCTGATTCTCCCCTCTGCTCCACTCCAACCCATAAAGGCTGAGCTGGCTGGTTTTCCTGGCCTCTGGCTTCCTAGATAAAGGTCTTTGCCAGCTGAGTTTGAACGTGAACAAGGCTGGGGAGAGAGTTCCAGACTTCTTGTAGCCAATCGTGTCTTCCTAGTGCCTGATGAAAGGTCTCAAATACAACATCAGGGAGCAATCCCAGTGAGGGGAGGTTTATTCCTGGATCTGGGGTTGTCTCCCCCCAGTCCAGAAAGGTACTTGGAAGCCATTCATTGTAGGCTTCCTCCAGAGTGATGGCTTACACCAGAGGAGCTGCCTTCTTGGTGGAAGGTCAGGGGATAGGGGAAGAAACTGTTTGACCTAAGTCCCGGATAATATCCAGTGGATTGGCGCTGGAGAGGATATACCACCATGACTTTAGCTTTTTGCCTCCATTAATGGATTTTGTCTTTTCTCCCCGTTTCCAAGCCAGGTTTTCCCTATGACTCACAGCTTTGGAGTGCTGTCTTGGGCCCACCCAGTTGGCCTGTTGCTACAACAACCAGCAACACAATCCCAAAACACCTCCCCCAACCCTGGGCACAGAGGCTGGGCACCCCTGTGCCACCCCTACTTCCCTGGCAGAGCTCCTAAGCTAAAGGAGGGGCCTCAGGGTGGCAAGGAGAGAGAGCTCTGTTTGTTCTGTTTCTACATTTTTATTAAACAAAACCACCAGTCCCAACAGGCTTGGTTTCCAGAGTTACCTTTAATGACCAGGTCTGAACAAAAGCATGCACAGCTTCCCCTGCCCCCCACCAAGCACACACAGCTCCCCAACCCAGGAAAGTGCCAGTCCAGGATGAATTTTAGAGGAGCCCCAGGATGGCTTCCAGCCCCTTCCTCTCCACTCCCTAACCCCGCTATATGAACTTAAGATCCTCTGACTTAGGAAGATTTTTATATTATTATAATTTAATTGAGCACCTACTATTTGCCGGGTCCTTGGCCAGGCACTTCACATTTGTCAGGGAGAATGGACAGGTGTCATATGGCTCTGGGTAGAGCCTCTCTTGACTTAGTTCTGTACCCAACCACTGCCTGTGAATGGCCAGAGAAGACATTGCAGAGGTCATTCAGAGACCCAGGATCTGGATCTGCTCAGAGACCATGTTAGAGGAGGGTGCAGATGGGGAGAGGTGAAAGAGAGGGCAGTCTTAAAAACTCAGGACCTCCACTTTAGGTTGCCAGGACAAGGGGGTGAAAGACACTAAAGGTAGAAGGGTCCTTCTTTTCTGCTATAGCATGATTCTCAACAGGGGGCATGTTGCCCCCAAGTGGGTGGAAATTGGTTCTTGCGGGGGAGGGCACAAATCTTAGATATTGCAATAGTTTGTGGGGCTCCAAAGAGTCCTGATATATAGTATATCTGTAGTGTTAAAATTTCATGGGAAATAGATAAGTAATGAGAACCTGTTGTATAAAATAAATAAAGTAAAAGAAAATTCAAATAAAAAGAAATTTCATGGGGGAGAGGACAATTAGGGGAAAAAAATGTCTAAAAGGACTCCTTAGGAGAATGATATTAAACAAACAAACAAAAAGGTTGAGAAACACTGTGCCATAGGGAGGCCAGAGCCAATGAAAATGTGCCCCCTTCTGGCCTCCTGATTGGCAGCTTTTGGGTGCCCCACCCAAGGCAGAATCTGGCAAACATAAGGGATCTCTTTGCAAAACACTTTCTAAAAAAAACTGGAAAAAAATAAGCGTCAGTGTTTTCCCGAACTGTAGAGAGCGGGTAGAGAGGGCACAGAACAGACCCCAGGCCTGGGCTTCATGAGGGCCCTCTCCAAAGAGGCTTTGAGCCAAACTGGTCTGTCCCTGAGGAGGAGGCAGAGGGGGAGGGGAGGGGAGGGGGAAGCAGAAGTGTGGGCAGCTGCAGGCTATCTCATGCAGGCAGCCGTGGGTGCAGCTCAGGTGTGGTGTCTGGAGCATCGACCGTTAAGACAGAAACCAAGACGTAGGGGATGGCCCTTCCCATCACCTCCCACCCCATTGCCTGAACTCCCCATAATGAGAGAGTGTTTTCACAATACCCATCACCCAGTCACAAGGGGCAGTGGCTTGGAAGAGACCAGCCACCCTGGACTGGCCACTGCTAAGCAGTGAGCTGGGGGTGGAGTGGGCATGTGACACCCCATGCCCACGGTCCCATGTGACCCAGGAGACCCTAAGTACCCCCACCGGCTGTTGGCTCCTCTGGGGTGGGCAGAGGCCCAGGCTCTGGGTAATAGGGCAGGGTCCTAGGTGTCTGGTCAAAGGGTGGGAGCTCAGGCACTGTCTCAGGCTTCAGGTCAAAAGGCTCAGTCTCAGGCAGAAGGTCAAAAGGCACGATCTTGGATGTGGCCAGGTCTGAGGGTACATTCAGCTTCTTCTTGGGCTAAGATGAGGAAAAGGGGTTTAAGTGGCGCTTGGGATGGGTGTGGACGGAGTTGGGGGAAGGAAGCCTTGGTTGGCATGCAGAGTTGGGGCTGGTGAGTAGAGGGGAGGGGAGCACACAAGGATTAGGATGGAAAGACACCACAGTTTAAATGCTTCAACAAGAGGGCCCCAGGGCCGAAAGGGGAGGGACAAACCCAGGCCCATGAATTAATAACCACAGTTTAATCAGAACCACCTCCCTGCCTCCCTCTGGAATCTTCCCCAGTCCCATCCTTGGCCTCCTACCTTCTACCCCGACCCTGCTGTGGTCGTGGGATGATGCTGTTGGAGGTTGCAGTGATGGGGGAAAGGAGCTGCTGGGGGCGGGGAAGGAGTTTTCTAAGAGGCCACTTGTTAGACTCCAACTGGGGAGTCTCCAAGGAGTAAAAGAGAAGGCAAACAACTTCACTGTCTTGAGTCAGACGCTGCTGATCCCAGTTATTCCCCAGGGCAGGCTGGGCACGGGTGCCGCCCCGGATAAGGAGAGGGAGAGGCATGGACGAGGGACATCCTGGCCATTTCCCTTTGGCCACATCTCCACCTCCTGCCTCCCTTGCCACCCATCCCCCCCACCCACTTATAGGCCATCAGACACCCAGATGCACAGGGAAATCAGGATCAAAAACAAAGCTATTGATATTTTGGGGAATTCCCTGGCAGTCCAGTGATTAGGGCTCTGCACTTCCATTGCAGGGGGCATGGGTTCGATCCCTGGTTGGGGAATTAAGATCCTGCATGCTGCGCGGTACAGCCAAAAAAACCCCCCCAAAACCAAGCTATTTTTACAACCAGTGGGCCTATGTCCTGAGGCACCCAGCAGCAGCTCCCAACTCTCCCTCCTGAGTGGCTGAGGTGCCACTCTTGCTTTGGACAATCAGGAGAAGTCAGGGGAGAGGGATATTTAGGGGCACTACCAGACTCCAGCGACAACAGTGTTGAGTAAGGCGTGCAGCCACAAATACCCAAAGAAGCAGGTGCCTACCTTCCCTGTAGGATACAGGGAGAAGGCATGAGTGGCAGGGAGGCTGAGGAGAAAGGAGCCAATGTGGTCCTCTCTTAGCCAGGGGACACCCCTGCTGGCCAGGGAGCTCCACTCCTTATACCCAGCACCCCTCTCCTGCACTGCCCTTGGTGACCACACATTGCCTCTGCTTCAGCACCATGAGGCTGAGCAGCTAATGACCACCAACCTTAGCCACTCAGCTCACTGCATGTGCGCGCGCATGCACGCACACACACACAGCAGCCCCAGTGCCAGGACTGTGCAACTATCTCCCTCAGAGAATGAAGGAGCCAGAACTAGCTTAGGGCTAGCCGCCTCCCTGATTTCTTCTGCACAGCCCGGGAACAGAAGGGGGAGGCCGGGAGCAGAAAGTGTAGCAGCAGAAGGGGTACACCTGGGCTCTTGCCCCAGCTTTGACCCCCAATCACTTGAATGACAGTAGGCAAGTGACTTCCCCTCTCTGGGCCTCAGCTTCCTCCACTACAAAATAAAAGAGCTGAAGTTGATTATCTCCAAGGCATCTTCCAGCTCAAAAAGTCTACAGTGACAGAATGATGAAATACTCACAATGGTATGGTTCAAAATAATAGAACAAACCACCACTCATCTCTGCAGTTGGTTGCCTAGCAACAATATTCCCTTTCTCTAGCAGTTGCGCACTCTGTGCTATCTCCTCCCTTTTTGATTTTGACCTTTACAATAGTCAGACTTTATTTGCTTTAAAAAAAAAATCAGAGAGAAGAATATGATTTCCTTTGGTCTTAGGAATACGTCTAAGAATATGCTCCCATGCTCCCTGCTTTGGATCCAGTGACCAGGAAAAACAAACCAAAGCTAGCTCTTTGGAGGAAGGGTATGGTAAACACTCTCTCCATTAGGCCACCGGGGTACGGGGTGAGAGGGACCAGAGCCCCAAGTTGGGAAGAATTTTGGACAAAAGTGTGGGGGTCTTCTGGAACCAGATAGCCCTGATTTGCTTTGAGTCCAGGAAGGAGCTATAGGTTGGGTTAGGATTTGAGGAGGAGAAGCCAGCAGGCCCTCATTCCAGTCCTGGTATCCTCCCCTTTAATGCCCATGAGCCACCTAAGCCCTTAAATGCTTCCTGGTCCTGTCCTCAAGCACTTGGAGCAGGTCTGATGGGTCCATGGGTAGGACCCATGCCTCATCAAAACTACTTCGGAAAATGTTTAGCCTCCCTTTCTGGATTCTAGAGGAACTCTAACAATATCCAAATTAGTCGTCGTCTGGGAGAATTGGCTTCTTAATGACCACAGCTCCTCCTATTGCATGGTGCCCACAGTCGGCCTGATCTTCCCAGCGGTTCTCAATCCACTACCCCTAGCTACTAGTAGAATTCACTTCTCTCATTCACTAGCTGTTGCCTAATGAGGTGTCACCTGACAGGATGGGATGCCAACTGCTAGTTTTTGTTTGGGAGACAGGAAGGGAAATGCCAAAGAAGGACAGTAATGACTCAGAAGTGGGTTCAAGGTGAGGGCCCTGATATTCTGTGATGGGAAGGGCTGAATTTCGTGTGTGTCTGTGTGTGTCTGTGTCTGTGTAGGGAGGTGTCAAATGCAAACATAACCCGTGAAATCATTATGTCTAGCAGTTCCCTGAATCTGGGTGGGGTCACACAAGGGATTCCCTCCTTTATTCCCCAGGAAGAAGGTGTGGGAGGCCAGGTGGCTTGATCCCACAGCTGAGGCCTTCCCACCCTTTCATGCTCCCTCCACCTTACCCCTCCTTGCCACATCATCACCTCCCACATCTGCAGTGGGGAATACCGAACCACTTCCCCTGCTCCCACACTGGAAAACTCACATCATCCCAGGAGGCCTTTTTCCAAATCTCTCTGCCTGGCCACCCAAACATCCTACCCCCTCAGCCTGAGTTTATCGTAAATGTTGCTGCCCCCAATCTTCCCTATTAGGTCTGCCAAGGCCCAGAGCTATTTTTACCTCATTCTCTTCCCAGGCCTGCAGATCTCAGGGAGGAGCAGCCTCCAACTTCCTCCAGAAGCTGAGTACTCCACCCCCTCGCCCCCACCTGGAACATCTGCTCTGCAACTCAGGGAAGATTCCCTGTTGCTGGAAGCTTTTCCTTACCTCTGAGCTCCTCTGTGGGTCGGGACCACTTTAGGTATTAGTTATTTCTCCTGTGGTTTGGGGGCTCAGGGTCCCCAGCTTGAGCTATTCCTTCTCCCTCAACTCTCTGTCCCCCACTGACCTTGATGCAATCAAAGCCACCCTGTGATTAGACCCCCTCCCCACGGCACATACACAATATACAGACACACAGTCCGTGCCAACAGCCGAGAGGCAGTAACGGAGACACGCCATTGGCCTCTGCACAGAAGTCTCTCTCCATACCTGTCCTCTCAGAATCTCCATCTTTGACATAAGGAGGTTTACCTCCAGGCTGAGAATTTTCCCAGGTTCTGTGGTCTGGGACATTTCAAGTGAGAAGGGTCACCCATCCAAGCCCTACATGGCTCCTCTCTACCACACCAGGCTCTGGAGAAAAGACAGAGCTGGCGTGCTGCCCCACACCCCTGCCCTGTTCTCCTTGCTTTGATGTACCCCAGCACTAGGCAGTTCTCTTTAAAAGTCACACACCACACACACACACACACACACACACACACACACCATCCTACTTCCTCGCAGCAGTTAAATTAAGTAGAAACAATTCTGAGCAAATATTTTCTATCAGATAGTGCTATATGGGGGAAGCAAACTGTTTAAAGGCCAAGTACCTCTCAGGAGGAGTCCCTGGGCGCTGGTGGGTTGGGGGAGCGCCACTTCAGCCTCTGTCCCACCACCACCTCCTCAGATAAGTGTCAGCTCACGTGTGTCTACTGCCCCCAAACTTGTCCCAGTCTGCATTTCTCTTAGCTCCACCACACTGACCAAGCCAAGGACCTCACCATATCCCTGATGGTCACTCAGAACCCAGCATACCAGGGCCTCTGGGCAGTCAGTGAAACCACAGCTTCCTGACAGAAGTCCTCTCCCTGGGGGGCTCTGGGAAATCTGGCCTTTTCTTTCCATTCCCTTCGGTAGGGGCAGGAAGGGGAAGAGGGGACATAGACTAACCCTTCCACCCCCACGATCTCACCTCCTTGGGTGGGAACATCAAACAGGCCCGCGGGAAGCAGAGAGGAGGCAAGGCTGGGCACATTCCCACGCCATCAAAGATCACGGAGCGCTCGGCTCAGACCCACCCCTAATGGGATTGGAGAGGCAGAGTGGAGAGGAACAGCAATGCTGAGATTCCCAGGTTTACATGGGGTTAGGATACAAAAACTCCATTTTCAACCAGGCGGGAGGAATGGGGAGAGGTGCAAAGGAAGCAACAAGCTGTCTGGGCGGAGCCTGGGGCGCGCCAGCCTCCCGCCGCCTGTCCTCCAGCTCCTCGGCCGCCCCCGCAGGCATGCGGGGTGACTCACCGCGCCCAGATCGCGGGGCCCCGGGTGTGGGGAGCTGTCCCCTCCCCTCCACCAGACCCTCTAGGACTCCTCAGGCCGCGGGCCACCCTCCCGCCGGCTGCTTCCAACAGACTGAGGGTACATGCACGCCGCGGGCTAGGGTGTCCACAAGGGCCGAAAGTGCCACGAGGCGGGAGCAGATCGCAGCGAGGGGGCGGCGTGGGCGGCCTAGGCTGATGCGGGGTCCGCGGGGGCGTGCTGGCAGTCGCGTCCCTCGCCTGGCGCAGCCCCCGCGGTGCGTGCCTGAGCCCTGAATCACCCGCTATATCGGGCGGGCAGCGCCGGAGGCCCCAAACACGGGCCGCGCCGCCAGTGTCCGTTTACAGGGGGCCCCAACGGCCGCCAGGCACCGCGGCTCTCCCCAAAACTTCCCCCAAGTAGGAAGACTTTTGACAGAGCCATGTCGGGAGCGATCTGCGAGGGGCAGTGTCCCCGAGTCCAGCCCCCTAACTCGGTTCCGCTACGCGTTTGACACCAGAAGGAGGGGCTGGGTGAGGGAGCGCAGGATGCAGAGCGCGCCCCTCTGCGCTCCAGGAGCCCGCCGCCCATCCCACTCCACCCCAGGAACGCTCGCTGGAAGGAGGGCGGGTCCCCCGAGCCGGGCCAGGCTGGCGGGAGAGCCGCGCCTCGGGTAGGTCCCCCCACCCCCAAGCCCCGGGCGGGGGACGGCGGGCCTCTGGGCGGGGTCCGCCCGCCAGCTCACCTGGTAGATCATGACTTTAAAGTTGCGGCGCCGCAGCAGCTCGGCCTCGTTGACCTCCAGCTTCTTGATCTGGCCGGCCTGGCGTTCCAGGCTGCCGCGCACGGTCTTCACGTTGACGCTGACCTTGCGCACCTTCTCTAGCAACTTGCTCACGGTGTTGCTGGTGGTAGCGTGTGCCTTGCCCAGCTTGCTTAACTCCCCCTGTATGCTCTGCACGGCGCCCTCCATCTCCGCCTGCCGCTCCTCCAGCTGGGCTTGGGTCAGCTGGATCTGGTCGACGGCGCCAATGATTTTGTCCAGAAGGCTCAGTACCATCACGCCGTTCACCTGGTCGGATTTGATCAGCTCCTCAGAGCCGGCCCCCGACGGCTCCTCCGCCGCCGGAGCCCCCATGGTGGAGGACCCCTGGTCCCCGGCGTCGGGGTACCCGGGAAGCGGCTGCTCGATGATGTGGAGCTGGGTGTCCTCCATGGCTGCCCGGAGCCGTGCGGGGCCGGCCGGGTGGATCTGGAGCTGAAGCGGGAGACCCGGAGAAGAGGAAGAGCGGGAGGGGGCAGAGCGAGAGAGAGCGGATAGCGGAGGAAATTCGAGCCGCGTCCGTGCGCACCGGGATGGCGGCCAGAACTGTGGGGCGGGGGATCGGTGAGTTGCCCCGCTCCCAGGCCAAATCCCGGAGTCTCGTTCCCCATTGGCTGGCTCGGCCCCAGAAAGGGAGGGACCGGGGCAGAAGGGGAGACCGATGCTAGGGAAGGGGGGGCGACCCAGGGGGACCCGAGAGCCGAGCGCCCCACCCTTCCCAGGATGGTTGGAATAGTTGGAGCGGGAGACTAGGGCCTCCGCTGGTAGCGGAGGCGGCGGGAGCGGGACTGGGGCGGAGGAATGTGAGCTGCGGCAGGAAAACAGGTCCTAGAGTGTTGCTCTACTTTTCCCTCTCGCTCTTTTCGCTCACCGGCTAACCCACCTCCCCCCTTTTTAAGTTCTAGATTAGGTCGTCAGGTGGGACAGGATATCCTGAAGTTACGTGCAAAATATGGTAGTATTTGCCTGTGTCCAGTTTTTGAGAGGGAAAGGACCCATGGCTTCCACAATCTTTTCGAAGGGGCCTCTAACTACCCACCCCACAAAGTTACCCACCACTGTTCTAAAAGGTTGGGGGTCGTTTGTGGAAGGGAAGGGAGAACTTAAGTTAGAGTCACAGCGGTGGTAAGGGGCCACCAAGCTCCTCTAGGTTCCTCTTAGAATTATTCTAACAGAGGAAGATTAAGATGGGCAATAAAGTAAAAACTAAAGCTTTTTACTCACTAAAAATCACCTTTCCCTGTGTTTCCGCCTGCCCCAGAGCCCTGGCTGACACTCACCTC
This sequence comes from Leucopleurus acutus, assembly GCF_964270905.1. Classification (NCBI taxonomy): domain Eukaryota; kingdom Metazoa; phylum Chordata; class Mammalia; order Artiodactyla; family Delphinidae; genus Leucopleurus; species Leucopleurus acutus. Next base: position 19,246,733 of record NC_139161.1, on the reverse strand, counting down.
AGAGAGCAGGATTGGGAGTCATCCATCTCTCAGGAGCCCAGAGACTCACGCTCAGCAATCTGAGATATCAAAGGCCACCTGCTCACTTGACGGACCAGAAACGGAGGGCAAGTGACTTACCAGGAGGTTACCAGCAGGTTAGCGTTGGCTTGGCACTCAAACCAGGTGTCAGGACTCCTCTCTTGCACTTTCCACCTTAGCAGGCTGTATCTTTCACTGGGTCAGGGAGGAGCAGATGCTCACCCGAATGTGCCGCCAGCCTGTCGGCCTAAGGCTTAACTACAAACATATTTTCAACCATGATGGGTACCGAGGAGCAGGCAGTTCTGAGACAGGATCAAGAAAGGCCCTTAGCTCAGAAGTCCGGGGGAGAGAGAGTGCCAATTCTCCCCCATTTTGCTCTCTCCCACAGCACTGGAGCAGTGAGTTCCCTGAAGCAGCACCAGCCCCCTTTCCCCCAGAAAAGCTGCAAACCTTTTCCCTGGTTAGGAAACCAACCTTGGGTTTCCCCAGCTGGGTAGATGATGGTCTTGGCAAAAGGTCAGTTCTAGTCTGGCATGCGTCATCATTAGGCAGAGTGAAAAACTGCTTGGTGGGGACCCTGGGCCCTATTAATCCAGTCAGAGAAGCCACCAACCCAGAAAGGTGCTGAAGAGCTCACTGCCTGGGATAGCGTGGGATCATCCGGAACAGTCCCAACAGCTATTGAACAAAATATTTCCCCTGACACTTCAATAGCTGTTTCCACAGAAACAGGTGGCTTTCGTATCTGAGATTCAAATAAAATGAACTGGTATAGAAATCACATGTATTTATATACTAGAACTGACAGATTGCCAATTTATTTTAGAATTTGAGAGAAAATGTGTTTTAGCAGTTTAAGTTCCTTCCACTGAGGATTGAAAAGACTTCTAGAGAGGAAGAAGAGTGACAGTAGAGAACCTTACTGGACCTTCATAAGGTTCTTTTTAAAATTGATTAGATTATTTTCATAGGTGACACGTAAGGTACAAATTGCAAATAGCACACAAAGAAATATAGTGAAAAGAAGTTTTCTTTCTATCCCTGCCTGCAGCAAACTAATTTCTGGCCAAGGAGACAACAGTTGTTATATTTTCTTGTGGAATCTTCTATAGAAAGTCTCTGCACACCATATATATATATATATATATACATATATATATATGTATATATATCAGCACTTTGCTTTCTGTCAGTTACTAATATATCTTGGTGATTGTTCCATATCAGTGCATGCAGAGCTGCCTTGTTTTCCAATGTAGGGATGAATTGATACGATACTTATTGAACCAGTTCTCTATCAATGGACATATACACATTACAATTTAAACCTCACTTGGTGGGGGAGGGGTCCTGAAGAGGAGTTTTAGTGGTTGATTTGTTTTTGTGGTTGCATGCTTGCTAAAAGGAATCAAGTCCATGCCATCTGATTTTCCCATCAGGAAAGTATTTCTATTCTTCAAAAAGGAATGTCCGTATTTGTGGAGTCTCTGACTCATTTGATGCCTCTTTAACAGAGAAGAATTTCGCAGAAAGAGCCCTACCCTCCCTGTTTGCCTATGTCCAAGAGAAGCATTTGCACCAGGCAAAGTTTCTCTCCTGTTCCTCTTCTCACTAAATGCCAGCTAAATCCGACAGGGGGCGTGCTGAGCCTTGGTGCACCAGCTTTATCAACACCGACACCCAGAACTGGAGCCAAACAATCCTTCCCAGAGGACTCCACTCCATTTCAGTGAAAATAAGCAGTTTCTCTTCATTTGGAATTGTGTTCAGCATGCCATAGCTTGTATTCAGGGTTGATGCTTTGCATTTTCCATTGCTCACTCTATTTGCTGAAAGGCACAGTGTTCCACTGTGTGCTTTCAGCTGGTGAGGCAGGGTCTGTAAAAGGGACAGAGAGATGGAAACAAACAACCCTTTGGCCCAGAAAAAGAACACCAGGATGCAACCCTGTCAGCAGCTGGAATCTCACAGCTCTCTATCGTGTTCCTCTATCCATCCATTTGTTCAGCAAAGTGTGACTATTTACCAGGAGCCAGCTACCGGGCTGGGGACTTCAATAAAGCCCAGTCCCTCCTGTTGAGAAGCTCATAGCGTAGCATGAGGAGACAGATGCACAAATAGTTTCTGATACAAAGTGGAAGGTGCTCTGGCAAGGTTCCCACTACTTCCTGGGAGAATAGGGAAGGGTTCACAGGGTACAGCCTTCCTCCCCACCCCACCCCCTACCCTTCCTGCAGTGACGTGAGGCGTGAAAGTACAGGCCAGGTGGATGGGAGAGCAGCCAGGCATTCTCATCTCTTATCGAGGTTCTGCCTTAAATCTTACCAGCTTACACTGAGGGAGCCCCCAACAAGGTGTGAGGGGTGCAGCGTGCAGTATGTTCCATTCAGTTTGGGGTCGTGCTGGAAGAGACCCTAGGGAGACAGTGTGTTTTGTTAACAATAAATGATCGGGATGAATGATGTGTTGTCACATCAGAGAAGCCATCCCGAATGGAAAACCAGTCTTCAGCAGCTGGCTTACAGCTGCCAAAGACAGCAGAGATGTTTTTCTCCCCAGATTTATAAGCACTATTCTTGCTTCTCTGACATATAGGAAGAGTGCCTATAATATTTATATATTTCTCTTCCTCAAAAATCCCTTCCTTTCTTCTCCTTCAAACATTAATATATAGGGTAGCTTTCCTGAACCAGAAAGCAGTGAGAATTATTTATTAAGTGCTAATTTATGCATAGCGTGGTGCTTGAAAACATTCAAAGAACACAGGGAATTTGCTGCAGGGTGAGAATTTTCATCTCAGGGAAGCAGTGAGTCTGGCTGATAAACAGAAAAGTCATGAAAATAAGGGAATGGAAATGCCATCAAATCTCTTTTCCTCCTCTGCCTTCAGCACGCACTGGTCTCTTATCCCAAAAATAAAAAACAAACATAAACCAAAACTACAGTCTTAATTGGTTTTACCTTCCTGCCTTCCCAAGGCTGGGTCCATCCATTTTCACCTGTTCAGATTCATTGTTTTCTAGAACTGCTGCTACATATCCCTTACCCTCAATTCAGTCCTTAAATTTCTGCAGTTAAGCCAAAAAGGTGGCTTCCTTTCTACTAAAAGAGCACTTAAAAATCACCAATAAACTCCATATTCTACCAATTATCTCTCCTTTTCTAACGTTACTTGAACTCTCCACAGGATTTAGCACTGCTGACCAGTTTGCCCTTGAGACGCTCCCTCTTGGCCTTTGTGAGGTTATATTATTTTTATTTACAGTATTTCTCGTCCCGCTTGCTAACATTTTTTTTTCTTTCTTTCATAGTCTTAAAAAAACCCAGCTTTTGAAACCGCTCAAAAAAATAAAAATAAAAACGACAACCACTAGCTTTACTGACATACAGCTCACATACCATACAATTCACCTATGTAAAGTGTACAGTTCAATGGTTTTTAGTACGAAGAGGTGGCAATCATAATCGATTTTAGAACAGTTTCATAACCCCCCAAATAAACAACCTGTCAAATAAAGAACAAATCCAGAGTTAGTAAAGAGAGACTTTATTAGAAAGGATTATTGCAGGGGAAGAAAGGGACTATGGCAGTCAGGGGAGGGGGTCTAATGTCATAAAGAAAATGCTGTGACCATAAGATCTGCAGGTGTCTCAAGGGGTAGGCAAAAAGGGGTTTTCTTTTATAGAGAGGAGTAAACAAGGCTAGAAAGAACGAGGATCAGGGAATGGGATGAAAGGGTGGCATGATGAGAGAGCAGAGCAGAGAACGCTTTTCTCTGAAGCCAGCCTATCCTCAGGATGGGTTGTGTGTTGGCTCAGGCTAAGAGTGGGCCAAAGGTCAGGGGCCTGAAAGGAGATAAGTTTAAGCAAAGTTTTGATAATAAGCATTTTGTTCCGAGTGATTGATCTGTGGGGACAAGCAGTGTTTATCAGTACACAATGGTTGCATAAAATCCTATTGTATAGTTATGCTACATGTCTGTATGGACAGTTGGATTGTTTCCTTTTTTTTTTTTTTTTTGGCTCTTATGAAAAATTCTATGAACATTCATGCTATTTTCTTTTCTATTTTTATTCATAATGCTATTTTCTTTCTTTTAAATTTTATTTTTTTTTGGCTGCATTGGGTCTTCATTGCTGCGTTCAGTCTTTCTCTAGTTGCGGCGAGTATGGACTACTCTTCGTTGCGGTGCACAGGCTTCTCATTGCAGTGGCTTCTCTTGCTGCAGAGCATGGGCTGTAGGCATGTGGGCTTCAGTAGTTGTGGCATCCTCGAGGGCTCAGTAGTTGTGGCTCACGGGCTTAGTCGCTCCGCGGCATATGCGATCTTTCCGGACCAGGGATCAAACCGTGTCCCCTGCATTGGCAGGTGGATTCTTTTTTTTTAATCTTTTTAAATTATATTTATTTATTTTTGGCTTTGTTGGGTCTTCGTTGCTGCGTGTGGGCCCTCTCTAGTTGCAGAGAGTGGGGACTACTCTTGGTTGCAGTATGCAGGCTTCTCATTGTGGTGGCGTCTCTTGTTGCAGAGCATGGCCTCTAGGTGCGTGGGCTTCAGTAGTTGTGGCTCACGGGCTTTAGAGCGCAGGCTCAGTAGTTGTAGTGCATAGGCTTAGCTGCTCCGTGGCATGTGGGATCTTCCCGGACCAGGGCTCGAACCCGTGTTCCCTGCATTGACAGGCAGATTCCTAACCACTGAGCCACCAGCGAAGCCCATGTCATTTCCATTTCTTTGTCTCTAATCTCTTCCCTCCAATTCACCCGGCATGCACAGCGCTGCCTATTAATCTCCCTAAAAAGTTACTTTGATTGTTGTCTTCCCTCTGCAAAAAAAAAAAAAAAGCCTTATGGGGAATTCCCTGGCAGTCCAGTGGTTAGGAGTTGGACCTTTCACTGCTGGGGCCAGGTTCAATCCCTGGCCGGGAACTAAGAACCTGCAAGCCCTGTGGCATGGCAAAAAACCAATCACCTTCTGTGGCTCCACTCAGTATAGTGGAGATTTATTCGTTTTTGGCTGCCAGATTTTGTACGATTTAATACAAGTGGATTATTATTGTTAATTCGTTCTATTCCTTTACATTAACTTCCTGCTATTCCAGTTTGCCTGATAGACCCTATTCCAAAGACATGCCATGAGCAACATCCCCTCAGACATCTCTTGCATTAGTATTTCTTTCTGTGTCTGTTTGCTCTCTTCAACTAAATTCTTATAGGCTTGGACTTTTCTGAAATCTATGCAGCACCTAGCACATTTTGATATATTCAGAAGGCACTCAGTTTAGAATTATGGCTTGAAATCAGTGAATTATGGAATGTTGGCTCAGTAAGGGATCTCAGTAATACAATGTTCTTTCAGGATCATGAATTACCTTAGGGATCATCTGATTAAATGTTTTTCAGATGAGGAAACTAAGGCCTGAAGGGGTGGGGTACATAAATGGAAACTTGCTTCAATGTGAATCATTTTAGAAAATGAATTAGTAGAGTTTAAATTATGGAATAGTACACAATTTTGAAAAGAAATTCAACTTTATTATTTCCTGCTGTGTATAATTACTCTGATCGCAGAAGTTTTCCTAGTAGAGATTATGCTTAACCCTTCTATGATAAACAAATAGATGGAATTTGAAATTAGAACTATCTATTTGCGTAACAGCAATACTTAGCACAAATCCTTCTATAAAAAAGTTTTTTTTTTAATTTTTATTTTATATTGGAGTATCACTGATTGACAATGTTGTGTTAGTTTCACTGATTGACAATGTGCTATTTGTGTAACAGCAATACTTAGCACAAATCCTTCTATAAAAAAGTTTTTTTTTAAATTTTTATTTTATATTGGAGTATCACTGATTGACAATGTTGTGTTAGTTTCAGGTGTACAGCGAAGTGATTCAGTTATACAAATATTTACATATATCTATTCTTTTTCAAATTCTTTTTCCATTTAGGTTATTACACAATATTGAGCAGAGTTCCCTGTGCTATACAGTAGGTCCTTGTTGGTTATCTATTTTAAATATAGCAGTATGTACATGTCAATCTCAAACTCCCAAGCTATCCCTCCCCCCACCCTTCCACCCAGTAACCATAAATTTGTTCTCTAAGTCTGTTTCTGTTTTGTAAATAAGTTCATTTGTATCATTTTTTTTAGATTCCGCATGTAAGTGATATCATATGATATTTGTCTTTCTCTGTCTGACTTACTTCACTTAGTATGATAATCTCCAGGTCCATCCATGTTGTTGCAAATGGCATTATTTCATTCTTTTTACTGGCCGAGTAATATTCCACTGTATATATGTACCACATCTTCTTTATCCATCGTCTGTTGATGGACATTTAGGCTGCTTCCATGTTCTGGCTATTGTAAACAGTGCTGAGATGAACACCGAGGTGCATGTATCCTTTCGAACCATGTTTTTTTTCCAGATATATGCCCAGGAGTGGGATTGCTGGATTATATAGATCTATTTTTAGTTTTTTAAGGAACCTCCATATTGTTCTCCATAGTGGCTGTACCACTTTACATTCCCACCAACAGTTTAGGAGGGTTGCCTTTTCTTCACACTCTCTCCAGCATTTATTGTTTGTAGACTTTTTAAATTTTATGTTTTTTTTTTTTTTTTTTTTTTTTTGCAGTACGCAGGCCTCTCACTTCTGTGGCCTCTCCCGTTGCGGAGCACAGGCTCCGGATGCGCAGGCTCAGCGGCCATGGCTCACAGGCCCAGCCGCTCCGCGGCATGTGGGATCTTCCCGGACCGGGTCACGAACCCGTGTCCCCTGCATCGTCAGGCGGACTCTCAACCACTCCGCCACCAGGGAAGCCCGTTTGTAGACTTTTTGATGATGGCCATTCTGACTGGTGCGAGGTGATATCTCATTGTAGTTTTGATTTGCATTTCTCTAATAATTAGCATTGTTGAGCATCTTTTCATGTGCCTCTTGGCCATCTGTATGTCTTCTTTGGAGAAATGTCTATTTAGGTCTTCTGCCCAGGTTTAATTTTTTTAATGCGCCCAGTGTCACCTATAGGCAGAACTGATGGTAATAATGAGTTTCTCCTAAATAACTTGGAAATACAGCTATCCTTTGAGAGTTTAACAAGTTTAATTAACACATAGTATGAGTATCTCCTAGACACTGGAGATAATGACTTGCTCGAGTTCAATCTGAGCTACCAGCAAGTTAAAGAAAATAAACCTTGGGCTTCCCTGGTGGCGCAGTGGTTGAGGGTCCGCCTGCCGATGCAGGGGACACGGGTTCGTGACCCGGTCTGGGAAGATCCCACATGCCGCGGAGCGGCTGGGCCCGTGAGCCATGGCCTCTGAGCCTGCGCATCCGGAGCCTGTGCCCCGCAACGGGAGGGGCCACAACAGTGAGAGGCCCGCGTACCGCAAAAAAAAAAAAAAAAAAAGCCTCTGACCATGATAACAGCAAAACTTTATTCCAGTTCAAACTGAATTATAATAAACAGTCCACTTATCCAAAAAAGAGGAGGGCTCTTGTTAATTTAATAATTGGTTAATTGAATGTATAATCTGATTAGAATAGATTGTACATAATCTATTAGATTAGGAGAAATCCATTTTACACTACACATCTGATGAACAGAATATTTATTCACATCTGTCTCCAAATTGGTGTGATTTCAAGTGAATGACTTTCCTTCTCTTAGCTTTTCACCTGTCTCTTAGTTCTTAGTTTTTTCATCTACAAATGAAAAAAATAGGAGTATCTATTAGGATACCATATAGGATATCTGTATAGGAGTTCTAAGATTCCTTCCAGTTCTGATATTCTATGACTCTATGATTCTAATCTCTGATAACTCAGAAAGCCCTTTGGGATCTTATAGTACTTTAGAAAAAGTTCATTTTGAACATCATTAATTCAAGCAAACATTTAGCGACTAGTTACCAAGTACCTGTAAATTGCTAGTTCTAGTGCTACGAGTTGGGGACTCAAAGATGGAAAGACATGGTCTTCGCCATCAGGAGCTTATAGTGTAACATGGGAGCTAGATATGTAGCTCAACAATTACAATTTAGTGGGATAACTGCCATAAAAGGCAACATATACAAGGAGCAATGGAAGCTTAATTTCATATTAAGCTCCCATTGATATCACCTCGCACCAGTCAGGGGAAAGAGTGATTACGTTTGCATCAGGGACACAGGAGGAGTTGAGCTGTGGCTTGAAGAATGAATAGGCATTTGCTGAGCAGAAAAAGGGAGCTGGGGGTTGGGATTCTAAGCAGAGGAAAGATCTTGGTAAAGACATGAGGACGTCTGAGCCTATGGAAAATAGCTTATTGAGGCTGGAGCATGAGGTATTTGGAGGCAGAGAGGCTAAAGGTGAGGCTGAACAGGAAATGTTGTCCAATCACAGAGCATCCTGAAATCATGCTAAGAGGTCTGGACTTTATCCTCAAGGTTATAAGGCACAATTTAAGGACTTTAACCTAAAGAGGGAGAGGAACTGATTTTCATTTTAGGAAGAAAATTGATTTGAGGAAATGTAAATGATAGTTTGGAAGGGGCTGAGACTAGAAGCAGGGAGATCCATCAGGAGGCTACTGCAATAGTCCCAATAAGAGAAGATGATCATTTGAACTAAAGCAGTACAATGTTCATAGAGGGAAGAGGTCTGATGGGAGAACTCTATAGGAGGGAAAATCAATAGGGCTTGGTGACTGATTACACGTAGAGAATGAAGGAAAGGGAGAAGTCTAAAATATTACAATTTTCATTATTTAGGAGTACAGATGTAGAAACTATAGAAGATTGGATTATATATGTATTAAGCCTGCGCTATTCTGTGGAAATTTATTTTTTTATTGAGGTATAGTTGATGTACAATATTATATAAGTTTCAGGTATACAACATAGTGATTCACAATTTTTTTTCTTTTTTTCTTTTTTTTTGCGATACGCGGGCCTCTTACTGTTGTGGCCTCTCCCGTTGCGGAGCACAGGCTCCGGACGCGCAGGCTCAGCGGCCATGGCTCACGGGCCCAGCCGCTCCACGGCATGTGGGATCTTCCCAGACCGGGGCAGGAACCCGTGTCCCCTGCATCGGCAGGCGGACTCTCAACCACTGCGCCACCAGGGAAGCCCGTGATTCACAATTTTTAAAGGTTATATTCCATGTATAGTAATTATAAAACATTGGCTAAAATGTTGGAGAGAGTGTGGAGAAAAGGGAACCCTCTTGCACTGTTGGTGGGAATGTAAATTGGTACAGCCACTATGGAGAACAGTATGGAGGTTCCTTAAAAATCTAAAAATAGAACTACCATACGACCCAGCAATCCCACTACTGGGCATATACCCTGAGAAAACCATAATTCAAAAAGAGTCATGTACCACAATGTTCATTGCAGCACTATTTACAATAGCCAGGACATGGAAGCAACCTAAGTGTCCATCGACAGAGGAATGGATAAAGAAGATGTGGTACATATATACAACAGAATATTACTCAGCCGTAAAAAGAAACGAAATTGAGTTATTTATAGTGAGGTGGATGGACCTAGAGTCCGTCATACAGAATGAAGTAAGTCAGAAACAGAAAAACAAATACCACATGCTAACACATATATATGGAATCTAAAAAAAAAAAAAGAAGTTTCGGAAGAACCTAGGGTCAGGACAGGAATAAAGACGCAGACATAGAGAATGGACTTGAGGACACAGGGAGGGGGAAGGGTAAACTGGGACGAAGTGAGAGAGTGGCATGGACATGTATACACTACCAAATGTAAAATAGATAGCTAGTGGGAAGCAGCCACATAGCACAAGGAGACCAGCTTGGTGCTTTGTGACCACCTAGAGGGATGGGATACGGAGGGTGGGAGGGAGACGCAAGAGGCAGGGGATATGGGGATATATGTATACGTATAGCTGATTCACTATGTTATACAACAGAAACTAACACAACAATGTAAAACAATTATACTTCAATAAAGATGTTAAAAAAATAAATAATAGGACTTCCCCGGTGGCGCAGTGGTTAAGAATTCGCCTACCAATGGAGGGGACACGGGTCCGAGCCCTGGTCCGGGAAGATCCCACATGCCGCGGAGCAACTAAGGCCGCGGGCCACAGCTAGTGAGCCTGCACTGTAGAGCCTGCAAACCACAACTACTGAGCCCACGAGCCACAGCTACTGAAGCCTGCTCGCCTAGAGCCCATGCTCCGCAATAAGAGAAGCCACCGCAATGAGAAGCCCGCGCTCCGCAACGAGGAGCAGCCCCCCACTCGCCGCAACTAGAGAAAGCCCACACGCAGCAACGAAGACCCAACACAGCCAAAAAGAAAAAAAAATTAAAAAAAAAAAAGAAACAAAAAAACCCCTATTCTGTTGCACACGATAGACCCCTCTTCCTTTAAACTTTGCAGTTGGAACAAAGTCTAAATCTATAAAACAAGACACTCTTAATAAGCACAGTAAGTGCTTAGCAGCTGTGCACATTTAGGCAAAACCATTTCATTTGTGGAATCTGGCTCTTTTCCCAGAAAACAATGTTTCCGTTTCACAATGTAACAGAACAGGAAGAGTGTGAACTCCTGTTACATGTAGATTCCTTGTGCTCCACTCAGATTTCCACATTTCCATTGTGGTCTGGTGTGAGAGTCCAGCTGTGCGTTGGTGGAGTGACTCATTTTTCCACCAAGATGCATATTTCTTTGAATCCCAGGGGCCATTGATTGGTGTGAAAGAGCAGTCAGCACAGACTTGGTTCCTGGATCCATCATATGACTTAAGGGATATGATTTAGGTTTTTTGCATGGGCTTAAATTGAAAGAGGCAATTCAACTATTCAGATAATTCATGCTCCAAAACCTTTAGTGTTTACAAGTGGTTATTAAGAGCAGCTACTTGATACCACAAGGAAATATAAAGGAAACAGAGGCAAAATTATGTCCTTTGGGTGTTTAATAATCTCATGAAGGAAACAGATGCATAAGAAGTATAAAGATTTCCAAATGAGTAGATGATATCCAGCACAAGTGTAAGTAAAATATATCCATCAATGTTTAGGAGCCCTAGAATAATAGAGTGATCAAAATGGAAAGAGGCTATCTGGAAACTTTTTTTCTGTAATTTACAAAAAAAAATTTTTTTTTAATTAATTAATTTATTTATTTATTTTTGGCTGCATTGGGTATTCATTTCTGCACGCAGGCTTTTCTCTAGTTGTGACGAGCGGGGGCTACTCTTCGTTGCGGTGCGCGGGCTTCGCATTGTGGTGGTTTCTCTTGTTGTGGAGCACGGGCTCTAGGCACACAGGCTTCAGCAGTTGTGGCTCACGGGCTCTAGAGCGCAGGCTCAGTAGTTGTGGCACACAGGCTTAGTTGCTCCGCGGCATGTGGAATCTTCCCTGACCAGGGCTCTAACCCGTGTACCCTGCATTGGCAGGCGGATTCTTAACCACTGCGCCACCAGGGAAGTCCTACAAAAATTTTAAATTATTTAAAATTTACAGAAAAGTTTCTTTTAAGTACAAAAAGATTATTTTTTTCTGAACCATTTGAGAGTAAATTGGCATCCTGATGTTCCATCACCCCCCAAATACTTTAGTGTGAATTTTCTACAAACAAGGACATTCGGATACATAACCACAGTACAATCATCAAAATTAGGAAATTGGTATTGATACATACCACCGTCTGGTTTTCAGCAACCTATCAAATTTCATCATTTGTCCCAGTAGTGTCCTTTATAGCTTAATGATCCAGTCTAAGATCACACTTTGAATTTAGTTGTCACATCTCTTTTGTCTCCTTCAATCACGAGAATAGTTCCTCATTTTCTCTTTGACTTTCATAACATTGATGTTTTTGAAGATTACAGGACAATTATTTTGTATAAGATTATTCAGTTTGGGCTTTCTGATTTTTTTTTTTTTCATGATTGGATTTTGGATTTTACCTTTGGCAGGAATAGCATGAAAGAGAGGCTGTGCTCTTTTCATTGTATCCTATCAGGTGGTACAAAATTTTGATGCCTTTTGCTAGTACCGTTAACTTTGATCAGTTAAGGTGATGTCTTTCAGACTTTTCCAGTATAAAGTTACTCTTTTCTTCTTTGTCATGCGTATTTTGTAGCGTGGTATTTTGAGATTAAGTAAATATTCCATAATCCAGTTTCTCAAATAGTACCAACTACCAGAACTCACCCTATATGAAATAGATAGTTTGGATAATTCTATAACTGTAAAGAAATTTATTTTGTAAAAGTCTAAAAAAAAAAAAAAAGGTAACATCCAGGTCCATATGGTTTTGGTGGAGACTCTACCAAACATATAAAGAAGAATTAACACCAATTCTACATAATCTTTCCCAGAAAGTAGAAGAGAATCCTTCCCAACCCATTTTATGAGACCAGTATAACGCTGATATAGAAAACCAGACAGGGACTTCCCTGGTGGTCCAGTGGTTAAAAATCCCCCTTCCAATGCAGGGGACGCGAGTTCAATCCCTGGTCGGGGAACTAAGATCCCACATGCCGTGGGGTAGCCAAGCCTGCACGCCACAACTAGAGAGAAACCCACGCTCCACAATGAAGAGTAGCCCCTGGACTTCCCTGGTGGCGCAGTGGTTGAGAATCTGCCTGCTAACGCAGGGGACACGGGTTCGATCCCTGGTTTGGGAAGATCCCGCATGCCGCGGAGCAACTAGGCCCGTGAGCCACAGCTACTGAGCCTGTGCGTCTGGAGCCTGTGCTCCGCAGCAAGAGAGGCCGCGAGAGTGAGAGGCCCGCGCACCGCGATGAAGAGTGGCCCCCGCTTGCCACAACTAGAGAAAGCCCTCGCACAGAAACGAAGACCCAACACAGCCAAAAAAGAAAAAAAAAAAAAAAAAGAGTAGCCCCCGCTCGTCGCAACTAGAGAAAGCCTGCGTGCAGCAATGAAGACCCAACACAGCCAAATAATTAATTAATTAATTAAAAAAACATGAGCGGGGAGTGGCCAAGATGGCAGAGTAGGAAGACCCTGAGTTCACCTCTTCTCATGGGTGGACCAAAATTATAACGATTTACAGAACAACTATTGTTGAGAAAGACCAGAAGACTAGTAGAAAAGATATTCTACAATTAAAGATATAAAGAAAGAATCACAGTGAGACGGGTAGGAGGGGCAGAGACACAGTATAGTCAAGACCCATACACCTGGGTGGGTGACCCACAAATGAGAGGATAGTTACAATTGCAGAGGTTCTCTCCAAGGAGCGAGGGGTCCAGACCCCACATTGGGCTCCCCAGTCCAGGGTTCCTGCACTGGGAAGATGAGCCCCTGGAACTTTCGGCTTTGAAGACCAACGGGGCTTACTTTTGGGAGAGCCAGAGGACTGCAGGAAATAGAGTCGCCACTCTTAAAGGGTGCACACAAAATCTCACACCCTCCAAGACACAGGGAAGAAGCAGTAATTTGAAAGGAGCTTGGGTCAGAACCACCTGCTGATCCTGGAGAGCCTCCCAGAGAAGCAGGAGGCATCTGTAACTCACCCCGTGGACATAGACACTGGCGGCAGCCATTTTGGGAACTCGTTCTCCCATGAGGACCCCAGTGCTGGCAAGATCCATTTTGGAATCCTCTCTCTAGCTAATTAGCACTAGAACCTCGACCCATCCATCAGCGTGTCCACACCAGTACCGGGACAACTCAGACCAAACAGCTAGCCAGAGAAGACATACACCCACCCACCAGCAGGCCAGCTTCCTTAAGACCCTGTGACCCCCAGATACCCCAGGACCCAGCCCTGACACCGGTGGGCCGGCACTAGCCCCAGGACCAGCCTCATCCACCAATGAGCAGGCACCAGCCCCAGGACCCCTGGGCCCTGGCCCCACCCACCAGTGGGCCAACACCAACTCTGGGACCCACAGGGCCCTGCAGTCAGAGACCCCAGGACCAGCTCCACACACCAGCAGGCTGACAGTAGCCCAGTACCCCCGGGCTGATGCTCAAAGCTGCTCAAAGAACTCAGGAGGAGGACTTCCCTGATGGTTCAGTGGCTAAGACTCTGAGCTCCCAATGCAGGGGGCACGGGTTTGATCCTGGGTCAGGAGAGTAGATCCCACATGCATGCCGTAACTAAGAGTTCACATGCCACAACTAAAGATCCCACACTCAGCAACGAAGATCCCACGTGCTGCAGCTAAGAACTCGCACAGCCAAATAAAACAAAATGAAACAAAAAGAATTCAGGAGAAGAAAGGATGAACAGAGTGAGAAGTTAGAAATTTTTAACAAAGAGTTAGAAAATATAAAGAAGAACCAACTAGAGATGAAGAAAACAATAACTGAAATTCTAAAAATACTCCAGAAGGAATCAACAGTAGATTAGATGATACAGAGGAATGAATCAGCAAACTGGAAGACAGAGTACTGGAAGTCACTTAAACTGAACAGAAAAAAGAGTTTTTAATAAATGAGGGCACATTAAGAGATCTCTGGGACCATAGCAAGCCTACTAACATTCACATTACAGGGGTCCCAGAAGGAGAAGAGAGAGAAAGGGTCAGAGAACATATTTGCTCAGCTTACTAATCATCAGGGAAATGCAAAGGAAAAGCACAATGAGATATCACGTCACACCTGTGAGAATGGCTATTATCAAAAAGGCAACAGATAACAAGTGTTGGTGAGAATGTGGAGAAAAGAGAACCCTCGGGCACTGCCGGTGGAAATGTAAATGTAAATGCAGCCACTATGGAAAACAGTATGGAGATTCCTCAAAAAGTTAAAAAATAGGGACTTCCCTGGCCGTCCAGTGGTTAAGACTCCAAGCTTCCACTGCAGGGGGCACAGGATCAATCTCTGGTCAGGGAAATAAGATCCCACATGCCGCGCAGTGCGGCCAAAAAAAAGGACTACCACACAATCCAGCAATTCCTCTCCTGGATATTTATCTGAAAAAAATGAAAACACTAGTTAGCAAAGATCACACCCCCTACGTTCATTGGAGCATTATTCACAATAGCCGAGATATGGAAGTGCCCATCAATAGATGAATGGATAAAGAAGATGTGAGATATATATATATATATGTGTCAATCATATATGATATCTCTATATAGATACATGGCTCAGCCATAAAAAAGAACGAAACCTTGCCTATTTGCCACAGCATGGATGGACATAGAGGGTATTATGCTAAGTGAAATAAGTCAGACAGAGAAAGACAAATACTGTATGATTTCACTGATACGTGGAATCTGAAAAACAAAACAAATGAAGAGACATAATATAATGGAAGCAGAGTCACAGATACAGAGAGCAAACAGGTGGTTTCCAGAGAGGAGGACGGTATGGGGAGGAAAGGAATAGGTGAAGGAGATTAAGAGGAACAAACTTTCAGTGCAATATAAATGAGTCACGGCTATGAAATGCAGCGTGGGGAATATAGTCAGTAATGATGTGACATCTTTGTATGGTGACAGATCCTAACTAGACTTATCGTGGTGATGACTTTGAAATATACTAAGCTATCGAAGCGTCTCGAGGGAGACGCAAGAGGTAGGGGATATGGGGATATATGTATACGTATAGCTGATTCACTTTGTGATGCAGCAGAAACTAACGCATCATTGTAAAGCAATTATACTCCAATAAAGATGTTAAAAAAAAATAAATGAATAGAAAAGAAATTCCCAGTTTTGCTTTCTTTCTTTCAAAAATATTAAGTGTAGGGGCTTCCTGGTGGGGCAGTGGTTAAGACTCCGCCTGCCAATGCAGGGGACACGGGTTCAAGCCCTGGTCCAGGAAGATCCCACATGCTATGGAGCAACTAAGCCACACGCCATGGAGCAACTAAGCCCGTGTGCCACAGCTGCTGAGCCTGCACTCTAGAGCCCACAAGCCACAACTACTGAACCAGCGTGCCACAACTACTGAAGCCCGTGTGCCTAGAGCCCGTGCTCTGCAACAGGAGGAGCCACCGCAATGAAGCTCACGCACCCTAAGGAACAGTAGCCCCCGCTCGCCGCAACTAGAGAAAGCCCATGCGCAGCAACGAAGACCCAATGCAGCCCAAAGTAAATAAATTTATTTATTTTTTAAAATTTCATTTATAAAAAAATATATTAAGTGTATATCGAAGCCATGCACCAAGATAAGCAGTGAGAATACAAAAGTTCAAGGTGAATCTATCCCTTGACCATTTTAAATCAACCGGATTCAATGAACCTACTGGAATTTTCCCATGTATTTCTTTACTACAGATCTCACCTCCTATCTCCAAGTCACTAGAAACTCAATACAGAAGCATTTGCTAGAGTCTCCACTTCAGAAATCTTGAGCTAGTTTCTTGTTTACCTGGGCAAATACTTCAGGTCTAATGTCACAGAGAGGTGTGTCTGCTCTCTGACACTCAATCCTTCCCATCTCCAGTTTTCTCAATTTGATTTCTTTAAGAAGCCTCTTTCCATGGCATTCTTTTTTTTTTTTTTTTTTTTGACTCGTGAATTTGTTTTTATTTTTATTGGGCTATAGGGGATGGGTTGGGAAATATCTCTGTAATTTATGCCCTACTAGGGAAATGTCCATTCTGATTTTCCTGGGATAGCTTTCGGAGCTTTTTCTTTTTCTGGGAGCTGCTACTCTTACTGGCAGCAGCCTCTTCAGGTCCATTGCTGAGAGGCTCCTCCTTGGAAGAGAATTTCCTCTTTTTCTTGGGGACCCTCTTGTTTCCTGACTCTTCAGGGTCACTATCTGGTTCCTCTTTGGGGAAAGATTTCTTCCTCTTGGTAAGACTTCCACTGCCAGCTGTCTCTTCAAGATCGCTACTAACCAGCTCCTCCTTGGAAAAAGATTTCTTTTTTTTGGGTTTGGAGGAGACAGATGGGTCTTCCATTCCATTCTCCTGAGGAGCCTCCTGGGGCTTTTGCTTATTCTTCTTTTTGGGTCTTTCACTTGTCTCCTCACATTCCTCCGTGGTCCTACTGCTGTTTTCTGAAGACGCCAGGGCAATCGCAGCCAGCCCCTTCTTTTCCTTCTTCAAGCGTTTCTTCTCCTGTTTCTCCAGCTTCCTAGTAATCTCAGCAGCCGCTTCCTCTGCCTGAACCATTGCCGCCTTCGTGACATCCAGATTCTTTGGTGGAATCTCTCCAGTCTCACAGAAGGACAGCCGCTCCTCAACTTGTTCTCGAAGCTTCTCCCCAAATACACGGGTAGGTACCTCTGAGAAGCAATCAATTCGTGAGGCAATCCTGCATGTGTTTGCCAGGTATCGGGAGTTGCGGCCTTTGTTCTTGGCATCTGCTCAGCCAATGAAGGTAGAGTGGAAAATGAGTCCATATTTTGGGGTGTTGTCTTCAGGGCTCTGGAAAGTTGGTCCCTGTGCTGGGCCCAGGGAATCACTCAGACACCAGGACTGGCCATCCATGGCATTCTTAACTCCCACAAGTTAAGAGGCTTTTTGCCTCGTGTGGGTCACAAGAGTCTTAAGGGTTGCATAAAATGTCACATGCCTTAGTCTCATTCATATCCCCTTGTGGATATAATCATTACCAAAGCTAAAGGAAGCTGACATTGCCTGAGCTTCAAAGGGAGCCTCAAGATCTATTATGAATGGATTTTTACTTAAAGACTTTTATTTGAAACATTGACAGGCTTTGCAAGTAAAACCACAGTGTTATGTTGAGGAACTCAGAGTGAAACTGCGAAAGTAATTACATGTTTCTGTGGAGACAAACTGCTAATCAGTATTTCAAGAACAATGGTCAAGGTCATGCCAGGTCACCTAAAGGTTGTGCAGGAGAAATCTCTCATCCAACACTCAAATCAGATCTTTGGTAGAATAGTTTAAGAATTAGAGTTCATTTTTATATAAAAGGGAAAAACAAAAAAATTATTTGACAGGACACATACAATCATTACACTGCACTGCTGTCACCTCAATGAATGCAGACAAGCAGAATTAATTTTTATTTATTTATTTTTAATTTTTAAAATAAATTTATTTTATTTATTTATTTTTGGCTGTGTTGGGTCTTCATTGTTGTGTGTGGGCTTTCTCTAGTTGCAGCAAATGGGGGCTACTCTTTGTTGCAGTGCGCGGGCTTCTCATTGCTGTGGCTTCTCTTGCTGTGGAGCACAGGCTCTAGGCACTCGGGCTTCAGTAGTTGTGGCTCGCAGGCTCTAGAGCACAGGCTCAGTAGCTGTGGCACGTGGGCTTCGTTGCTCCTCGGCACGTGGGATCTTCCTGGACCGGGGGTCGAACCCATGTCTCCTGCATTGGCAGGCGGATTCTTAACCACTGCGCCACCAGGGAAGCCCAGAATTAACTTTTTTTTTTTTCTTTTTTTGCGGTGCGCGGGCCTCTCACTGTTGCAGCCCCTCCCGCTGCGGAACACGGGCTCCGGACGCGCAGGCTTAGCGGCCGTGGCTCACGGGCCCAGCCGCTCTGCGCCATGTGGGATCTTCCCGGACCGGGGCACGAACCCGTGTCCCCTGCATCGGCAGGTGGACTCTCAACCACTGCGCCACCAGGGAAGCCCCAGAATTAACTTTTAAATAAAAATTTTAGCTGCTAACTGCTTGCACTATTATGCAGAGCAAAATTTCCTTCCCCAAATTGGTAAGGGAAGTGTACTGGGTTAAATAGTACTCCCCCCAAATTTATGTCCACCTGGAATAGGTGAGTATGTCCTTATTTGGAAACAGTATATTTGCAGATATGGGCAAGTTAAGATGAAGTCATACTGGATTAAGGTGGGCACTGATCCAATGACTGGTGTCCTTATCAGAAGAGGGAAATGTGGACGCAGATACAGACACACAGAAGGAAAAATGCCATGTGAAGTTGAAGGCGGCCATTGGAGTGATGTATCCCTAAGCCAAAGAATGCCAAGAATTTTGCACAACCACCAGGAGCTAGGTAGAGGGAATGAAGGATTCTTCCCTAGAGCCTTTAGAAATATCATGGCCCTGTGGACACCTTGATTTCAGACTGCTGTCCTCCAGAACTATGAGAGAATACACTTCTGTTGTTTTAGGCTACTCGGTTTGTGGTAATGCATATGGCCGTTCTAGGAAATTAATACAGGAAGCATATGGCAGAAAAAGACATGAGCAAATATGTTTTACAAAACACTTGGTTTAACTTTAACACTCCCATCTAGGAATCTAAGTTGGATGAGCAAACTTGAGGTGACCTTTCACTGGTGGAAATTTAGACAATTGCTGTGCATTCATTCAAACTAAAAAAGGAAGGAAGAAAAAGGAGGAAAAAACCATTTGTTTTAGTCATGTCACTACAGTGACAATTCTTGTAACTTTTTGAGACTCGGTTAGATCATTGCCTCTGTTCTCTCTTTTGTCTTGGTAGTAGAACTGATTTTTGTAACTATTGTTTAGACATTTTCACAGATGCTAAGAAATAGCTCAGTTTAGGCACCCAGAATTGTATTAGAGGCTATGCCTCGTATGGAATTTCTCACGTCTTCTAGGGCTGTGTGGTAACAACTTGTTTATACTGGATCTTGTTGGACATAAGCTGTACTTGTTCAAATTACAGAAAAGCGTAAGCACAACTTATTTCTTCCCTAGAGAAGCATACAGGTAACTCTAGATAAAATCAACATAAATGCCTGATTATTCTGTATCAAAATATTTTAGTCAGTTTTGGGCTAAGTTGATGTATTTGCTGACTGTGATGAAGACAACATCTGAATTTAGTTTGATATTAGTACTATTTCTGTTCTGTTAGCCTTTGCCTCCTCCTCTGAACAAACTTCTATTAATCCCTTAATACCCATCGCAAATGTCATGTCTTCTTAAAGCCTCCTGCAAGGCCAAACAGGATTAGTAACTCTTTTCTCTGGGCTTACATAGACTTCTACTTCAATTGCTGCTATATCATGTATGTTATATCACAGTTAGTTGTTTGTCTGTCTCTCCTGATAGACTGTGAGCTCCTTGCTCCTCTTTGCATTTCCAGTTTCTAACATTATGCCTGTATAAAGTGTGCACTTAATAGATGTTTGCTGAAGGAATGATGGATTTTTGATAACTGAAAGCTATTTATTAAAGTAGCCATCATTGGGGAATTCCCTGCTGGTCCAGCGGTAAAGGCTTGGCACTTTCACTGCCATGGATCTGGGTTCGATCCCTGATCTGGGGACTAAGATCCCGCATGCCACAGGATGAGTCCCCCCCCCGCAAAAGTGCTCATCATTGAAGTTAGAGTATTTTCCTTATAGGAATGTTCCAATGTAGAATAACTTTGGGAGCTATACATGGAATACAAGCATCAGCAGTATTAGTGTACTGAACTTGATGACTCTGTAAAAGTTTTCACTGACTTCACACACAGTTTCTGATTCTAGCTTCTGCTTGGAAACTTTCCCTCATATCTCTGTCACAAGCATACAAGCATCTGTCACGAACTCTGTTCCCCACAGATAATGAAGTCCATAAAACAAAGGGGACAGAAAAAATGCAGGATGTGATCATATTCCTTTTTGTCTGATAGCTGTGTTCTTTTGTTGATAGTAGATTTCTATTAGGAGGTCCCCGTTTCTTTCAGGATCATCTACCCATTCACTATTCATTTAAGAAATGGTACTTACCATTGAATGAGTAGGCTCAATGCTAGGGGAGAAAAATCAGGTAGAAACTACTGTGTTTGGGGGAATCCCCTGGCAGTCCAGTGGTTAGGACTCCGCTCTTCTACTGCAGGGGGCACGGGTTCGATCCCTGGATGGGGAACTGAGATCCTGCATGCTGAAGGGCACGGCCAAAACGAAACAAAACCAAAAAAACTCAGTGCTCTGTAGTGACCTAAAGGGAAGCAAATCCCAAACAGAGGGGATATATGTATACATATGGCTGATTCACTCTGCTGTACAGCAGAAACTGACACAGCAGTGTAAAGCAACTATACTCCAATTTAAAAAAAAAAAGAACACACTGCCACAAGGACCTCACTACTGACCCTGTACAAACCTTCTAGGCCTCTGTACAAACCTCAGAAGACAGACTTAGGGCAGATTTATTTTTAAGCTTAATATCTATTCTTACTTATTTAAAGTTTTATACTCTCTACACAAATTTTGTTCAAGAGAAAACTCAAGGGCTTCCCTGTGGCACAGTGCTTAAGAATCCACCTGCCAATGCAGGGGACACGGGTTTGGGCCCTGGTCCGGGAAGATCCCACATGCCGCGGAGCAACAAAGCCTGTGTGCCACAACTACTGAGCCTGTGCTCTAGATGTCGCAAGCCACAACTTCTGAGCCCGCGTGCCTAGAGTCTGTGCTCTGCAGTGAGCCCGTGCTCCACAACAAGAGAAGCCACCTCAATGAGAAGCCTGCGCACCGCAATGAAGATAGCCCCCGCTCACCGCAGCTAGAGAAAGCCCACGCGCAGCAACGAAGACCCAACGCAGCCCAAAATAAATAAATAAATTTTAAAAAAAGAGAAAACTCAACACATAATGTTGACCAATTAGACATTCTTAGACAATTATTAGAAGAAAACATTCAACTGAAAGTGAAATTTTTACAAATTATAGAGTGGTTGCTTGATTTTTCACAATATAAATAGTAGAAATTGTTCTCAGAGATATTTTAATATCCAACTTGTGTTAATTTAGCTTGTGTTAAAGTAAACAATGTTAGATAGAAAAAAAAAGGATGGCTTAAGCTTGAAGCCTGGGTAACTAGGAAAACAATGATGCCATTAGCAGGATTAAGGATCTCAGAGGAAGAGACAGTTTTTATTCAGTGAGAGCTCTAAGTCTTCAAAACTCGTGTCACCACCTCCCTGTAAACTTTTCTGATGTCCTCAGGTCCAATACTGAGATATAGTGTTTTGTATCTCAACAACAATAATGATGATGATGATGGCTAACAGTTTTTAAATGCAGACTGAGTGCCAAGCGTGTACTAAGTTCCTTTTCTTCCTTACAATAAACATATAAGGCAAGTACTATTATTAACTCTATTTTATAGAAGAGGAAACTAGGGCTTAGAGAGTCGTAAAGTGAGAGATATTAAATGACAGACCAAGATTTGAATTCAGGTTGGACTGAGAGACAGCACTCTTAGCAGAGTCAGAACAGTGCAGTACTCAAGAGCACAAGAAACGGGGCCTAACTGGCTGAGTCCGAATCCTGCTCTGCTATTCATTAGCTGAGTGACTTTTGGCAGATTAGTGTACCTCAATTTCACCATAACATCTGTTAAATGAAGACAATAATAGTGTCTGCCTCCTAGTATTGTTGTGAGGATTAAATGAGTTCATATTTATAAAGCACTTAGAAAAGTGCCTGGCACATGGGAAGTATTAATCTCATCTCACCTTTCTCTCTCTCTCTCTCTCTCTCTCTCATAATTGTTGGAACTTTATTTCTCACTGAGCTATGAGCTCCTCTAGGATAGGAAGAGTGTCTGTTTCATTTTACTATCTCCAGCGCCTAGCACCATTTCTCCGATATAGCAGACTGCCTCAGCAAACGTTTATTGCCTGAATGGCATTATTCAGGCAGCTTGAAATTTCATTTCTGAGCCTTGGAGGAACGAGGTGGATAGAAAAATAGGTATGTCTTACACATAGACATTTAAGCCTGACAATAGGCAAGACTTCCAAGGAAGAGAGCATGGAGGGAAAAGAAATAGAACACTGGAGAAAGATTGATGGTGGGAAATGGAAGGAGACAGAAAAGGAGCTCCGAGAGAATATACTTTCAAGGAAGCCGTGAAAAAAGGGAATTCAAGGGCACTGATATGAGTCCAGATGAAAGGCTGTCTTAAAGGTAAGAGTATGAAAATTTGTGGTTAGCGAGCAGCTGACCCTGAGGTTAAAAAGTAACTTTCTTTTAAGTCTCAAAGGAAGGAAATGAGTCATTGTGTAATAGTTTATAAAACTTGGCAGGCTTTCTAATGTGGAACCCTATCGGCCTTGCGGGGAAAGTTGAGAGAACTAGGGAGCAATTAAGCTCACAGGGAAAGGGAGGGCCTGGGGCTCTCCAAGGTGCTACTTCTCAACAAAATCGTAATGAAGTCGTTATATCTTCATTCACAATGTGAGATGAAAAATGCAAATTAAACGTCGCTATTTGCCCCTTATTATTTCCTTTAGGCTGGTAAAGCAAGATTGATGATGTTTTTGCCAGGTAGACATATCTCCGTCATTACATTTGAATCTCAGTAGGGTTCCACCACCCATGAAGTATGAATAACCAGTTTTCTGAGTTTTCCTGATACGGTTCTGGTTATGACAAACAACTTGGGATCCCCACTCTTCCTTAAAAGAAGGGCAAGAAAAGGGAATCGACATCAATAGTTGAGAAAGGCGTTTTTATAAATAATAGGTAGACGTCACTTAACGCGTTTTTTAAAACTTATTCTTTTACAAATTTTGAGGAATAGAAAACTTTTAAGTGGTCAAATGGGCGCACAGGAATCCATCAAACAAGATTCGAAATTAACTTTCACAACACCTGGTCTAATAAGGTTCCTGACGAGGTTCGAACGCGGGTTGGGAAAGAATTTCCAGACACAAGGCAGAATGTAAGGAAGATAGAATTTATTAGAGGGAAGGGTCACTGCCAGAACAGCGGCCAACTTCCTAATAGCCTGGGAGAGTCAAGCCCCAACATGTGCTATTGATCAGTTTTTATAGCCAGAAAACAAAAGAAATGGTCCGAGGTGAAAATTCCCTTTACTGATTGGTCGAGGCACATATACCTTCCTTCTTACGGTGGGAGTGGGACAGGGCATATGCCTTTCATTACTTGGGACAGGTCCCGTTGCCCAGGTAGGCATCGCCCAGGTGGTCTCACAAATTTCGTAACCATCGCAACATGGTGGGGAGGGCGATTAGGAGTCCAGTAGGGGGTGTAACGCTGACACTTTTTCACGCAGGGTCGTTCTTTGTCCTTGAAGCACCATTGTCCTTGGAGCACCACAGTTTCTCCCACTGTTAACTGGAGAAAAATAGAACCTGGACAGTTGCTGGAAGGACTGAAGCAAATACCTTTTTAAAGAGGGGTTCTCTATTCTTAAATGAATGAGCCCCCTGATCAAGGCTCCTCTACAGGATCTAGTACCTTTAGCAAGTCGTTCTCCACTCTAGGGCTCAAATTTTCTCCCCTGCATAATAAGGAAAAAGGGTGTGTGTGTGCGCGCGCGCGCGCAGAGTAGATTGCTCCGCTCGAGCTCTCCAGTCATTTCATAATAATTTCTCTCCTTCTTGCTACTTCCCTCGAGGAGGAAAAAGTTGTGAATTAATTCCTTGGGTATGAAAATAAAGAAAGCAGGCAGCCTGGCCTCAAGGATACATATTAGTGAGAAAGGATTCTGAAGGGCTCAAGGACTTAAGGCCTAGAGCACCTGCACCGCCCGCCCCACACACCCGCCCTCCTGGGGCCGGCAGCCGAGGCTGCGGGAACAAGATGGCGTCAGCACGCAGGGTCTCGCCCACGCCCCCGCGACTCCGCAATGAGGCCTCCGGCCGAGTCCTCACCCCATTGGCCAACGGCAATGAGGTCATCGTGGGGGAGGAGGCCGGCGGCAGCGCGGGGGCGGGGCTTTGCGGACGCACGCACGTCGAGGTGCCGCTGCCGGGAGCTGAGGAGGCTGCGGCGTTGGTCTGCGGCGGTTGCTTTGGCGGCGGCCTTCCCGCGGCCGGAGGTGAGCTGGGGCTGTAGGTACAGCGCGGCAGGGAGCGGCCTCCGAGGGGCACAGCAAACCCTTCTAACGGCCCCCTCGGTTGTCAAAGGAATTAGCAGGGGCTTCAGGTCTCAGAGGAAATGGGGGTTCACCCCTCTTCGGGCACCCCTCCTCTGGGCAGAGAAACAGGAGGTTCACTCCCTTTTGGAGGCCCCGATCCCTTACCCCATCTAAGTGGAAGGTGGAGGAACTGAAGGTTATTGGGTAGGCTGAAGAATCGGGGGGCTTCTTAAAGGGGCTCCCCATTTGAGGATTATCACCTTTTATTCCCCACTCCGGGAGGTAGGTGTGCCTGGGCTCAGAGAATTCCTCCTTCTCACTAGGTAGACAGGAAACGAGGCAGGTGAATTCGAACAGCTCGTTAGGAGGCGAGGACTGGATGACAGTCGTGAGGCAGGGCTCGGGAACACTTTATTTGGACTCCTCTTGCGCAGGATTACTGTTTCTTCATATTTTTTTTTTGCGACCCCCACGCGCCCGAAGTGCTGTGGCCTTTTTAGTTTTCTCTTTGGTTCCAGTGGGATAGAGATGTTCTAGGGAGACTTGTAATCATTAAAGAACAGAAACAGGGAGGCAACTCATTGGAGGCTGTCATTATCGGCAGCCTCTGAACTATGCTGGTCTGGCATAATTTTATGTGTTTAGAGGTTGTGGAATCTATTCTTGTTGAGGGTAGTGTGGGATCTGTTAACAGCTGTTCTGGATGATTCAGGTGTAGGCAGTCTTAAAGTCAAGCTACATGATCTCTTGAGAAATTCTTGCTTGTATCTGAATGCGTGGCTTTGCTGCCTTGAACGTCAAATGCACAAA
Source organism: Leucopleurus acutus (assembly GCF_964270905.1). NCBI lineage: Eukaryota > Metazoa > Chordata > Mammalia > Artiodactyla > Delphinidae > Leucopleurus > Leucopleurus acutus. The sequence goes on along the minus strand of NC_139161.1, from coordinate 19,221,218 downwards.
GGTTTTGTCGTTCAGATTTCTCCCAGGCTTCCGGAAGAATAGCTCTTCCTTTGATGCCAGTTTCACCTATCATTAGGGATGCCCACATGATACTAAAAATACCTTACATTTTGTTGAGTTTAGATTCTGTACAGCCTGTGCCTTACAATAGCTGATTGAGAATAAATAATTGCAGTTTCAGGACCACTGATAGCGCCAATTGTCTTTCCTACCCGGTAACGGTAAGACCGACTGAAAAGGAAATCTTTATTGGCTTATTCATGCGAAGCTTTAACAGATGGAAGAATGTAGTTAATCTTGAAGGTGGGGATAAGAAACGGAAAGCTGCGGAGGTCCAAAGCTTATTCTCTGTGACTTAAAATTGCTTTGTCATTACCATGTATTCCTGTCATGCTTGACTTGAAATTGAGCTTAATGTGTAAGCTGTTTCTGTGTTTTTCTGTTTTTGTTTTTTAAGTTAATGCTTATGTGCTTAGATTCTTTTGGGAGAAAATGATGTTTTCCGAGGAGTTTGGAAAGTTAAACCCTTTAAGGTGGCCGTACCTTTAGGGCAGTCCTGGGACTTTGTTAGAAATTAGCAGTAGAGGATAGAAAACTAGGTGCAACGGAGACATGCTTTATGACAGGGTAACCGAGGTCTCTTCTGTTTGTTTCCTGACACAGGAAAAAAAAATGTCAGCTGCCTCATAATATTGTGTCCAAGGTATTTAAAGAGCTGTTTCGGATTCCCAGTTTCTGTTTTTAATCTGAATACGTTCTTATGTATTGAGATGTCCCAAATTATTGTCATTCAATCCTGACGTCGAGTGCAAAGGAAGTGACTGTTCATCAGACACTCTTTGGGAGAAGATTCAGTAACAGCCGTTGCAATTTCTCCTTTCTGTCTTTCTAAGAAGGATGTCAAAACAGTTGTTAAAGACCTGTCAGCATGGAGTGGAAGAAATGAAATGCAAAACAGAAGAGGCTTCCTGGGGTGTTGTTTGCTCTCAGTCCTCTTGATAATTCCAAGGTCATATAATTTTCTCTTTTTGCCTTAGGTTGGAGAGAAATCCAGGTACTCAGTTGACCGGTCCTTTCTGCTGCCATGGGGGAGCTTTTCCGGAGTGAGGAGATGACCCTGGCCCAGCTTTTCCTACAGTCAGAAGCTGCTTATTGTTGTGTCAGTGAATTAGGAGAACTCGGAAAGGTTCAGTTTCGTGATGTAAGTAGTTATGGGGCTGCTTCTTGATTACCGCTGAACTCTATTTTTCCTGTCATATCATGGCCAATTTGCCTTAAGACGAACGTTTTGCTTTTTATTTTCAAAAATAACATTATAGCACTGGCTTACTATTGGAAGAATGTACATTTCAAGTTGTCTTTGTAGAGATGAGAATGTTTTGTGCCAATCCTTCCATACTTTTACTAGCTACCGCTTTGAGAATAATCTTAAGCATTCTCAAGGTAATTGCTTGGGATGCAGGTGGAGGACACCAGACTAACCTGTTCAAGGCTTGCACTTTGCTTTTGGGCTCCTTAACACCCACAGTACAGTATTTTTTTTTTTTTTTTTCACAGTACAGTATTTTTTAAAAAGTGTCATAGCTCTTCCATACAATAGGACATATTTATTACAAAATCTGAAGCATCCAGTTACAGACATATAGTATATAAGTAAGCGTATACTGAATACCCATTGTTCTGAAGCATTATGCTGGGCACTTGGAGGAGATATCAGAAGAAAATGGACAGTCTAAGAATATAAAAAAGTATGACCTATGGGGCTTGCAATCTGAAGGCACAATCTACGCTGCTGAAAGGAGGGGGCAGGTAACAGTTCCTCGTGATGCAGTCTCAAAGCTCCATGTACCTCTCATTTATAACAGTCATCATAGTCGTGATTTTCCATTCATCGGTGCGACTGGCTGATTAAAGAATCTCTCTTCTACTGTGATCTAAACACCAGGAAGACAGAGACATTCGTTATTATATCCTTAGTGCCCACATAAAAGATAATCAATATTTGTTGGAATGAATGGATGGATGAAAGAGGAGTGGTCAGAAAGGGGTGGAATTAATCAGTTTTGGCTTCCTGGAATTGGCAAGCTTTCAAGAAGTTCTCAGTCTGAGCCGAAATTGCACAAATATAATCCGGTGATGTGGTCTTATTCCCTATTCGCTTTGAACTCTTTTATATCAACTCTCTTCAAATGTTCTCCTCCCTGACTCTGGTTCCTTTTCTTACCTTTCTGAAAACTCATTGTTATCTTCCACCAACCACTCTCTTATGTTCCTTACTCCTGCCATAGGTGTCAGTGTTCCCAAAACTCTTTTCTTTGCTCTCTCTGGCTAAGCTTCTCTGTACCCACATCTTCCCTATCACTTTTTTTTTTTTTCTTTTGGTGAGCTCATCTATCGTCAAATCTTCCATCTTTACTCAGCGAGTCCCAAATCTGTGTCTCTGGTCCTGACCTCCCAAACACCATCCCTGAATTAACAACTCTCTAAGATTTCTGTCTTAACACTACATTGTAAATTAACTGTACTTCAATTAAAAAGAATAAAATAAAATAGCTCAGAAGGCCTTTGTCCCCCCATCCCACCTCCCCCCAAAAAAGATTTTTGTCATCTCTGCTTCTCAAGCTTGTTATGTCTAAATCCCAGCACCTTGCCTTTTAACAAACTATTTCTTCATCCTGACTTTCTAAAGATGAGCTAATGCATCAATATTCTTCCAGTTTTCTAGACTTGAAACCTGAATCAAACCTAAGCCATCCTTAATTTGCAATCCTTTGTCTGGTACTATGGTGTCTCCCTACCTAACACCCATTGTGTCTATTCAGTATTCTTAACTTTTACTTATGTTGTATTTCAGTCATACAAAACATTATAGGGACTAATACAATGAATATTTATTTTAGTTCCAGACCACTACAGTAAAGTGAGTATCTCAATAAAGCTAGTCACACAAATTTTTTGGTTTCCCAGTGCATGTAAAAGTTATGTTGGGAATTCCCTGGTGGTCCAGTGGTTAGGACTCCATGCTTTCACTGCCGAGGGTACAGGTTCAATCCCTGGTCGGGGAACTAAGATTCCCACAAGTTATGTTTATACTGTAGGCTATAGACTAAACTGTAGTGTATTAAGTGTGCAGTAGCATTATGTCTTAAAAAAAATGTACGTATATTAATTAAAAAATAGTTTGTTGCTAAAAAATGCTAACCATCATCTGAGTCTTCAGCAAGTCGTAATCTTTTTGCAATCAAAAGATCACTGATCACCATAACAGATATAATACTGGAAAAGTTTGAAATACTCAGAGAATTACCAAAATGTGACACAGAGACACGAAGTGAGCAAATGCTGTTGGAATAATGGTGCTGATCAACCTTCCTCAATGCAGGGTTGCCACAAACCTTCAATTTGTAAAACAAAGTGATATCTGCAAAGTGCAATAATGTGAAATACAGTAAAACGAGTTATGCCTGTAACTATGTTTCTACTATCTAATTAAGAGAAACATTCCACAAATAATTGAAAGCTCCTGTGTATCCTTCCCTGCCATTCATGTCTCTCTCCTCCCTCACAAAGGTAATCTCTACAATTTTTGCTTTTATCGTTTCCTTGTTTTTTTCCACTTTTGCTGTGTATGTATGTATGTATCACTAAATAATATATAGTATAATTTTATGTTTTAAAACTATGTATATGGTTTCATGTTGTGTGTATCCTTCAGCAAGTACTTTTTAAATTTAATGTTTGTAAGATTTAACCACGTTGATACAGATAGTGCTAGTTCATTCCTTTAAATTGCTATATAGTTATTGTAAGAATATACAGTTTATCATTTTTTCCTTTTGATGAACATTTTGGTTGATTGCAATTCTTTGCTCAACAGTGGTGCAAGGAAGATTCATATATATGTCTTGTGGTATACACGTGTGATAGTTTCTCCAGGGCAGTGGTTCTCAAACTTTTTGGTCTAAGGACCTCTTTAGACTCTTAAAAAATTGAGGACCCCAGAGGGCTTTTATAAGAGTTACAGTTAGCGATATTATTGTACTGGAAATTAAAACTGAGAAATGTTTGAAGTATTTACTTATTAAATCATTTAAAAATTATAATAATAAACCTACTACATGTTATCATAACATTTTTATGAAAAATAGCTATGTTTTCCAAAACAAAAAAATAGTTTCGAGAAGAGGGATACTGCTTTTACACTTTTGAAAATCTTTTAGTGTTTGAATTAGCAGAAAGCTGGATTCTCATTTGCTTCTGCAGTCAGTCTGCTGTGATGTATCTCATGAGCCTCTGGAAAACTTCACTGAAACACTCATGAGAGAATGAGAATGAAAAAGGCAAATGATGTCCTAGTGTTACAAGAAAAGGGTATCGATTCCATGGACCTGCTGCTGCTCCAGGGATTATAACCAGGAGGTGCACTGCTGAGCATCGTGTGCATCCCTAACTGTTAGATGTTATCAGAGTGAACTTCAGAGTGAATGTACCTGTTCATGCTCCCATCGCTGGCAGAAAGAAATTTGCCAGTCTGATGGTTGTGAAGTGGTATCTTGTTGTTTTAATTTGCATTTTCTAGATTAGTACATTTAGTATCTTATTTGTTTATTGGACATAATGGGTTTCATTTTCCATGAATGTCTGTCTATATTATCTGCCTAAAGTTTTTCTATTGGGTTTGCTTGTCTTCTGTATTGACCTGTAGGATTTTTTTTTCAAGTTCTTCATGTACTCTGGAAGCTAATCTTTTTTCTAATCGTCTACTGATAACTTCTTCCAGGCTGTGGCTTGTCTTTTCCCTCTGTTTTTGGTATATTTTGTCATACATATAAAGTTTATTTTTCTTTTTTTGTTATCAGTATTTTCTGTTTTCCTAAATTTTTCTTTTTTCATTTATTTTTGGCTGTGTTGAGTCTTTGTTGCTGTGCACAGGCTTTCTATAGTTGTGGCGAGCAGGGGCTACTCTTTGTTGCAGTACGCAGGCTTCTCATTGTGGTGGCTTCTCTTGGTGCAGAGCACAGGCTGTAGACGCATGGGCTTCAGTAGTTGCGGCACGTGGGCTCAGTAGTTGTGGCTCGCGGGCTCTAGAGCGCAGGCTCAGTAGTTGGGGCGCATGGGCTTAGTTGCTCTGTGGCATGTGGGATCTTCCTGGACGAGGGATGGAACCCACATCCCCTGCATTAGCAAGTGGATTCTTAACCACTGCGCCACCAGGGAAGTCCCTCCTAAATTTTTTTTTTTTGCGGTACGCGGGCCTCTCACTGTTGTGGCCTTTCCCGTCGCGGAGCACAGGCTCCAGACGCGCAGGCTCAGCGGTCATGGCTCACGGGCCCAGCCGCTCCACGGTATGTGAGATCTTCCCGGACCAGGGCACGAACCCATGTCCCCTGCATCAGCAGGCGAACTCTCAACCACTGCGTCACCAGGGAAGCCCCCTCCTAAATTTTTATCTTGAAAAATTTCAAGCCTAAATACTCTAATGTAGATTCACCAGTTGTTAACATTTTGCTACATTTGATATAATCTTTTTTACTGCACTGTCAGAGAGTGAACTGTTTCTTTCAAATCCTTTTCCTTTTCTTTCTCTTATTTTACTGTATCCATTGGGACCTCTAATAACATAACTTTTTTTAAATTTATTTTTTAATATTTATTTGTTTATTTTGTCTGCACCAAGTCTCAGTTGTGGCATGCGGTGGGATCTTCCTTGTGGTATGTGGGATTTTTAGTTGTGACATGTAGGCTCATAGTTGCAGCATGCAGCCTTCTTAGTTGCAGCATGCAGACTCTTAGTTGTGGCCCATATGCAGGATCCAGTTCCCTGACCAGGGATTGAACCTGGGCCCCCTGCATTGGGAGCTCGGAGTCTTACCCACTGGACCACCAGAGAAGTCCCAATAACATAACGTGTGGATGAAGAGTAAGAGCAAGCTAATACTGGTTAGGATTGTGTTTAGCTGTATGTAACTGAAGACCCAAATGTTAGGGGTGTACTTTTCTCATGTAACATGATGCCCAGCTTCACGCTGTCATCAGTGTCCTAAGATCATTCTGTGTTTCTTTTTGGCCATCCTTGAGCATTTGGCCTTTGTCCTTATAGACGACCACCACAGCTCCCAGCATTTCTTCCATATTCTAGACAGGAAGAAAGAAGTGCAAGGAGGAGGGGGAAGTACTTACATACGGAGGAAAACAACTTTCCCAGAAATCCTCAGCAGACTTTGCTAATTTATCATTGGCCAAAATTATGGCATACTGTAGCTGCAGGAGAGTCTGGGAAATGTGGTGGTTTTCTTTTTTTTTCAGCTGAGCAGTTGCTGCCCTACACAAAATTGGGATTATTGTTAATAAGGAAATAGGGCAAAATGCTTTGTATCTATTATGTATTATGCCTGTCTTGCTTCAAACTTTAAGGGGAATCTTAAATATTTTATAATTTAAATAAGACATTCTTAATTTTTTGGAAAATTCTATTAGATTATGCAGATTCCTTTCAACTTCTGATTTTCTGAAGTTACTGTCACAAATGGTTGTGGAATTTTATTTAATGCCTTTCCTTATTGAGGTTGCCATGTTTTTTTCTCCTTTAATCTGTTAATTTGGTGAATTACATAGCCATATTTTTTCCTACTAATTTTTTTAACAGCTTTACTGAGATATAATTCACATACCATACAATTTATCCATTTAAAGTGTACAATTTAATGACTTTTAGTATATTCACAGAATTGTACAACCATCACCACAATCAATTTTAGAACATTTTCATCACCCCAGTAAGAAACCCTGTAGCCATTAACAGTCCCTCCCCATTTCCTCCCAACCCCACTCCCCACCCCCAGCCCCTGGTAACCACTAATCTTCATTGCTGTTTCTGTGGATTTGCCTATTCTTGGACATTTCATGTGAATGGAGTCATACAATATGTAGTCTTTTGTGTCTGGCTTCTTTCATTTAACGTAATGTTTTCAAGGTTCATCTATATTGTAGCATGTATCTGTACTTTTCTTTCTTATTTGTATCTTTTTTTAAGTATGAAAATATGCAGCATATTAAAATGAGTGGTTTCAGTATAAGAAGTGGTTTCAGTATAGAACTAGTTGTTACTTATCTTCTATACAAAAGATATTGCCCTGTTTTTTTTTTTGTTTGTTTTTTTTGCAGTACGTGGGCCTCTCACTGTTGTGGCCTCTCCTGTTGCGGAGCACAGGCTCGGGACGTGCAGGCTCAGCGGCCATGGCTCACGGGCCTAGCCTAGCTGCTCCGCGGCATGTGGGATCTTCCCAGACCGGGGCACGAACCGTGTCCCCTGCATCAGCAGGCGGACTCTCAACCACTGCGCCACCAGGGAAGCCCTCACAGTGGTTTTGCTTTGCATTTCCCTCATGGCTAATGATGTGGAGCCTTTTTCATATGCTTACAGACCATTTGTATAGTTTTTTTAAACGTAAAATCATCCTTGTAAGCCTGGGAAACTTGGTCATGAGGTGTATTCAAAAGAATTTTAGGGTTCAATTTCCTAATAATTTTATTAGGATTTTTTCATTTATATTTATAAATGATATTGGTCTGTAATTGTCCTTTCTCAAACTATTCCTATCTTATTTTGGTATAAAGATTATACTAGCCAATCTCACTTATTGGTTGAGGAATGTTCCTTTCATTTGTCTCCTCATTGGAATAGTTTTTCTTAGCTTTGGGCTTATCTAGTCTTTGAAAGAACCTATCTTTAAACCTTCTAGGCCTGGTGTTTCTAGATGGGTATATTTTAACTATTGAAATTTCTATCTGTAGTGAACTTTTTCTATTCTTATGTTTATTTATGCCTTCTCTCAGTCTTATAAAAATTTGGTCCATTTTGTCTTTTTAAATAACCAGCTTTTAAGAAAAAATGATAACAAATAAAATGATAAAGAAGAATAAAAGAAAAAAGTCAGCTTTTGACTTTGTTTTGTTCAGGAACTTTTATTCATTTCTGCTCTTTTTAAAAATTTTTTTAACTCTTTTTATTGAATTTGTTACAATATTGCTTCTGTTTTATGTTTTTTGGTTTTTTGGCCCAAGGCATGTGGGATCTTAGCTCCCCAACCAGGGATCAAATCTGCACCCCCTGCATTGGAAGGTGGAGTCTTAACCACTGGACCACCAGGGAAGTCCCAATTTCTGCTCTTTGTTGTTTTCTACTTCCTGTTATCTTTTTTTTTAACTTCTTGAACACTTGACACATTAATTTTTTAGTCTTTTCTATTTGCATCTAAGTCTATAAAGTTCCCTTTAAATACCACTTTAACTGCATCCTACAAAGTTTGATCTCTAGCATTTTCTTTATCATTCCATTCTAAATATTTTAAGATATTTCAGGGAATTCCCTGGCAGTCCAGTGATTAGGACTGTGTGCTCTCACTGCCGAGGGCCTGGGTTTGATCCCTGGCCGGGGAACTAAGATCCCGCAAGCCACGTGGCATGGCCACAGGAAAAAAAAAAGAGAGATTGATTTTCGTTATGACTTCTTCTTTGTGCTGTGAATTACTTAGAGCTATTTTAGAATTTCCAAGTATGTTAAGTTGTATTTTTGATATGGATTTCTAACTTAATTGCATGATAGAGAACATTTTATGGTACCAATTCTATACTGAGACTTGCTGTGTGACCTATTTTGTGGTCAGTTTTTTTAAAAGAACTCTTGAAGAGAGAACTATTGGATGCAGTGTTAGAAAATGTGTGTGTGTGTGTTAGATTAAGCTGATTACGTTGTTCAAATTTTCTCTGTCCTTTTATAATATTTGGTGGACTTGATGTATCAATAGTTTTAAAATTGTATTAAAATTTCTCACTACGTAGACAGATTTGTCAGTTTTTTCTTGTAGTTCTGTTAATGTTTGTTTGAAATATTTTGAGAATGCCTTGCCCACATATTTCAGGACTTCTTATCCAAAGCAGGCCATGGTGTGGCTACAGTTGAACCTTGACTCTTGATTATGAAACCAGTAAAGTTACCATGAGTCTTGTGGCTACTTTCGCTTCAGAATGTCTTGTTTATTGAAGTGGAAATTTCTGAATGAGAGGCTGAGTAGCGCCTGCTCAGTGAAAAAAACCAAAGCAAAACAAAAACAAATAAGCACTTTATTAGAGACACACAAGTTTGGAATTGTTTCCTTTTCCTGGGAATTGTTCTTACTATCATTATGTAGTGATTCTCTTAATCTCTAATAATGGTTTTTACCGTAGATTCCATCTGTCTAATATTAATGTAATACATAATACCAATAATTTCCTTGCTAGGTTCTCTGTTACCAGTCTCTCTCTCTCTCTCACAGTTCATTCTTTTTTAAAACATTTATTTATTTATTTATGGCTGCATTGTCTTTTTTTTGAATTTTATTTTATTTATTTTTTATAACTTTATTTATTTTATTTATTTATTTTTGGCTGTGTTGGGTCCTCGTTGCTGCGCGTGGGCTCTCCCCAGCTGCGGCGAGCGGGGGCCACTCCTCGCCGCGGTGCGCGGGCCTCCCACTGCGGTGGCCTCTCCTGTTGTGGAGCATGGGCTCTAGGCTTGTGGGCTCAGTAGTTGTAGCACATGGGCTCAGCAGTTGTGGCTTACGGGCTCTAGAGCGCAGGCTCAGTAGTTGTGGAGCATGGGCTCAGCCGCTTCGTGGCACATGGGATCCTCCTGGACCAGGGCTTGAACCCGTGTACCCTGCATTGGCAGGTGGACTCTCCACCACTGCATCACCAGGGAAGCCCTATTTATTTTTTTATACAGCAGGTTCTTATTAGTCATCCATTTTATACACATCAGTGTATACGTGTCAATCCCAATCTCCCAATTCATACCACCACCACCACCACCACCCGCCACTGCTTTTCCCCCTTGGTGTCCATACGTTTGTTCTCTACTTCTGTGTCTCAATTTCTGCCCTGCAAACCGGTTCATCTGTACCATTTTTCTAGGTTCCACATATATGCGTTAATATGCGATATGTTTTTCTTTTTCTGACTTACTTCACTCTGTATGACAGTCTCTAGATTCATCCACGTCTCTACAAATGACCCAATTTCGTTCCTTTTTATGGCTGGGTAATATTCCATTGTATATATGTACCACATCTTTTTTATCCGTTTGTCTGTCGATGGGCATTTAGTTTGTTCCATGACCTGGCTATTGTAAATAGTGCTGCAATGAACATTGGGGTGCATGTGTCTTTTTGAATTATGGTTTTCTCTGGGTATATGCCCAGTAGTGGGATTGCTGAGTCATATGGTAACTCTAATTCTAATTCTTCATTGCCGCACTCGGCTTTCTCTAGTTGCGGTGAGTGGGGGCTACTCTTCGTTGCTGTGCGTGGGCTTCTCATTGTGGTGGCTTCTCTTGCTGCAGAGCACAGGCTCAAGAGCGCAGGCTCAGTAGTTGTGGCTCATGGGCTTAGTTGCTCCACGGCATGTGGGATCTTCCCGGACCAGGGCTCAAACCCATGTCTCCTGCATTGGCAGGCAGGTTTTTAACCACTGCGCCACCAGGGAAGCCCCCCTCTTCTTTTTTATGGAGGTAAACTTTATATTCAGTGAAATGCATAGATCTTAGGAGTACAGGTTGATGATTTTGGTAAATTTATATACCCTTATAACCACCACCCGACTCAAGGTATAGAATATTTCCAGCAGCCCAGAAAGCTATCTTGTGCACACTTCTGGTCAGCCCCTACCCATCATAGGTAACCACTGTTTTGATTTCTACCATCATAGATTAGTTTTGCCTGTTCTTGAACTTCATGTAAATGAATGATACATTACAGACTCTTATGTCTGACTTCTTTCACTCAACCTCGTATTTTTGAGATTTAATCTTATTTATATATATGTATCTGTAGTCGATTCTTTTTTATTACTGGATAGCATTCTATGGTACGAACATATCACAGTGTCTTTATCCAGTCTCCTGTTGATGGCATTTGGATCATTGCCAGTTTGGGTCGATTATGAATAAAGCTGCTGTAAACATTCTTTTACAAATTTCTGTGGACATGTTTTCATTCCGGTTAAGCGGGTGCCTAGCAGTAGAATGCTCATTCATGAGGTAGGTAGATATATGTTTAACTGTATAGGAAACTGCCAGCAATATTTTGCTTACTCTTTAATAACGTTTATCACAAAAGTTGTATTGATTGGTTTGTGTCTTTCTTCTGTGGGGCTGATAGCTCTTCAAAGCTAGGATATCTCTTATTCTTTAAATTTATGCCAGTGCCTAATACAGTGTCTGGGACATATTTGGTGCTCCACAAATGTTGAGTAACTAATTCTTTCTTTGTATTGCTTTTATGGAATTTATCACATGCTCTCTTATTGGTTGTATTCATCTTCTCTATTAGTTTGCAAGCTTCTTAATGAGTAGGAACTTGTTTTATTCTTATTTGCATTTCCCAGAATATCTGCCACATTGCTTTGAAAATTACTTGTGATGTATGATTGAATAAACCAGCCTATCACCTAGAAGGTGAAGACCCTGGGTCAAAAGAACAAGAGAAGTTTGCCTTCTGTCTCTTCTGATTGGGAAGAAGGAGAGAAGGAAAACCAGGCAGAGCTTCTATTATATCCATTGCCCAAATGTGGGAGGTGGTTGTGCTCACTGAGACTTTTGGCCCGGGAAGAACATTTTGTGCCACTGTGCTTTGTCTAATCTGCCTCCATTCCAGGAATATGTTGCAGCAGTGAGGGAGGGGATTTTACTTTTCATTGGTGAGACTGGTCCCAAAGCAGGTTGTGTGGATCAGTAGAAAGTTTTAATTAGTGTCGCATCATACACTGACACTAAATTAGGTTTTCACTTTGCAGGATGTGTTGCTCATGAAAGAGAGGAAATGTAACATTTGAATATATGGTATTCTGTTCTTATTTTGCAGTTAAATCCAGATGTGAACGTTTTCCAGCGGAAATTTGTGAATGAAGTTAGAAGATGTGAAGAAATGGATCGAAAGCTTCGTATGTGCATTTTGGCCTTGTCTGATGTTCCTCTAGTGAGCCATTTGTCTTAAATTAGAGTGCTCTTAATAAAGGAAGAAAATACGACAGGAGGAAAAGAAAAGAGGATGTAAAGATGAATTTCTTGTGCACGAGTAGACGTGTGGTGTTTGGGCTAGGTGGTGCTTAATAGAAACTTTGTTTGAGATGACAAGGCTGCAAGCTGAAACTGGTTTTTTTTTATGGGAAGGGTTTTATGGCAGTACTACACTGTAGAATTCTGAGAGGTAGAACCCAGAACACCATCAATTTTAGATGTCAGCAGAGCCCCCTTTTAAATTTTTTATTTTATTTTATTTATTTTTCCGGTACACGGGCCTCTCACTGTCATGGCCCCTCCCGCTGCGGAGCACAGGATCCGGATTCGCAGGCCCAGCGGCCATGGCCCACGGGCCCAGCCGCTCCACAGCACGTGGGATCCTCCCGGACTGGGGCACGAACCCGTGTCCCCTGCATCGGCAGGTGGACTCCCAACCACTGCACCACCAGGGAAGCCCCAGAGCCGCCTTTTAATTTGAGCTATTTATGAGGGAAGAATCTAACATTTATTAAGGTCCTGTTGAGAGTTAGGGTGTTCATATACTTTATTTTGTTCATGCCCCACAGCATTCCTTCAGGATGGGTGATTTAGTACCCATATTTAGTAAATGAAGAAACCAAAGATTAGAGAGGTTAAGTGACTTGCCGAAGAACGTAAGCTGTCATGATGGGATCGGTGTTTGAATCCAGGTTGTCTGTCTTCAAAATCCAAGATCTTGCTACTATACTATTCCAGCTTTCAGTTAGCTGTTAGGTGAATTTAGTCCCTGTGCTAAAAACTAAGTCAGTAGTTATCACCTGACACACTTTTGTCTTCTGGTGTTTTGGGGCCTTATTCTGTGCTTTGTTTTTTTGTATTTTTTAAGTCAAAACTGACCTGTTTTCAAATTTAATGAAACCCATGTAGGCTGGAGTTGTCTCACTAGGGTGCTAAGTTTCAGCTATTCTACTGAATCGCACTCTTCTGTAGCTCCTCTCTGCCAACAGTATCTGTGCCCAGAACCATCATACAGTAGAAGTCACAAAGGGTAGAGAGCTGACACAGATGAGGACCAGTTTTAATATCAGAAGAGGGAAAGAAGACAGTAGTGGGATGATAAACCTGTTTGGGGTAGCTATGCTTTAGAGACAGTAGGGTAGGAGGAAGAGGAATGTGGAGAAAAAAGGATTTATACGATCTGCCTTTTTTATGTAAAAGTGTCTTTCTTGGAACGAAGCTCTTTTTAGCCAGGTTTGGGGTCTTATTATTTTTTTCCTCAAGTATTGGCAATTCCAGACATGTGCAGCTAGACATGAATGTTTCGATTCTGTCTTTCTAGGATTTGTTGAGAAAGAGATAAGGAAAGCCAATATCCCAATTATGGACACTGGCGAAAACCCGGAGGTGCCCTTCCCCCGGGACATGATTGACTTAGAGGTAAACAATTCTTCTGAGGAAGCCAGATAAGTTTCTTTCTATTTAAATGCAGAAGTAATTTCCTGAGTAGTTGGAGAGTAGAATAATTCTTGCTGTCCTTGTCTGTTGATTGCAACAGCATTGTCTATTGATTGCAAGTTTCTTGTGGATGGGACTTAAATGAATTTGCTTTTTTATGGTATAAAAAACACTGTGGTATCTCAAATACTATCACATGTGACTAAATAAATGTTTATTGGCTTATTGAAACTTTATTGGATCAATGTTAATTTATCCAGTAATTTATTAATCTCATAGACTAAATGAATAGCCTTTCATTAACTTTTCAATAATTATTTTATCTATCCCAAGTCCCCTGAGGAATTTAACCAAGTGTACAACAGAATCTATAGACAAAGAAAGACCATTTTAAGCCAAAAAGTTTTCATGAAGAAAATTGCCCTGGTAAAAACAATACAGTTGTCCTTCAGTATCTGAGGGGGATTGGTTCCAGGCCGTCCCTCGGATACCAAAATCTGCTGATGCTCAAGTCCCTTATATAAAATAGCTGTAGTATTTGCATTAAACCTATGTACATCCTCCCGTATACTTTAAATCATCTCTGGATTACTTATAATACCTAATACAATGTAAATGCTATGTAAGTAGTTGTAAATACAATGTAGATGCTAGGTAAATAGTTGCTTGTGGGCAGCAGATTCAAGTTTTGCTCTTTGGAACTTTCTGGAAAATGTTTTTCCCCAAATATTTTCGAACCATGGTTAGTTGAATCTGCAGGTATGGAACCCAAGGGTACGGAGGGCTGACTGTACTTGCTGTGTTGTTCAAAGATACTTTTGAACCATCTGGGTGGCGAGTGTTCTGTGGGATGGATGAATTCATCTGTCTTTCAGAGCAAGCATTTTGAGCTTCCTTTGAGTAAATTGGTTTTGTTATTGTTGTTGTTGTCTCTGTAGGCCAATTTTGAGAAGATTGAAAATGAACTGAAGGAAATCAACACAAACCAGGAAGCTCTGAAGAGAAATTTCTTGGAACTGACTGAATTAAAATTTATACTTCGCAAAACTCAGCAGTTTTTCGATGAGGTCAGACTATTGTTTCTTTTAATATTTGAGCAGCTGATATTACACCAGCAAAGTGGGCCATATTTTTATTCCAATAATTATTTTAATTTGCTAGTTTGAAAGCAGTACCATTTCTGCACCCTGTTTTATTTGAAGAAATGTCAGATTATGTTCCATTTTTCATGCAGTACACAGCCAGCCATGGTTTTGTATAATTTTGCATTTTCAGCAATTTTTCATCTCGAGATGGGGAAAGGAACCCTAAAATAGTTGTATAAACATAGTTAGATGAAATTTTTACATTTTAAGGTAAGTATATGCTTAAAGTTGAAGCAACAGGAAACAGTTAGTTATACATGAAATTATAACAAAGGTTTAATCTCCAAACCTTTTGTCGTTAAATTTAAATTTTTATCCTCTATGTTTGCTTGTCAACCTTTGAGCACATTTTTAAGTACTCCAGATTGCACATCACACTTAATTTTTCAAGAGCTTTTCTTTATGTTGTTTGGAAAATTGGTAGGATGCCTTTTTGAAATTCCTGGATTTTCATATAAACTCAACTTTATTACCTTGTAGGGAAAAAATGTTAATAAATTCCTGGGTTAAAAATGTAGGTGACTAAGTTGCCAGGTGACAGCTTGCTGAGGTGATCCCATGGAAAGGATTGGAATAAGGCTTTCAGAAGGCTTCCTCCTCCTAATTAAACCTGAGAAGAAGTCTTAGCTTTCAGCCTGGACGTGCTTTTTCTGATGGCCTAAAATATGGGTAACTCTCTTTTCAATAGGTGTCTTTGCCACCAGATTAACAACATCAGACATTTCAGAGATTGTCCCAGTCACTCTTCAGTGTACCTTCCCATAAGTTCTTTATTTCCTTTGCTCAACAACAACAAAAATTAGCAAAGCTTTTGAAAAATAGAAGGCCCATTTTAGTTAGCATCTTATATGTCCTCAGTTTTACTTGTAATTTCTGTCTTTTGAGGAAAGAATAAGTCTCACTAGCCCTCTAGACTGGAGCAGGGGGTTGCCAACTAGCAACATCAGCCTCACCTGAGAACTTGTCAGAATGCAAATTTTCAGTCCACACGAGACTTTTTCAATCAGAAACTCTGAGAGTGGTGCCCAGCCCAGCAATCTGTTTTCACAAGGTGATTCTGAAGCATGCTAGTGTGAGAACCACGGGGCTAGAGAAAGTCAGCTGAAGATATGATACATTCCTTAGTAACTAAGGATGTGACTCAGAGAAGCCATGCTAATTAAAAGGATCTGTTGGAGCCAGGGAAAGGAGAAAAGCTCACAGGAATTTAATTGCCCAGTCTTCCTGAGAATCAGGATCTGGCTACATACCAGGAGAGGGTTGGTGTGAATATTCAGTTTGCTCACTGAGTTGAGAATTTTGAGACTGATGGTAACTTCTTTCACCAGTCCCCGATATCACATTAAAGGGTGTGGGACAGTGTGATTAACTCTTTCCAGGTGTTACAGGTCTTTTGCAACAGGCACGGCCTCTTACGCCCAAGGGTTTTGATAAACAAATAATCTGGAATTCCAGTGTACTCACTGTGAAAACATTATTGTGTTTATACTCATTAATTCACAGAGCATTTGAAGAGCACCTGCTGTTTGTAAAGCGTAAGATGGGTAAGACATGGTCCCTATGTTCAAGGAATATGTCACTTACTCATATCAGGAAACATCCCTGAACACAGTGCCTCCCTATGCTCACAGATGTGTGCTTTTCTATCCATGTCCAAGCTGCTGCCCACAGATCCAAAGTAAATCTGGCCGCAAGGTCAAAGCTCAGTTACTTTTATCATTACTTGGGACTTAATTCTTTTACCCTCTCCCCTCTTTCTTTCCCTTTTGATATAGCCTTTAGTTTACTTCTGGGATGTTGCTGAGATGTATGAAAATGTTTTTCATAACCTCCTGAGTTTAAGGATTGGGATAGGCTTCCTAGTCTAGTTCATTCTGGTAGAAATTCTGAATAAAGACTGACAAATGGACTCCCTTAATAAAAATAGTTTTTTAAACTGTTAATTTTATAGTTAAAAAATAGTAAAAACAAAATAAGAGGATATATAAAATAGATAACTAATAAGGACCTACTGTATTGCACAGGGAACTCTTCTCAGTACTCTGTAATGACCTATATGGGAAAAGAATCTTAAAAAGAGTGGATATATGTATGTGTATAACTGGTACCCTTTGCTGGTACAGCAGAAACTAACACTGGTACACTGGTACAGCAGAAACTAACACAACATTGTAAATCAACTATACTCCAATAAAAATTTTTTAAAAAATAAGAGGAACCACTTGGAAAGATGATATAAGATTTTAAAATTGTAGCTATGGGTTTAGGAATTTTCTTTGTGATTAATAGGTCTAAACATGAAATACTCATCCTGAGAAGGCAGACATGACCTTCACGCCCTATCCATTTTGCATTGTTTTCCCTCTCCTACTTGTGCAAAACGTTTGTTTTTAATCTCTGGAAGTACTTTTGAGCACGAGGCCTTGGCTGTGAGCGGTTCTTCTGTTGCTTTCGTCATCAGTCCCTGTCACTCCCCTGTGAGGAGTCTTCTGGCAAGCACCACTCGTCCTTTTCTCTACTAGTGCCCAGTGTCTTGCCCGCTCTTACCATTAGCTCTCAGTCTCAGCCAGGTCCCTTTCACTAGCCCCGGCCCTGCTGTGGCCATACAGCAGTCTCAGGCGTCACTGCCATGATAGGAGACAAGGCCTCACAGAGTTAAGCACGTCTGCACATGTGAGTGCACGCTTTACTTAATGCAAGAGATAAGGAAACTTGGGACTCTCAAATCTCAGAGATGTGGAATTTCATGAGACTTTCTTCCATGCCTGAGATTATAATGTTTGCAAGTGGCCTGAAACACTACCAATTTTAAACCCTTCTTTTTAATATAATTTGGTGAATATGATCAGTAATTTACAATAATGAGTTAGCAGAAAATGGCTAAATCAGAAGATGATTCTTTGCATCTCCAGGCATAGGGGTTATGATTGGCCAAGTGTGTAGAAAGGGAGAAGTAAACATATATTGAATATTCTTATGATTTATAACGATTAAAAATTTGATTTAGCCATTTCTTATCCAGAGCATTTAAAATGACTTGTTAATGATTATCCTTTTCTCAGTCTTCTTGCTTATGAAGAACTGTAAGAGCTGGAGAGATTTCTCTGCATCTTTTACCATAAGCACCATAACATATGAGAGCGTAAAGAAGACTGGAAAAGTAATGGTTAATGGCATGCAGATCCCTGCCTTCCTTTCCTTCTGAGTTTTCCATCCATCTGCTTTCTTTACTTTTCTTTCCCATCTGCCATCTCCTTTGGGGCTTGAGTGAATACCTTAGGTGAAGAAATATAATTTCTTTCTCAATGTAGATGGAAACGGAAGTGTTTGCTCTTGGTAATGTAGCTTGAACTGGATGTGCCGCTTATACTGAAGTGCAGAAATAGAACTACTGAAGTTCTGCTACTTCCTTTTTTCAAGGCATGGTTTTAGTATTCTGACTGGGGGAAGGGGTAAATCAGAGGGCATAGCAAGTAATTTAGAAGAACCTTGGCAGTACTTTTATTAGAGAACCCAGATTAGTATTTAGATATTTGATGACATGGTTTTCAGTATTGCTTTAAAGGCCCTCAGTTAGTGGTTGTGGACATCTAGTTTCTCATCAGGCACAATTATTTCATTTGACAAATTTTAACTTTCCTCTCTAAGACTTAGGATTCTTAAGTATGAAATAGTGAAATTATTAATTAGAATATTATTGCAAATTTCTATCTAATTTTAATTCTGCTGGGGTTTTTTTGTTTTTTTAATTCCCAGAGAATTCTGGATATACTCTTTGGAGTAGTCTAGTTGCTAAACACTACTTGCTGTTCCATCAGTTTTCCCCTTTAGAGCACATATGTTTGCACCGAGTCTGATCTTTATGGTTTACGTAAACCAGGTCTTGTGAACCATGTAGGGAAGTAGACAGGAGGCTTGTGGGTAGTAATCAGTTTCACTGGTTTTTGGCAAGGGACATCCTAAGAGCAAGTTGAAAGGCAGTAGTCACCTGGATCCTCAAAACAAGTTGCCTGTGGCTTGCAGTCAGCTGATCTGATTTTAAGTAGAAACAAAAACAGCCCCCTAAGCTTCCACTTGAGGGCAAGTGGTAACCTGTGCCCCCATTATCTCATCTTAAAGTTTTCTAAATCTCATGACAGTATTTCTCTGCACTTCTGGTGTACCCAGTGCCTATCCTTCCTTTTTTTTTTTTCTTTTGGTTGTTGAGAGTAGATCCTGCTTCTAGAATTTACTTCCCAAACAATTGCTTTCACTTGTTTAGACTTTCAGACTTATCATCTGGTTTATACTCAGTTCCCCACCCACCACCCTTTGACTTTACATTTATGGTCCTATGACTTTATCAAGAGGGGTTCCCACGTGGCATTTTTTGATAGTGGGGTTGACAGAAATAGAATCAAATTGAAATTTAGAGTGAAAATGATAGAGAAAAATTCTCCTGATTTTTTGTTTAGTTTTGCTTTTGAAAAGGAAGATTATTCTGGCTTACTTCTAGTCTTTGGTCAAACACGTAGTGCATGGATATTGAAGTTGGGGAGGTCAGTCAGTGGAGAAGTCAGTTGGCCTTCATTTTTTAGGGTAGCTTCTCCTTCCTGATGAGAGGAAAGGTGGTAAGATGTATTATGAAGAGAGAGACTAGGAAATGTAGACCTACATCGGAGAAGCTCCTGCTCCTGCTTCATTTTATTGTATAAACTGTCATGGTGGAAATCATTTTAAATCTAAACAATCAAACTAGTCCACATGCTCTGTATTGGCTTATTAGCTCTTACTTTTTCTTCACTTCGCTTGATTTAGATTGTTGGCTTAAGCTATGTTCTCAAGAATCCTTAAACTGTAAAGCGTACATGAACTTTTTAATATTCCTAGATTCCTGGTCAGAAACTAGGACATTCAAATATGTTTTCACTTTTCCTTCCCTTTATTGATGCAATGGAGGCTCATGCCTGCCCAGCTATTGTGCTTCTTATCCTTTTGGACAAAGAAATACTCTTTAAATCCCATGGTTTGGAGCATTTTTTATAGTGGTCATGCTGAAAGTTCTCATGTTCTGAATTTTTAAGAGCATGGAAAACTTAGAAATCTGGAGATGCCCCTTCTATCTTTCTCCTGTGCAAGACGGTGACAACGCCTTGCTTTCTTCCTTAGAAAGAGAGTCTCCATCTTTTGCATTCTTACCCAGAGAAAATTCTAGCTTGTAACTGCCTGTAAAGTTGGTGTTGAATGTTTCTGCAGAGTTACCTTGTTTTTGCTCAAAAGGAAGAAACACTTCAGCTTCTATCCACATGCAAAGGTATTTCTTGGTACTTTCATGGCTCATTCAGGGAAACATAAGAGAAAAAATGGTTTCCACCAAGTAACAGATTTATACAGGAGTTACCATCATTTAATGTTTTTTCCTTTATTCCTTATTTCTAAAACCATTTCCCCAGATGCTTTACTGGGGTAATTCTGCTTCCTTTACCTCTTGTTTCTTTCCTTTGTTTTCTTCCCCTGTTCTTTTTGTCTTCTTTTTGTAGGTATGTCTTCTCTTTTGGTGTTTTTTTTTTTTTTTTTTTCATCTTTATTTTCTGAACTTATCTCCTGGTTCCTCGTTCCCTGCATGCCACTAACTATTTTCATTAGATATTAATTGATTTGTGAATTCAGGCTGAATTGCATCATCAGCAGATGGCGGATCCAGACCTGTTGGAAGAATCCTCATCCCTCTTGGAGCCAAGTGAGATGGGAAGAGGCACGCCTTTAAGACTTGGGTATGTACCACTTCAGCCCAGTACCCCTGTACTCAGTGGGGTCATGTTCATTTTTGCTTTTCAAAAGAGCGGTGTTGCTGGGCATTCACTTGCTTCCAGGATGCCCTCTCTTCTGAGCCCATTGCGAAGTGTTGCTAAGTCGCTTTGCATTTGGTTACTGAGTTGTTCTATCAACCCTCTGCTGAGTCCAGGAATCAGACTTTGGCAGCCCTTTTTTTTTTTTTTTTTCGGTATGCGGGCCTCTCACTGTTGTGGCCTCTCCCGTTGCGGAGCACAGGCTCCGGACGCGCAGGCTCAGAGGCCATGGCTCACGAGCCTAGCCGCTCCGCGGCATGTGGGATCTTCCTGGACTGGGGTACGAACCCACGTCCCCTGCATCAGCAGGCGGACTCTCAACCACTGTGCCACCAGGGAAGCCCCTGGCAGCCCTTTTGACATAACAATGCATATCCTCCTGTTTGGCGTCTTTGCCCCCTGCTTTCACTTTCCTCCCATACCGTGGCGTGGAATTGTTCCCAATCTGGCTCTTCTCCCCACAGCTTCGTGGCTGGTGTGATTAACCGGGAGCGCATCCCTACTTTTGAGCGCATGCTTTGGCGGGTGTGCCGGGGGAATGTGTTCCTGCGGCAGGCTGAAATCGAGAACCCCCTGGAGGATCCTGTGACTGTAAGACAAGGAAATTGCGTCTCATGGAGTAGGTCTTGTAAAGGGAGCTCAGAGCAGTAACTCAGCAGGTGCCACCTGAATCTGACCCTCCCATGGAGGAGCCCTTAGGTTTACTCTGCTTTGATCTATGAATTTGAAGGACTGCTCTTTTCCTCTTTACCTCCATCACATGTGTACATACAATGTATATGTGACGTATACATATATATGTTCAAGCTTTACCAGTGTAGGTATTACTTTGATTAGAAGTGTGTTTTTTCCAGTTATTTTAAACTTTAGCTTTATATGTTTTCTGTTACTTATCTGGGACCAAAAGAAAATTAACTTTCTATGAAAATTAACTTAAAGAAAGACATCTAGTTCCAAGTCTGGTAACATCCATATGTAAAAAGAGGAGAGATTTCCTAAACTGTGATCTTTATAAGCTGATGAAACTTTAATTGGTAAAGTTTTTTGTCTACTTGTTTGTTGGGAGTTTTAGGAACTTAGTTTAAAGATTTATATTGTACAAGATGGGATGATCTTCCCCACCCAATGCTTTGGAAAGTAGGAATAGCTTAGCATCTTGGCATTTGACATAATGGGACAGAGTTCTTAGCATAAACCTACATTTAGAATGGTGAGTCCTAATTTCAGGGATGACAAGCAAAGAAGATTAAACGTTCTGCAAAAAATTTATTTCATTTTGGTATTAGTATTATTTGGAAACCTGGAGTTGGTTTTTATGTTCTCAAGTGTCTTTTGGGTTTCTTAAATTAGTATTCTTTTTTCTACCTAAGAAAAGAGGTTGAATTATAAGGCTTCTCAGAGTCGGTGGGTCATACAACTAGAAATGATCCTGGTAAATGGATCTTCTCCTCGGTACCGAGTAGGAGTGTGGTGACACTTAGGTTACAGTGAGTGTCTCCTTACACTGAGGAGCAGTGTTACAGTCTTACTGAAGGCTGTCCCTGGGTTGTAGAGACATTGTAGTCAGCAATCACACCTAGTTTGGAGCTGTTCTCAGGAATATTCAGCCAAGTTCCTGGGCAACAGAAACATTATTTTATCAACAAATCGAGGAAGGGAGGGTCTGGATATCTACAGCAGAGCAGCTGCACAAAGAATGTGCTCCAGTTTATTCCTAGAGAACTTAGGAATTTCAAACTCTTGAGCCTTACTTTCTTCACTCCTTCACTCTTTTTCCCTCTTTATCCTTCTATAATTTTGTTTGTTTTCCTGTAATAAAAGCTGTATAGGAATAGGAGAAAATACAGGCAACCAGAGACAATCCTGGTTGACACCCACTATAGCTTATTTTCCTGATCTTTCCTTCTAGCCTTTGCCTCATACTTCAGGTATAAACTTGGTATTTGGAATGGATTGCCTTCCTCCCTGCCCCCTAAGGTGTAAATGGACATGAATCATGAGATTCTGCATCAGCATTCTTCCCAACTACTCAGTCCCTTGTAGTTATTCATTCCCCTTTATCTGGAGTTTCTAAGCATGGGAATAGGCAGGAATGGCTTCCTTCTCTTTCCTCTTCTCTGTACTTATGTCATTTAGGCAATATAAGATTTGTTCACTTTAAAGTTGAATTGGTAAGTAGGGCTAAATTGTTCTAAGAAGAGAATCATCTTTGCATCCGTGTCAATCTCCTGGTTGAGTTGAAAAACAAGTACAGAAAGATTTTTGTGAATCAGAGATTACAGGGCAAATGTTCTTGTAGTGGAGCTTAAGAAATGGATTCAGGGTAATGGTTAAAACGCACAGTTGCCATACCCTTAAAAGATTCCAGTTGTTTCTCTGTCACCAAGAAAGTAAGTTACTTAAGAAGTTTTCTTCTGGATTATAAGTCTGAATTCTTGGTTTTTGGTTTGGGGCCTAGGGAGACTACGTGCACAAGTCTGTGTTCATCATTTTCTTCCAAGGCGATCAGCTGAAAAACAGAGTCAAGAAAATCTGTGAAGGGTAAGAGGAAGGTGCCTCCCCCTAGGGTGCCTCTAAGCCACCTAACTATTATTAAGCCTAGAGAATAGAGAAGCACAAAGCCTGTTCGTCCACCTTGACACGGTGAATATGTATTTTAATAATGTTAAGGTTATTTTAAACAATGAGAAATGGCCTAAGTTTATTTTTTTAGACTATCAAAATCACAATTTCCTTTTCTTAGAAAAAGTAGTTAGGACTCATGATTTATAAATTCTACATTGTTCTGGGACAGTGGGTCTTCATACCTAGCAGTGTACCATAGGCACTGTGCCCTTAAACTCTTCTGAAATTCTGCCCATGAGATCTTTTTTCCATGCCATTTTTCTCCAGCAATTTATAATGTAATTTGTATCACCATTTCTTTTTTTTTTTAATCTAAAGGAATTTAATAGCTACACAGAATGTTAAAACAGTTCAAATGTTGCTGCTCTATCTGTAGGCTCCTTCTCATAAATAATTATTATTAATTAGTGCATCAGTCTGAACGAATCCTGTTTGGGTCCTTCTAGTAAGTTAACATTACTTTCTGAGATTACTTAAATTGGCTACGTTAAGGAATTTCAGTGTTTCTCAGGCTGTTTCTGCACATTCCAGGTTCCGGGCCTCAATCTATCCCTGTCCTGAGACGCCACAGGAGAGGAAGGAGATGGCTTCTGGGGTTAATACCAGGATTGACGATCTCCAAATGGTACACAGAGGCCTGGAGGGAATTTGTTTTTGTGAAATACTACAGTAGAACACCATTCTTCTTCCTTGAAACACGAACAGTTAGTTTATTAGGCACCTGCAGCAGCCCAGGATACATTTCTTTTTTTTTGCTATTTTTAATTCATTCCTTGAAACTTTTCCCCAGCTCCCATGGGGAATGACTTAAAAATGGCATGAATCATCTTCAGATGATATGCATCTGAAATCGTTGTTGCCTAGAGTATTCAGTCCCCCTCCTCATGAGTCTGAGATATTTTTATAGTGAAGTGTCCTTAGTTAGGAAAAGAAATCAAATAACCTAGAAGTACACATCAAGTCAATTCTGCCTCACACGCACTGTCTCCAGAGCAGCCACTCTTAACAGCTTGGTGTGTATCCTTCTGGTCACCTTGAATCTGAACCACAGAGTCTAGCCAGTGAGTCCTGGTGTAACTCTTGTACCCAAGAAGAAACATTTACCAAATTGCAGTGTGTGTGGTTTGCACACACCGTGGTTGTCACGGGGTTCTCAGTAGGGAGTCGTGATTTATGCACACATGGAAGGAAAAGGGTGCCCAGTGGGAGCTTTGTTCCCTATTGAAAGGATGTGATGATTACCCCCTTGAAACGTTAATAAACATACTTAATCCCAAAGGCAGTTCTTTCCAGCAGTGGCAAATGGTCAGAGATGCGTTGTAACTCCCATTTCAGCATCGTTTCTCATCTTTCCCTCCAACCCCCTCTGTACCGACTTGACCTGTTGCCAGCTCCTTTCAGATACACTTACCTGTTGCCAGCTCCTTTCAGATACACTTACCTGTTTAACCAAAGGAAGAGTTTTTTTAGAACTGCTGGTGGGTGATAAGCCATGCTAGTACATTCTGGGTTCTAGGACTGTTCTACCCCCTCCGTATGAGGTAGGCTTGTGGTAGATTTTGAAGAGCATGTGCAATAGTCGTTATAAATGACTAGAATCTGATTTTTAAAACACCAAACTGTGTGAAGTAAAATTTTAAAAGGGATTGAATACCAAGGGGTGAGATGTGTCGGCGTGGGCTGGTGGGGAAAGAGAAAAGCAAATAGAACATTGCTTGCAAGTTTATTTAGCATCTTTCCAGAAGTTTAAATAGTGATTGTGAAATTGTCAACAACCACGAAAGAAAGTAGCTTTGTTCCTTTATTCTCAAGTGATACAAGAGTTTCCCTAGCATGCCATGGCTTTTTTTTTTTTAAAAAAAAAACCTCTCATGGAAGTTACTTTCTACTGCCCAAGACAGTTTCTCAGGGAGCAGTGACGACTTTTTTCCCAAACTGACTTGAAAAGCTAGCTATGATGGAGACTTGAGCTAAAATGATTAATGTATAGTTTTTTCCTCTTCAAACAAACGTGATTTAAGGTAGATTCTCATGCACAAGTGTGAATGGTGGGGTGCTTGCCCAATTTTGGCTTAGCCCCTCTTCTGCTATAGAAATCTTAACTATTTGGTGATGAACAAGGTAGTAGAATGTAAAGTGTTCCTGGCCCTTCCTCCCACTCTATTCTTGGCAATGTGATTCCTCTGAGGGAACTCTGTACTGGTTTCCAAAGGATCAGCCTTCTTGGGGGGAAAGGAAGCCTGACAGAAGAATCAAGCCTTATCTGCTCCATGCTGCCCGTGGTATGTGGCGGTGTAAATCCGCTCTAAAGGCCGTGTGTCTCATCCTCCTGGCAGGCAGCCTCTCTTGGCAGAGGCAGATGCTGGTGTTCAGCGGCGCCTCTGTCCCCCGGTCCCTGAGGCTGGCTGATGTTCAGGGTGCGCTGCCGCTTGCTGTGCTTAAGTAGGGATTTGACAACTCGGTCAGCTCCTGGGCCTGTGATGCTGACTTCTTTGACTCTGAGTTACAGGCTCCACATGGAAAGTCATTGCGCTTTAGTGAGCCAGATAAAAGCCAGTGACCTACATTGTTCTGCTGTGGATTTTGTGGTCAGATTAAATTTAGAGAGAAAAGCTAAAAACCACTTCCTCAGGTTTCTCTTCAGCTTGAAACTAAATGAATATGAATGTTAGTCATTGGAACTCTAATTTCTTATAATTTGGCCAAAAAAAAGAGAAAATTCTAGCCAGAGGAAGAAAAAGCCCAGATCCCCACCTGCCCTTCTCAGAAAGCTGTGCCTCTTTGCCTTCATATCCTGAATTCTAAGACTGGTGTTAGAAGGATCCCTGTCTGCTCCTTTCTCTCCCAAAAGGTTCTGAATCAAACGGAGGATCACCGCCAGAGGGTTCTGCAGGCAGCTGCTAAGAACATCCGTGTCTGGTTCATCAAAGTGCGGAAGATGAAGGCCATTTACCACACTTTGAACCTCTGCAATATAGACGTGACCCAGAAGTGCCTGATTGCGGAGGTCTGGTGCCCTGTCACTGACCTTGACTCCATCCAGTTTGCGCTCAGAAGGGGCACGGTGAGTCCCCCACAGCTAGCAGTGCAGCCTACAGCTAGGAAGAGAGGATCCCATCCATAGTAACATGAACCAATTACATTTTTATGGCATTTTTAGTCTCAGAGTTCTTTAATGTACTCATCTTGTGGGACAATACATTTCGTATATGCTTATTTTTCAAATGTAGAAATTGCAGTTGAAAAGAAGATTAAATGATTTGGTCATATACCCATGATCCTTCAGGGTAGCTCAAAATCAGAACATCAATTTCCTGATCCACTCTCTCTGTCCGTTAGACTAGTTCCATAATATAACCCTCGCAGTTCCATTTAGTAGTTAATTAGAGCTACTGCTCTATCCAAAGCACTGATCTAGGAGCCAGGAGGTACAGAGATGTAAAAAATAGGCCTTCAGGTATCTATGACTTACTTGAAGAGGCTGATGTGCATACAACACAGTCCGTGCTAAGAGTAGTTTATGTGTGTGGAGGGAAGGAAGGCACTAGCTTTTCCAACTAGGATGATCAGAAGAAGCTTCAAGAAGGTGGCATTTACTCAGGGCTTTGAAGAATTGGTAAGATGTCGACTGGCAACAATGAGAAGAAAACAGTATGGACAAAGGCAGGAAATACAGTGTGACCATGTGTGGTTGGGCCAGAACAGGAATGGTAATGGGTGAGCTGAAGAGCAGGAGGCAAACCTAGGTCAGGGAGACTGGAACCTAATTGTCAAGGGTTGTTTTTTCCTGTTTTGCTTTGTTAATTAATTAATTTATTTATTCATTTATTTTTTGGCTCTGTCGAGTCTTCGTTGCGGTGTGCGGGCTTTTCTCTAGTTGCGGCGAGCGGGGGCTACTCTTTGTTGCAGTGCACGGGCTTCTCATTGCAGTGGCTTCTCTTATTGCAGAGCATGGGCTCTAGGCATGTGGGCTTCAGTACTTGTGGCACACGGGCTCAGTAGTTGTGGCTCGCGGGCTCTAGAGCGCAGGCTCAGTAGTTGTGGCACACAGGCTTAGTTGCTCTGCGGCATGTGGGATCTTCCCGGACCAGGGCTCAAACCTGTGTCCTCTGCATTGGCAGGCGGATTCTTAACCACTGTGCCACCAGGGAAGTCCCATGAAGGGTTTTTAATGCCAGCTTAGTGGGTTTAAATTTTATCCCAGAGGGAGTGGAGAGACATTGGAAGTTATTTAGCAGTGAAAGGACATGATCAAAACGGTTTTAAAAGAGTAATCCAGGGACTTCCCTGGCGGTACAGTGGTTAGGACTCTGTGCTTCCACAGCAGGGGGCCTGGGTTTGCTTCCTGGTCAGGAAACTAAGATCCCATATCCCACATGCCTCGAGGCGTGGCCAAATAAATAAATAAATAGAATAAAATGAGTAATCCATTGATAGCATCTGGGTTGGATTGGGGAGTAGAGAGAGTCTACAAGTAGGGGTTCAGTTAGGAGGTAATTGTAAACACAGAGCAGTAAGTGATAATGACCCCTGCAGTAAAAAGCAAATAATGATGAATTTGTGAGACACTCTGAAGGAGGTATCAATTGGTATATTTGGTATTTTGCAATGTGCAGGAGAAGTACAAGGAGAAAAAATTAAAAATGTTTCTGAGGCATCAAAGCTGGGTGGCTGGTAGAATAATAGTTTCATTGATGGAAGTAAAAGTTCAGCAAGAGAAACTTATTGATCTGAGAAAGATGATAAGTTCAGTTTCAGTCACATTGAGGGGTTGGACAGAAATCCACATGGAAATCTCAAGCAGAAAATGGGATAGGCTCTCAAAAGAAAGGGCAACATGAAAGAGACGGGTTGCATGAGGTTGGAAGGGTGTGAGACCTCCAAGAGAGAAAATAAGGAGCTAATAGTAGAACGTTGGGGGCCCTGCAGTGTTACAGGCAGGGGAGGAAGAGCCAGCAAAGAGACAGGAAAGGCATGGTTGGTAAGCAGAAGAGGTAGCTCTCCAGCGTCAGGGGCTTGCATATAAGAGAAAAGACCTTTGGATCCGGTGATGAGCCAGCCACTTTGGCCAAGTGTGCTCTGCTAGACTACAAGGATTAGGGAGTTAAGAGTAGGTGGCGAAGGAAGAAAGTCAGAGAATAACTTTGCTTCCTCCATAAAAGGAGAAGAGAACAATGACACTTGTAGACAGGCAGATAAGGATGTCTCCAGAGGAGGTACCACATTTTCTTTGGTTACATATTTTAGAATTATTTTTTTTTCATGGTGAGGATAGTTTTCCTAAGACTTCATTTAAATCTTTCATTGTAAATTTTATAGCTAGTTCCAGTTTCCCCAAAGACCGGAAGGCTTGAGATATAATTTACATAAAAGAAAATACACATATTTTATGTGTACTGTTCGATGAGTTTTGATAAATATATATGCCTGTGTAACCACCATCACAATTAGGAGGGTGACCTGATTCTGAAATATGTGCTTTATGTTTCCCAGGAACACAGTGGCTCCACCGTGCCCTCCATCCTGAACAGGATGCAGACAAACCAGACTCCCCCAACCTATAACAAAACCAACAAGTTCACATGTGGCTTTCAGAACATAGTGGATGCTTATGGAATTGGAACTTACCGAGAGATAAATCCAGGTAAAAAAGCTTGAATCTTTTCCCTCTTAGAGGTTTTATTCTTTGTTATTTCTTTCAGTGCCTCACTCTGAATGCAATTGAACACAATTGGCTTAAAACTAAAGATGTTGTCAAGGCCTCAGCTGTTGTGTATTTCCTGTGAGGAGGTGCCTGTGTGGATGCAGGGAGTGAGGTTTATCGCTGGGTGGCACCCCTTTGGGAGGCGCTCTTATAGGAGTTTTGTAGGAATGAGCTCCATGGATTGGATTCCTCTCTGCCCTCGCGGCTGTACAGCGCCTGGCTTTCTCTTGCACACCATTTGCTGGGACTGCTTTAAGCAAAAAGTTTTCTCCAAGGTAATTGATATTTTAAAATAGCTTCCCTGTTCCAGGTTAGACAGAGAAAATATAGCAATTGTTGACCATTTTAGGCACAAGGCAGATTTCTCCTCTGTTCAGAGAGTTAGTGATTAAATCCGGAGTCTGAGAGTTCATTTTCAGTGGGCGCCTTCTGCAGGACCTGCTTTGCTCCAGGTTCTGGGCTTTCTCCCACTCACCCAGTGGCTTTTTTCAGCTGGTTACTATACAAGGGAGGAAAGCTGGCCTGCCCCAGGAGCAGTGTCCCAGGGGTGAGAGAAAGGAATCAAAGAACAAACCACACTGGTGCACACTAGAGACAAAACTTTGATTTCTCGTGAGGTTCTTTGTTGAAAATGCGGGCAGTAGCTGGGATGCCCCCAGAGCTGCTTTGTGAGGCTGTGCAGATCCTGCCGCGAAAGTTACCCCTGCGAGTCCCTCTGACCAACAGCTTGGGAATAAGTTACCTTATATTGATCTTAGATGATGGAGAGGGATGTGATATGCTCGGAATTGCTGCGGTTTTCTGTACTTGGTCTTTTTCCTTCTTTGGTTTCTTTATAGCTCCATATACCATCATCACTTTCCCTTTCCTATTTGCTGTGATGTTTGGGGACTTTGGCCACGGCATTTTGATGACCCTTTTTGCTGTATGGATGGTGTTAAGGGAGAGCCGGATCCTCTCCCAGAAGAATGAGAATGAGGTAATGTTTTGTTTGTTTTTGATAGAAACTCAGAAACATAAGATAATTTTATTATTTTCTTGACATATTTCTAATATTTTTCTCATATAATCTTTGGCTGCTTACTATCATTGTCTCTTCATAGGGCAACACATTTATAATAATTTTGTACAGACAGAAGGATAATTCAGTCTTTCCTCTAGCATGATTGATGGAAGTGTATTTATTATATTTTTATTTTTTTATTTATTGAGATATAGTTGATTTGCAATATTATATTAGTTTCAGGTGTACAAATAGTGATTCAAAAACTTTATAGATTATACTCCACTTATAATTATTATAAAATATTGGCTCTATTTCCTGTGCTGTACAATATATCCTTGTAGCTTATTTATTGTATACATAATAGTTTATACCTCTTAATCCCCTACCTCTATCGTGTCCCTCCCCCGTTACCTCTCCCCACTGGTGACCACTAGTTAATTCAAGAACGAGGTAATGTTTAAATTACATCTATGTCGGTCTGAAACTTTATAATTTCTCAAGCATTCATTATGAAAATTATCTGGAAATCTTTGATCCATGAATTTATAGAGAAGTTATAGAGACTATTTAGAGAATAGAGAAGTTATTTTCATTTTAACACTAAAGAGGTCACATGCTGTGAAAGTAAATTTCTTGTTAGCGTTGTATTTTGGTCTTTACTTCAAGCTCTCTGACTCAGAATGGGGTAAGAGTGGTGTGAGAGGAAGCGTCTAGTACATTATAAATAACACTGTCACGACATTAGCTGCATCTAATGAGTACATTTTATTGACCTCTTTCTCCTGGCTCCCAGATGTTTAGCACGGTGTTCAGCGGACGGTACATTATTCTGCTGATGGGTGTGTTCTCCATCTACACGGGCCTCATCTACAATGATTGCTTTTCCAAGTCTCTTAATATCTTCGGGTCATCCTGGAGTGTGCGGCCAATGTTTACTTTATACAATTGGACGTAAGTTGCAAAGAAGCTGAAAGTCAAAGCTTATTCCTTTCGTGTTCAGCTCTGGTTTTCCAGACAAGTGGTAAACTAACACTTCTTTAGGAAGCGGTTGACACTGTCTCTATTCCAAAAGAATGTAGTGTCTCCTCTTATTTATGCTGCAGCCTGGGAAGTGCTTTGTGATTTGTTCAACATTGTTAAGGAACATTGATTCTTTTTGTAAGTTAAAAGCGGATTCCCCAATTTCTCTATCTGGTCTTGTATGTGTGTTTAATTTTTCTTTTTGTTATTTCGGATCCCTTCTCACTCTCTGATGCTAATCCCTCCTCTTCTATTGAAGAGACAAAATAGCTATAGTATCAATGGTTTCTTTGGGGATCAGTTTTTGGACCCCAGTAATTTCCCTCTCTTGAATAAAAAATAAATGCAGCTTTTCTCCTAACATGGTAGGGAAGAGACGGTTCGGGGAAACCCTGTCCTCCAGCTGAACCCAGCTGTCCATGGAGTTTTCGGTGGACCATATCCTTTTGGCATCGATCCAGTAAGAGCACTTCTTTTCTATATGTCTGACACCAAATGTTTTAACTGAAACCCAGAAGTGAGAGAATGAAAATGAAGATAAATAGTTATTGGGTTTTAGTTAACATATTTTTAGAAAATTCAGTGTATCTGTCCAGAGCACTTTAAAGCTGCAAGAGATCCAGATGCCTTGGGGAGCCAAGGAATTTTTCCTGTACTCCTTATTTTAGAGGTGGCTAATAATACTGACTCTGGGAAGATTGATTTTCAAGACTCCTTCCCAGTTTATTTTTGTTTAACTTAGTTTGGTTTTTATTTTTAGCAGATGTTTTAACAAAGAAAAATAGCTCTTTTCTATGGATTTTAGATTTCCATTCTTATCTTTACATACTTAGACAAAAACTTATCCCAGAATTTTATTTTTTTTCAAATACTTAGGCAAGTAAATTGTGATCAAGTCTTTTGTGTTATGTGCTTAAACAGGGGGGGCGGGGGCAGGGGAGTGTGTGGAATTTAAGCCTAAATGTTAGATTGTAAGGATTACAAAATTCCAGAGGAAAAGCAGATCATTATGGACCAGAAAGATTAAGTTTCTTGTAAAAAATGGGAATTAATCTGGCCTTTGAAAAATATTTCAGAAGAGAAGTGTGTGCAAAAGCATAGACGTAGGGAGATAACAAAGTTAATTATTTTAATTGTTAATAGAAATTAAAGGTACTGAAATGCTTACTATAGCTCAGAGACTGTACTGAGCCCTCAGCATGTCTGATTTATGCCCAAACAATTCTATCAGGTAGGTACTGCTATCTGTATTATACAGATAAGGAAACTAAGGCTTGGAGATATTTAATAAGATTTCATATGTGCATTTAACAGATGTTTACTGAATCCCTATTGTCTGCAAGGCATAGTGCCTGCTGGGGGAAACGCGTAATTCTAACACACAGCTCCTGCCCTCAAGTAACCTGGAATCTAATAATAATATTATCTCACATTTAGGTAGTGTTCTGTAGTTACAGAGGTTTTTTTTTTCAGACATCTCATTTGGTGCTTACAGGGTAGATACTGAGTTTAAAGTGCCTGTGGGACACCCGGGTATAAAAGTCCATCAGGCAGTTGGAGTTGCAAGACTGGGGCTGCAGAGAGAACCAGCCACAAGTTGTCAGGTTAGAGGTCACCGAGGATGAGCTCTTCATGAGGAGGCCAGTTCAGAAAAAAAGATGCTGGGCTAGATGGTGGAAGATCTGGCTTATCAGGGTACAGAGTTTGCACTTTATCGTAGAGATGACAGTAGGGGTTCTGGGAGGTTTTAGCACAGGGAATGACTGCCTCGGAGTCACGATTTAGGAAACATAATCTTATGGCCAAGTGGAGGCAGAACTGTCAAGAAAGTTTTACAGGCATCCAAGCCTTAGGTGACAAAGCATAAGGCAATTAATGTTTAAAAATAGATGGAAGGACAGCACCACTGGGTTTCAGTCAGCAAAATACAGATTGTGGGAGCATCTACAAGATAAACGTCCCAATTTCTTCAACAAATCTTTTGTAATGAATAAAAAAGGAGAGCTGGAGGGAGAACCTATAGAGACTTAAAAGCTTTATCAAGCAATCATTGTTATAGACCTTGTCTGGACCCCACTTTGAATAAATGAATTATTTTAAAAAGTATGGATACAATTGGGGAAATTTGAATTCTAATGATTCCAGGGTATTACAGAAACATTGTTAATGCTTTGGGGTATGATAACAGTATTGTGGTCATGTTTTAAAAATGAGTTCTTACCTTTTAGAGATCCATACTGAAATATTTACAGGTAAAATGACATAGTATCTGGACTTTGCCTCAAAATAATATGGAGGTGGGGAGTGGGTTGGGGATATGATGAACACGATTGACAAGGAGTCAGTAAATAATCGTTGAAGCTGGGCCATAGGCACATGGGAGTTTGTTATGTTATTCTCGCTGCTTATGTATATGTTTAGCATTTTCCGTAATTTAAAAAAAACACAACTATTTTTTAGAATAGGTGAATATTTGAGAACTCTTTGTAATGCCTTTTTGTTTTCTTGGGTTGTGACAGATTTGGAACATTGCTACCAATAAACTGACCTTCCTCAACTCCTTTAAGATGAAGATGTCTGTTATCCTTGGTATCATCCACATGATGTTTGGAGTCAGCCTGAGCCTTTTCAACCATACGTGAGTCACTCTGTTTCATCATAAGAATGCACTTAGTTCAGACAGTGCTTTTGCCTAAAGAAATCATAACACCTCTAAGGAGGGATTAATAACTCAGAACACTGTTCTATGTTAAAGAAATGCTTTTATAAAAATCTCATTTGTTTGAATGAAGCTTACTTAATATTAGTCCCTTAACAATGTACAGTCATACTCAAGATCTTTTAAAAAGCCTTGTGTAATTTTCATCACAATGAGAGTTATGTTCTTTTCCCTTGATGTGTAACTCACATAAACTTATGAACTGTGGTCTCAGAATGTACTAGATTTTCCTATCTCTTCCTCATGAGAGATTGGTAGGGGTGGTATTGGAGCTGTTCACGGTCCAAAAGTTTGGTAGTCATAGTTAATCCTGCTTGTTTCTGTTGCCTCCAGTTCTTCTGGCTTTTGCTTCTTCAAATGATATACATAGAGTTGAGGGAGCATTAGGTAGAAAATCTAGTATACTTGGTATAGGGGTGACCCTGGGTCTGTTCACCTTTAACATTTTTTTCTCTCTTACTTTTTAGCTATTTCAAGAAGCCACTGAATATCTACTTTGGATTTATTCCGGAAATAATCTTCATGACCTCTTTGTTTGGCTACTTGGTTATCCTTATTTTTTACAAGTGGACAGCCTACGATGCTCACACATCTGAGAAAGCACCAAGTCTTCTGATCCATTTCATAAACATGTTCCTCTTCTCCTATGGGGACTCTGGTAATTCAATGCTGTATTCTGGACAGGTGCGTCAACCCAGGGGTAGACTGTCTTAGGTGGTTTTCCTAGGTCAGGAAGCCAGATGTTTCTGTGACCCTGAAAAAGCCTTAGGGACTTCCCTGGTGGTCCAGTGGTTAAGACTTTGCCTTCCAGCGCAGGGGGGTTGTGGGTTCGATGCCTGGTCGGGGAGCTAAGATCTCACATGCCTCACGGCCAAAAAACCAAAACATAAAACAGAAGCAATATTGTAACAAATTCAATAAAGACTTTAAAAATTGTCCACATCAAAAAAAAAAAAAAGCCTTAAAAAAAATCCCCATCAGCCCACACATCCAAATCTAAATTCAGCCCATCCTCCTCCTTTGGGAGGGTGAACTGTAACTTCTGTATGCAGAAAGGGTAGAATTTATAACTCTCATCCTATGGGACAGTCCTGGGCTTTGCCACAACATCTGCTAATTATTTTGAGGTTATTTATTCATAAATCGGCAGGAAAGTACTATTTTAGAGGGAATTTGTGCCGGAGTTGGAAACTGCACATTTGATTAATGTGATGTGCCTTGTCCTTCTTACTTTGCAGAAAGGAATTCAGTGTTTCCTGGTAGTGCTTGCGCTGCTGTGTGTCCCTTGGATGCTGCTGTTTAAACCACTGGTCCTTCGCCATCAGTATTTGAGGAGGAAGCATTTGGTGGGTGTATTTCTATGGCTGAAAGTTTACTAGACTTTTTTTTAAGATCAAGGCAATTCCTCATTGGATATAAAGAGTTGTGCATAACCTGTATTCTCTTAAAATGCATTTGTGTTGTATCCCAGCATGAACACTAGACCTGCTGAAATTAAAAAAACCAAAACCAAGCATGTAATTGCTGCTCAGACATCCAGATTCAGCTTTGAGTAGCCCAGGCAGTGGGAACAAGTCATAAGTTTTTACCTCCTGTTCACGCTTTGCTCATGTTGTGCTCAGCAAAATCCAGGTCTGGGCCTGTCTCGACGCAGCATCAGCCAAAGCAAGGCTGCAAGAGCTGCAGACAGGTGAACCCACTCGTGTGGTTTGCCTGGGCAACCACAGGGCTGACACTGATATATTTTCTTTTAAAATGGGACCGTGATACTTTCACCAACCAAAACATCCGGGGCGGGGAAAGATGTGGTTTAAAGCACATTGACTTTTTTTATTTTTAGAAAACAGCATACATACTTGTGTTTACTTAATGTATGTATGTGTGCACCTGAATTACACACACATACACACACACACACTTAAGATGCCAGATGTCCATTTCTGGCTATGCGATAATGCTTACTTATTATATTGCCTGGTAAAGACCAAAAGATCGTGTTGCATGACTCATGCAGCTGTTAGATTGTTACTCCTGTTGGAGAGCAGCTGAGTTACAAGACCTGCCTTCTCCCTTTTCTGACCATCTTCATCCTTCCATGTGCCCTCATTCGTCTCCCCTTTCACTCCCTCCCTCCTTTGTTTCCTTCTCCCTTCCTCTTTTCTTCCATTCACTACCAGGAAGGGGCAACCTGTGGAGGCCCCAGTCTGCCCAACCCCAAGCCAACAGGGACTAGAGGCAGCAGCGGCTGCAGCAGTGAGTGAATTAAAACCAACAAACCATCACGTTTTGTTTAAAGAGGTGGCAAACAGTGCAGCAGAATTCTTTTTAATTATATCGAGAGCATGGGACATGTGTGCTCTTGGGAAGTATTTCCTTGTTACTCATTGAGAGGATGACAGAAAAGATTTCCACCTCTTAGGAATAGATTCTGATATCATCTTTACCATTGGTCCACTAAGTTTCCATTCAGTATGTAAGTACAGTCCTGTCTATGGAAGCAGGGCGGTTTTTGTACCCTCTCCAAGCCCCATCATCTTAATCCAAGAGGGCAGCTCTTAGACTCATCCACTTTCATGTCTGTATTTTGTGACCATGTATTGGATGGGTTTTTTTAGCATGGAGTGAGAACATCTCTGTGATTCTTGAATTGATTTCCCTGCACTTTAAAGTTCTGCTTCAGAGTGATGCTTGGACATTTGGTCCATTTTAGCTATAACTTACTCTCTTTCCAGTGGAAGATTATATGTGTCTACTTTTTTGTGAGAGACTCAGAAGCCCTCATGTCCTCAGCTGTTCATTGAGACCTCCACCCTGCCATGTGTCTCGTGTGTACTCTGCATCTGGTGTAATAACCAAAGTCATCTTCTGTTTTGATCTTTCCTTCTTTCAGTACTAACTCGTGATTCGGTAACAGCACTTTGAATGTTAAGCATTTCAATATTTGTCCTTAAAACATCTCTTGACCAAAATCTTATAATGCACTAATATCAAGTTAGCCCAATCTATTCTAGGTAATGAATCTATAATATTTTTTAAATCTCACCAGTAGTGATTACTCATATACTGTTGTGTTCTGGTAGCATCATACTCCTTTAGATAAAGGAAATATTTAGATGATGACTGTTTCCTTCATTAGGTGTTCCTGATCATTTTAACTCAGAAAATTGCTATAATTATCCTTCTAGGACTAGTCTAAAAAGGCTGATATTTTGGATCAGAAGATACTTAAATGTTGCTGCTTAAAATTATTTTCAAATGGGGACTTACTCTCTTCTTTCTAATGAGAGAAAAAAAAACCCTTAAAGCACACACTGTCCACATATTGGCGTTCTTTCCATGTGCTCTTCTTTCTGCTAGTCTTAGTTTATTTAAGATGTGCTTCTGCTGCATCAGTCTTGATACTTTTAAGTCTGGCATCCTCTTTTATGATAATATCCAAGTTAAAAGTCCCTGGTCTGGAAACCTGCACATTCAGAGGGACTTCTTAGCGCACTGGTTCTTTAGCGGCCAAACATCTGTTTCTGGAGGGCAGCCCGAAGGCATCCGGATGATCATTCTACCACGGGGGTCCTAGATTCTTGACCCCAAGGGCTGAGGACATGAACACTGATCTGTTTTTGTTCTGTTCTCTGTCCTCTTGGTTGTCTGTAAGCAGTGTATCACAATTTAATATTTTCTTTTCTTCTTTCTGCT
Source organism: Leucopleurus acutus (assembly GCF_964270905.1). Classification (NCBI taxonomy): domain Eukaryota; kingdom Metazoa; phylum Chordata; class Mammalia; order Artiodactyla; family Delphinidae; genus Leucopleurus; species Leucopleurus acutus. Next base: position 19,183,986 of record NC_139161.1, on the reverse strand, counting down.
GCTGTGTGTCTCATCCCCCTTCCTGTAACTCACATCCCCTCTGTTCTGAAGCGACACTTATTCGTGTCTGGCTGGGAGGTTTAACCTGTCTGCCCCTCACTTCATCTGCTGATTGGGGGAAGCTTCAGAAATGGCTTTCTGCTTTAGGCCTTAAAGCCTAAAGCCTGCCTCCTCGACCCTGGTATCCATCCCAAGATACTCTGGAGTCCTCTCCTGTCACCAGTGTGGTGCAGAAAGTGCTGCAGAAAGTGCACCTGTGTTGCACCTTTAGTCCACCTTTTGTGGGTTGTCAGGTGTAATATTTGCATGACCTGGAGGTGCCAGGCGCTTCAGTGGCTCCCAGATCTGCCTACACAGCAGAATCACCTGGTGAACTTTAAATTTGTTTCTTAGGGCATTAAGACAGAACAGACAAGTGGAGGAGAACATAAAGATTGCCTGTAATGCCATGATCCAGACAACCCCCTACTGACATTAAAAACTAAAATCAAAGCAATAGGTGCACTTGTTAGAGATGCAAATAGTACTGACTGTGAAAGCCTCCGCATCCCCAGCCCTTCTCCCCCACCTTCTCCTCCAGGGTATTGTTAACAGGTGGGGAAGTTTGCCTTAGAATTTTTTTCTGCAGATATCAGCATATATCTATCATCTATTGATAGAAATATGTATATGTGTATGTACATATATATTTAAAACACAAATTAGCAGTTGTGTTTTAAATTGTAGCACTCTGCTGCCCCTTGATTAGGTTTTTTAAAATTTAGTGTCCTTAGAGATTGTTTCGTAGTGATACTCTTACAGTTGCCTAGCATTCCATAGAACATTCTGTTGGATGTGCTTAAATCATGTAATCATTCTCTTGTTGATGGCTCTGTTGGTTGTTCCCAGTTCTTTGCTATTCCAAATAACACAGGGAACGTCCTTGTCCTTGTATCTTGATAAAACTTCCCAGGCACAGATGTTCCCAGCAGTAGACTTGCTGTCTCAAAAGGTGCAGGCATTTTTTTGTGTGTGCCTTTTCTTCTTTTTTTTTTCACTTGTCATCATTTAATGAATCTCCCACCATGTGGCTTCAAGCTACCAGGACACAAGCCCCACCCACACCCTTAATCTTCTCCTCAGCTCTTCTGCTGAAGAATTTGGCCTTCAGGATGACAGCCTGCTTTGGGAGCTTTCCCTCCCCCAGAACTCTGTAGTAACCCGATCGCACCGCGTCAGTGACAGGAGCAGCTCGTCCTGCTCCTGGCGGCATTTACCCGTGTCTGCTCACTGACCAAGGTCCACAATTTATCAAGGTTGACTCTTGGGCAGAAGCTCTGGTCCCTCTTTAAGTGGTAATGCCTCATACCAACTTTCCCAAAGTATCCTGGGTGATGTTAGTCGAAGTTGATCCTGTGGTGATGCATGCCACCAGCATTACCGCGGCCTCCCGGGTGCTTCCGGTGTTTGCCGATGCGGCCGTGGCTGTGGCTCACGTGGCCCCTAAGTTTCCGGGTCTTCCGTCGGCAGCCGAGACCAAAGAGCTGTGCATGCCTTTTCCATTTTGATAGACACTCGAAATGATCATACGGTTTGTACTTGGGGAAATATTTTTTTCAATACAGATTTTCTAGGCCCCATCCCAGACCTACTAAATTTACAATTTCTGGGGGTGGTATCTGAGAATCTCTGCTTAATGAAATGCAACTTTCAAGGTGATTCTGATGCAGCTGGTTCTCTGACCACTGCTAGAAGAAGAGAGAGAATCTGCCCAAACCCTGAGGGTTGATGGTCATATGCTGTGGTCATAGATGCACGCCAGAGGTGAAGCTGCGAGGAGGGACCTTGGGGCAGTTGACCGAAGCTGCGTGCACATTCTTTGTGCTGCTGCTCAGAGGCCATTTTGCAGGAGAGCAGTCTTTGAACTCTTGCCTTGTTTGACTCCCCTGACAGAAACCACATGAAGTGGGTCTTGGAGCTGTTTCTTCAGCTCCTTTTCACTCTATGGCAGGTTAGCACTAAGTGGTATCTGTCAGACTTAACCCCAGTTCTGCCTGGTTTTCGTACCCAAAAAGTCCTTTTGCCTCAGCAAACCCAAACTTTTCCAAATCAGGTTGACTTAGAAATCCTGGTCCTAGGGACCCTGCTGAAAACTGCCTGGGGAGTGAGAGGCAGCAAGCAGCCAGTCAGCCTCCGCCTACCTGCCTGTGGAAGAGCTGTGTTGACACTCCAGAATCCTCCATTGAAGGTTAGGGTCAGGGTTGTTTTGGTTTGGTTTGGTTTGGTTTTAAGTCAGTATTCTCTAGCTACAAGCTAACGTACATTAAGCTTTTTTTTTCTTCTGTGACCTGGGAAGTCCTTTGTTCCTGGGCAGAGACCTGGTGCGTTTCAGGGAGAGGTTGCTGGAGCTCTCGGGCTCCTGTTGAAACCTTAACAGATTCGGTTGCAGTCACCATGTCATTTGGCTCTCCTTCCTCTTAGAAAGTCTAATCTTTAGTTCCAGAAAAACTTAGGCCATTGAACTCTTTACACATAGAGCTGCGCTTGTTAGGAGACTTTGTCCGTATTAAGCTTTTCACACAAGCAGGACTCTCAGTCGGCGTTGGCCGAGGCAAGGTTGGTGTCTCTTGGTGCAGCAGGAACTGCCTGTTGCCTCTGATCAGGATGAGGTGCTAAATGTAGTTCGGGCTGGGCCTGGGCGGTGGTAGTTGGGATGGGAACAGTGGCTTGGTTTTACTTAGCTGTTCGATCAGTGGGTTTTGTTTTTGTTGTTAGAATATATGCTTTTCTGAGGTTTGTATGTACTAACCATCGCCCTTCCCCACGTCACAGAATGTCACATTAAAGCCCAGGCAAATTCTACTCTTTCTGTTCATCTGTGTAGGGAACTCTCAACTTTGGTGGGATCAGGGTGGGCAACGGACCGACAGAGGAGGATGCTGAGATTATTCAGCATGACCAGCTCTCCACCCATTCAGAGGACGCAGAGGAGGTAAGATCAGGGGTGCGGGCTTCCTCTCCTCCCACCTCGGGTCAGCCCTAGTCTTGTGTCCCTAAGTGGCCTCACTCCTGTCCGCTCCTTGAAACAATGAAAACACTAATACTGAGGATCGGCTTGCTTTCTGGACCTCTTAGGGCGCTGCAGCTTTTTCCAGTGGCCCCTGCTCTGAGCACCAGGTGTTGCCTGCAGAGCCCGCAGCAGTTGTGTTCTGTTGTCCGGCTTCCTGAGTTCCAGGCGGCCCACAGTACCCTGCACGCAGATCTCAGTTATTGACTGCTCCCCTCGGGGCCGAGGCAGAGCCAGCCCCAGCGCCCCAGCTCTTACTGCCAGAAACCCAGGCCACTTACAGCGGCTCCTTCATCCCTTGCCCCTCCCCAGAATGGTTCCCGTTGGAACTTTAATCAGTGGGACTTTTGAATTCCTGTTCCACTAATGTGCTCTTGTTGCAGACATTTTATTGAGCCTTTTAAAAATGTGACTTGCCTACTTTTTAGCCAAGTTTAGTCTAGTTTAGCCAAGCTAGACTTTTCCTTAAACCACCATTGGATTTTTTAAAATCCAATCTCCTTGCCTGACCGTTCGTACCACAAAACCTCTGAGCTGAACTTTTGAACCTCATCTATTCAGTATATTCTTTTTAAAACAAATAGAAAAGGAGTTGAGGACCCAGGGGACTGGACTTTGCAGTCTGACTGACCGTGTCTGCTATGTGTATGACTTTAAAAAAAAAATTGCAAGGCTTGAGATGCCTTTTAAAAATTAAGTATCAACACTCTTGGTCCTGCTGACTTTGCTCTCCGTTTGTGCTGAGGAGGCTTGCCTCCAATGTCAGACCATTTAACATTCACAGTCCCCATGCCCCCGCCCCCAAGAAGCAATGAGTAGCCTTGTGCTCATGACTTGTGACCTTGTGTGTGGCATGGCTTCCCACTAAGTGTAAATTTGTGTTTTCAAGCCTACCGAGGATGAAGTGGTAAGAAACAAGCTGGCTTTAGCTTCATGTTTATCTGGGGCTTCTCTTCCCGTCCTTGTGATCACTCTGCTGTCCCTGCTGCATCCTGGGGCCACACATGACACCCATGTATTCTGCATCTCACTGGCCATTTCTAACCAGTTTGTGAACCCGTGTTCTGAAAAAGCTCATCTCCATTAACTGCATCTCACGTCAGTCACCTCTGTCTTTGTTTCATTGACTTTGCTGATCTAATGCCTTGAGAATGGCTTTAAAGGAGCTACAAGTAATGTCTGCACTGGCATTCTTGAAGTGACTCCCCTTGGGAGTTAAATCCCATTGGCCCCTGCCTTCCTCTCCTGTGTTGTTATGTATGGTCGCTCTGCCCCGGGAATAACTGTTTCCTCCCTGCTCCTCTGAGTGCTTATGGGAAAGCTCGCCCTTCCTCCCTGTCTGAGATGCAGCCAACCTCTTCCTGCTGCCCTCATCGGCTTGATGATGCTTGGAGTGAGAATGCTGGACGTTCGCTTGGGGTCAGCTTTACCTCCACGTGACCCAGTTGGGAGGTAGACAGTTTTCAAAAGGAGGCTTTGCCTCTGAGATGCATCCCAGAAAAAACAATCCATCTGTGTGAAAGGAGTTCATGTTATACCAGTCACACATAGAGGACAACAGAGAGTAGAAAGAAAGTTGGCTAAATATTCTGGCCACAGCCAGAGTAGAAGGCCTTCTAGCTCAGCAGTAGTTCATTTAGCAATATACAAGTTTTGAATTGGGTTTTTAAAATAGGCCTTGCTGCACTGTTTGCATCTTCCCCCCAAATTTCTCTCTAAAATACCCAGACCTGTGAACCTTTCCCTTTCCTGGCTTTCCTGGTCCTCTCTAAGGGGGCAGTGGGATAGGAATGGGAAAAACCTTTGCTGTTCTGTGTGAAAGCAGACAGTTGTCCATCTTCCAGAAGGCCGGAGAGGCTCCTTTGCTGGCATCTAGGAGCTTCTGCGTTCCTCTGGACCACTCATCTGTGCAGAGCCACAGGCTGAGCCGCCTGGAAGGTCCCTGTCAGCACAGTCCTCACGTGTAGCCACGTCCCAGGGGAGTTGACATCCAAACACGATGGACTGGAATTCAGCCTCCCCAGTCTCTGGCCCCCCAGCTCCATCAGAGGTTCAGTTTCCCACAGCGTCCTAAGTAGTGAGGACATTTTATCATCGTTAGGTACATACACAGTCTAGTTCTCTACAGCCAGGTTTAGATAGCTGTCTCGGTTACCTAAATACGTCACAGGTGGAAGCAGCAGTCCCTCTCCCTGGGGCATCAACAGTCCAGCTGCAAACCAGAGCCAGGCTCGTCAATTGTCTGGGAAATTTTTGAAGGCCGTAACCACTCAGCAGGGGTCAGTGGGACCTCTCCCCACTGTGTCATCTCTCTAGGTACATTCATCCAACCCATCCATTCATTCACCCTCCATGTGCCAAGCACTCTGTTTAGAGCTGCAGGAACTGAGAGAAGAAAAACAAGTCCTTGCCTTCAAGGAACTCCCAAATTTAGGACACAGTCTGTGATCAAGGTGTGCCCAGGATGCTGTGGGAGCACAGGAAGAGGGCACCTGACAAACACTGGGGTGGGGGTAGGGAAGAGGAGGCCTGGAAGGGGCTCCCTAAGGAGATTATTGCTGAGGTTAGCTTGGTCAAGCCGGCGTCTCTGTGGAGGGAGAGAGGGAGGGAATGCGGATACATCAGTATGTATAGTTACCATAAAGATACAGAGGCCTGCGTCATCAAGACACATTTTGGGGATAAACAAGTATTCAGCTTGGCTGGAGCTCGGAGTCAGGAGTTGAGGGACTGGTGAGAAGTGAGGCTAGAGGTTGGCGGACACCAGCCGTAGTAGAGTGTTTGGGTAAGAAGGAGCGTCAGAGGGCAGTGAAGCTGGAAGTGACACAGCGCATGCCATTGCTGAAATACCCTAGTGGCGGGTAGAGCGTGTATTGGGTGGGGGAGGGGCACAGTCTGAGAGGAGTCGGGAAAGAACTGGGAGGCCTGAAGGCATTTGCAGTGGGAGTTGGAAAGGAAGGGACCAGTATGAGCTGAAGGAAATAAAAGCTGCAGGCCCCAGCGCCTTCATGAATGTAGGCAGTGCGAGTGAGTGAAACATCAGGCTCGACTTCCAGGTTTGGGTGCCTGGGGCACTAGTAGTGACCCCCTGTTAGACATGGGACGAGGAGTAGAAGTAGGTCTTGGTGGGTCAGAGGAGAGCAATCGATGAGTTTAGTTTGGGTGGCGTCGAGTTTGAAGCACCTGTGCTGCAGCAGGAAGAGATGTGGCACAGCTGGTTGGAAACGGGCAACACGGAAAAAGAGGTATCCATTTGTAAGCCCCTCCCGGCGTGGCCACTGAAGGCCCGCGTGGCAGTGCTACAGGAGAGACGTTAAGGGCTGAGGCAGGAACTCCAGCACTTAAGGAGGAACCAAGAAGGAGGCTGAGAAGGAGCATCCAGAGGTAGGAGGAGAACCAAGAGGAGGTGAGCCTTCTCAAGAGGGACCAGGACAGGGCGGTAGTGGCGGACACCGCAGAGGCTCAGGTCACAGGATGTCTGTGAGACCTCCTGGCTGGGAGGTAAGGGGAGCGCGCGAAGGAGGCGCGCGGAGCCGAGAGGGCGCAGGAGGTGAGGGGCAGGCGCGGTGCGGCAGCGGGGAGGTGGTAGAGAGTTAGACGGGGCGTCTGCAGTGGTTCCGGGTCCGTCGCAGCGGACTCACATGGGGCAGTGACAGACCTCTAAGCGCTTGCCTGGGTTTCTCGCTTAATTCTCGCCCCACTTAATATCTCCCCCCACTACGTAGATAAGAAAACTTACCCAAGGTTGCAAAGCAGGAAGTTGGGAATGGAGGAGAGGAAAAAGCTAGAGCAGTGCCTGGAAGGGAAGCTGTTCACGGGAGAAACTCAAGGTGGAATAAAAATGCTGCAAGGGGCTGGTTCTGAGGGCGCCCCGCACTCGCTTCTTTCTCGGAGCTCTTAGTTAAAGCCCTGCGCTCCTTGGAGCTGGGGGCCTGTCCTTCCTCAGAACGTGGGCTTTGGTGCGACAGCGAGCAGTGGTGGCAAAGAGCTCTTAACGGCACGTTGGGGTTCTGGTGACTGTGATTACCCTAGTTTTCAGGGTAACTAGGAGACTTGGAAGAGCCTGTTTCAGAAGAAAAGCCCAGAAGTACTCTGGGTGTAGATAGTCAAAGGTGAGGGAAAATGAGGCAGAAGCCCAGAGATGGCGAGTTGGAGCTGGCCCCTCTCCCCACTGGCCATGCCTGTGAGGCCTGGGCCGTTAGCGCCTTACCAGCCAGCCCTCCTTTCCTGGCCCCACGTGATTTCTCAAGACAGTTCTTTCTGGTATCTTTTGGGGATGAAGTCATGTGAGTCTGCAAAGAAACTGGTGAAAAATAGACTCTGACCTGTGGGCGGGGCAAGCTGGGGAGGCCCACTGGGCAGTGGCCCTGTGCTCCTGGAGTCTGGTCTGGACCACGTGGGGAGGGGCGGGGAGGCCCCAGGGAGGGGAATGGCCCACCTCCTGGCCTTCAGTGGCTGTGGCCCCACCCAGGAGAGTGAGGCCCGGAAGCGTGCCTGCGGCTTCTCAAGCAGCCTGGCTTGGAGCAGCCCTAACAGGGAGCTCCCGGAAGCTCGCTCCAGCCCCTCTGCTTTATGCTGCAGATAATTTCTGATGTTGAGACAAAAACTGGAAGAAAGGGAGCGTGAGGAAAACAAACAACAATACACGTTCTGTTTAGTCTTCATCATGTGTCCAAGTAGGAATTTGTAAAACTTTTGCTAAAACGTCCCTGTGTGATCTTTTCAGAAGTCTCAAAAGTAAAAGGAGGTTATCTTGCCGCCAGCATGTTGTGAAAATAAGAAGTGGCTGCAGAGGTGTAGTCTTCAGGCGGTTTCCAGCCTGGTGGCCTGTCCCCTGACGTACGACCCGGGGAAGAGCCCTTCCTGCCCTCCTGGCTCATTCAGAGGAGGGTGCTCCGCTCTCAGGCACCGTGAGGTGGAAATCAGCCAGAGCAGGTGCTCCCAGACCGCTCTTACCTCCACAGGCAGCCACTCCGGAGCTGACAGCCTAGTGGGGAGAAAAAGCAGATGTGTTGAGAAGAGTCTCATTAAGATGTAGTTCATTAAAATGTGATGTATTGAGGGGCATGGGGTGTCCCAGTCGGGGGCTCAGCCAGGCAGGATTTCTGGGGACGGCACGGCTGAAATCCTCACCAGGAGTTCAGCACCGGGGGCTCCAGGCCCATGTAGCCGTTCGTGCCAGCGCTCAGAGCCCTGCACACGCCCCTCCCAGCCTTATATCTTCTCTCTGGTTTCCTCCCATGACAGTTTGATTTTGGGGACACCATGGTCCACCAGGCCATCCACACCATTGAGTACTGCCTGGGCTGCATCTCCAACACCGCCTCCTACCTGCGGCTCTGGGCCCTCAGCCTCGCTCATGCACGTGAGTGTATTTCTCTCAGGTCAAAAACTATGTTTCTCCCCTTCTCCGGGCACTCCCTCAGGTGGGGGCTTAAAGAGAGTGGAAATTATGTAAAGCCTCTGGAATTATTGACTCCTGAATCCAGAGAATGATGTACAGGTGGGAGGATCAGTGCTTTTGCCAGGTTAGCTGGTAAGGTCGCAGAAAGCCAGGGGGCAAGGAAGACTGCGATTGAGGGAGGCAGAGCAAAACGCAAGGCCTGCAGCACCCCTGGCCCAGCTGAACCGGATGTCATGTCTCTCCCCGTTCCGCAGAGCTGTCTGAGGTGCTTTGGACCATGGTGATCCACATCGGCCTGAGCGTGAAGAGCTTGGCGGGAAGTTTGGCGCTGTTCTTCATCTTCGCCGCCTTCGCCACCCTGACTGTGGCCATCCTCCTGATCATGGAGGGCCTCTCAGCCTTCCTCCACGCACTGCGGTTACACTGGTGAGGGGCAGTGCGGGGCCGAGGGTGGGGACCTGTCCTTAGCTGCACCGAGGGCAGTTTTACTCCTGTCCAGAATGCAGAGACACTAGGAAGTATCTTTCACATCCTCATACCTGAGGACGTACTTGGTAGTGAGCCTCAGGAAATGTGCACAGAAGAGCACAGCTCACTTCCACAGCTGCCAGGGAGGGTTCTCTGGTGAGTGTTGTCACAGTTGCGCTCCCTGTCTTCAGCCTTCCTCAGTGCTCTTGATTATGGCTTAAAAGGTCTGCTGGGGTTTTTTGTTTGCTTGGGGGTTTTCGCACTGGCATATAACTCTCTCCTGTCTTCAGAGCAATGAAAGCAGCTCTGGAATAGATTCTACGTCCAGGAAAGTGCTAGAGCACACTGTGCCCTCATTTCGTCCCCCTCATTCTGTCATCGTGCCAGTGTCTTTGGGTAGGACCCCTGGCAGCTCTGCGGGAGTAGGGGGATTCTTGACTCCATAGCACGCTAGCTCAGTACACGGAAGCAGCTTCTTCTGAAGGGCAGGTTTTGGATTTGTTAGTTTTCTTTAATGTCGTTTTTGGCTCTTAATGGCTCTGCATGGAGATAGCTCAGTCCCAGGGAGTGGGAGATCTGGGGTCTGGTCTGGACTGTGACTCCATGACCTCAAAGTAAGGTTGCCAGGTTTAGCAAATAAAATTACAGAGCACTCAGTTATGTTTGGATTTCAGATAAACGGAATATTTTTTTACTGTATTTCCCGAATGTCCATGGGACATACTTATACTAAAAACTGGGCATCCCGTAATTTATCTGGCTACCCTACCTCAAACCCTACATCTTCGCGTCTCCATTTCCCCCTTCACATTATGATTCTCCCTCTCTTTTGTGGTCCAGTGGCTCTGGAAGCTCTGGACCCTCTCCTCAGAGAAACACCCCCCTCAATGTGTGCACACACAGTTTTACCAGTTTAGGGGCTCACAAACTCACTGACCCTACCTTAGGACTCCCTAGACGAGATGATCTGTGGTGTTAATGACCTCAAGGTCAGAAGAGGGCCGTGACTGTCTCTCTCCATCACTTCTCGAAACCTGAAGAAAACCAAAATCTGAACCTGAGAAACCTCTTCCCCACTCCCTTTATCTTTGATTTTTCTCCTGGCTTGGTCACAGCTGAGCCTGCTCAAAGATTCCGCCGTTCGCTGTTCTAAATTACAGAGGGGACCATGAGGTATGCAAGGGTGAGCCGTGGCCGGGACTTACTCTTCCCTCAAAAGCTCCTTTAGAAGAGTCCGTCCTGCTGCGTCAGTACACGGTGCTTTCTCAGGCCTGGCCCTCTCCTCCTGCCTCCCGTCCCCTCCCCGCCCAGCTGTTGTTTACTGGGAGCCAGGAGGCTGGCCACGCTACCGCTACCGGCTCTCAGCTTATCAGCGCACGCTCGCCCCAGCACACTTCCTACCACTCGGTGCGAGGGGACGTCTGTGCTGCCGCCCTGGGGTGACTCACTTTTTCTTGCCCTCTTGGCTTCCTTTCCTATTCCCTTCCCCGCCTCCTGAGCCCTGGGCTTGAGGGAACAGTTACCACGCCACCTTGACTCCAGCCCAAGTGGGGAGCCTGTTGCATCCTCCCTGGGTGGGTGGGAGCAGCCAAGGAGCTGGAACAGACCTGTGAGAGCAGTGAGCCAGGCACCACGGAGCACGGAGGGCCGCCTGGGCTCAGGCCTGTTGTCCAGAATGAGCTGAGGCGGTTGGGAGGTCATGCTTTGCTGCCTGCAGGATTACTTCTTCCTCAGGCTCACCTGCGGCCTTCGAGTGAAGGTGTCTTCCCACGTCCTCATGCACGAGCCCAAGGAAGTGACAAGTGGCGAGAGAGCAGGCTTCAGAATAGGGTGACCCGAGTTTAAATTCCAGCTCTGCCGGTGCTGGCTGGGTGACCCTGAGGAAAGCACTTAGCTCTCTGAACCTCACTTGCTCTCATGTGAAAAGAGAGGATAATGTCCACGTGACAGGGTTGCTGTGATTAAGTAGGAAATAATGCACAGACCAAGTGACTGCCGCGGTGCCCTGGCACACCGTAAACCTGTGTTCAGTTGCAGATGCGGCTGCCCTGCGGAGAGGGCTGTGGCCCCTGTAAAGATCTGCTTCCAGTCCGTTAGAGAGAAGGGAGACCCAGGGGGATGCACATGATACCACTTGAATGCCTCGCAGATGCAGTTTGCAAGGAGTAGTCTGGTCAGACATATTGTACTTGCAGGGTGGTGGGTGGTTGCTGTTGTTTGGTAGTGGAAATATTGGGTAGAAGAGAAAAAACAGTGAAAACTCCTTTGTGCAACTTTCAGAATCCCATCACTGGGGGCCTATTTGGAGCATCTCCCCCACCACCAGAAAGGAGTGAATGAAATTGGTGCTCATGCACCCCCTCCTGGCCTAGTGTGGACATGCCTCGAGGATTCCTGGGTCTTAGTCCAGCAGGACTGCAGGAATTCTGAGTTGAGGCCATCCTCTTGGGGGTGGGAACAGCTGGGCCCACTGAAGATGGCTGCAGGGACATTGCTGCAATTTTTCCTGGCGTCCAGCCTGGGCATCTTCATACCTGTCACTTTACCCCTGGTGTTCAGCTGGGGTTTCTTGATTCTGATGCAAGGGCTGCCCCATTACACAAGTTCTGGGTCTCTTTGGTGGGGACAAGAAGAAAAACCTGTGATTTGAAAGCAAGGATAAACCACAGGTCTGAGGTTCATGTAGGGTCGTGAGGAGGCAGGTGACATCTGGAAACAGCAGTGAGCGGGTTCGTGCACCCGCCTGCTAATTCTGTCTCCTCCCAAGTTACGTCTGTCTCTTTTCCTCCCACCAGCTGTGTGTATTGTGCTTGGTCTTCTTGGCTACCATAATGAGATGTCTTTTCTTCCTCAGAAAAGGCAAAGGCAGGGGTATGATTTGTGGTTTTCACTGTGGACACCGGACTGCTATTAGCAGAAAGACCGTCGCCCCATGGCCCGCCTTCACAGCAACCTCATCCCTTCCTAGCTAACGGATTCCACATGAACACTCACAGACTGGGGGCTAAAGGGACAGATTTGGGGACCAGTTTGTTGTAAGGAATTCAGTGGCGCCACAGCAGGACCCCGCGGGGTGGCTGCCCAGGAGAACGAGAACACCTGAAGTGTGACCTCATGGCCCCGGCACTGCTTGGAGAGGGACAGAACCATCTTTCTAGAACTGCCTCCCCTCGGTCACATCCCCACAGGCAAGGGAGGAGGCCCAGGCTTTCCCCTTCATTCACTTGAGAAGACATGGTTTCTGTCGTGGGGCAGGAGCACTCTCTCTCTGGACTCCCCGTTAGTCCTTCTGGGCCGCTGGGTTGCCTTTTCCAGGTGCGGGAGCTGGCGGGGGTGACAGAGAACCCCCTCTGACTGCCTGAGGCTCTCCTCACATCTGCTGAATCCTGAGATGCGTTTTAGTGGCCTGGGGCGTGGCGGGGTCCATGGAGGTGCCCCGAGCAGAGCCCCTCAAGAAGGAAGAACTTGCAGGGCAGCCAGTGGGGCCCCGCTGTGCCCCGGCCCAGAGAACTTCGTGTTTATCCTTTCTCAGGAAGCACCCAGCTCCCGGCTGGGAGGGAGGAGAGGGCGGGGAGACCAACAGGGAAACTGCTTTCCAACTTTGCGCCGGGAGGGTGGGGTGGGGTGAGCACGGCTGAGAAGGGAGGCGAAGTCAGGCTGACGCTGAGATACCCAAGATGTCCCTGGTGGGGGCCACCCTAAGTCACCTCGAGCAGCAGCTGGTGGGCAAGGTGGTGTCAGGTGGTGTGTCCGAGGGACCGCCCATCTGCTCACACAGCAGAACTTATGTGCCCCCGTCCCAGGCGTGTGTCCCCTGATGTAGATGAGGCAGGCAGGGTGATGCCAAGAGAAGGGTGGTGGTCCCTCAGGCGTCTGAGAACGTCTGCAGCTTCTCCATTCACCCAGTCTGGAGTTAGAATTGTTTGTGTGATGAGCCAGCCAGAGGTCAGAGTTCCAGATACCTCACAGACCCCAAGGTGAGTTGCCCACCGTCTGGCTGTACGCTGTTGAGCGGAGTGAAATACCATTGCCGTGTGCAGACACAGCGTACCCAGCGTGGAGGATTCAGTCGTCACAGCAGTGGGCAGGAAGCAGGAACCTGCCCCCATCCCCACCGCATTCCCCCAGAGGAGGCCTCAGGAGCTGGGCCCTCTTCTCCAGGTGTTGGGGCTCAGGGCTGAGTCCTGTGACTGACTGCAGTTTGAAATACCCTCTCCTGGATCGCATTTACTCTGACGGAGGCTTGGCCGAGACACTGACGGGAATCCTCCAGGGGCCGGGAGGCTTTGGGGGCCTTGGTGTGGCCCCCAGAATGTAGGGTCGGGGAGAAGGCTGCCTGTTCTTACGCCCGCACAGAAAATTCTGTTCCCCTTTTCTCCCCAGCGGGTGGAGCTGGCCGCTCTGCAGTCAGCTCCTCAGCCAGCGCCCCAGGGCTGAAGGGGCCTCTGAGGACATCTCGGGGCTACCAGCAGACAGTCCTCTTCCCACTCCCTTTTCACTGATTCCTCCCTTATCTCGGAGGGAGGCCGCCCTGGCTGAAGGCTGAGTGAGGGGCATGAAGGTGGAGAGCGTCTTGGCGCCCTGCTGTGCAGTCACAGTCAAACCGCTGCCTGCGGCCTGCCCCAGGGATCTGGGGCCCCCAGAGTCACACAGCACTAAGTGGAAACTATTCCTCAGGGCAGCTCTCCTTGGCTTTCTTATCCTCTGAATCATGCATTTTTCTGCCCATATTTGGTGGTGATTTGGTTGCTGGGCAGACATCCAGGGCGAAGTTGCAGCCTGGCTCTGCATACAGGCGTGTGCTCCTTCCTGCCCCCTCAGAGTTTGAAGGGCCCAGGGAGACCATCGGGGATGGATGCTGGGCTGCCGGGGAAGGGAGCTAGAGCTGTTTTTCCTTTCAGTCCCCAAGAGAAGAATTCTTTCTTAGATGCTTTTGTAGTTGGAGGATGTTTTTGCCGTTGCTTTGAGAAGACTTCCCCTCCTAACTTCCCCCTTTCCTGGGAATTTCCTCCCCTAAGTCGAAAGTCTCCACCGTTCACTGGCAACCCTCCCTTCTCCTTCCTCCCCCGAGAAGAGAAATATACAAGAAAACAGTGGCGCCTGCCAGGGTTCCTTGCGCTGAGCTGGTGGCTACTCACAAGCTTCCCTTGGAGGTCCGCTGTGGGCCCTGCCAGGAAGGGGGTGTTGGGGGGACTCTTTTTCATCGTTAGAGGCTCAGGCCAGCTGAACGTTTTTTGCGCATGGCCCTCTGCAGAGAGTTTTGCATAAACACACTCTCCGCTGAGCAGGACGGAGCAGGAACTGAAGCCAAACCAGCGCACTGGTGTGCACTCTTGCCGAGGGCAGGCCCTGGGCGTCACGAGTGGGAGGTTGTGTTAGGATTAGGGTTGTGTGTGCCATGAGCAGGCCAAGGTCTGGGCTTTGTGGGCGGCAGGAGGCTCGGGGAGCTTGGGGTTGGGTCATCTTTCTGGCCCAACTGTGGAGTCCCAAAAGGTTTCTGTGGAATGATGAGTCTCCTCTTCTCTTTCTCCAGGGTGGAATTCCAGAATAAATTCTACAGCGGGACGGGTTTCAAGTTCCTACCCTTCTCCTTCGAGCACATCCGAGAAGGGAAGCTTGACGAATAAGCCCCTCAGGGGGGCTGTGCGCCCTCTGCCCTCCCCACTCCCTCCACAGTGATTAGCTGTGCTCCGCTTGCCGTTGGTTGTGATCCCTGGGTATCAGGGCATCTGAGTCATCCCTGCCACCCTTCCCCCAGCCACCTGTGAGTCATTTAGATAGACCCAGCCCTTCCTGGGTCCCCCGCCACCTCCAGCTTTGTGTGTTGTAGTGCAGTGATTTTTCTGGAGAGAAGCGGGCCCGAGCGGTCACTCAAACCCACTCCCACTGGGCACCCTCCTTGCCCTTCCAGCCTCTGTCCAGCCCTTCCTCTGCCCCCTGGTGGTGAAGCCGTTTGTGCATTTACACAGGAGCCCAGAGCGCTTGGAGGGAGCGCCTTCGCTGTCCGCACCCAGACTTTGAGCCCCTGCTCCTGCCACTCTCCTTCCTGGTTGGGGATGGGGTGCTCTTGAACACTCCCCACTCTTGGATTAGCAGGGGTGGGTCCAGGAAGGTGGTGTTTCTGTCCTCTGCCCATCCCCTCTGGTCTTCAGTGTGCTCGTTAATCAGGAATTCAGCTGGACCCAACTGTGCCAGCGTGCGTGGCTTCTCCCTGGCAGCCCCAAGGGCCCCTGGATACCCTGCACCACCTTCCTGACCCCGACCCTAAACTCACACCCTTTCCTCCTCCTTCCCAGAATGCCCCTTTAGCACCCAGCATAACATACACAGCAGGGTGGACCCAAAGCAGAGGTCCTGGCTGGCTCCTCTGGTGGCTGCTTCTCAGGCCATGCGTGGGCCACAAGCACGCCCTCGGGGCAGAGGGTCCAAGTCCATGCTCTTTCCTGGTGCAGACCCGGAGACCTTTCCCCACCCCCAATCACGAGTCTTGAGTGCGGAACTGTAGTCATCAGGGCTGGTTCTGCCTGCAGACCTGCCTTGCTCTGCCCACCGGCGCCCCTCCCCACTTCCACACCGACCCCAAGTGGAGCAAGTGGGTCCTGGGCAGGGAAAGTCAATGTCATTTACCATTTGCTGATTGGAGGCAGCTGGCAGGGCCACCAGTGCGTGCAGTTGTGAGAGCTGCGTGGCCCTGCCCTGTCAGGGCTGGTGGGGAGCGCCCCCAAAGGGCCACCGCCCCTGTCGCCCCCACGCCAGGACGTGGATCTTGGGGCCTTTTAATCGTGCGTTGGCACAGCAGCCCTGGCTGCCTCAGCTAAATCGATCCCCGTGCCTTCAGTGGGCGAGAGGACCCCCCTCAATTGGTCGGCCCCTTCCCACCCCACCCCTACTCCCTGCTTGTCTGGGAGCTGCTTAGCGCTGCTCACTGGACTCTCCCAGGCTGGGCCGCCCGCCCCAGCTTCACCGCGCAGTAGGCAGTGACCCGACCCAGCCCTTGTGCAGAGCCCCCTTCCGTCTGGTCCCTGTGGTTTACGTGATGATCTTTGCTCTGTTTACGGCGGGGGTTTGAAGCAGAGTTCTTTATCAGGAACCCTGCCCAAGGCCCTTCTGTTCAGACATTCCTGTGCGGAATAAAGTGTGTTTGACTCTGTCAGGGAGGCTGCTTGTCTGCGTGCCTACAGCCCCTAGCCCCTGCGTCACTCAAGGCTCAGCCCTCCTGAGCCCACCTAGTATCCTTACACCTGCCACTTCCCTCTGCCAGCATTTCTGCTTTTTCCTCTGATCAAAGACCGCAGTTGCAGTGGCCCTGGCCAGGCAGTTAGTTTGTGAAATTCTCACCTTATCTCAGGTTTCCCAAGGGCTTTCCCACTCCCTGAGCCCCACTCCCTGAGCCAAGGCAGCTTTTCAGACACTACCCATGTGGGGGAGGGGACTTGGGGACCCATCTCCGTCCTGCTTTCTGCACCACACACGCAAACAGCCAGGGGAAGCAGGGACCTGGACGTCTGCCCACCCTCCTCTCCCTCTTCTGTGAGCGTGCTCTCCAAGGCTCAGCAGCCTGGCTATTTTGAGCCCTGATTGCCTTTGGCCTTGGTGTAGGCGGAGGCTCAGCGTAGGGTTGGTTCCTGAGGGCAGCTGGAAAATTCGAGGTGCTGAGGCAGGCAGCCCAAGAGCTCAACGGGCTGTCCTCGCAGGCGGGGTGGGCCAGGGCGGGCGCCTCCCCCCTCCTCACTGCCATGTAAGGTGACCACATTCTTTCTCAGCCCTCCCTCTCCATTCCTCCCTCTTGGGGCCTCCAGGGCAGGGGCTGCCCAGGAATGTGAACAGCAGGCTACCAACTGCTGCTCCAGGAGGAGCAGGAACACCCTGTTCATTCCATGCTCCTCAAACCCTCTCCTCCCTGACAGGCCACCTTCCCTGGAGCAGCCCTGGGTACAACACCCAGCATCCACTCCTCAAAAAGTTGAGGGTGGACATTCAGGTAAGTGAGCCCTTTTAACCTCTTCTCTGTTACTGACTCAGATAGATAACTAGGAATCAATGGACTAGAATTGAGAGTTCAGAAACAAACCCTAACATGTATAGTTGACTGATTTTCCACACAGGGGCCAAGATAATTCGCTGGGGAAAAAACAGTCTTCAACAGATGGTGTTAGTACAACTGGGTACCCACATGGAAACAAACAAATTTGGACTGCTATCCGCTATATACAAAAATTAACTCAAAATGGATCATAGACCTAAACATAAGAGAAGTCTCAGAGGAAATCATAGGAGTACATCTTCCTGACCCTGGGTTAGGCAGTGGTTTTTAGATATGACGTCAGAAGCATGAGTGATAAAAAAGAAGATAAAAGATAAGTTGGGTTTTAGCAAAATTAAAAACTTTTGTGCGTCGAAGGACAGGATCAAGACACTCCTCACACTGGAAGAAAATATTTTCAAAGCATGTATCTAATAAGGAACTTGTATCTGGAATATATACAGAACTTTTACAACTCAGTAATAAAGACAAATACCTCAATTTTTAAAAGGACAAAGGATTTGAACAGGCATTTCTCCAAAGAAAACACGAATAGCCAATAAGTCCATGAAAAGGTACGCAGCTTCATTAGTCATTAGGAAAATGCAAATCAAAACCACGAGGAGACACCACATCACACCCACTAAGAAGGCAATAATTTAAAAAAGACAATTACAAGTGTAGGGACTTCCCTGGTGGTGCAGTGGTTAAGAATCCACCTGCCAATGCAGGGGACATGGGTTTGAGCCCTGGTCCGGGAAGATCCCACATGCCACAGAGCAACTAAGCCCATGCACCACAACTACTGAGCCTGCGCTCTAGAGCCCACGAGGCACAACTACTGAGCCCGTGTGCCACAGCTACTGAAGCCCGCACACCTAGAGCCCGTGCTCCGCAACAAGAGAAGCCACCACAATGAGAAGCCCATGCACCACAACCCGTGCACAGCAACGAAGACCCAACGCAGCCAAAGATAAATTAAAAAAAAAAAAAAAAAAGCTTACAAGTGTTGACAAGGATGTGGAGAAACTGGAACCCCCATCCACTGCTGGTGGGAATGTAAAATGGTGCAGCAGCTTTGGAAAGCAGCCTGGCAGTTTCTCAAAATGTTAAACGTAGGATTAACTTAGGACCCAGCAATTTGACTTCTAGATATCTACTCAAGAAAAATGAAAAAATGTGCACACAAACTTGTGCACAAGTGTTCGTAGTGGCATTATTCATAATAGCCCTAATGGAAACAACCCAAATGTTGATCAGCTGATGAATGGGTAAACAAAGGCAGTATATCCATACCATGGGTATAATTCTACAATAAAAAGGAAGGACGTGCTGATACACGCCGCAACAAGAATGGACCTCAGACACAAGGCCACGTAATGTATAATTCCATTTATGTGAAATGTCTAGAATGGGCATATCTGTAGAGACAGAAAGCAGATGGGTGGTTGCCTAGGACCAGCTGCCGGAGGGGGTTGGGGGCAGGGTTTCTTTGGGGGGATGATGAAACGTAAAATTAGATTATGGTGACAGTTGCA
The DNA here is from genome assembly GCF_964270905.1 of Leucopleurus acutus. Lineage (NCBI taxonomy): Eukaryota > Metazoa > Chordata > Mammalia > Artiodactyla > Delphinidae > Leucopleurus > Leucopleurus acutus. Next base: position 19,165,507 of record NC_139161.1, on the reverse strand, counting down.
CAACTCTGTGGCCATACTAAAAAGCTATTGAGTTGTACACTTTAAACTGGTAAACTTTCTGGTATAGATCAATAAAATGGGGCTGGGGAGGGAGGACTAGGACCTGCCCGGGAAGAAATTCCCCCCTAGCCTGGATGAGAAGACCTGGGCCAGTGGGTCACTGGCTAAGCTGAGCTTCCGGGATCTAGGGCCTTGGGCTGCCTCCAGCCCAGCCAGCTAAAGATGGGACCAACTGGGAACTGAGCCCTGGAGGGTGTGGGAATTCCCAGGAGCCCTGGGGTGGGGGTGGGGAACAGGATGGCTCCATTGCTCCTATTTTTAAGAGTCTTGGCCTTTACCCTGATCCCCTTCTGTGGAATCCCTGGACCCCAGGCATCTGCTTAGTGAATCTGTGCCCCCAACCAGCAAATGCTTCCCATCCTAGAACCAATGTGGAGAGGGTGACTTTGGGCCTGCTCAGTATTATAAAGATAGGGACAATTCCATCACCACCTTCTGAACCAGCACCCCTCCTTTCCTGTCCCTCACTGGGGACCTGGGCAGGATTGTGTCTCTTTCTACCCAGGAACCCTGGGTGGAAAGGGCATTGGAGCTCCCCTCAGATCTGAGCCTGTTTGCCTGCCCTTCCCTCTCCAGCCTACCCAAGGCAAGGCGTAGGCTGCTCCCTGGTGGCCAGACAGGGAAGGACTCATTCCTCCCCCCAGGTAAGATGGGTGGGATCCTAGCAGGGCTGTGACAGGCAGGCAACTGGATTGGCAGGGCAGAGGGACAAAGGATCTGGAGGGATTCTGGGGTGCATAGACAGAGGGGAGGCTGGCAGGAACGAAAGAGATGAGATAGGAGCGGAGAGAAAAAGTAATAAAATGTATGACGTGGTAAAAGGATCAAACAGTACAAAAGGCCCTAATATAAAAGTAAGTCTTTGGCTCCAGCGTCCCAGTACCTTATCCAAAGCAAGCACTATTTACATAGCCTTAAACACACACACACACACACAAATGGGACATACTTTACCCAGTGATTTGACATCTCTTTTTTTTTTTTAAAGAAGATGTTGGGGGTAGGAGTTTATTAATTTATTTATTTTTGCTGTGTTGGGTCTTCGTTTCTGTGCGAGGGCTTTCTCTAGTTGTGGCAAGCGGGGGCCACTCTTCATCGCGGTGCGCGGGCCTCTCACTATCGCGGCCTCTCTTGTTGCGGAGCAAAGGCTCCAGACGCGCAGGCTCAGTAGTTGTGTCTCACGGGCCTAGTTGCTCTGCGGCATGTGGGATCCTCCCAGACCAGGGCTCGAAACCATGTCCCCTGCGTTAGCAGGCAGATTATCAACCACTGCGCCACCAGGGAAGCCCCTGATTTGACATCTTTTTTAATTTTTTTTTTTTTTTGGCCGTGCGGCTTGTGAGATCTTAGTTCCCTGACCAGGGATTGAACCCCGGGCCCTCGGCAGAGAAAGCACTGAGTCTTAACCACTGGACCACCAGGGAATTCCCTGACCTCTTTTTAAAAAGTACACTTTGCAGAACATTCCGAATCAGCACCAACACATCTTCCTCACTTTTCTATTTTTTTTTAGCGAATGCTTGGTATTTCATCCTATTGATGCAACTTAATTTCTTCAACCAGCCCCCCTATTGTCCTCAAAGAGTTCCCAGCTTGATGGGGAAGACGAGAAAGACAGTGTGACACACCTGGAGTAATCGGTGACACTCTTGCCAAGCATCCATGAGCTCAGGCTGCGAATGTGCTACCAACCCCCCGGGATGGTGTCCCCAACCTGCTGCCCCTGCCAGCATCCGTCTGCCATTCTGGATGAATCCAGACCCCACAGAGAGGCACCCTGAGCCTGACGGTGGACCTGCAGCCCAATTCCCCCAAGCAATGTGTTCCCTAAGATCCAAATTGCTGGTAAAACAGGTCCTGGGAGGAGGAGAGTCTGACAAATCTCACCTGAAGCTAGAGGTGTTTGGAAGGGGGTGTTGGAGGGAGTGTAGAGAGGCCTGGGGGGCTACAAACTATAGCTCCATGAGGACCCATCTCTCTGGGCAGGTCTAGGAGCTGCTCTCTGGGAAAAGCTGAGAGCCTTCTGATATTAGGAACTGGGTGGAACAGGGCTGCACCTCCTGAACTAGCTGCTTGCTGAGCTGGGAACAAGGCAGGGGGCACTGCAGCTTGAGTCTGCAGCTGGGGGCAGGGGGCAGAGGGGCAGAGCAAGCTCAGTGGACTCCCATGTTCTCTTTCAGTCCAGGTTCTGGCAACCCTCCTCTGACCCCTTCCCTGTCTCTAAGCAGCTGCACTCAGGCCTGACAACCTGGAAAAATCTACACCTGCCTCCAAAAGGACTCAGAATCCCTTTAGAAAGTGCAGTCTTTATAAAAGGGCCACCACTCCTGGCCATCACACAGCCCCACTCAAACCCTCCCTGCTGGTAAGCAGCCTGAAAAGTTGCATCTCTTGGGGGATAGTGGCAAAAACACTTATCTGAGAGTTAAGAGTTCCTGGTTCTAGTCCCAGACCTGCTGTCTTACTGGTCACTGATCTTTGCAGAGTCACTTCCCATCTCTGGCCCTCAGTTTCCCAGGATGTAAAATGAAGATAACTCCCATCCTGTTCAGCTGCTGCTACCGCTTACAGATCACATGAGAGCCCTGGTCACACCCACTAGGCCCCGCCCCATGGCCAGTCCAGGCTCACACGGTGCATCCCTCCTCCAGCTTCCTGACCTTTTAGTTCCTCAAATCTGCTCAGCTCTTTCTTTACCCTTCCTGGGTCTTCATATATGCATTTTTTTCTTCACAGAATGGTATTCCCCTCCCTCTTCTCCTGGACAATCCCAACTTAATTCGGATTAAACGTCACTTCCTTTTGGAAGCCTTTGGCTGGGGACCGTACACAGCACCACAAGTACAGTGGACCCCTGAACAACACGTGTTTGAACTGCCGGGTCCACTCAAACAGGAATTTTTTTTCCATAAATACGTGCTACAATACTACATGGTCCGCGGATGCGGTACCCTGGATACAGGAGGGCTGACTGTAAAGTTATATTTTGGCTGCCAGAGGGTCGGCCCTCCTAACACACATGCAAAGTTTAAGGGTCAACTGCATAACGTAAATCTTTGTTTATATAAGTACTTGGTTTGTAGGTCTCCCCGGAAGAGGGGTGGCAGTGCCTGGTACAAAATCAACTTCAAATACTTATTGGGTGGTAGGATGGACGGAAGGAAAGTGATCTGCATGTGAAAGCGCGTTGTATCTGAAGGCATTTGTGAAGGACTACGAGTCACATCCGGCCCCGGACTTTTGAAGTCACCAGGGTCACGCGCTCTTGCACCACGTGTGATCAGAAAACACCCTCAGGAGCTGGTGTGGAACCCGGAAGCTGGTCTCTCAGCCGCCGGCCGGTGCTTTACCTTCAGTTCCGCGTGACCTGAGGCCCTCAGCTGATTGGACGCGGCCGTCACGCCCCTGGTCCCGAGTCCCCATTGGTGCCCGGCGGGCTGAGACCGGTGGACCATGGAGACCGTGGCGGTGGCCGCGGCTCTGGGGTTCCTGCTCCTGACCGTGGCGGGGGGCTCGGCCGGGGACGAGGCCCGGGAGGCGGCGGCCGTGAGGGAGCTGCTGGTCCGGCTTCTGGGACCCGGGCCGGCGGCCGCCTTCTCTGTGTCGGTGGAGCGCGCCCTGGCGGCCGAGTCCGGCCTGGACACCTACCGCCTGAGCGGCGGCGGCGTCGGAGCGCGGGTGCGGGTGCTCGGCTCCACGGGCGTGGCCGCCGCCGCGGGGCTGCACCGCTACCTGCGCGACTTCTGCGGCTGCCACGTGGCCTGGTCGGGCTCTCAGCTGCGCTTGCCGCAGCCGCTGCCCGTAGTGCCGGAGGAACTGACCGAGGCCACGCCCAACAGGTACCGCGGCCGGACCGCGCCCCTCGGCTCCCTTGCAGCTCCCAGCCGCTTCCACCCACCCGGGCGCCAGCCCAAGCTGAAGTCCCCGCCCCTCCCCACCCTCAGCGCCGGGCTGCCAGGAAGCGCTGGCCTTAGGGTCGCACGACCTGGCTTCAGACCCCAGGTCTGATTCTAAAAGCCTTGTATCTTTGAGCAAGTCACTTAGCCTCTCTGAGCCTCGGCTGGCTCATCTGAAAAATGGAAATGTCATCTACCGTGCAGTGGTGCCGCTTTGATTGTGAGGATTTGCACGGTGCGGGGTGTAGAATTTGTGGTGCATAATCGGTGATCGGTAAATGCCATTACTTTCCTCCCCCACCCCTCTCTTCGAAGATGCTTACTAAGGAATGACCCCCAGCCCTGTCACAGGCCTCTGTTCTAGCGTTTGCCCCACTACACCGAGGCGATGCATTCACACAGCTGCCTCCCCATTAGACTGTGGGGAGAGGGATTCCCCCCCCTTCAGGACAGGGGCCAACTTTGCCTTATGGCACTTAAACGCTGTACACAGAGTAGGAATGAAAACGGAATATGCTTTCCCAAATATCTGCGAGGCTAGGGAGCTGAGTGCTGGGCGCAGGTGGGTGGGCACCTTCGGAAGCTCAGGCTCCACCTGGAGTGGATCCTGGAGTGAAGCAGTAGAGCTCACGTCTGGAGCCGCGTCTTTCTGGGTTAGATCTGGGTGGTGTGAAGAGCTGTTCCAGGACCGGGATGCCCTCCAAGTTCTTCCCCAGGCTGTGGACCCTCAGGGGTGAGGGACATTATCTTTGCCCCCAGGGCCACGCCCCAGCTCACGCCCCTGCCTGCAGGTACCGCTATTACCAGAACGTGTGCACACAAAGCTACTCCTTCGTGTGGTGGGACTGGGCCCGTTGGGAGCAGGAGATTGACTGGATGGCGCTGAACGGCATCAACCTGGCGCTGGCCTGGAGCGGCCAGGAGGCCATCTGGCAGCAGGTGCGTGCCCACCATACCCCAGGCATCCCGCCTCCCCCCCTGTATCTGGCACACAGAGAATAGGGCTCCAGGACTGTTGGTAGCAGGAGTGATGGCTCCAGCCTCCCAGCTTCCATGGTTGAGACAAACACACAGGAGCACTTACCCAGGGCTGGACCCCAGCACCCTACTGCAAACACTGTAAGAAGCCGGCCTCCCCTCTCTCCCCACCCTCACGTGGGTCAGTCAGCTGCCTCTGTGGATTCTGTCTCATTAGCAACTCTTGATCTGCCTTGTCTTCTCCATCCTTATCCATGACCCCAGTTCAGGCTCTCATCCCCTCTGCCTGGACCCCAGTCTGCCAGAGCCTCTGAACAGCATCAACCAAAAAATAATGCAGGAGGCTGCAAATAAGAAGAGTTTATTTGGGGTCTTTCCTGACTGCAATTTGGGAGACACGGGCTCGGGTAATCCTGAAAGAGTGTCCCGAGGAAGAAAAAGAGGGGCTAATTTTTTTTTTTTAAGCCATGAGATTGTTAAAAATTGCCTCGTGAGAATTGTGACTGACTCTGACGTAAGCTGGAAAATATTTGTTCATAAGGAATTGAGAGTTATTTTAGGGTAAGAGTCCAATAAGTATCTTGAATTTTTCGCAGGCTCTTTGGATAACTTGATCAGATCAAAAGGTCAGATTCCATCCAGTCTGAGACGTGAAAAGTTACACTGCCTTAATGGCCTCCCGGCCATGAGAGCTTAGAGAACTCTCTAAGCAATATTTTCCTTTCAAAGCGAGACTCCTGACTCTCCAAGTTCCACCAGAGTGTCCTTTGCAAATTGCAAATCTGGTGGAGACCTTCCAGTATTAACGCACTCAAGAGCTCCCCATTGCCTTCAGGCTTTGCCCGGCCTGGGAGCTTCCATACCTGAGCCCTGAGCGCTCTGGCTACACCTGGGGCTGCTTAAGCTCCCTGCAGAGCTGCCCTCACCCATCCTTCTAGCCCTCCTTGCTCCATGAAGCCTTCTAAGGCCCCTTCCACATCTTGGGGAGAACCCCTTTGTGCCTCACCTCACCCATGCAACAAGGGTGACATTCACAAACTCACCTGGTCACGGATCTGTTTCTCCCAGACTTTGGGCTCCTCGCAGGCAGGGATCGGGTTTTGTCTTAGTAACCATAGGGTGCAGCCCAGAGAAGAGATGAATGTGCGTATGTTGAGTGAATGGATCAATGAGTAGAGATAAATGATTTACACGTGTGGGGCTCTCCCTCCTCCTCAGGTGTATCTGGCCTTGGGCCTGACCCAGACAGAGATCGATGAGTACTTCACTGGTCCTGCCTTCCTGGCCTGGGGGCGCATGGGCAACCTGCACACCTGGAGTGGCCCCCTGCCCCCCTCCTGGCACCTCAAACAGGTTTACCTGCAGGTAAAAGGATGGGGAAGGGAAGGAGCAGAACTGGTGCTGGACAGGTACAGGCCTGGGGTTGGGGGTGGTGTTTGGCCCACCCCGGGGCCCTTAACTGAATGGTGGGGACTCCATGTGCCCCGAGAGAGTGAGGGCCTCCCGCCTCGGGGGGCCGTGCTCACTGCCGCCCCTCCCATTCCTCGCAGCATCGGATCCTTGACCGGATGCGCTCGTTTGGCATGATCCCCGTGTTGCCAGCGTTCGCAGGGCATGTCCCCAAGGCTCTCACAAGGTGAGATCCCCCCTCACCCTCCATTCAGCTCAGAGAGAGAATTTATATTCCCCTGCCAGGCACGAGTCAAAGAAAAATAAGCTCTAGATGTAGGCCTGCGCTTGATTCCTGGCTCTGTTACTGACTAGCCACGTGACCTCGGACAGATGACGTGACTGCTCTGTGCCTTAGTTTCCTCACTTATAAAATGTATATATGACTTGGCACGGAGTCTTAGCAAACGGCAGCTCTTAGTGATGGTAGGGGTGCACTGGTCTCCTCTGTCCTTCCTGCCCCTCTGTTCCTCTGTGCTACCCACCCATCCTCTCCTGCGGCTGGCAAAATTCTTCAGGGCCCAGCTGAGACCTCCCCTCCTTCAGGAAGCCTTGTAGGGGGGGCCCCCAGCATTGGTTGCCACCTCCCTCATGCACATGAGCACCTGGTTCCCACCACTGTCAGCGCTCAGCACACATGGCCGGCCTCACTGGCCACTCCTTGGCCTCCCCAACTGGACAGCAGGAACCTCATTTGTACATTCAGCCAACGTTTGTCAGGCTATCCAGGGCTGCCCAACTAGGCCCTGTGCTGGGGCCTGGGGATACAGCCACAAAGGTGCACAGAGGCCCCGCCCCCAGCGGGAGATACGTTGCCAGGGGGATACAATACAGTGATAAGGGCAGGGATATATGTGGGCCCAATTCTCTGTCAAGGTCACTTCTGCTTGGGGAAGGGAGGGTGCAGCAAGGGCTCAGAGCAGAGGTGATGTCATTTGTTTCAGCCAGTGGGAGGGGGAGAGACAGCAAAAGCTTTCCAGACAGGTGAAACTTAAAGGATGTCGAGGAGAAGCCAGATGCATAAGCGGGGAGGGAGGAGGAAAGGGCTCCAGGCACGGGGGCACAGTATGTGCAAAGGCACAGAGGCATGAACGACCCAGGAACTGCAGAAGTTAGTGAGGCTGGAGATGACTACTGGTCAGCCTCCAGTAAATGTCTGAACTGTCACACACACACACACACACACACACCCACACACACACACACACCCACACCCAACTAGGGTGTTCCCTCAGGCCAATATCACCCAGATGGGCAGGTGGGGACATTTCAACTGCTCGTACTCCTGCTCCTTCCTCCTGGCTCCGGAAGACCCCCTATTCCCCATGGTGGGGAGCCTCTTCCTGCGGGCGCTGACCAAAGAGTTTGGCACGGATCACATCTATGGGGCCGATACTTTCAACGAGATGCAGCCACCGTCCTCGGAGCCCTCCTACCTGGCTGCAGCCACCGCCGCTGTCTACCAGGCCATGATTGCAGGTTCGGTGCCAGGGGAGGTCAGAAAGGGAAGACCCCCCCCCCCGAGACCCTCAGGGAGACGGGGGTGGCAGAGGTCAGTGGGGGGTGGGAGGCGGGACTGGGAATAGTAACACCTCACTGTGACACACAGCACTTTGCAGTTTACCAAGCACTTGTACACACACACATCATCTCATTTAATCACACTGTGGTTGAGAGGTGAGCTCTGGAGCCGGATACCCTGCTCCAGCGCAGGCACTGCCACTCTTCCTGCCTGTGAGACTTGCAATGAATCACCTCCCCGCCAGTGCCTCCCAGTGCCTCAGCTGCTTCATCTGCAAAATGGGCTACCTCATAAGTAGAGTAACGCCTGGCCCAGAGTAAAGTGTCATTAAGCGCTAGCTATTGAACATATTTTATTTGGTCTCTACCTCCATGCTGAAGTAGGTAACACGGGCCAGAGGTTAGGGGATGTGCCCCAAGCTGGTAGGTGCCCTTCTAGATGCACAAATGTGAACCCAGCTCTCCTTCCTGCCACTTACAGGGGAAGGGCAGAGAGGGGCCAGGTCAGGAATGGCTTGGGGAGGCCTCCGTGTCAGCCAGGAAGGAGCATGTTGGCTCAGGCTTTGCGCAGCAATGCTCCATGTGTGACCCGGGACCGGCAGCATCAGAATCACCCTGGGGCCTGTCAGATGTGCAAATTCTCAGCACCTCCCCTACCTCCTGAATCAGAATGCCTGGGGCTGGGGCCCAGCCCTCTGGGTAATTCTGATGCTCTGTAAAGCTTTATAGCACTACCCTGGCACTTCCAGTGGGAGGAGGAGGAGATGGGAAGGACTTGTGCTGTGGAATGCCCTTCTGGCCGGCGGTGGGGCGGGGTGGTGTGGGTTTCAGGGGAAGGAGTGTCCTGTGATAGAGTCATTTAACTTCTCTGGACCTCTGTTTCCTCATCTGTACAATGGGGTGAATGCTCTCCTGCCCCCTCTCCTCTTACCACCCTCTTTTCTATCCCCACTGCCCCACCACAGTGGACCCTGACGCCGTATGGCTGCTCCAAGGCTGGCTCTTCCAGCACCAGCCCGAGTTCTGGGGGCCCGCCCAGGTGGGGGCCGTGCTGGGGGCCGTGCCCCGTGGCCGCCTCCTGGTTCTGGACCTGTTTGCTGAGAGCCGGCCCGTGTACATCCGCACAGCCTCCTTCCAGGGCCAGCCCTTTATCTGGTGCATGCTGCATAACTTCGGGGGCAACCACGGCTTGTTTGGTGCCCTGGAGTCTGTGAACCGAGGCCCCACAGCCGCCCGCCTCTTCCCCAACTCCACCATGGTAGGCACGGGCATGACCCCCGAGGGCATCGGCCAGAACGAGGTGGTCTACGCCCTCATGGCTGAGCTGGGCTGGCGGAAGGGCCCAGTGGCAGATCTGGGGGCCTGGGTGACGGGCTTTGCAGCCCGGCGGTATGGGGTCTCCCATGGGGACGCAGAGGCAGCGTGGAGGCTGCTTCTCAGCAGTGTCTACAACTGCTCTGGCGAGGGCTGCAGTGGACACAATCGCAGCCCGCTGGTCAGGCGGCCGTCCCTACATATGGTTACCGACGTCTGGTACAACCGATCGGATGTACTGGAGGCGTGGCGGCTGCTGCTGACAGCCACCCCCGCCCTGGCCTCCAGCCCGGCCTTCTGCTACGACCTGGTGGATGTCACTCGCCAGGCAGTCCAGGAGCTGGTCAGCTTGTACTACGAAAAGGTGAGGACCGCCTATCTGAACAAGGAGCTGGTTCCCCTGATGAGGGCAGGAGGCGTCCTGGCCTATGAGCTCCTGCCCGCGCTGGACAAGGTGCTGGCTAGTGACAGCCACTTCCTGCTGGGCAGCTGGCTGGAGCAGGCCCGGGTGGCTGCCGTCAGTGAGACTGAGGCCCGCTTCTATGAGCAGAACAGCCGCTACCAGCTGACCCTGTGGGGGCCAGAGGGCAACATCCTAGACTACGCCAACAAGCAGCTGGCGGGACTGGTGGCTGACTACTACGCCCCCCGCTGGCGGCTCTTCACGGAGACCCTGGCTAAGAGCCTGGTCCAAGGCATCCCTTTCCAACAGCACCAGTTTGACAAGAATGCCTTCCAGCTGGAACAGACCTTCGTCCTCAGCACAAAGAGGTATCCTAGCCAGCCCCAAGGAGACACAGTGGACCTGGCCAAGAAGCTCTTCCTCAAATATTACCCCCGGTGGGTGGCTGGCGCCTTGTGACAGATTAAGCACCCTTGGGCCATGTTTTCCCCAAATTCCAGGCCTGGGCAGGTTCCCAGGGCCTGGGGCTAGGCAAGCATCACAGGAGTTCCCCAGGCCTGGGTGAAGGAATTCATGCTGATGGGATCAAGCATGGAAGGTTTGGAGGGAGCCGAGCCGCCTTCCTCCACCATCCCAAATGTGGGATCAAAGTACTGTTTTAATACAACTTAATAAACTGATGAATCACCTGGACCTGTGTGTCAGAATGTCACTGCCATGATGCCGGGGAGGACTCAGGGCTATAGCGTGGACACTGGTCAGGTCAGGCCTCCCTGTCCCCTTACCTCAGCTTCCTCGGGTGTTTGTTTGTTTCATTTCATCAGTTTTGTTGGTCATATATCCAGAATTCATTATATAAATCTTTCAAAATAACTAGATATTACAAGAATATCTACAATTCAGCTCTGATTGCGCAAATACTTGACACAGGAAACCTTTTTTACAAATAATTATTTTTCTTATAAGAATACTTTAGGGCTTCCCTGGTGGCGCAGTGGTTGAGAGTCTGCCTGCCGATGCAGGGGACACGGGTTCGTGCCCCAGTCCGGGAAGATCCCACATGCCGCGGAGCGGCTGGGCCCGTGAGCCATGGCCTCTGAGCCTGCGCATCCGGAGCCTGTGCTCCGCAGCGGGAGAGGCCACAACAGTGAGAGGCCTGCGTACCGCAAAAAAAGAAAAAAACAACAAAAAAGAATACTTTAGTACAACACTGCTATATTTAAAATGAATAACCAACAAGGACCTACCATATAGCACAGGGAACTCTGCTCAATGTTATGTGGCCGCCTGGATGGGAGGGAAGTTTGAGGGAGAATGGATACATGCATATATATGGCTGAGTAGCTTTGCTGTGCATCTGAAACTATCACAACATTGTTAATCAGCTATGCTCCAATATAAAATTAAAAGTTTTTTAAAAAGAATACTTTAGTACAGAAAATAAGTCTCTATATATCTTACAGCAAATTTTATGCAGTGTTTTTTACCAATTCAACCATCATTTCAGGTTTCCTATCATAGCACGTCCATCACATCCCATAAACCAAACTATAATCTGCTGCTGCTTCTCATTGTCATTTACCACTGAGAGTCACATTGTTAAGAGTTTTTAGGCTTCTTCTTCTAATCTTTCCTGATCTGAAAGAATTCATGTATTCAACTAGAAGAGGTAATTTAAACAACATTCCTTCTAAATCTAACTTGTATTGGGTTAATCGCTGTGCTCGGTGAAGCATCTTTTCACTTTTCTCTTAGGCTAGACTGGCTAGTAGTCCACCCCTGCTGTATCAAGCAGAAGGGATAAAGTCCTAATATTCCTAAACGTTTCTAAACTGCAAAAACAAAACCCTAGAAACAAGAGTTAAATACAAGTATTTAGAAAGCTAAAACATTTGCTAATGATGAGAAGTAGAGAATACTTTCAGATTTGAGGTCTCTCCTAGGTTGGAGAAGACATAAAAGAAAGTATAAGGATGTGGCAGTAGTTTTATATTGATAAAATATTGAAAAACTGAAAAAAGGAATCACTTAGGTCAGTGGTGTGGTGTTTCCACAGTGCCAGGAGATACAGGATCTTAGACTCTGTGGCTAGCTGAACTATTTGACATTCTTTGGATGCTGTGACTTTAAAATAGCCTAATAAATACCTTGGTCAGAACAAGTAATCATTTAGGCCAGGGTAACTTTACAGAATACTGACCATGTTTCCCTGAAGAGACAGGACACCTCCCCAGGGGAAACATTTAGTATTCGCTCCATTCCTTCAGTTACTGAGAAGTATGTCCAGTTAGCAAAAGCTTGTCTTACTTTGCAGGTAGCATGCATTAAAACCAAGAGCCTGGCAGCCGTCGAGTTCCTGAGTGCTCAGCTCCAATTATCCAATATTCTTTTTTTAAATTAATTAATTAATTTGTTTGCGGCACGCCGCAAGTGGGGGCTACTCCTTGTTGCAGTGCACGGGCTTCTCATTGCGGTGGCTTCCCTTGTTGCGGAGCATGGGTTCTAGGCGCACGGGCTTCAGTAGTTGTGGCACGTGGGCTCAGTCGTGTGGCACACGAGCTCTAGAGCGCAGGCTCAGTAGCTGTGGCTCACGGCCTTAGTTGCTCCGCGGCACATAGGATCTTCCCGGACCAGGGCTCGAACCTGTGTCCCCTGCATTGGCAGGCGGATTCTTAACCACTGCGCTACCCGGGAAGCCCCCCTCAGTTTTAAACTAACCCCTGACCTTTGAACTGAGAACACCCTTCCAAAACATTTACTTTCACACCCTCAGCAACAAACTTTGGCAACTATAATTGTCCCTGTGGGACAGAGGCTTGCCAGGCAAAGATCTGCCCAGGGCGCTCAGTGCCCACATGGGAGCCCACACCTCCTGTTTGCAAAGCTTCACCCTCCCTCTGACTAGCAACTTAAAGAAGGGGTGTTCTAAGTGGTAGCCTCATCTCTGCCTTGACCTAGAGTAGGTTGGGGAGAGAAGGCCAGGGATCCACAGTAGGTCTCAGCCTTGAGATTGTGCTGCAGACATAACAAGGGGTGGGGACCCACACAGGCAGGGGCGGGGCGAAGCAGGTGATATCCATCCCAGAGACCAGCGCCCAGCATTCCCGGGGCCTCTCCCTACGCAGCACAGCTCCATGGACCGCACCGTGGTGCTCATCACCGGCTGTTCCTCCGGCATTGGCCTACACCTGGCCCTGCGCCTGGCGTCCGACCCATCCCAGGGCTTCAAAGGTACCTGAGGGGACTGGGGTGGAGAGACCAGCTCCTTCCTGGTCCAAGGGGGCCTAGGTAGGGTTGTAAGCCCGAAATTCAGAGCCTCGTCCTCTCCCTGAACCTCCAGTGTACGCCACGCTGAGGGACTTGATGGCACAGGGCCCACTTTGGGAGGCCGCCCAGTCCCGAGGGTGCCCTCCCGGCTCCCTGGAGATGTTGCAGCTGGATGTGACGGACGCAGATTCCATAGCCGCTGCCCGGGCACGCGTGACCGAGGGCCGCGTGGACGTGCTGGGTGAGTCTCCCTGCAAAACTAGTGCAGGAGCCTTCCTCACCCTGTGTCCAAACCAAGGCGTCCCGAGGCCCAGGGAGCACGAGGGGACAGGCGGGAAGGAGGGCCGTGCGTGAGGCGAGCGGAGTTCGGTCTCTCTCCCCGCAGTATGTAACGCAGGCCGGGGCCTGGTGGGGCCGCTGGAGGCACACGAGGAGGGCGCCGTGGGCTCCGTGCTGGATGTGAACCTGACCGGTACCGTGCGGATGCTGCAGGCCTTCCTGCCGGACATGAAGCGGCGACGCTCGGGACGCATATTGGTGACCGGGAGCGTGGGAGGCTTGATGGGTGAGTGGAAGCCGGGGAAGAAGCAGAGGCGCGCAGGAGGCGGGGCTCAACGGGAGAGTCGGGGGTCTAATAAAAGGGGTGGGACCTGGTGAACCTGCCCCGGGCCCCTCCCGCTCCCCGAGGCTCCCCTCCTCGACGCGCCTCAGCAGCCTCCTCTCGCCTCCAAGCTCTTCCCTTCAACGCCGTTTACTGCGCCAGCAAGTTTGCAATCGAGGGTTTGTGCGAGAGTCTGGCGATTCTGCTGCAGCCCTTCGGGGTCCAGTGAGTCATCGCCCCGCCCCCGGGACCCTCTGAACACTGACTTTGGGAACCCCAGCACCCTGTTTTGTTGGAACCGCTCTCAGGCGTTCTCCCTGGCCCCTCCTTAGTGCGGCGTCCGTTTGTCGTGTGCCAGGCACAGTACTGGGCGTTTGGCACCTGCCCTCTCACGCCACCTGCCGACCTAGCTGGTGAGGCGTCGGTATTGTTAGTGGGAAGCTCAGGCCCAGAGAGGTTCGGTGACTGGCCCAAGGTCACACAGCTGTTAAGGGACCCAGCCAGGGTGGCATAATGACGCCAGAGCCTCTCTCACACACTCTCCAAGGGACGTGGGGGCTCTTTTCCGGCAGTAAACCGCTTTCAAATGCTCGGGTTACCCTAAGCGCCCGCCAGCCGGGCGCAGCCCCCCTCCGGCCCTCCCTCCCGGACTCGCATTCGCCCCCGCCCACCCGCCGCTCTCCCGCCGGCAGCTTGAGTCTCATCGAGTGCGGCCCGGTGCACACCGCCTTCCCCGAGAAGCTGGAGGGCGGCCTGGGCGGGGTGCTGGACCGCGCGGACGCCGAGACCCGCGACCTCTTCTCCCGCTACCTGAGCCACTCCGAACAGATCTTTCTTGAAGCGGGGCAGGACCCGGAGGACGTGACCGAGGTGAGCGCCGGGCCGGACTGCGGGAGCGGGGGCAGCGCTCCGGTTCCCCAGCCCAGCCCCGGCCAGCGCGCCTCCTCCCGCCGCTGCAGGTCTTCCTCCAGGCGCTGCGCGCCCCGCGCCCGGCCCTGCGCTACTTCACCACCGAGCGCTTCCTGCCCCTGATACAGCTGCGCTTCTCCGACCCCAGCGGCTGCAGTTACGTCGCTGCTGCGCACCAAGCAGTGTTCGGCGACCAGGCCGCCGAGGGCTCAGACGGCGCCGGGGCGGAGGCCGGAGCCGGAGAACCGGGGGCACCTGAGCTCGGAGCTCCTCTTGCCGCCCCGAAATAAAGGCCTGGTTCGCCGCTGTCTCCCGCGCTCTCCTTTGCGGCCCCGGGTTGTGCGGTCTGGGGATGAAAAGGGGCTTTTCACTGCACCGCACCTGTGTGATCACTGGCGCGCGCGGCGGGTGGATGATCAGGAAAGAAGGTGTTAGCCCAGGTTATACCTACGGAAACCGAGGTCCAGAAAGGGAAGGAGCTAGCCCAAGGTCACGCCTCAAGTGCGCCTCAGGGCAGGGAGAGTGGTCCCTGGATTCCCGAGGGGTGTCTGCAGCAGTAGGAGTTAGGTGGACTTGGGTGCGGGGACAGTCGGCTTGTGACTTGGCTCCCACGAGTCCTGGGACCTTAGGCAACGTCCTACCCTCTCCGAGTCCATTCTCTTACCCGCAAAACGGGTATAATACCTATGTCGTGGATTGTGATAAGAATTAATTGAGATAATGCCCAAAAGTGCTGGTATAGAGGTCTTAATAGCAGGCCCTATTATTATTACTACTAGTGGTATTACTATTGTGATTGTGTTCCCATGTGGAAGCCAGATGTGTAAGGAAGAAACAAGGCTAAATGAGCCCAAAGGAGACAGCCCCACTCACCCCTCTCCTTGCCCCCTGCCATAAGACAACACTCAGCAGGAGAGATTCCCCCCTCGCCCAGAAGACAACACTCAGCAGGAGAGATCCCCCCTCGCCCAGAAGCTGCCTCTCACCAGGAGGTCAAGCCGAAGCTCCAGCTCTGCCCTGTGGTCCACGTCCTCCTTCCGGAAGCCAGCAAAAGGAGCTGGCGTGGCAGCAGCCACTTAAAGGGCCTGCAGGGTTGCAGAGCCAATCTCCCTCTAACCTCCTCTGAGGTTGGGTGCTGGAGGAGGGGTGGAGATAGAGACTAGGGGAGGAGGTTGCAGGCAGAGGAAAGCAGTAGGGGTGCCGCAGGAGGGGCTTAGTAAAGAACATACGTTAGCAGACTCATCAGGTTCACAACACTCTGGGTAATGGCACAGGTGCCTCCTTGCGTGGCAGTAGTAATGTCCGAAGCCATCCTATTTTGGAGGACAGCTTTCTCATTAGAGACCTAAGGATGGGCTTTGTTGCTTATCATTTAAGGCTTGCTGGATGCAGTTAGTTAGGAAGGGCACCTGTGTGCCTGTGTGCCTCCACCCCCAGGCCAATGGAGGGAAACAAGACAGCGGCCAAATGACTGCAACAGTGGAAAACAGAACGTGCCCACCTGGCCTCGAGGAGAGGGAGGTGGCAGCTTTAGGCACTTGACCTGGTTGTGCATACCATACATGTTGGCTGGGGAGGCAACACTGTCAGTTGTGAGGATGGGGGCGGGGGCGGGGGCCGCGTGCCAGACCAGACCTTCACCTTCTCCCCTCTTTTTTTTGGCCACGTGGCTTGTGGAACCTTAATTCCTCAACCAGGGATGGAACCCATGCCCTCAGCAGTCCTAACCACTGGACCACCAGGGAATTCCCACCTTCTCCCCTCTTTTAATGGTGCATCTTCCATTCCAAGTGTAGTGTGTTTCAACAACCAATCCGTCACTGGTTGGGAACTCCGATGCGCGGCCCAGACTCCTTTGGCAGTTGCTTTGGGCATTGTTTAGAACACATAGGTCATGATGTTACTGCATTAACCAAGTCACCCTATTTCAAGGGCAATCAGGTATCCTCGGCAATATGCCATCCCATACAGGCTTTACAGTGGCTGTTTTTTCAACGCACCCAATCTGCTGTATCTACTGAAGGGTCAGTTGCTAGGGCTTGTATCCTGGCTAGGGCATCAGCTTCTGATTGCCGGGGGATGTCAGTGCCTTATGAGCCAGGATGTGGAAGACAGTGAGGACTGCCTCAGACTCTCGCGGATGAACTCAAATGTCTTTTCACACATCTTGTACAAGGGCTGATTTCTTTTTTTTTTTTTAATTTATTTTATTTATTTTTGGCTGCACTGGGTCTTCATTGCTGCGCGTGGGCTTTCTCTAGTTGTGGTGAGCGGGGGCTACTCTTCGTTGTGGTGCACGGGCTTCTCATCGTGGTGGCTTCTCTTGTTGTGGAGCACAGGCTCTAGGCACGCGGGCTTCGGAAGTTGTGGCACGCGTGCTCTGTAGTTGTGGCTTGCGGGCTCTAGAGCGCAGGCTCAGTAGTTGTGGCGCACAGGGCTTAGTTGCTCCGCAGCCTGTGGAATCTTCCCGGACCAGGGCTTGAACCTGTGTCCCTTGCATTGGTGGGCGGATTCTTAACCACTGCGCCACCAGGGAAGCCCGAGGGCTGTTTTCTGATCAGCCATCTCTCAGCTTCCCTTTGTCCCAGCCGTAGGGTTAATCCCTTTAGAACAGCCCAACTGTTCTGAGTTCAGCCCATTGGCTGCTGCAGTTCGTTCCTGTTTCCAGCCAGATGGTGTCAGTGTTGGGCAGAATAGCAACTGCAGTCCATGTGGGTGGGTTGCCCCGACTAGACCCAACTGTATACCAGGCATCAGCGGGGATCCCTGCCCCCACCCCGCCTCTCTACAGGCTGCAGGGGACACCCCAGGTATAGAGGCAGGGGAATTTGGAGGATTACATACTCTTCAGGGCCTAGTAGCACTTGAATTTCTAGAGACAGTGGGCTGGCAGGCAGGGTGCCCCTCTGTTGCAAATGGGCCACTTAGTCAACGTGGGGGTTGAGCCATGGCAGAGGTGGGTCCATAGAACATAGTCTCAACCCCGCCCTTGATAGGAAGGGACTTTCTTACCATGATATGCTGTTCTTTCGTGAGAGGCTATAGCTGGTGGGGTGTTCTGTATACATTGCAAGGAGCTGTTGCTCTATGAGGGGTACATTGGGGTTTCTGTCCCCCCCGCAGAGCTGGGACCAAAATCCTAAGGGTGCTCTCCTCTCCTGTTGTCTCTGCCACAGTGTGTCCCGAAGTCACAGATGCATCTAACTTAAACGATTGCCCTGCTTGGGGGGTGCCCAGAGCTGCGATCAGCTTCACTAGTACTTCTTCCATCTCAAAGGCAGCTTGCTGCCCTGATCCCCGGTTCCACGGGCGCCTTCTCTTCATCAGGCGGCATAAGGGATGGAGGCACTGTGCCAGGTGGGGAATAAAAGTCCCCCCAAACCCCCAAATCCCTGCAAAGGCTTGCACCTCTTTCTTTTATATATATATATTTATTTATTTACTTATTTTTGGCTGCATTGGGTCTTCGTGGCTGCATGGGGGCTTTCTCTAGTTGTGGTGAGCGGGGGCTACTCTTCGTTGCGGTGCGCAGGCTTCTCATTGTGGTGGCTTCTCCTGTTGTGGAGCATGAGCTCTAGGCACACAGGGTTCAGTAGTTGTGGCACGTGGGCTCAGTAGTTGTGGCTCGCGGGCTCTAGAGCGCAGGCTCAGTAGTAGTGGCACACGGGCTTAGTTGTTCCGCGGCATGTGGGATCTTCCCGGACCAGGGCTCGAACCCGTGTCCCCTGCATTGGCAGGCAGACTCTTAACCACAGCACCAGCATGGAAGTCCCGCTTGCACCTCTTTCATATTCTTAGGGGTTGGATAGGCTTGTACCTAATCAATCACAGCTTCTGGAAAAATGCACGTCTTACCCCACCAAACAACTCCCCAAAACTTTACGGGGGTGCCTGTGCCTTGAATTTTCTGAGGGCTCACCACCCATCCTCGCCCTCACAGATATTCCAGCAAAGTCTGCAGAAGGTCCTGCAGCAGAGGCAAGTCTTCACATGTTAACATCATCTCATCAATGTAATGAGCCCATTTTACTGATGTGGGGAAGGAGAATAGGGACAGATCTTGGGCTACCATCCCATGACATGTGGTGGGGCTGTGCAGGTGGCCTTGAGGAAGCACTTGAAAGGTCCATTGTTGCTCCTCTCGCATGAAGGCAAATTGATGTTGTGACTCAGTGGCCAGGTGTAGACTGAAAAAAGCATTCGCTAAGTCAGGTAGCGCATGGTACGTTCCTAGGATGGCGGCCAAGGTACTGAAGGCGGTGGCACTGTTGGGCACAGACACATGGATGGGGCTTGTTCAGCTCTCCGTAGTCCACGGTTATCCGCCATAAGCCATCTGGCTTTTTCACCAGCCATACCAGGCTGTTGAACGTATTATGGGCAGAACGTACCATTCCCACTCAGTGCAGTTCTGGGATAGTTTCTTCTATTCCCTTAAGCCCCACCCACCCAGGCAATTTATATTGTTTGACAGTTTCCACTCTTCCCCGGGGATGGCAGGCTTACCGTTCCCAGTTGGTGTTCCCCTCATCACTGGTCTGATTACTCTAACCCAGAGGCAGATTCGCAGACATAGGTTTGCAGAGCTTGACCTTGTAGGATATCAATGCCCACTATGTTCTCTGGTATTAGTGATAAAAACTCTCACATTCTCTCTAGAAAAATGGTACAGATGAACCAGTCTTCAGGGCAGAAATAGAGACACAGATGTAGAGCACAAACACATGGACACCAAGGGGGGAAAGTGGCGGGGGGGTGGTGGTGGTGGTGGGATGAATTGGGCGATTAGGATTGACATGTATACACTAATATATATAAAATGGATAACTAGTAAGAACCTGCTGTATAAAAAATAAAATAAAATTCAAAAAACAAATCTCATATTCTAGGGGTGTGGAGGGGCAAGGAGAACGCCCAATTTGCTGTGTGAAAAGGACTTTCCTGACTATAACCATTTGCGCTCTATAATTCAGTGGCGCTGAGGGGGCCAGAAAACTTCTGAGGGTGACCGTGTATTACAGTACATCCGGGGAAATTCCCTGGCGGTCCAGTGGTTAGGACTCGGTGCTTTCACTGCTGTGGCCCGGGTTCAATCCCTGGTCGTGGAACTAATATCCGGCAAGCTGTGCGGCACAGCCAAAAAAAAAAAAAGGAAGGAAGAAAAAGATATTAGAGTACATCCGGCTCCAGTATCCACCAGAGCTGTACTTTTTTAAAAAAATAAATATTTATTTATTTATTTGGCTGCACCGGGTCTTAGTTGTGGTATGTGGGGTCTAGCTCCCTGACCAGGGATCGAACCTGGGCCCCCTGCATTGGGAGCGTGGAGTCTTAATCACTGGACCACAGGGAAGTCGCCAGAGCTGTCACCTTCTGTTTATTTCTGGAAGATCAACCAGTAGTGAGCTCCACAGGAGGCCTCCGATTGCCTCCAGTGGGCCTCACCTGGAAGCAGTCTTGGCCTGCATCCTATAACCTGGGCACGTGGGAGGCACCCACCTCAAATAGGAGAATCCCTGAGGCCTCTGCTGGAGCGGGCAGGGCATCAGGGATGGTAGGGCCAATCGGGCAGTTCTGAAATGTTATGCAGGTTTTAAGGCTTCCCACAGGCCAACCAACACAGCACTGGATGGCCGATGTATCTTTTCACTTGCGTTCCCAGCAGCAATGAAGTCAAACCACGTTTGTTTCCGGGTTACTTTTACCAAACCCTTTACAGCCCTTCAGGATAGCCTTTTGGCTTTTTGAGCTCCCTCTCTGTCTTGGGTCTTTCCTGCAGGCCAGTATGTAACTGTTCCTGGGATTTGTTGGTTTCCTCTAGATCAGCAACGGATTGCCCAACATCACAAATGTCTTGTCCCACAACTGGGCTCAGCGTGGATATTACTGTCTCATACCAGGTGATGGGGGCAGTCTGGAGTATCTTGGCTTTCATTCCTGCAGTGAATGTGGCCTGATCAGGACCTTCAAAGATAGGAGCACAGATGGCCTGTCTCACTCCCAACTCCCTAAGCAGTTGTTGCACCTCCTCTATAGATTTCCAGGGTCCCACATGCCCAGGGAAACCCCTCATATTGGGACAAGCCTCCCTGCAGGTTAGAATAATCTAATCTATAAGGGAGTGAGGACCTCGAGCCGCCAAGTCCTATGCAGATGCTTCAGGAGGGCCGGCTGTGTGGTGACGTTGCTCATTTTCTCTGCCTCCTGCCAGCCAGGGAAATCATCCCCACGCCCCCCAATCCCGTAGCCATACTAACCATGCTTGGATACCTTCCCTGGCCTTTTGCTGGAATTCGGCAGCTGTATCACTAATCTCAGTGGACGTTTATTCTCTCATCGTGAACGTTTCCTGAATGGGGGCTGCCCTGCTGGCTGGGATGGTCATCACCTGTTTTTCGTTTTCTTCTGCATAGGGGTCCTATGGCATGGGGAGTTTCGTGTGTTTTACTGTCAATCACCACAACACCCCCCCCCCTTCCCTCTCTTCACTTTCCTGGGGATTCCACCTCTTAGCATCCAGTCGGGCTTTGTCAAAAGCGTTTGGACCTTAATTTGAGGCAGCTCTCGAGCTCCTAGCTTTGTAAACCGCACAGTAATGTCTCCAACTATTCATCCCACTCCCCCACCCCGCCTGCCAGCCCCGAAGTGAGCAGAACAGTGGACAATGCACGTCCTTCTCTAACCTCAGCTCTTCTTCCAGCTTTTCAACTTGAGTTTCAGCCTCTAGTTAGGCATCAGTGGCCAGCGACCTGCCCACAGCAGTGGCCAGCCCACCCTGCAGACATTCATCTCCCATCTTAGCCGCGGTGCACCCGGCACAGTTCCTCAAACAGGCACATTAGACCAGCCTGCGTTTCCCAAGATCTCCCATGCAGGTGCCTCTTTCCCAAGGCCCGTTTCTTCGGTCTCCTGGCAGGCTTGCCAATGTTGATTTGTAAACTGGCCCCATACACAGAGGGCAAAGAGAGACTGAAGAAAGAGACAGCCACTCCAGATTGGTAGGTGGCAGGTTTAATAAGCAAGGGAACTTACATACGAGGCTTGTCCTGGGCAGTGCTAGAAGAGTAGATCTCTGCACCTGCACACCAGAATCTTCAAGTTTCTACAGAGGCCTTAACTGGGTTCAGTCATGTAATTCATCCAGTTGGTCGCAACAACACATTGCCCTCTCAAGTCTGCGTCCTTGAAACAGCTCCCACTGTGGGAGTCGTGGGCAGACTATATTCCAAGGACACGGGAGGGGTGAGCAGCCTCTGACTGCCTGTGTCCAGCTGGCAACTGGTCAACTGGCAGTCACGTCATCCAGATAACCTCCTCCAACAATGTCTAAGTAGGCATGTGAGACTGTGTGTCCAGATGTTTCAGGGAATTTCCTGACCGTCTTTGCGGTTTGCTTCTTCAACTGGTCCTCTCTTTAAAACCCAACTTAAGATGTGTTTGCAAGAATCCTGGTCTCAAGGCCTTTGTGGCACTAAAACTCTTCCATCCTTGACTCCAGGACCAAATGCAGCTTCTGTGGGGCCAGAGGCTTATACGCTTTGGGAGACCTCTTTAGGAATACAAAACCCACAAAATTAAGTATGAAAGCGAGCATTTATTTAGTTTGGGAAAATAAACTACAACACATTACTGTAGTGGAATCCTGGAGATTGGCTTCCCTCCCTTTTTAGATCGTCCTGGATAATTTACCCGAAATGTTTCCTGATGGCAACCTGGCTTTGTCCTCCCACGGAGATTTCCAGTTCCAGCCTCTCCAGCACTCATTAGCTTCACGGTAAACCCTCGGCACTTAGTCCCACCCCTCTCCCCCCCACCCCCGCCGCCCCCTTTTCTCCCGTCCATAGGGACCATTCTCTGGCAGCTCTACTGAGCTCACACGCAGAGCTCTCCTCCTCCTCCTCCTCTCTCTCCGTAAAAAACTGTCATATCACTGGTTCTGGGTGATGTGGAGAGCACTGCACGGGAGCCACGACACATGGCCTCTGTCCTTACCTCCCCAGATGTCCCTGGAACACACAGGGCGTCAATTTTTCCATCTGTGAAATGGGGGCTTGGACATTGTCCTGTGACCTCCCACATGAAGATCCTCAGACTGGGAGGGTGCCAGGAGGGCTCTGGGGACGCCGAAACCTAATTCAAGTGCTACCCTACGACCCCCACCTCCGTCCCCGCGATTTACGCAGGAAAGCCAGGTGTTAGTTCCGCCTTTGCCGCTGTCTCCTGAGGGACATGGCTGAAGCCAACGTCTTCTCTCAGAGTCTGAAGGGCACCCGTGTGAAACGGGCTTTCAAGTCCGCCTTGACCTACTCGACCCAGGCCCCGTGAGGTTGGGTTTTGGAAATAACTTTCCGTGTACCTCCCAAACCCCCGAGCTCTGCTCCTTATCAATGCAGGTGCCCCACCCCATAAGAAATCTCGCGAGAATCCCTCGCCGAACCAAAGTTCAGATGTTTGGCCTTTCTCAGGTTCCGTAGCTCGGAGTCGCAGCACCGGAACTAATGTTAACTGGTCGCGGCTGGGGAAGCCTTCGCGGTGGTGCAAGCGGAACCAAGGCCCGGAGGTCTCAGTAAGTAGGACCCGAGCCTGAGCGTCCCCTTTTAGTACTCTCCTCCGATTCCTTGAAGATCCTGGTGCCGCTCAGCAAGAGCGCCCAGGATTTCTGGATCCCCAGCCTTATGATTCAGGGGCTCCTGCCGAGTTTTCCCCTCTCGGGATTTCGATGCAATTCAGCAAATTCACCGCTCCGTCTGAGAAATGATAAAACCGAGATTTAGAGCACAGCCCCGAGGCGCCGTTTGCCAGGTCCCGTACCCTCCCCCGGGTTCCTCTCGATCCGCACTGGGAACGCCATCCCTGCTCCAGGTCTCCCTCTTTTGGGTCCGAGTCCTCCTACAGTCTTCGGCCTCAGACACATACCACTCAGTAACCTTCGCCTCGTCTCCCTGACTGTCCGCAGGCCTGGGCAGCATGGCCGTATTCCGGTCGGGCCTCCTGGTGTTGACAACGCCGCTGACCTCCCTGGCCCCTCGCCTGGCCCCCATTCTGACCTCGGCGGCCCGGTTGGTGAATCACACGCTCTATGTACACCTGCAACCGGGCATGTGCCTGGGCGGCCCGGCTCAGCCCCAGTCCAGCCCCGTGCAGGCCACGTTTGAAGTTATCGATTTCATCACGCACCTCTACGCTGGCGCCGACGTCCACAGGCACCTGGACGTTAGAATTCTGCTGACCAATATCCGAACCAAGAGCTTTCTCCCTCCCCTGACCGGCTCAGTCCAGAACCTGGCCCACCCGCCGGAAGTGGTGCTGACCGACTTCCAGACCCTGGATGGAAGCCAGTACAACCCAGCCAAGCAACAGCTCGAGCGTTATGCTACCAGTTGTTACAGCTGTTGTCCGCAACTGTCTTCGGTGCTCCTATACCCCGATTATGGGCCTGGAGTTCTGCCCGTGGGGTCCCTGGACGTCCCCTTACCCTCCACCATCAGCCCAGCCTCCCCCGTGGGCAGGTCTGCCAAGCAGCCAGTGCGTGGCCACCGGCGAGGTGCTGTGGGTGGCACGTTTGACCGCCTGCACAATGCCCACAAGGTGTTGCTCAGCGTCGCGTGTCTCCTGGCTCAGGAGCAGCTTGTGGTGGGAGTAGCAGACAAAGACCTGTTGAAGAGTGAGTGAGAGAGACCGAGTTAGGGCAGTCTTACCCTCCCCCCAGGCCAAGACTGAGGAAGGGTGGGGCCATCCGTTACTTCCCACCACTCCCAAATGTCACAGTGCCTGGCACTCAGTTTGCACGGAGGGAATTTTGTTAAATGAATGAATGCAGCTTTCTAGGTGTGTGGTCTAGTCACCATTCAATCAGGATCCCCCAAATGTGTAGCCAAGGAACCTGCACTTTTAAACAAATTCTCCAGGTGATGAATCCTAAAGTTTGAGTCCCAGGGAATAAATGGATGAGTAAGTTGTAGGTAGCAGTGCCACAGGCGGTCAGAGGAGCCTCTCGGAATTCTCTGGCTCTTGGAATTCTCCATCTGACTCTGGTGCCTCCTGGCACTGCTAGTTCTCTGCACACGTGCCAGCCCTTGCAGCTCTATTGTGCTTGCCTGCTGCCTCCTCATAGCTCCCCCGTCACAGACCACTGCCCAGCTCCCCTCTGGAGATAGGATGCTTAGGGACGCTCTCCCCTAAACTGGCCCACACTCTTCCTCCCCAGTAAAAAGATCTCACTGTTCTTCTGGGCTCCTTCCCCAGGCAAGTTGCTCCCTGAGCTGCTCCAACCCTACGCAGAACGCGTGGAACATCTGAGTGAGTTCCTGGTGGACATCAAGCCCTCCTTGACTTTTGATATCATCCCCCTGCTGGACCCCTATGGGCCCGCTGGCTCTGACCCCTCTCTGGAGTTCCTGGTGGTCAGCGAGGAGACCTATCGTGGGGGGATGGCCGTCAACCGCTTCCGCCTTGAGAATGTAACCCCTGAGGGAGACTGGCAGAGGGAGTGGATGGGGATGGGGAAGGCCACTGGGGGCTGTTGGAAGTACATGACCCCAGAGGAGGGAAGAGAGGGCTCAAGGTGGTGGGAAGAGGCAAGGAGGAACTTCCCAGCTTGCCCTCCGAGGCAAGCTCTACCTCTGGGTAGGCAGGGGAGGATAAGGCGATAGATTTGTCCTCATCTCACCCCTCCTTCTCTCTCCTCACTCTTCCTTTGCCTCAGGACCTGGAGGAGCTCACCTTGTACCAGATCCAGCTGCTGAAGGACCTAAACCACAAGGAAAACGAAGAGGACAAAGTCAGCTCCTCCAGCTTCCGCCAACAAATGCTGGGAAACCTGCTCCGGCCTCCACATGTAAGCCTAACCCACCTGCCTCCCACCCCTTCCCCTGCATGGGTGGGCTGGGAATGCTGGAGAGGAGAGACTGAAGGGTTCAGCCTCAAACCTGAGTCTGGGGACCCTAGTAACTGTGGGATTCCCTCTTATCTACCCATAGAAGAGGCCAGAGCTCCCCCCAGGTTTCTACGTGATTGGGCTGACGGGCATCAGTGGCTCTGGGAAGAGCTCAGTAGCTCAGCGGCTGAAGGGCCTGGGGGCATATATTATCGACAGTGACCACCTGGGCCACCGGGCCTATGCCCCGGGTGGTCCTGCCTACCAGCCTGTTGTGAAAGCCTTTGGAACAGGTAATAACTGGGGAGGGCTGGAGGTGGCCTGAAGTGAGGAGATGGCTGGCCTCCTTGCCCAATCCTCTGTCTCTGTCATCCAGATATTCTCCATAAAGATGGCATTATCAACAGGAAGGTCCTAGGCAGCCGGGTGTTTGGGAACAAGGTAAACACACACCTCTCCAAGGGCTCTGCAGCTGCTGCTAGACCCAGAGGTTGGGACCCAGTGGACCTCTCTGGTCTGGCCCAGAATGCCAGTTTCCACTCAACTGTTCCCAACTGCCTCCTCCCTCGGGCTGGCTCCATCTCATCCGGGGGAGGGTAAACTCTGCCCACCCCTTCCATTCCCTTTCTCAGAAGCAGCTGAAGATGCTCACGGACATTATGTGGCCAGTTATCGCAAAGCTGGCCAGAGAGGAAATGGAGCAGGCTATGGCTGAGGGTGAGTGAGCAGCCCAAGGGAACAGCTAAGCAGAAGCTCCCTCGGGAGCGTTCCCACCCTAAATCAGACCATCCGCTTTCTCTGGGACTGTGTTTCCTTGGCTCTCTGACTGGTAGCAGGTGGCAAGGTGCTGCTGGCAGTGACTGGGGTCTCCCCACAGGAAAGCAGGTGTGCGTGATTGATGCCGCCATGCTGCTCGAAGCAGGCTGGCAGAACATGGTCCATGAGGTGTGGACCGTTGTCATCCCTGAGACTGAGGTATCTGGATCCCACCCCCTACTCTATCCCCACTGTAGCCCGCATCCTGCTCTGAACCGGTGGGCTGATGAATGCCTTGTCTGCCCAGGCTGTACGACGCATTGTGGAGAGGGACGGCCTGAGTGAGGCTGCGGCCCAAAGCCGGCTGCAGAGCCAGATGAGTGGGCAGCAGCTTGTGGACCAGAGCCACGTGGTGCTGAGCACCTTGTGGGAGCCACATGTCACCCAGCACCAGGTTGGTGCCCAGGAAAAGGCTGGGTTGTGGGGAGGGAGTCTCCAGTGGATGCTTGTATGACCCTGTCCTCTTTTCTTCCCAACATTCTGGCCTGTCCAAAGGTGGAGAAAGCCTGGGCCCTCCTGCAGAAGCGCATCTCCGAGGCACCATCAGGCCCATGACTAACAATGAGTCCTCTGTGGGGCCAAACTGACCCCTGGAGCTGACAAGAGATCCAGTGATGATGGCGAATTGGGGCCTTGAAGCTCACCCTAGCTGGGGCCTAGAGGGCTCTGTGCTAAGCTGGGCGGGGCCTGGCTGGGCCTGCTGGACACAGGAAGCCTACCCAGCTTGCCAGTGTTTGGCCAACACTGAGAATGTGGCTCTTGGGGGAGCATCCGTCCTCGCTTTTGCCCACAGGCCTGTGGCACCCGTGGTGGGCTGGAGCCAGGGCAAACACTGAAACTTGTTGCAGAATTAAAGGTGAACGTTGCTAGGTGCTGCCTGTATGGCGCTTACTTCCTGCTCCAGTGCCTTTGGGTATCTTTGCGACCCTTTCGCCACAAGTGCAGGGCCCAGGCCCGAGCTGTAAGCCAGGAACGCAGTGGTTAAGAGCATGGCTTTTGAAGCTAGCCAGACTGAGGCCAGTCTTGGCCCTATCACTGACTAGCTGTGTGCTTTTGGATACGTTTTGGACTTTGTAGGTACCTCAGTTTGCTTAGCTTACAAAGTAGCATGACTTGGCCAACAGGCTCTTTGAAAGCGTCAATTCCACAACTATCCTGCCAGACTTGGGCTGGGCGTTGCAGGAACATCCTACAAGAAGCCACGCGGGGCTTCTGGCCTCACAGAGGTTGCACCCCGGAGGGGTCGGACGAGGTGGCCAAGACTGCAGGTCCGGGAAACTCGTCCTGGTCCTCGGAAGCTGGCTGGCCTCGGCAGTGCGCGTGCGCGCAACTCTGCGACACTGCGTACAAGCCTTTTGCGGGGAGCCCGTTTCACCGAATGTGCTTCATGTCGCGGCGGCTAGGACGCCTGCCCTGAGGAAGGGCAGGGACGGGCGGGTAGGACGGCCCCAAGACCGCCGGTATCAGCCCCGACACCAAGCCGGACTCCAGCACTCCACCGACCGCAGCGGGTGGGGGGGTGGAGGGGCGTCTTCCGGGTCGCGCATGCGCAGCCTCCCCGCCCCGCCCCCCGCCTCTGGGCCGCGGGTTGGTGGGTTTGGGTCACGTGGGCGCGCATCGCCGCTTCCTCGCCGCAGGGGGCCAGCCCACGGGCAGGTTTCCGGTTCGGTGGGTCGGAGATGACGGAGCCGGGCGCCTCTCCGGAGGACCCCTGGGTCAAGGCAAGCCCCGTGGGCGCGCACGCCGGCGAGGGGAGGGCGGGTCGGGCTCGTGCACGTAGGGGGTCCGGAAGACGAGGGGACTCCCTGAAGTCCCCAGAGCTACTCCCGCTCTCCGGGCCCCGGGGCTGCAGAGAAGACAGCTCTCACCCCGCGTGTGCCAAGGTGGGAAGACAACTGAGGCGTGTGCGCGCGGGTGTGAGGGGACGGGGTTGGAGGGCTGGGGGTGTGGAGTGGGCGGACGGGGTCCTGCCGAGGGGTGGCGCTCCTGCGGCCTAGCCACTCTTGGCTCTGGGGGAATCCTGCGGCTGCCCGCGCACCCCAGGGGTGTGTGTGTGTGTGTGTGTGTGTGTGTGTGTTTGTACACGCGCGCAGGGGCGGAGGTCTGAACGGGCTTCTCCCTTGCTCGGTGCCGCAGGTCGAGTATGCGTACAGCGACAACAGCCTGGACCCCGGTGAGTGCGTCCCCCACCGTCTGCAGCTCTGGAGGAACACTCCCATTTCAGCCCTATAGATTTAAGTGGCCTTGCTAGCCACACCTGAGCACAGTCCACTGCCCGTGAGCTGAGCGGGCCTGAGCAGCGAGGGAGGAGGAGCTGGAGGACAGGGGCAGGAAGCATCCAAGGGTGACACCTAGTTCCCTATGTCCTGGAGCAGGGACGTGATGGAAGTAGTGACAGTTGGTCACTCACCATCATCACGCCCCGATGTCACTTTGTGAGCCAGGAGGTATCACTGCAGGCCTGTGGAGCAGAGTAGACACTAGAGACAGGAGCACTGCGAAATGGCACGACAGGAAGTGGGTGGCCCAGTATGGCTGGCTTTTGGGTTGAAGGGGAGAGGTCAGTATTTAAGGCCCAGGAAGCCATTATGCCCCTAGCAGGGCCCCTCCCTCTATCCTACCCTTAGTGATTGGGGCCTCTCTTTTCCAGGGCTTTTTGTAGAAAGCACCCGCAAGGGGAGTGTAGTGTCCAGAGCTAATAGCATCGGTTCCACCAGTGCCTCTTCTGTCCCCAACACAGGTAGGCAGCAACGTACCCCCCACTCGGGGGAACCAGATATGCCTTCATTTTAGTATCTTTCCTAGACAGGGCAGCTCCAGCCATCCACGTGGAGGCGCTGGAACCCTAGTGCTAGAAGCAGGGTATTGCCATCTCTCACCTCATCTGGGATATTAGGTTCTTGTATCTATCTGCCATCTCTGGGTACCAGGTTTTTCTTCCCAGCTGGGGAAAAGTGGGCTAGATGGGCCCCACTGGGCCCCAGAATGACCTCTTCCTGCCCCCAACTCTGAGCGTAGACGACGAGGACAGCGATTACCACCAGGAATCCTACAAGGAGTCTTACAAGGACCGGCGGCGGCGAGCACACACTCAGGCTGAGCAGAAGAGGAGGGATGCCATCAAGGTGATTGGGGATGCCTGCACCTCAGCCAGCGCAGGAGGGCGCTGCACACTTCAGATCCACTCTGCCTTGACCCCGTCAGGCAGTCCCAAGCAGGCTTGGGGGCAGCTAGTCTAGGCCCTGGACATGAACTTCTCCCTCCTTCCCACTCCCTTTGAGTGAGTGAGCATGGAACTTGGTATCATGGAAGAAAAACTTTGTGCCCATTTGCCTTAACCCCTTAGTTAAGGAACCCATGTCCCCTGCTGTCTCCACAGAGAGGCTATGATGACCTGCAGACCATCGTTCCCACCTGTCAGCAGCAGGACTTCTCCATTGGCTCCCAAAAGCTCAGCAAGGCCATCGTTCTGCAGAAGAGTATGGCCAGGAGAGCACTGGAGGGCTTGGAGCCAAGGGGGCTGTGAAGGCTAGTGCCTCAGAGCCGCTTTTGGCCTGGCCCTGGTGGGGTGGTTGTAACAGGAGAGGTGGGGTCTGGGGGAAGGGGAGACACAATCAGCCTGGTCCTTCTGGTTGTGCCCACCCCCTCTTCCCTCCCCCACTCCAGCCATTGACTACATCCAGTTTTTGCACAAGGAGAAGAAAAAGCAGGAGGAGGAGGTATCCACGCTACGCAAGGACGTCATGGCTCTAAAGATCATGAAAGTGTAAGGGGGGTGCTGGGCTGGGGGAACCAGGGCTTCTGGTTCTGAGGGGACTCTGAGGCCCCTTCAGTTCACGCCCTTCCCTTTGTTCAAAGGCCACATCAGATAATATTCTCACTCTCTCATGTGGTAGGCAGGACTCTATCCCAACTGTAGCAGATACTCTGGAAACGCCTGTGGGATTAATGAAGGGAAGGCTGGAGAGGGTGGGTCACCACTGCTGACCTAGAAGCAGTATCTAGCTGATGTTGAATACCTCCCCAAGGCTCTCTGGGAATCTCCTTCCCAGGGGAGTACGTAGGGTAGCGCTATTCTTCCTGGGCCGGTGGAGCTGCTGCAGCCCCTTAGCCCTGGCCTGTTCGCTCTCAGGAACTATGAGCAGATTGTGAAGGCACACCAGGACAACCCCCATGAGGGGGAGGACCAGGTCTCTGACCAGGTGAAGTTCAACGTGTTTCAAGGCATCATGGACTCCCTCTTCCAGTCCTTCAATGCCTCTATCTCCGTGGCAAGCTTCCAGGAGCTGTCGGCCTGTGTCTTCAGCTGGATTGAGGAGCACTGTAAGCCTCAGGTATGGGGCAGCCGTGGACACGGGGCTGGGGGTCTTCCCACAGGCACAGTGGCCCAAGCTGTTGTTTGTTCAGAGAGACAGGGTAGCAGGTTTTAGGTTTCTTGAGGTTATTTCTACAACTTTCAGTATTCTTGTTTCCCCCTTTGCTTTCTAGCCCAGTTTTTCCTGTTAAGGTTTCATTTGGCAAGAAGGATTGGAGCACTCACTAATGCAAGGCCTAGCTCTTGGCCTTTGTTTCACCCACATAGTGGCAAGTAATGGCAGCCTCAGGCATTCCTCCTCGGCCGCCCAGCAAGTAAGCCCCGATCACTTGCAGCAGACTTACTTGGGGTTTTTGGAAAGATTCCTGGCCCCCACCCCCAGGCCCACTAAAGTAGCTTTCCATGGGGTTTCTAATTATTATTTGTAATGGAGAGTGTGTTAATGGTTGCACCGAGTCTTCCATTTTTGAGGCCTGGTTGCTTTTTCTGAGGCTTGACTTGTATCTGAGATTCTCACGTTTTTGTTTCCCAACATTTTTTTCAATGTAATTTTTAAAAGTTACACTCCATTTACACTTATTACAAAAAACATTGGCTGCATTCCCCATGTTGTACAATACCTCCTTGCAGCCTTACACCCAGTAGTTTGTACCTCCCACTCCCCCACCCCCCACTGGTAACCACTAGTTTGTTCTCTGTATCTGTGAATCTGCTGCTTTTTTGTTATATTCACTAGTTTGTATTTATTTAGATTCCACATATAAGTAATGTTATACACGTATATGTGGAATCTTTCTCTGACTTACTTCACTTAGCATAACGCCCTCCAAGTCCATGCATGCTGCTGCAGATGGCAACATTTCATTTTTCTCTTTGGCTGAGGAGTATTCCATTGTGTGTGTGTGTGTGTGTGTGTGTGTGTGTGTGTGTGTACCACATCTTCTTTAGCCATTCATCTTGGTTTTTTGCAGGGTTTTTTGGGTACTTTTAAAAATTTTATTAAAGTACAGTTGATTTACAATGTTGTGTTAATTTCTGCTGTACAGGAAAGTGACTCAGTTATGCATACATATAATCTTTTTCATATTCTTTTCCATTATGGTTTCTCATGAGATATTGAATATAGTTCCCTGTGCTCTACAGTGGGACCTTGCTGTTTATGCATCCATTCTATATACAGAAGTTTGCCTCTGCTAATCCCAAACTCCCACTCCTTCCCTTCCCTACCTCCCCCACCCCCGCAGCCTCAAGGCTCTTCTCTGTGTCTGTGAGTCTGTTTCTGTTTCATAGAGATGTTGATTTGTGTCATACTTAGATTCCACATATAAGTGCTATCATATGGTATTTGTTTTTCTTTCTGATCTACTTTGCTTAGTATGATAATCTCTAGGTCCATTCATGTTGCTTCAGATGGCATTATTTCATTCTTTTTTTAAGGCTGAGTAGTATTACGTTATATATATATATATACACCACATTTTCTTTATCCGTTCACCTGTTGATGGATGCTTAGGTTGCTTCCGTATCTTGGCAGTTGTAAATAATGCTGCTGGAACATTGGGTTGCATATATCTTTTCGAATTAGTGTTTCTATTTTTTTTTGGATATATACCTGGGAGTGGAATTGCTGGATCATATGGTAGCTCTATTTTTAGTTTTTTGAGAAACCTCCATACTGTTTTCCACAGTGGCTGCACCAGTTTACATTCCCACCAACAGGGTGCAAGGGTCCCCTTTCCTCCACATTTGTTATTTGTGTTCTTTTTGATGATCACCATTCTTACAGACGTGAAGTGATATCTCATTGTGGTTTTTTGTTTTTCTGGCTGCGCTGGGTCCATTGTGGCATGCAGGTTCGTCTTCATTGCAGCGCATGGGCTCAAGCTCACGGGCTCAGCAGTTGTGGCGCTTGGGCTTAGTTGCCCTGTGGCATGTGGGATCTTAGTTCCCCGACCAGATCTTACCCGCGTCCTCTGCATTGGAAGGCGGATTCTTAACCACTGTGCCACCAGGGAAACTCACCATACTGTTTTGATTACTGTAGCTTTGTAGTATAGTCTGAAGCCAGGGAGCATGATACCTCCAGCTCTGTTCTTTCTCAAGATTATTTTGCCTATTCGGGTTCTTTTGTCTTTCCATACAAATTTTAAAATTATTTGTTCTAGTTCTGTGAAAAATGCCATTGGTATTTTGACAGGGACTGCAATGAATCTGTAGATTGCCTTGGGTAGTATGGTCGTTGTAACAATATTGATTCTTCCAGTCAAAGAACATGGTATATCTTTCTGTCCGTGTCATCTTCAATTTCTTTCCGTCAGAGTACAAGTCTTTTACCTCCTTAGGTAGGTTTATTTTATTCTTTCTAATGTGATGGTAAATGGGATTGTTTTCTTAATTTTTCTTTGATACTTAAATGCAAGAGATTTCTGTACATTAATTTTATACCCTGCAACTTTACCAAATGCATTGCTGAGCTCTAGTAGTTTTCTGCTGGCATCTTCAGGATTTTCCATGTTTAGTATTGTGTCATCTGCTAACAGTGATATTTTACTTCTTCCTTTCCAATTTGGATTCCTTTTATTTCTTCTCTGATTGCCATGGCTAGGGCTTCCAAAACTATGTTGAATAAAAGTGGTGAAAGTGGGCATCCTTGTCTTGTTTCTGATCTTAGAGGAAATGTTTTCAGCTGAAAGCATGTCCCAACATTTTTATTGTGAAACACTGTAAACATACTGCAGCATTGAGAGAATTTTATAATGAACACTCATATATCCCCCCCCAAAGTTTACCATTAACCTTTTTGTATTTGCTTTATCACATAGTAATGCATCTCTCCATCCCTGACTGACTCCATCCTGTTTTGGGGGCATTTGCAAACTGTGGACATCAGTGCTTCCCAGGTTTTTTGTTTTAACTGTACTCTAAAGAGCACACCTGGTTCAGGCAGGCATCACTGAGCAGCTCTGTGCCCTCCGTGAGCATGATCTCTCTCTTTCTCTGCTGCCCCTACCAGACCCTACGGGAGATTGTGATTGGTGTTCTACATCAATTGAAGAACCAGCTTTACTGACCAGCTCTTGGAACCTGCAGAACAGCCAACAAGAGGCCTTGAGTCTCCTACTTGGCCGTGGAGCCACTGGGCTTATGAGATTGGACTGTGACACTGCACACCAGTCAGCTGCTTTCTCCTCAGTGTTTGGCTCCCCAGCTCCCCCTCCCCCTCAGCCCCATCTTCAGTGGGGCTGGGGAGGGGGGAAGGTTATTATGAAAGCTTTGATTAATTTATTATACTGACCATAGATCTCAAACCTACCTAGTCTTTCCCCCTCCCCATAGAAGTCCTCGGGATGGGGTCTGCTCTGGGAACCCTAGAAAGCTCCTGGCCTCTCCCTTTGTCTAGGCCTCAGGTTTCTGCTCCTGTTTGGTAACTACCATTTGCCTGTTCTGGTCTCTCTGGCAACCTTTAGCCTGAGTCTGGCCACTTTGGCAGTAGTTGGATGGGAAGAAAGGAGGAAGGGAAAATGCTCTCACAGCCATGAAGGGTGAAAGGTGGCCTCATGCCTAGGCTAGGGCTGCCTGGTCAGCCCAAGGTGAGGCCAGAGCTTTCTCTGGCCAGCTCAGGGCAGGGCTGCCAGGTTCCTGCCCTTGCCTCCTACTCTGGGTGGTGGAGGGAAGCAACCTCCTCACCCACTCCTGCCCTCTGTGTCCCCACAGGCAGTAGCACTGCACAGCAAAGTCAAATGTGACACAACACTACATATTAAATTTTTTAATTTTTCTAAACACCAACAATGCAATTTTGCTAAAGTTACAATTTTGGAAAACTGGTCTCAAGACCACTCCCAGGCTTTCTGTCAAGTGTATCTGGGTCTCTACCATCTCAGTGCTGCCTGCATTTCTCCCAGGACTTAGGGTGGGGTGAAGGTGGGTAGAGAAGATTTTCTAAAGGTCTCCTGGAGTGTAGAGCCCAGGAGAGTCCTGGGTGAGGCCCTGGGCTCCTTGAATGCTGTGCATAGTAGCCTCTCCCTGCCCTTGTCCCCCAAGCTCTCTTTTGCCTTCCTCAGGTTTGATATCTGGGAGGTTTGATTATCCAGAGGAAATTAAATATTTTTATATCAAATTATATTACAATAAATATTGCCAAATGCTTTCCTTTTGCATTGTTCCCCATCTAACTAACTGTTAAGTTCAGGCAGTCAAAACGTGGATGACGAAATGAGTGAAACCATCCTCTCTGGGCCACCAGTGCTCCACCCAGTACTTTGGTGTGTGCCCAAAAGCGGACAGCAGCAGGAACAACAAAAAAAGCTGACCTAAACAAGGCAGCCAGTCCAGGACATCTGTGTTCCCAGGCCTGCCGGAGGGCCTCAGGGATCTGGGAGCTTGAGGTTGTAATCTTCATCTGTCTCTATCCCAACTTCTTCCTGCGGTGGAGGGGCAGCAAGACAAGTGAATGAGACCTCCCTGGACGCAGGCCCCAGGGGAGCAAGGAAGGGAGAACATCACTTACAAAAAACTGCTTCTTGCTCTTGGGGTATCCTTCAAGGATTGCATCAGACAGCTCTGTTGCCTGACAAGAAACAAAACCGCCCCCTTTCAGATGGGCAGTACTCGGCTTGCCTGACGAGTCCATGATACCCCCGGTGGCTGCTGCTGTCCAGGGCCCGCCTAGAGTTCCCCCGCACTTACCATCCTCTTGCGCTTCCTCCACTCCTTGCAGTACCTCTGCCTCTCTCTGTACACCTAGACAGGGAAACAGGTTCCTCTGACCCCACAGCAGCCGCTGGGGTCGACCCCAGCCCCACAGCAGCCGCTGGGGTCGACCCTCCTCACTTTGAACCTGCACAGGCAGCCCTCCCTGCTCCCCACTCCCTCCCCACCCACCTGCTCTTTCTCTTCTGGAGTCACGTGGTTGGTGGCCGCTTTGATGTTCTTCAGTCTCTCTGTGTAGCCAGCACATTCCTTCTTTAACTCCTGGATCTCTTTCTGCATCTCCGCTGTGGTCAGGGCACTAGCTAACTCCTTCAGCTCTAAAACCACATCCCCCGGAGAGGTCACTGGCTACCCTGAGGTAGGAGACCAGGCCTCCACCTTGCTCTGGGCTCTATACACAGGGTCCAGAATGGGTCCCATATTCTGGAAATCCTCAAGAGAGATTAAGGCTTACAGAATTGTCGGTTTATTCTAGTTTTCTTTCCTTCCCCATCTACAAATAGTCGAGGGGAATGAGTCTGAGTAGACTGTTAGCTGTAGTCAGTTAAAGCAGCAGAGTAAAGGGAAGTGTGGGAACCGTATACTGGTACTCACAGCAGGGAAGGCAAATGCCTGACTTGCCCACTTGTCTTCAAAAGCCATTAGTTGTTAGACATTGATTTTAAGGTAATGCTTATGACAGCCCAGCAAAGGGATCTTTGCTGCAAGAAGACAACACTGCAGTCAACAAACCCTTCACTTGGTAATTCCTGACCTCGGACTGACCCTGACACTAGGGGTTCCTTCTGGGGGTTGCCCAGTCCTACCAGCCTCCATGTGGCGGCAGCCCTGCTGCAAGCTCTGCACCTTAGCAGTGAGGGCCACGATTTTGGCATCCAGGACTTGGAGGTCAGCATCACTGGCCGTGTCAAACTGTTCCTGCCAGAGACAAAAGGAAAAACAGAAGCAGGCTGATGGGAGAAGCAAGAAGGGAACCCACGTTTGGGAAGGCCACATTCATACACACTCGCGAACCTGGGCCTGGGAAGATAGTGAGAGGGTACTTTCGAGCAGTCAGTTCAGTACCAGTCCACTCAAAAAGCTGTAAAAGAACAAGTTGAAACCTGATACTCGTCCTAAGGGGTTTTGAGGTGCAGGATACTGAACAACAGGACAGAAATATCTTTCAGGTTACCGGCAAAACCACTCACTGGGCTGAAGGAGTAAAGGAACATTCTTCTCAAGGTGATGATACCTAATTATGGGTTTCCACAATAGGAAGAATCTGGACAGGTGAAGAGGCATGGTGGGAGGTATTTAGATAAAGGAAACCAGTGAAGTCTGAGGAACCTCTTGCATGAGACCAGCAGCTAAAAAAGGCCTGTGCTGGGGCTCAGTGGGGTCTTGTCAGTGGTGACGGGAAGCAGAATGGAAAGGATGGGAATACCAGCCCAGGCAGTTTGGATTCTACATTCAGGTGAGGTAAACCATTAGGGCAGGAGGCAGCAAACTACAGCCTACAGGCCAAATCCTGCCAAATGCATGTTTTTGAAAAAAACTTATGGAAACGTAGCCACATCCACTTGCTTACATATTGTCCATGGCTGGTTTTGCTCTATGGTGGCAGACTTGAGTACTAGTGACAATTGTGTAACTGGGACAAGAGACCATCTAACCTGCAAAGCATAAAAATATTAACTGGCCCTTTACAGAAAAAAAAAAAAAATCTGCCAACTTCTTTAAGGGATCTTCAATAGAGCAGTAATATAATGAAATCTATTTTGGGATAATTAGCCTTGACGGTGGATGTTAAATCCTGTGGGGTTACTGAGTAAAGGAAGATGAGAAATGGGGTCTGCCCCAGAACAGCTTCAGTTTTGTGAGGGAGACAAGTGAAAAGACAATTACAATAGAGTGTGCCTCAAAAGAGGTAAGTGCCCGAAGAAGGCAGTTAGCTCATAGCATTCAGGGAAGGTTTCTGGAGGTGATGCCCTGCGTGAAATCCTAAGGGATGAGTAAGAGTTAGCCGGGCAAAGAGAAAGAAGGGACTCAAAAACTCTGAGCAGAGGAAGGACAATGAGCAAAGGCCACAGGAGTAAAACACATCTAAATGGTCCAGTATTGATGAATGGAGAAGTAACAGGGACAGGAGAGGCTAGAGGCAGGCTGGGGCCAGGTCTCCAAGTGCCTTTCATCTGTTCTAGGGAGCACTAGAGTTTTCAGTAGGGAAACAGCATGACTAGATTTGTACGTACATAGGTTATTCTGGCTGCAATGTTTAAGATATGTTTAAGGAGGCCAGGAGTTAGAAGGATATTGCAGTAGATGAGGAGCACCTAAACTAGAGCAGTGGTGGCAGCTGGAAAAGGAGAGGATGGATTCAAGAAGAGGAAAACAACTGGACTTGATGGCTGACTAGGCATGTGAAATAAGGGAAGTTAAGAATGATTCCCCGGGACTTCCCTGGTGGCGCAGTGGTTAAGAATCTGCCTAACAATGCAGGGGACACAGGTTTGATCCCTGGTCTAGGATGATCCCACGTGCCACAACTACTGAGCCTACGTGCTGCAACTACTTAAGTCCACGCACCTAGAGCCTGTGCTCCGCAACAAGAGAAGCCACCGCAATGAGAAGCCCACACACCGAAACGAAGAGTAGCCCCCACTCGCCGCAACTAGAGAAAGCCCGCACGCAGCAACGAAGACCCAATGCAGAAATAAACGAATGAATGAATGACTCCAGGAACATCCCTGGTGGTCCAGTGGTTAAGAATCCGCCTTCCCATGGACATATATACACTACCAAACGTAAGGTAGATAGCTAGTGGGAAGCAGCCGCATAGCACAGGGATATCAGCTCGGTGCTTTGTGACCGCCTGGAGGGGTGGCATAGGGAGGGTGGGAGGGAGGGAGACGCAAGAGGGAAGAGATATGGGAACATATGTATAACTGATTCACTTCGTTATAAGGCAGAAACTAACACACCATTGTAAAGCAATTATACCCCAATAAAGATGTTAAAAAAATATATATATATACTCATTTTCTTCAAAAAAAAAAGAATCCGCCTTCCAATGCAGGGGACGGGGGTTCGATCCCTGGTCAGGGAACTAAGATCCCACGTGCGGGTGGGTGGGGGGCAATTAAGCCCCCCCACCGCAACTAAGACGCAATGCAGCCAAAATAAGCAAATAATAATAATAATAATAAAGAATGACTCCCCGGTCTCTGGCCTGGGTGAAGAGTGATTCCATTAAGGGAGAAGAATACAAGAGGAGCCAGTTTAGGGGAGAGATGAGGCATTCTACTTTGGCAATATTGATTCTGAATGGCCTGAAAAGCATCCAGGTGAGGGGGGTCTGGGCTGGAGATACAAAGTTAATGTCACATGTGTTTACGGAAGGCGGTGGAGACAGAAGGAAAATAATTTGGAAGACGGTGGTTCTCATCTAGATGATAGGGAATAAGAACTTCCAAGGATAAATGGATCTCGATAGCAACAACTCAGGATCTTCTGTCCTCTATCATATTTCAAGTCTGGAAATCTCGTGAAGTTTGGATGACAGCAAAGGGGGTCCACACTTTGACTTAAAGGCTGGCTGGGACCCTTTTATTGGCCTAAGACCGGTGAATTTCACAGGATGCTTCAATTCTCCCAAAGAGAGTTCATACCAGGGACTGATTCACCTAATGCCGGACTCTCCCACACGTGCTAATCTGCACGTTTCCCTCACCTGGTCAGCAAAGTATATTTTCTGCTTGCCGTACATCTTCTCTTTGATCTTGCCTTGTTGGGCCAGCTGGTCCAGCGCCTTCACCACCGCCTGGCAGAGGGGAGGGGGCGGAGAAGTCGGGGGAGTGACTTCGGGCCGGGCTGGGGAATGTCACCAATGAGGCGGGAAGCGCCCGAAGAGCCTTAGGAAGCCCAAGGCTAGAATGGCAGCCTCGGGAGGGGAGGAATCCAGGCAGATTCAAGGGGTCCCAGGGGAGGAATCCCAGGAGAGGGTCCTCACCGCCTTGCCCAGTCCGTGTTCCCGCTGCAGGTTCCCGAACACGTCCTGGGCGCTGTAGGGCCGGTTCTGCTCCTGTAGGTACCTCAGCAGGATCCCGGAGGCTACGAAGAGAGACGAGGAGGGGAGGGGTTCCCTCAACCGACCCCTGCCCGCCCTTCTCCCAGGCCTCCCGGCGCCCACGGCCCTTACCTCCCGCCACGGCCCTTACCTCCCGCCACGGCCCTTACCTCCCGCCACGGCTTCCGCCCGGCCTTTACTCATGTCCTTTACCGCCACAAAACTCTGAAAGCCGGAAGTTGAAGTTGCTCGGGGCAACAGCTCCTTCCGGCGATGAGCCGGGCTGGCCTCAAGTGGTGATTGGCGGAGGGAAGCCTTCGCGAGGAGCGGAGCAGCCCTTCCCGGACACCGTGTTTCAGCTCGGCCGGGAACTCGGACGCCTACGTCTCGCCGGCCGGGTCCCGGCCTCTGCCGGGGAGGCGGGGCGCGCGCTTCGAACCTCTCACTTACTCCTCTCGGAACCAGGGCTGTAGGGAATCACGCGCTGATGTTTCGGGACCCAGTTCTAGCGGCCGCTGAGCACTCGTGACCTTGAATTGGGCTGAGTATTCGAACGGAAAGAAACCTCAGCATCACCTCCCGCTGGGCAAGCGACTTGCTCAAGGTCACAGGGCTAGTTACCTACGGACGTGTCCCCTCCCACGGCCCAAACCTTTCAGTCGGTTTTTCTCATTTTTTGTAAAACGGCAACAAGAGGTGTTTGCAGGAGGGGAGTTATGAAGACAATAGAAGGGGTAAGCGCCCTGGAAAGAATAACGCTGCCTTAATTTGCCCGTTACCGAGCTTCGCACACAGGGGGCGCTCAGCACATGCTGTGGTTGAAGGTAGGGTTGGGAGGCGCTGCTCTTAAGCCACAATGCTTGTAGAAGTTTCCTCTTGGCCGAGACAATCTTATGGCAACACCTGGCAGGTGCTTTCCACTCCTGCCCACATCGGCCAATGGGACAAAGCCTGAAATAAGTATTTCTAGTTTCTGAGGTCAGCTGAAGGCCAAAGAGCAGCTGTTGAGTTGCAGGTTCAAACAATCCAGAGGGCCACGGTGCTAATGTTAAAAGCTTCTATTACCTAAAATCTCATTAGCCATTGAAACCTATGCTTGTCTTCACACGTTTAGGGGACAATATTATGAATCAGAAATGACGGAACTGCAGGCTAGATGCCAGCCGAGAGTGCCGGTTATGCTCACATCTGGGCTCTCCTGGAGAGGGGAAGTAGCCTCCCACCATGGTGATTGTTCTGGCCATCACAGAAGGAAAAACAGGGGTGGGCAGGTGGGTCCCTCACACATGGGCTTCCTCTTTTGAGGCTATCACCTCCTCAAATTAATATCATCTCAGATTAACAAGACCTATCAAAGGATAAGGCACCATTCAACATCAGTCTCTTAAAAGATTGTTCTCATACAAGATTTATTCCCCAGCACCCCTCCCTCCCTCATCCCCATCCCAATTCACAGTGGAGGACTAAGGAGATTCAGAGCAGGATCCACAGGTACAAGAAACACCTTCCAAAGATTTTGCTCTCCTTCCTTCCCTCCCTCTTGCCAATTTCCAAGGCCTGAAGCTAAACACACTCATGCAAACACACAAAGTCCCACTCCTTTCCCACACCTGTTTTTTCCACATCAGAGCTCACTTGTAAGACATCTGGGCTCTGGGAAGAGAGAAGGTATCCAAAGTCTGTTTGAGAACACTAAAGTGGGGAGAGGCCGTTATCCTAACCTTCCACAAAGGGAAGTGACTATGAATCAGACACCTAGCTCTTCTCCCTTCTCACCGTTGACTATTTTCACTCCTTGGCCTCTACCTTGTCCATCAACCAAGAGCAAAC
The DNA here is from genome assembly GCF_964270905.1 of Leucopleurus acutus. Taxonomy (NCBI): domain Eukaryota; kingdom Metazoa; phylum Chordata; class Mammalia; order Artiodactyla; family Delphinidae; genus Leucopleurus; species Leucopleurus acutus. The sequence goes on along the minus strand of NC_139161.1, from coordinate 19,124,511 downwards.
ATGTTAGCACACTCCCACCTGCAGCACGTGAAAATGGGCTCTGTCCAACATCCCTCACCCAGCTACAGGGGTGTTGGGGGAGTGGTCCCTGAGGATCAGCAAAGGGTTAATGCAGAGGGAAAGAGGACAGAAGAGTTCAGCTTGAGCTCTGATTGGGGAGGCACAGGTTTAGAACTAATGACCTTTTAAAATTTTTGTCTCACATGATTTTATTAGGGGCAGTAGAACAGATACCCTTTACTGGGGTCTCTGCTGATTACAGACACATTCTTGCTAACTGGGCTCATCCTTAAAAGAAGCCCTGCCAAACTGGGGAGGAGTTGAAAACAAAATTATTAAAGGAGCTGAACAAGGAGTAAGAATAGCTGGTGCAAGAAGAACTGGTGGCTCCTGGGATGAATGCCACTGAGCCATCTGTAAAGTGCTACTCTGACACTGCCCATGTGGGATTATTGCTTCTCCAGAGGAGGAGCAGGGGAAGCGACAGGAACATGGAAATGGGTATGGCATGGCATTGCTTTGCTCACTGCTCAGGCTGATGGGCAAATGGAGCCAGGGGTTAGCAGCACCAAAAATAACCAGGCAGCTCCAAAACATTCAGTGAGACCATGAGATATAGAGGCACTCACCCTCCCAGCCAGCTGACCCCATGGCCCAAAGTAATGTAGAAGAGGCCCACCCCCACCTCATGTTCACATTCTTAAATTTCACAAGCAGTATGTTGGAGCACTGGAGGTTAGGCCTCAAGAAATGAGGATGGGCTGGGGCAGAGGGAACAGGCCTGCTCTGCAGAACCAAAGGACAAGCTTGCTTAGAAAAAGGCAAATCAAAGCATGGCTTAGCAAACGAGGAAGATGACAGTGTAACTCTCCCAGCTGCCTGACTTGGAGCTCTCGGGAGATGATAAAGGGAGGGAGGAAGGAAGGGATCTATCACTGAGGGCTTCTGAGCACCCATACTTAGAAGCACACAGCAGCATCCCCTCAAAAGGGAACCAATACCCCTGACTACTTTGTTCCCCAGAAATACCACCATCCTGATGGAGAGAAGTGTCCCTCAGGGGAGCACATTCTCACTTCAGTGACTTGAGCTCAGAAGTCAGTGTCCAGCTGGTGGCAGAGGAGTGAGTGTCCTCTCTCATCAGGCCTCTGCGCATCTGCCAGGCTACTGAGCATACATATATAACTCGGGGGCTGGGACCTGGGTTCTTCCCTTGCCCCTTCACCTTAAGTGGAATGGGGAGCAAAAAAACCTAAACCACAATGAGCCCAAGGGGAGTCTCTGCCTCAGTGGCTCCTGGAACTGGCAGGGTCCAGCTGATTCAGCTCCGACTGGTCCAGAAGTTCAAAGTCATCCCCCTCAGCATCAGTGTCCAGGTCTGAACTGGGGGCCCGGAGGACACCTCTTGTGGCTCTCCGGGGAGGTAGGCCAGCAGGGCCTGGCTGGGAGGCCCCTGACAGGGCCAGCTGGATCATGCCCTGGGAGACCAGGCTAGCAAGGTTGCTGGTGAGGTTGGATCCTGCAGGCAGGGCGCCAAGCAAAAGCTCCGGCAGTGCAGCCTCGTCCCGGCTGGCAGGGGGGCCCTGAGGCTCCTCGGCCCCTGGTGGGGAACGGTACATCGAGCTGGGCATCCCGATGCTGGTATCGTCCTCATCATCCAGGCCAGCAGGATCCACGTTAATGGAAGGAAAGTCTGGGAGGTCTCTGGCAAAGGATTCCTCTGGATCACTGTGACCATCTAGGTCTGGGAGAACAGAGGAGTGTCTGAGACATGGCAACTGCCTGGCCTTCCTATGCCCTAGACCCACCAAGTCATCTCCAAGTAACCAGATGTTTCCACCCTGGATTTCTGGCACCGGTCAGCTTTCCCCCTCCACTTACAGACTGCTGTGACCTCTACTGGCCAGAGAACTCCCCCTTTCTTCCTCTGCTATGTCCCCCATAAGCCGAGAATCTGAGGGTATAAGGGACTGAGGATTTCTAGGAGAGCAGCAGTGCCACCTGGCTGGAGCCATACCCCTAAAGCTGCTCTGCCACCTGCTCCACAGCTCAGAAAACAGGAGAAGCGAGGGCAGTATCCCCGCTGCCCGGGAAGCTGAGAGGCAACAGTCAGGGCCAATATCAACTTGGGTCCAAGGTTCCTCTACCTTCAGAGCCTTCTGTTAGAGGTGTCTGGCCCCGTGAAAGATTGAACGTGCCGTTGTCTGTACAGGAGACCTCAGCATCCGAGTGCTCAGAGTCTGTGATGGCCAATTCCCTGGCAACAGTAGAATCATCCAGCTTAGGAAAAGAAAAGACCAACACGCCTGAAGAGATGGTGCCATTAGAAACGTGCGCAATTCCCTAGTTACAGCTTCACCAGTGAGCTGGCCCTAAAGGCTACCTTAAGGCCAACAGTGTAACCAGGAATGCATGGGGACTTGAGTCAAAATCTTGACCCCTTTTAGGCTGCTCCCCCAGGGAAAACACCCTTTTTCATCAGTCTTGAGCACAGGAAGGAAAGCAGTCTTGGGTGTCAACCAGCCACTTACTCTTAAGCAAATAATTGATCCAGAGAATACTTTTCACAAGTGCCAGGAGGATGCACACATTGCCTGACCTAAGGCAAGCCGGGCTGTTTAAAAAACGATCACACCAGTTGCAGAAGTTCTGCCATGATGGCAGGGTTAAAAGGAGGCATGGAAGAGGGTGTGCTGGTCACCAGGCTCAAACTGAGATTCTACATACAAAGTCCCAATATAAAACTAGCTTCTCTCCTCACTGCTCTTGGGGCAGTGAGGTCCTTGGAAAAGGGCAAGAAGCTGGGTCCCTGGAGAGCCCACAGGGAGCTTGAAAACCTGGTTACTGTCTAAACATGAGTGCCAGATGGTTAAAAAGGAGCTAAAAAAAACCTGGCCAGCGACGCAGCTCCCACACCCAAGATACCTGAGGACAGAAGGCAGCAAGTTCCTCTTCACTGTCACTGTGGTTGTCCCCAGCGCGTTCTGCGTGTAGACCTCTGCGGCGCACTGTGTGGAAAGAGCAAAAACGCCTTGACGCCTTCCCTTGAGGGGAAACCCCTGTCCCCTTTGGCTTTCAAAGGCATAAAATCAGAACACGAGAATGAACCCCCTAAGCCTACATAACAACGCCTGAGGGAGGAGCTGCTGAGCCTAAGTGGCAAGGTAAGCTGATAACACAGGAGAAAGATCTCTCTTCCAACATCCCTCCCTTTTTGTTCTGGTCAGATGATCAACTACCAGGCTTGTCAACAACTCTCAGGATCAGCTAGGGACAGACCAGATGTCAATGTGTAAAGCGGACACTGTCACAGAGAGGGCAAAGGGAGATGCCCCACCTGGGCTGAATCAGCCTTTTGAGGACTGGTACTATTCAACTGGCTGCGTTAGGGGGAGCTGGGCCTTGGTGCCCATGTGCAGGGCTCTTAGAAGGCCAGGGTTTAATGAAAACCCAACCTGACCATACCACAGAAGAGAGGGAAAAGTTCGCACGACTGTCACTCGTGTGTTGGAAGATCCTGGGCTAGTACACTTCTGGCTTCTGAAGCCAGTTTTAAATTACTTTTGGAAGGCAGCTTTCAGTACTGAATGGAGGCCGAGCTTAGGAGTTTGAAAGACCTGCTCTGCCATTTACTAACCGTGAGCTTCAGTTTCCTCAACCAGAAACTCAACCAGAAAAAGATAATACCACCCTCTTCTCAAGGTTGTTATAAACGTTAAATAAGACAACGTATGCAGAGCTGCCAGCACATGGGACGTGCTTCATAAAAAGAAGCTAACACTGGGAATATCTTCACTGTCTTTTAGTTGACTTGGGAGAACTTTTCTCGTTATTTGTTTAAAATGGGAGCGTCTAGAATTCCAAACGGGAAAAACTAGTAAGCCTGCACAGATTTCCCTGGAATAGAAGGTCACTTTTACCACCAACCCCCTACACACCACCCACATCCCACTTCTCCGTGTTCAAGGACCTATTATGTCAGACCTACGGGCTTCTCCTTCTCCTCCCCAAATTGTCCAAGTGGAAGGAAGCTTCCCCTTGACACTTACATTGTCTCTCTCTCTGCTTGGACATCATGTAGCCACGGACACTGAAGTCCAGCCGCTGCAGAGCTGGCTTCAGTCGTACGTACACTCGATCCCACAGTCGGTGGTACACAGCAAGGGGCCACATCATGACAGTGACAACTGAGAGGAGTGGGAAAGAGTGGCAAAATGGAGAAAGGGCTGCATGAAACAGTCCTGACTGTCCCTCTGCTATCGTGTCCTTAGGGCTTGGACACAACAAATTCTAATTCTGCTGGTCATCTTCACAGATGTGAAGGTTCCGGAGGGCAGAGACTTCTGCAGTCACCTACAGGGCTGTGCATAGCGGAGTACATGCTGACACATCGAGGGCAGGACCAGGCAGTGCTGTCACTTGCATATGGGTGTTGCTGAGCCATAAATAAGGCCAAATGGTAACAATGCCTCAGCAAATACACAACAAATCATGTGAGCTTCGGATATATAATGGCCAGGGCCATCACTGCTCAGTTCTTCCAGTCTCAAGCAGACAGAGTTCATGCCAATATGAAGCAACTAAATTTACAGAACTGTGCTCCAGGGGGAAAAAAAGTGCTCCAGGGTAAACAGAAGCTAGTAGAGGATCCCCTAAGTGTTATGTTCTACTGTTGTAACAATACACTGACTCTAAAAATTCCCTCCTGAAATAGGGACAGACAGTCCTTTATAGCTGGTAACACAATATATGTTAGTGGACCCTCATCAGTTTCTAAAGCTGACTTGGTAAGAAAAGGACTTTATATGTGGGGAGCCTGATACAGGTAAGAAGAAAGATATTTTCATGACACTAAACAGGACATGAAAATATAAAAAGGTCATTTCCTGGAGAACCAAAATATAAAAGTCCTCTCCCTAAACCCAGAGTTAGCTATGGCTGGAAAAGCTATGAGGAGGGTAAGCTTGTGGGGGAGGTATATACCATACTTACGAATTAAGTAGGAGAGCAGGAGCCCAGGGATGTAGCGGCCCAAGACAGCCAAAAAGGTCAGTATCCCACAGCTCAGCAAGCAGAACTGGGGGTGTCAGGAAACAGTATTAAGCTTCTGCTATACGGCAGGGGACTGGGTTGGGCATGGGGGGCGGCTAAGATGGAGATGTGATAGAAATGATTCTTTATGACCTCTGAGTAAAGCATGGACATGTCAGAATGACATGTACCTAGCTACTGTTGCATCCAGTGGTGATTCTGTTTGGGAGGAAAGGGAGGATGTCCACTTCTATTCAAACTCTTCTCACATGGCTAACCCCACAGGGCCGCACCTTTCATGCTGGCAAACTGGTTTGAATAGGACTCAGCCAAAAGTTCTCTCTGAAAACAAGTGTTGGTGGTGGGCTTTTTAAGTCAAAGTAAAATAAAATAAAAAACTCAACCACCTACCACATGTTTAACGACACAGAATGCACACAAGCAAGCTTTCTTTCCCGTCTTGGGGCAGGAAGATGGCCTAATCTAAGTAGCAAGCACCCAAAGAAGGAATCGTCAAGCTCTTGCCTTAGTCTTAGTCAGAAGCCCCTTCCGACAACTTCCCTTGTCTATACAAACACCATGGTCTTTCCTTTCTTGAAGGAGGGTAGGTAGTAAAAGGGCTGTTTCAGTTTAGCATGAACTGAACTGAGAGCCAGAAATGAGAGTGAAAAAGGGAAGAGTCTTACCTTGCCTGGGTTTTGCTTTTTGAAAAGCAAAAGGTTCCTTATGAAAATGGTCCCACTAACCCAGACTTCAGCTACGTGGTAGCAGAGCTCGGGCACGCTGAGCAACCGAGGGTGCACAAAGCCCCAGCTATGGGAGAGAGAAGGGGGAGCTGTGAAAGGAGGGTGTTGAAGGTTCCCCCCGCATCTCACTGTGAAGGCAGCCAGTCCTTCCGGTTTAAATAGGGTCTGGGAAGTGGCTAGTCCTAGTTGCTCTGGAGGTGAAGCATGACTTTCTTCTTGGCTCACCAGGTTGAAACTGGAATTTAAGGACTAGGAGGGCAGACTTGTTCTGACAACTCCACCCTATGAGCAAGCAGCCCAATCCACGTGTGCAAACCTGCCACCAGCTCCAAGGCCCTTTGTGCTTAAAAACATCTTTCCTGGGCTCAGACCATTGCAATTCACTGTGATTGCAACGCAGGGAAAAAAGTAGAGCACAGTCTGATGCCACTGCTGCAGAGGCGAGAGGCAAAGGATGTGCCCCTGAGAGAGAAAACAAAGCAAAACCAAAACAAACCATGGCAAAGAAAATTCTTTGGGTCAAATATATGAGATGAATGAATTGAGAAAGGAAAGCAGGAGCTGTAAGCCACAAGGGGAATCTTTGGCTTGCTGATGCCGGGAACCACTGTGTTTTCTGACCAGGAACTTGAAACAGCCAGAGGTTACAGAAAACACTAAATGACCTGGTATAAAAGCCAGGAGACAAACGAAGTAAGTTGCCTCTAAGTTTTCATACTAGAGCTGAATAATGCAGCCAATTCCTTGGTTATGTCAGGTTATGGGGCACTGTAATGCTTCTTTCTCAGAAACATCTTTTGTAAATATCAGAGGACACTAGCCATCTTAACATATTCCTTCCTGAACTTGAGGATTTGTTAAAATGATTATTTGCAACAGACTAGGTTCTCAGCTTATACTTTGTATCTAGAACATGGAGTTAACAACCTATAACCAGAATATTACAACAAGAGAATCAATCAGAGCAACAAAAAGGGATTTAATTAGTGTTCCATACCTCTCATTGTCTAATGCGTCGGGTCTTGGCACTACAATATTAAAACAAACACCAGCATTAGTTGGTAAGGAAAACTTAAACATGAAAATGTTAGGCTGTTGGTCTGATAGCTCAAGTTTTAATGGGTTTGGGGAAAAGGAAACAGTAATAGACGACAAAAAGGAGACACCATGTTATACTGCCAGAGTTAGGGAGCTGCAGACAAGGGAATGATGGCTGATGCCTGCTCTTTTCTCTGGTGGGATGGGGTGGGGATCCAAATGGAGCATTAGGGCCCCTTCTAATTACTACAGTTGAGAGCCAAGGCGCACATAAAAAAAGGTCCATCCCACCCCTCAAGTGTGTCTGGGTTGCGCGTACGCATCAATGTGTGCCAGGTTACGAAGGCATTATATGACTACTTCAACTTTAGAAATCTGCCTATTCTCTTTAAAAAGAGACCCATTAACTACAATCAATGATGTAAAGTCTTTTGACATTCACTAGCCATGAGACAGGTGGGTGAACTACCTGATTCCTTGAAGTCTCTCCAAAATAGGATGGGAATGTATTTAAAAGCTGTAAACTCTGGTTTGAATATTCTGCCAACACTTCAAAATTACCATGTCCGACCTACATCAATTTTCCTCTCTCTCACTCCCCACCCAAACCAACTGCCCTGCCTGACGTTGCCTACATCTAACTGTAATGCCACTGCTACTCTCCTAGCTTTGAAATCCCAAAGCTGCTGTTATCCCTTACTCTCCTAACCTCTACTTATCAGTTTGACGTGTCTTCCGTCTTCACAGCTCTCCAAGCCATCCATCATTTGTTTCCACTGATACCTCTCTGACTACTTCTCACACAGATACAGCCAGAGTCTCCCTTCTTCGCCCTTTTCTCTTACCACGTGGTTGGGTAAAATGCTATCAAATTAATCTTTAACATCTTCTCAGCATATAGCTCTAATAAAATAATTATCAGGGACCACCCACTATCTATAGGATAAAGGTTCTAAGCCTAACTTAAAGGCCCTTATAAAATCTAATCCCAACACACTTTATTTCCTAGCACTCCCTTTAATGACCTCTCCACTCCTGTGAAAATGATCAGTTCCCTGCCCTCAGGAGATGCTTTGCAGCTTCTGGTTCCTCAGACTAATCAAGCCTCTGACCCCCATAGAAACCCACTTATCTCGCTACCTGTCCAAATCTTTTGTTTCATTCAAGGCTTGAGCTAGGGCCAAAATACATGACAAACATACTGATCACATACTGCACTGTGACATCTCTGGTGCTGTTCTGTAACTTTTCTTATGTTTACGTATGTATCATCTTGGATAAAAGGAACCATATCTTAGAGGACTTTATCTAAGTCATAATACCTAACTTAGTGCTTTGCAAATAAACAATTTAAAAGAAATTCCAGAGGCAAATTGATACTGTCTTGGTAATGATGTAGTACCCAGTGAGGAGAATTATTTTTTAACCACTTGAGGACTATTTATTCCTCAGGCCAATTATGAGGGCAAGAATATCTCAGGTGGCGGATACAGATTTCCTAAGCTTAATAAACAATGAGAAGGACAGAACTCAGCTCTAAGGAACTACAGATGGGGCACTAGCCCTTCAAACGTCTCCTAAAGCAAATAATTCAGACTTCAAAAGATATTCCCAGCTCCACATACTCTCCCCAAACCCCCTAAAACTAAAGGTAAAAATGACAGAAAAGCCATTTTCGGTTCAGATTGTTCTAAATGCTACCAGACTTACCTTTTATTTCAGGCCAGATTTTGCTCTTCCATTGATCTATACACACAATGATCATTGAGCTGAATGCAAGTAAAAACACAAGACGAAGGGATGTCAGGGCAAAGAACCTAAAGAGAAGGAAGAACAGAAGATCATTATCCAATTAAGCTAATTTCAGAAAAGACCGTATGTGCACCACTGGTCCTGTGGTAAACAGACTTAAGCGTTAGTTATAAACCTTGGGAAAAATCACTTAAACTTTCTGGACTTCAGCTATTTTACCTATGGTGCAGAGATAGTAATTTGCTTCTGTAAAGGCAGAGGACTAAACCAAATAACCTCTTAAAGCCCATTTCAACTTTCAAGCCTGTGATTCTATTAATATCAAGGAGAAATTCATTCTTTGTTTTTGTTTTTGCCACACAGCACGGCTTGTGGGATCTTAGTTCCCTGACCAGGGATTGAACCTGGGCCCTCATCAGGGAAAAATGCAGAATCCTAACCACTGGACTGCCAGGGAATTCCCGAAATTCATTCTTGTACTGACCAAGTTGTTTTGATGAAAGCAAACATCGTTCTACCAAATTAGACCCTGGTTCAGGGCAACAAACGGACAGACATGCACTAAAGAGCACCTAATTCAATTAGATATCCTTTTACAGAGGAAGGAACTAAGGCTCAAAAAAGTAAAACGAGTTGGTCAAGGTCACACAGAAAGTGAGCACTGAAGCTACATCTAAAAGCCATTTCTCCAGAATTAACACCAACCCTTCTCAAACTCTTCCCAAAAATTGAAAAAGAGAGAACACTTCTTGATTCATTTAATGAGGGCAACATTACTGTGGTACCAAAGCCAGACAAAAACACTACAAGAAAACTAAAGTATATTGATACCTATGAATATAGATGCAAATATCCTCAATAAAATATTCAAAACGCATTCAGCAGCATATTAAAAAGACTACACACCATGACCAATTCCTGGGATTTACTCCAGGAGTGCAAGGGTGGTTCAACATACAAAAACTCAACAGTTGTAATGTATCACATTAAGAGAATAAAGGAAGAGCTAGTTCTTATTAGAAGGCATCAACCATAAAGAGATATTTACAAAAAATCTGGGAAATCTGAACACTGACAGTACATCTGAAGATATTAAGGAATTATTGTAATTTTGGGGCTATGATGTTATGGAAGTTATGCTTTTAAAGAGTCCTTGTCTTTTAGAAATACATACTAAAATATTTATGAATGAAATGATATCTGGGATTTGCGTCAAAACAATGGTTTGGCAAGGGAAAGGGTGTGAAAGAAGAGGAAACAAGATTGACTATGAGTTGATAATTGCTGAAGCTGGATGATGAGTACTTGAGATTATTTATGCTATTCTCTCTACCTCTATATAATTAAAATCTTTCACAATAAAAATTTTTTTTCAAAAAAAGCTAGTTCTTATGAGTCTTTCTATGATCCAACTCTAAAGCCTTTAGGGCAATGCCCTGTACAGTGTCTGTAGTCCAGTGATGTTACCAGACTGTGAGGAAATAAGTATAAAAATTGAAAGTAAGAATTTAGCAATTTGACCAAGTAATTTTGAATCTAAGGGTATATTTGGGCTTGTATTTTGTATGCATTTTAAACATATCTAGTAACTCATTTATACTGTATTTTACAAAAGTATTGCTCAGAAATAGACTGGGGAAAACGACAACACTAGTCCTTCACTGCAGATCGTCTGAGAAACAGTGTTCTAAGATCTTGAAGGAAGCCAAATGCATCACAAGAGGCGGTTCAGCAGGCATGGCTCTTAGACTGACTTGAGTTTGTTTCTCTGAACAGCCACTCTGAGTTGATGACCTTGAATAAATTAGCTTGACCTCTTTAAGCCTCAGTTTCCTCATCTATATGTGATGTTAACAATAACAAATCAGGAGACCTTCCTGGTGGTCCAGTGGTAAAGAATCCACCTTCCAATGTAGGTGACACAGGTTTGATCCCTGGTCGGGGAACTAAGATCCCACTTGCCGCGGGGGCGACTAAGCCTGTGCGCCACAACTACTAAGCTCGCGCGCCTCAACTAGAGAGAGAAAAACGCACACGCCACAACTACAGAGAAGCCCACACACTGCAATGAAAGACCCCTCATGCCTCAATGAAGATCCCACATGCCGCAGCTAAGACCCAATGCAGACAAATAAATAAATATTTTTTAAAAAATAACAAATCATGCAAGATTATTTGTAGGTATTAGAAACAACATACTTAATCACTTATAGAAATATCATAGTTGGGCTTCCCTGGTGGCACAGAGGTTAAGAATCCGCCTGCCAATGCAGGGGACACGGGTTCGAGCCCTGGCCTGGGAAGATCCCACATGCTGCGGAGGAATTAAGCGTGCGCCACCACTACTGAGCCCACGTGCCACAACTACTGAAGCCTGGGCGCCTAGAGCCTATGCTCCGCAACAAGAGAAGCCACGAGAATGAGAAGCCTGCACACCACAAAGAAGAGTAGCCCCCACTCACCGCAACTAAAGAAAGCCCAGGCACAGCAACGAAGACCCAACACAGACATAAATAAATAAATAAATAAATTTATTTATTTAAAAAAAGGAAAGGAACAGAGAGCTAGAAAAGCAGCAAGAAAACAACTAACAAAATTAAAAAAAAATCATAGTTGATCTTGCTAAAAAGACAAGAAAATACAAGGCACCTAATATACGCCTAATATATGTCCTATTCAGTTTTACAATGTAGAAGTGTCATTAGCTATCATCACAGCAACTGATCAAACAAGAGTAAGGATGACCAAGAGTTGGTTATAAATGACCTCTTCTCTCCTCAACACATGACCTAATGACATATTCACAGAACACCATACTAAGAGTATAATCCTTACATTAAAAAAAAAAAGCTTTATCTGTATCTATGAATACGTATATGCAAGCAGGAATTGTCAGAGGAACTTTAATTTTGGTCTCTAGACGTTTCTGCACTGTTTTCAATAAACATGAATCTATGTCACATAATTTTTTAAACTATACAAAGAATGAGGGATGGAAGAAACCAAGAACTTAGAAATCCAGTCATCAATGACAACCCTATTCCAATATTTCCACTCCATCACTTGAAGGATACTGTAATTATATATGAGATTACAGAATGAAAGTAGTTTAATAGATTTAAGCCTCTAGAGCTGCCCCAGGCCATTAATCTTCTCTCCAAAGCCAGTTCATCATCCCAACAAACAAGGAAATTTAACAAGGCCAAGGAGAAGGTCTCGAGGGCATCCTGCTCCCCAGTGCTGCTGCTTCCATGTCCCAGCAGCAGGATGTGGCAGGACTGTTTTCTCTGGAGTACTTGAAAGGGCTCTCTGGGGAGGCAATCCAGGCTGTCTGCAATCTCTGCTTCCCAAATCATGATTACTAACACAAATATAAATTGGGGTAGGGAAAGGATACTAAGCTCTCCTAAGAAAGGTCAGTTTTCCAAAGATGATGGCAATAAAAATACTGTTTCTCCAAGAGCTGGACTATTTTAGTAACCTGTTAGAGCCCCCACCTATGCTTCAACTCAGTTCAAACATTTATTAATTGCCTATTATATGCTGAGGCCTTGTGGTAAGTAGGCCAATTACAGAAAAGAGTAAAACATGGACCATACTCTCAAGTGTATTTATGTCAGTATGTGTTTGTAATATAGCATGACAAGTTAACGATAACAAAGAGGACATCTAAGCTGTGATTTGAAAGATTAATGGTAAGACAACAGGGCAAAAGGATGCGGGGAAAGAGAGGACATTCAGATAGGGAGAAGAGCCAGCTGGAATGACGTATTTAGGGAACTACAAGTAGTATGATAGAACTGGAACTTAAAGAACAGAGGGAGGGGATGAGTATGGGGAGAGAGGCAGAAGTCAGATCATGAAGGGCCTTTCATGACAAAGGGTACTGGATTTTATCCTGCAGATAAAGTTGAATCAGCAAAGAGTTTTACAAAGGGTATATTTTCTGGATCATGAAGGCTGAAACTGTGCGCATCTTCTTGAACCAGATTAATCCTGGTCCATAATTCAATTTTAGAGCCAGATATAAGATAACCTTTCCTTGAACAAGCCAATGCAGAAACTTAAGAGGAAGAAGAGTTTTTCTGTGTGGTGCAAAATAACAATTCTTGGAAAAATAGCTTCTTCCATATAGATAAAATCTTAATTAATGGAAAGACCACCTCAAACCACTAGAGTTACCTCTCCAAGGTAACCAGACAATTAATATCAAATATTATTAATTCCCTTAGGGGGTCTATCAAATATAAAAGAATATGGATAAGTGTGTGCTCCTTTCCGTCAGCCCTCAATACTAAATTCTTAAACAAAAAGGAAATATCAATCTCAGATGCATGTGTTTGGGATATACTAAAGTCACATTACACTTTTATTTTATGGAGGTAACTTGGAAGCCTACCTGTAAAAAAACCTCTGCAACTATGTACAAGGACAAGACAAAATTGAAGATAAAGTACTTGTGAGATTGGTATAGGTAAGGAATGAAGAAAAATAAGGGAGGATTCCTCTGGATTAGTTTAGTCCTGCAACGTCTATTCACGCAGGCCAAAAAATTCACATGCAGATATGTGTACAAGTTTGATAAGACAACATGCAAAACGTTTTTCAGCAACTATAATCAGCATGAGAACTTTCCAATTTAGCAAAGATAACTACAAATGCAGTCAGTTCTGGATATTCACATGTGAATTATTTAATTTGGTTACTGCCCATAGCCCATTACTCCTTCTACCCATTGTAGGCTCACAATAGACTTTTCCTTAATGATATTTATTTTTTCATATTTCTAAAGGCAAGCATGTTTACAGGAGAAATTTTAGAAAATATAATTACTAATTAAGGAAGAAAATAAAAATAATTAGTACACTATCACCCGTATGAAACAGTCTTGCCAATAAAAAAAAAATTTTTTTTTTTTTGAAACTAAATCTGATCAAGACTCTAGATTTAGCTACCAATTTACAGGAAATACACAGAGGAGCACAGGGGAACATGTTACGCCACAGGGATGCAATCAGCAAAATTCAATCTGTAGGACACTTTACAGGACAAACTGGTTTCTTCAACAGATAAATTGCAGAGGAAAAAAGACTGAAAGGGAAGCAACAGAGTAAAAGAGATGCTAAAAACAGAACAATCGGTCACAATATGTGGACTGCATTTGGATGCTAACCCCAAAGAACTGTTGAAAAAACAAAGTGACATTTATGAGAAAATTTGAACACTGACTGGAGCCATTAATTTTTTACACTGACTGGAGCCATTAATTTTTTACATTTTTTAAAAAATCTTTATTTTTCAGGGTCACATGCTGAAATACTTAAGAGATTAAATGACATGACGTCTAGGATTTCCCTCAAAACAAGAAAGGGAGCGGAAAAGAACTGGGGTATGGAAGACACAAAATTGGCCATGAATTGAAAAATTTTAAAGCTGGGTACAATTGTAATACATACTATTATTCTGACTGCTTATATATATGTTTTTAATTTTCCATAGTAAAAAGTTTAAAAAATAACCTATTATCTACACACATACCCTAAAATGGCAACAGAGGTTCTTCATTTAAAAAAATATTCAAATGTAAAAACTCCATGGAAGTATATAGAATATCTGGTTTAAAAACCTCCTCCTTCATTTAAAAATACATAGGCATGTTTTCCTTCATCACCAGAAAAGCACCACAACTTGAAAATGATTACATCATACACAGATACAATTAGGTGGTTTTTTTTTTTTTTTTTTTTTTGGCTGCACTGGGTCTTCCTTGATGCACGCGGGCTTTCTCTAGTTGCGGTGAGCAGGGGCTACTCTTTGTTGCGGTACGTGGGCTTCTCATTGCAGTGGCTTCTCTTGTGGAGCACGGGCTCTAGGCGCACAGGCTTCAGTAGTTGTGGCACGCGGGCTCAGTAGTTGTGGCTCGTGGGCTCTAGAGCGCAGGCTCAGTAGTTGTGGCGCACAGGCTTAGGTGCTCCGCGGCATGTTGGATCTTCCCAGACCAGGGCTCAAACCCCTGTCTCCTACATTGGCAGGAGGGTTCTTAACCACTGCGCCACCAGGGAAGCCCCTACAATTAGTTTTCTAAACCTTTCCCTAATTGAACTGAGATGTTTCCAATTTTTGATGTAACAGAGCTGAACTAATATCACTGAGCATAAATCTTTGACCTTATTTATGATTAGCCACTTTAAATAGAAGTACCAGGTCAAAAAGCATTAACTTTTTTTTTTGTAACAGTATTATTGAGATACAGTTTGCATACCATAAAATGTATCCTTTCAAACTAATTCAATGTTTTTTAGTATATTCAGAGTTGTGTGACTATCACCATTATCTAATTTAGAACATTTTGATCACCCCAAAAAGAAACCCATGCCCATTAGCAATCACTCCCCATTTCTCCCAGCCCCTGAAAAGGTAATAACTTTTTAAGTATCTTAATACATGTTGCTAAATTACTTTCCAGAAAGTCTGTTGAATTTATGTTCCTATCAACCATAAACCAGTTTTTCCATATTGTGCCCGGAATTAAATACTATCATTTTAAAAAACCTAATAGGCAGAAATTAGAAACTCACTGCCACTTATATTAGAATTTTTTATTACTAATATGTAAAAATTTATATATCTATTGATTTATTATTATTTGGGTTTTTTTGTCTTTTTATAAACTGTCCATCCCCTTTATTATGGGCTAAAATCCAATTAATTATCAGTCTAAATAGAATACTCCTTGGAAAAACAATCTGGTGTCCAGAAAACTCATGAGAAATTTCAAAAATAAACAATTTTTCTGAGGTCAAATATACCATGGATCCTCATCATTAGTACAGATAAATTAAAGTTTGTTATAATCATAAACAAAAGAAAGATCCCAAGTCTATTTTCAATCAAAGAAGATACTATTTCTGGGTTGCTTTGTTATTATGGAGTAAGCTTGGCACTTCGAACAAAGCATCCCATCCTATAGGGACAGAAAGCCCACTATTGTACAGCACTTGTGGCTGTCTGCTTAATGAGTCAGTCACTGGTAAATCAGAAAGAAAACAAATTAACCCAACCAATATCATGTAGAGATAGTTGCTGCTTGCACAAAACCAGAAATGAAACCAGCTAGCTGCAAATGACCTACCTTATGTTAATGGACAGAAAACACCCAACCTATAAAAAAATAAATAAAATAAAATTCAAAAAAAAAAAAAAAGAAAGCATCCTTATAATCAGAAGAGATAAAAACTGATGGCAAAAGAGAGGCAAAAAAAAAAAAGTAAGCCAAGGCATCTCTGGGAGTCTTCCTTGCTATCAAAAGCAACAAGAACCCTCCAAAACTATCATCAGAAACATTTGCTCAATAGATTTCAACTGAAATTTGACGTGTAGATTTTTTTTTTCACAGAACAAATGTTTCTACTTAAATAGGCCCTCCCTTCCATCTCCTATCTCTCACTATTACTTTTTACTCAAATTCTAACTTTTAAAAAATATTTATTTATTTGGCTGCGTCCGGTCTTAGTTGCGGCACACAGGACCTTTAGTTGCTGCATGCGGGATCTTTTAGTTGCAGCATGCGGGCTCTTAGCTGCGGCATGTGGGATGTAGTTCGCTGACCAGGGATCAAATCCCGGCCCCCTGCATTGGGAGCACTGAGTCTTAACCACTGGACCACCAGGGAAGTCCCTCAAATTCTAACCTTTTAGATCAGCATTGTGGTATACCTTTAATCACTTCTCCGGTCATTATTTTTGGGGGGGGGGGATGGGGGGATTGGTTAACTCAGACTAGTGACTGTAAAAGCAGATCCCAACAGAGAAAAAACAGCTTGTGGATTGCTCTAAATCAATATTCCTAATTTGAAGACCATCTAGAATCACAGACTGCTAAAAACTGAAAAGGAGCTCAGCAGTCATCTAGCCCTCCTTGAACCATATGTACTTCATAGGAGGCGGTGCGAGGGCTTAGAGTTCACACACATTTCCAGGGCTCCTTTGTCCTCCCCTTATCTTATGAGTCAAACTAAAAAGTTACTGAAACTTTTCTTTTCTGATCCTGTCACGACAGACTCTTGCTGACTCATATTCTTCCCCCAAATCATTCATTTACAGGTGGTGCTGAGGCTAATGAAAATATAGGCTATTGATAAGGAAGGCCTGACATTTCTGTTATTACACTAGAGAAAATAACATATAAGTGACCAGAAGCAATATAGGCTGGAAGATCTCTAATAGGATCACTATAATTTTTCTGGAACCTGAAAATAAGAGTGAAAGCCTTGAAATACTATAGGAGCAAGGCATCTACATCTATCCCTATCTTTTATGTTGTTTTTTATTAATATGTAAGAGGGCACATTCACAGGTATGGAAAAACCTCAAATGAGAAGACAGAACACTGAAAGTTAAGAGCTACCTACCTGAATTCTGATGATTTGTTTGTATTCCTATCCAGTCTTCTAATACCTCAAAATGTATAAAACACCTCAGTTAATGACATATCATTATTCAAAACAAATAATGAAAGAAAAGTAAAATGTTTCAGACTTGATTTTTCTCTGACCTGAGCTAATGGATCCACCTGTGTTTCTTAAATTGCTTTTTTAAATAAAGTGAGAACAAAGCAGTTACTCTTCAACATTCCTAAGCAAAACGTCAACACCCACATTAATTTGATGCTACTGGAATGTGAAGTCTAACTTTTATTTTGAACCTCACACTACCTTCCAAGGAAGCTCATTTCCTAAAACAAACAATCCTGTGGATTCCAATGCTAAAACTACCCTAGCCTCTGGGGTCAGTCATTTTGTACCCTTCACAGGTATGAGTCCTCTCCAAGAATGGCATACCCAATTGCTCTTTCATTCTCAAGAGTCACACCCTCATTTTGCTACATCTCTCCCTCAGCTACTTAGAGCCTGATGGGAACGTAACAGGAGTAACTGCATTCTGGATACACAACAGGCAAGCTACCAGGAAATGCCAGAGATAAAGACCAATCACACGGATGCTTTAAGAGACTCAGAGTAGGTAAAGGGGATCTGAGTGAGATTCTAAACACAGCATATTAGTAAACTTAAGTATATACTATTGGGAGCCAGTAAATTAAAGATAACTAACATTTAAAGATGTGTCTCAGTCAGAGCGGCTCCTTATGTGCAGATCTCAACCCCACATTCTATTTTGAAAATCGCTCTCAGGCAAGGGGGATGTGGAAAGCCCTCTCCTCAAAAATAACAACATACATGCTACTGATCTATCTGCATTAATAAACCCTTGGTTTCTCAGGATTCATTTAAATCCTGATAAAGTTTTTATATATCAGTCACACTCTGACACAAACTGGTTTATGATCAACTTTTTTCCTAGGAGTACAAACCCAATGTAGGAAATGAAGTTCTGACTAAATGGTCTGCGGTTAGAGGTTGGGATAGGGAGGTGACAGGAAAAGAAGAAAAGGTCATTTTGGAAACTGCTCCAGAATGAGGTGCTACAGTTAAGGTTTTTGACAGACAGCCAAGGAGAGAAGTAGATACCTGGGGATCAAGGAAGAAACACTATCAAAAATAAATGAAGGGGCTTCCCTGGTGGCGCAGTGGTTGAGAGTCCGCCTGCCGATGCAGGGGACACGGGTTCGTGCTCCGGTCCGGGAGGAACCCACATGCCACGGAGCGGCTGGGCCCGTGAGCCATGGCCGCTGAGCCTGCGCGTCCGCAGCCTGCGCGTCCGGAGCCTGTGCTCCGTAACGGGAGAGGCCACAACAGTGACAGGCCCGCGTACCGCAAAAGAATAAATATATAAATAAATAAATGAAGAGGGGCAGGGGACACGGGTTCGAGCCCTGGTCCGGGAAGATCCCACATGCCGTGAAGCAACTAAGCCCGTGCGCCACAACTACTGAGCCTGCGCTCTAGAGCCCACGAGCCACAACTACTGAAGCCTGTGCGCCTAGAGCCCATGCCCTGCAACAAGAGAAGCCACCGCAATGAGAAGCCCGCACACCGCAATGAAGAGTAGCCCCCGCTCGCCACAACTAGAGAACACCCACACCCAGCAACGAAGACCCATAGCAGCCAAAAATAAATAAATAAATGAAGGAAAAAAAGAACCCTCTTTAAAAAAGTCATGAGGGACACAAAATAATTTAAAAATAAATGAATGAATGAATGAAGAATGCTGTAGGAGAAGTTTATCATCAAGTTTGCTCAAGACTCTAGAAGCAACAACTGCTGTGACACCTCTAACCTGAGTCTCCTTCAAACTGTGAGAGGATTACTGTAATAAGCACCAGTGTGTCTTCCTGTCAATGAACTTGGAATTATTCATTTTGCTCTAGCTCACTGAAAGTCTTCTTTCAGACAAAGAATAATAAATGTTTTGGTTTTAAATCCAAGAATTTCAAGAGGAAATGTATTTTTAGCAAAAACAATTTTGTTTTGGAAACACACACTTTGTTTTGTTTCAGACTTATCCAGAACAGCTTTATTTCACTCAGCTGTAGAAGCCACCCTACACTTCAGTTCCCTTGGAATCTGATCAATACTTCCCTAGTTATTAATAAATCCAAACTCTGCTTGGCACATCTTATGAAGACCTAAGTCCACTTTAGGTGATGACAACTCAGAGAAGCAGCAGTTCCATTTTCACAGAGCATGACACAGACAGATTC
The DNA here is from genome assembly GCF_964270905.1 of Leucopleurus acutus. NCBI lineage: Eukaryota > Metazoa > Chordata > Mammalia > Artiodactyla > Delphinidae > Leucopleurus > Leucopleurus acutus. The sequence goes on along the minus strand of NC_139161.1, from coordinate 19,105,285 downwards.
TTAAAGCATACTTGTAGCCCCACTTTTCCAGCTCAGGAAAATACACACACTATTAGACACCCTCAATTTCCCTGGCTATAAACCGTGGCTAAGGATGCCTCTCTAACTCCCTGGAACAGGGAAGACTTGCCGTCATACGTGACTTTGAAACGGGTGAAATCTCACAATCACTATTTCATAACTGTTCTTTAAAAGCTTACAATTTTCTTTCAAGTTGCAACTATGGAGGCTCTCACGGACGCTCAGACTTCGCAAACTTCCCGAGTGGGCGAAAGGATATCTATCTAACATGCTAATTCAGATCGCTCAAGTTTGTTTTCTTATCACACCTATGTATACCTTTTCAAGAGCTCACGCCTCACGCATCTACCCCAATAATAATTACTAAAATCCCTGGAGACAGTTTTCAAACCACTGTTGAGCAGACAAGAGAAGGGAGGTAACAGGGAAGACATATGGGAACATATGTTTATGTATGACTGATTCACTTTGTTATAAAGCAGAAACTAACACACCATTGTAAAGCAATTATACCCCAATAAAGATGTTAAAAAAAAAAAAGAGAGAAGGGAGGTGATGGCCTTAACGGGACACAGCTTCCCCTGGCTAATATGAGGCGCCCTCGCTCACTGCGAGCGGCTCAAGATGTTACTAGAAGCTCCTGCCAGATGTGCGGGGCGAGGGTGCGGGAGCAGATAAAGCACGGGAAACAACTGGAAGGCCCTGGGGAGAACTGCGGTGCTAAAGCCGCAGGCGGGAAGCAGTGGAAGGTGAGGCAAAATTAGGCAGGTACAGGAAGGAGCCAATGCAGCGAAGAAAATAAGGGGGGCGAGAGATAGAGCCTTAGAGAAACCTGACGAATTCGCGCCTCGGAGGGTTTCCGAGGATCCAGTTCTCTCACCAGAAAGCCGCGTTCAGCCCCAGGCACCACAGGGCGCTCCTGGCTGGCCGCTCCCACACCAGGGCTGCCTGCACCCGGCTCAGCAGAGGCTCGTAAGGCCCCAGCACCTCCACCAGGGCCCGCTGCGCCGCCTCAACCTGCTGGTCACGCTCCCAGGAGCCTGACATACTGCGGCGGCCCCTGAAAGTCTGCCCCGAAGCTGGGCCTGGGGCCACGGCCACCCCCTCAGCCTCCGCCATCTCCCCCCGGCAGCCACAACATCCGGGGCCACGGCTCGACAGTCACAATAACACCAACTGCGCAGGTGCAAGATTCGGCGGGAAGGCCGCTTCCCTCCACAGTGCGCCTGCGCGTAGGGTCTAACTCCTGTCCACCCAGAGAAAAGAACGCTGCGTCAAAGTACGTCCCCGGCGCCCCAATCAGGAGCCGCGCACGCGCAGTCTGCAAGACTGAAACCAAGTGATTAAGGAAGTGCGGTCGGCAGAACTCAGTTCTCATTGGAGCGAAGAATGTTCGTGGGCGGAGCGAGTTGTTTGGCGCCTGCGTCGTCCGGCTAGCGGGCTAGCGAGCCGCGGCTGGGCTGGCGGGAGCGGCTGCAACGCAGGTGCCTGAGGAGCGATGCCGAGGGAGATCATCACCCTACAATTGGGCCAGTGCGGCAATCAGAGTGAGCGAACCTCCGGCCCCTCCACTAGCCAGGTTCCTTAGGTTCTATGGGATCTCGCTGTGGGATCCTGGACTCCATCGGCCCTTCCCAGAATCGTAGTTCTCCGAAAGGCAGGACATACCTGACCGAGTGTCCAGTTGCCCAACCCCGAGGGGCCGTCCCCTGGTCAGTCGCTGACATACAGCCCTTTCCTCTGACACGGGAGACTCCCGAAGCTTGACTTCCTATCCCTGGACCCGGGCGCTCAGTCCCCGCTCCTAGCTGGAACCTGCCCAGACCTAGATATCTTCTTTCTCCCCCGCCCGCCCCTCCCCCCAGTTGGGTTCGAGTTCTGGAAACAGCTGTGCGCCGAGCATGGTATCAGCCCCGAGGGCATCGTGGAGGAGTTCGCCACCGAAGGCACTGACCGCAAGGACGTCTTTTTCTACCAGGTGCCCCCAGCGACTTGGCCAGGGCCGGTAGTGGCCCAGGGGGCCTGAAGGGAAGGGCAGTGGCTTGGTACTGGAAACCCGCTGGGCAGAGGAGCCAGGGCGGCTGGCTTGAAGAGGGAGGGCAGGCAGGAGCCAGAGTTGGGAGGACTGGAGGAGTGGGTGGGCCCGAGCTTACTGGGCCCGATCCTGGACTCCCCTTGACAGGCAGACGATGAGCACTACATCCCCAGGGCGGTGCTGCTGGACCTGGAGCCGCGGGTGATCCATTCCATCCTCAATTCCCCCTATGCCAAGCTCTACAACCCAGAGAACATCTACCTGTCAGAGCATGGAGGAGGAGCTGGCAACAACTGGGCCAGCGGATTCTCCCAGGTCATTTGCTGTTCCCTGGCAGAACAACTCCATTCCCGTGTGGGGACAGGCCCTATGACTTCCTAGAGAGAGATGAACCAGATGGAGGATGTGTGACTGTAGAGAGAGAGACATGGCTGAGGGGAGTTCTAAGCCAACTATGTGTAATATTGTTAAGAAACTGTACTAGCTAGTGCTGTGTGCCAGGCCATACTAAGTGCTTTACGTATGTTAACTTATTTAAACCTCCCAACAACCCTATAGGTAGGTTCTACAGGTCCACAGGCTCTGTGGGTTTCCAGAATAAAAAAAACCCCTCTGAAACCAAAAGATGATTTATAACAACTCATTTAGCAGCAAAACCAAATCTCAATGGAGACAAGTTATTTTATAGTTTCTTTGCAACTTATTGTCACTACTCATAACTTCCATTGCAGAAATATTAATGTATTTGATTAGCACCCCTCAGACCCCCACTGGCATTTTACTTGGTACATATTATACATTCTATGTTGCCTTCCTAGATCTGAAATACTTGAATTCCAAAACATAACTGGCCCCAAGAATTTTAGATAAGGAATTGCGGACCTGTATTAGTACCTTCATTATACAGATGAGGAAACTGAGGTATAGATGAAGTAACCTGCCCAGAGTCACCCAGCCAACTAGAACTAGAGCTAATATAGGAACCCAGGCAGTCTGGATGTAGAGGGCCTGCTTGTAACCGCTAGGCTGTACTACCTCTCAGTGCAAATAAAAAGCAGGACCACTGTGCTCCTAAAAAGGACTTTTAGGTGCTATAAGGAGAATCGAGGGTGGCTCTTCTGAGGTCAGAGTCCTTGTCCCTTAGTCCTGTCCCACTCTGACACCCCCCATGTCTGTACAGGGAGAGAAGATCCATGAGGACATTTTTGACATCATAGACCGGGAGGCAGATGGCAGTGACAGTCTAGAGGTGAGTGTCTCAGGAATGCTGGTGGGAGCCAACATGGGGAAGGCTCAGCAACACCCTTTAGAAGCCACCTGTTAGGTACGAGACCTTCCCATGTACCCTTTGCATTGGTCAGAAGCCACAGGGCCTTGCTGGAAACAAGGCAGAATCTCCTAAGCTGCATATGTGTGGCAGGGAGGGAAGTGGAGGAGAGGGCCTGGGAAGATAGGAGTCCAAGAAATTATGAGATGGGTCCAGTTTGAAATCCTGCCACTAGATATGTAGACACTGTCGGCCCCTTCCCCATACAGGGCTTCGTGCTATGTCACTCCATCGCTGGGGGAACAGGCTCTGGCCTGGGCTCCTACCTGTTAGAACGGCTCAACGACAGGTAAGTCTGTGTTTTGAGGGGCTGGGAGGATTTGGTTTCCCAGGTGACTGGGAGGCCCTCCAGATGAACCTTCCTATTTCCTGGAGCAGGAAAGGGCCCTTCCATTCCCTCCTGTATTGAGGAGAGACAAGGTACAATGACCAAGAACCCAATCACACTCCCAGTGGTTGGAAATGGAGTCTAGCATCTCAGCCTTAGATTAAAATTCAAGGAGCATGGCCGGTCTGGAATTAGAACCCTAGGTCCTAAGATGTCTCTCTACCCTTCCCCGCTTTTGGGTTACAGACTTCCAAAAGTCAAGTCTCCCTTCTCTGCTGTTCTGTGACCCCACCCAAATTTCCCCACCCTGACAGTCATTGGAAGCCCCAAGTTTACCAAGCCTCCAGTCTGTTGCCCTTGACCATCCTCTCTCAAACACCGCTAGGTACCCCAAAAAGTTGGTGCAGACATACTCGGTGTTTCCCAATCAGGACGAGATGAGCGATGTGGTGGTCCAGCCCTACAACTCACTGCTCACGCTCAAGAGGCTGACCCAGAACGCAGACTGTGTGGTGAGTCCTGGATTCTCCCTTCTCCACTCCCAACCTTCCTATTTTATCATTTTCATGCATTTTTAAATGTCCATTTGGGACCTTCCTGTGCCCCAGTCCTGTTCAAGTCCCTTTTGGATGGGTCTTTCTGGCGCCAAGGAAATTAAGCTTCAGAGCCCAGAATCAGGCAGAGCTCCTGTCCTTTCTGGCCCCATAAATCTGTCACCCTCTTCGGTCCCCCCAGGTGGTGCTGGACAACACAGCCCTGAACCGGATCGCCACAGACCGCCTGCACATCCAGAACCCATCCTTCTCTCAGATCAACCAGCTGGTGAGCCCTCACTCCTAGACTCCTTTGGACTGGAACCCCACCATCGGGGGAAGGGAGGCCTCGCAGGACAAGGCCCTTGACACAGCACCCCGTCCCCAGGTGTCCACCATCATGTCAGCCAGCACCACCACCCTGCGCTACCCCGGCTACATGAACAACGACCTCATCGGCCTCATCGCCTCGCTCATTCCCACACCACGGCTCCACTTCCTCATGACCGGCTACACACCCCTCACCACGGACCAGTCGGTAAGAGCAGCCCGCAGGCCCAACAGGCCCTGACTTGCCTTTCTCTTTTCCTGCTGCACCCGGAGCTGCCCCGTGCAGCCCCCAGAGGCCCTGCGCTCAGGGACTGGCACAGGCTGGGTGACCTCCTGGCTGGCTTGCTCTCCTCTTCCCTCTGCCTGGGGCTCCCTGCAGGGCCCGGGCTGTACGGGGTCTGCTGATGCTCCTGCACAAGGGCATGAGTTTGCTGAGCTCGGAGGACTGACATCCCTGATCCCACAGCAGAGGCTCAGTGTGGACCTGAATCTAAGGACACTCCCCACAGAGGCCAAACTACCCCAAGTCTGACGGGGACGTGTGTTGCCTGCTGCTCTCTGTCAATGCGTTTCTCGACTGTGCCCTGAGTGCTGGCCTGCCCTGTGGCCACTGTCCCCTCAGGTGGCCAGCGTGAGGAAGACCACGGTCCTGGATGTCATGAGGAGGCTCCTGCAGCCCAAGAACGTGATGGTGTCCACGGGCCGCGATCGCCAGACCAACCACTGCTACATCGCCATCCTCAACATCATCCAGGGGGAGGTGGACCCCACCCAGGTAGGTGAGGCCCCTTCGTTTTACCCCCAGAGCCCACAGGGGTAGAGGAGAGGCTACCACCACCACTCCTGTGCCCACCCCAGGTCCACAAGAGCCTGCAGAGGATCCGGGAACGGAAGTTGGCCAACTTCATCCCCTGGGGCCCAGCCAGCATCCAGGTGGCCCTGTCCAGAAAGTCGCCCTACCTGCCTTCTGCCCACAGGGTCAGCGGGCTCATGATGGCCAACCACACCAGCATCTCCTCAGTGAGTCTCACAGTTGGCACATAAGTATTGTCCTGGTTGTGCCGCACCCCTGCTGCCCCTGCTTCTGGCTTTTTTACTCTGGAGATAGCCCAGCCTTGGTTCCCTGGCTCTCTGAGCCATGTTGTTCGCTGAGGTTCTTTGTGACCCCTGCTTTCTGCACACCCCAAGCTCTTCGAGCGGACCTGTCGCCAGTACGACAAGCTGCGGAAGCGGGAGGCCTTCCTGGAGCAGTTCCGCAAGGAGGACATCTTCAAGGAGAACTTTGACGAGCTGGACACATCCAGGGAGATTGTGCAGCAGCTCATCGATGAGTATCATGCAGCCACGCGGCCCGACTACATCTCCTGGGGCACCCAGGAGCAGTGAGTCCTCAGGATGGGGACCCTCATCTGCCTTACTGGTTGGCCCAGGCCCCACCTGCCTGACCACCCCCTCAGAGCACAGATCAGGGACCTCGTACCTCTTTCTTATCAACATACAAGTACATGGCCAGGAGACACATGTACTTCTCCTCTTTTGAGACTATTTATGTTTAATAAAGCACTGGCTATAAATCAAGTCACTGGTCTCTTGGAAGCCTTGGAGAACTGGGGGAGGTGGTGCCTATTCTTTCTCCATCATTCCGACAGGGTCTTCCTCTACCTCCTACACCTTCAACTCTAAGCAAACGGCCTCCCCTAGCTTTTCCTCCTCCCGCCCAGTATTGGAGAACATGGGTGAGGTTGGCCCACCTGAGACGTTCCTTTCCAGGACAAAAAGGTCCACAAATACTGCCTTGCTCTCTATCTGACACTCCACGTCCCAGTTCCCTCCCACCCCTCCCTGTATGGTGACCATTCCATCAGGTTCACATTCCCGCATCAGAGTGTTCTGTTGGTCGTCACAGCCGCAGGCCTGTGGCCACCACCCTCACTACCAAGCTCTGGACAAGCAATAGAGTCAGCCCAAGTGCCTTGAATCTTTCTGCAGGCAGAGAAGTGACGGAAAGCCAGTCCGGGAGAGCCCTGGTCAGGCAGCTGGAGTCTAGGACAATCAAATCAGGAGACCAAATCCAAAGTCTAGACTGTAAGCAGGGCCAAAATGGGCCCATATCTGGGGCACCATAATTGTGTATTCAGGTGGTCTCCAGTTATTTCAAAGGCCAGAAACTTCCACTTCTGGTGCAAGATTGCAGGGAAGTAGTCAATACATAGTGGCCTAAATCTTCAGGATCAAAAGGGCAAAGGATTGGGGCTGGCCGGGCTCAGCAAGCAGGTGAAGCAGCCCAAGAAAGTTCCTGCAGCTCTATGGAGGCTGAAGAGTACACAGGAGCTTTGGGTGAACTAAGACTTTTTTCCTTCTTGCTGCCTGTTAGCCTGGGGACACACTTTTCCTTCCACGAACCAATTTATCTTTTATAAAGCTCTGGACGTGAACAAAGTGAGCAACATACAGGCCAGACCTTCATGAACAAAGGGGACACAGGACTGATGGGCAGAGAACGCACAGTCACAAGCCAGGTCCTGGGCTGCCTGAGGGGTGGCAGGGAGGCCACAAGCCTGTCACCACCACCGTCATAGCACAAGCCTGTCACTTTTGGTTGCCAGGGTCTGTAGGTGACTGACTAGGGAGAGCCAGCCTGGCTGGTGTCAGCCAGCTTCCTCCCTTCATCCAGTAGGGAGGAAGATGACTTCAGGGAAAACCTGTGGGCACCGGGTCCCTTCTCAGCTCTACCTCTGACCCCTGCACCACTGGGTACCTTGCCTGGCTCCTGTTCTGACCTTGATGACCAGCCTTTCATCACTTGGGGCATCTGCACGAGTGGCTGGTGCGAGTAGGGGATCATGAGCTGGCAGATGGGGTGAGGCTGCTATATGTGAATAGCAGCTGGTCCCCCTCCAGGCCACAAGCCATCCCAGGGCCCTCATCTGCAAGACCTAGTTAAAGAGTGTGGAGCCCGGGGGAGGGAACACCTAGGTAGTCTGGAGTAAAGTTGTGTGTGGGTATTACTAGTCACCAACCCAGAGGGGTGAATACCATCCCTGAGAGGGAGAACTGGACTTAACAAAGATGCCTCCTTTTTCGGACCGCTGAGTGTCTAAGCGCAAACACCTCAATGCCAGCTTCAGAGCCAGGCCCCTCCCCCAAGGCTATTTCCAGATCACCCATCACCCCACACCAGCACAGCCCCTCCCTGTTCTTGGCCAGCAGCACACCCCAAAGTATGTCAACCAGAGGGCAGAGAGGAGGCCAGGTGGAAAGGGAGGGAGGCCTCTGGGAATCAGGGCAGCAGGTGGTGCTGGTGGTGAAAAATCCCTGCAGTCTGAGAGCCTGCCAGCCACAGAAGTAACAGTGAGACAAGGGCTGCTGCAGAAGAGCTGGAGAGAGCGGAATGCTCAAGCTGGAACAGGAACCTCTCTTGACTAAACAAATCAGAGAAAATGAGCCATTTAAAGGTAATGTTCCTAGAACACTCCAGTGTGATGTGACCCCAGGGACCCTGAAACACGCATGAGACAGAGATCTAGCAGCAGGAAGCACTTTAAAAATAGAGTGGTATAAACCAATCTGAATCCTCAGGATTGTAATTTTGGAAAGTGTGTGGAGATGAAGGCAAGAGGTAATGAGCACAAGGGTAGGGAGGCCCAGGGTGAGCACAGCCACTGCACCGAGTTGGTGAATCGTCTAGCAAGCCTTATCCCTGGTCTCCACTGGACACAAGTATTCTAGAAATCCCTGGAAATGGGTACTCTGCAGTAGATAGTCAGAGTGCCCAGACTGTATCTTAAAATCCAACATACAGGGCTTCCCTGGTGGCGCAGTGGTTGGGAGTCCGCCTGCCAATGCAGGGGACACGGGTTCGTGCCCCGGTCCGGGAGGATCCCGCGTGCCGCGGAGCGGCTGGGCCCGTGGGCCGTGGCCGCTGGGCCTGTGCGTCCGGAGCCTGTGCTCCACGGCAGGAGAGGCCGCGGCAGTGGGACGCCCACGTACCGCAAAAAAATTAAAAATCCAACATACAGTCCCCCCTCCGGTAATGCCCACCCCTCTACCACCTGCTCACTTTCCAGTCCCACCTGAGGATCTGAAGCAGGTAAGGGGCTGCCCTAGAAAAGTGACAGGAACATTTAACTTGACATTCTGATTTACTAATCCATCATGTGTAAGTTTAAATTAGATTCCCTAGGGCCTGATCACTAAGTGTGAATTGGTAAAACTGAGTTCCTTGCAAAGCTGCAGGCCCCATCAGTCAGGGTCTAACACCCCCGTGAGACCCAGTTGGAAACACCTCTGCATACCTGTGGCATTGCTATAGTGGTAACCTTGGCCATGGAATCCAGAGGTAGGCAGTTCTTCTACATAACCCTCAACCCTCAAACCCAGTGGTACTGAATTATCACCTGGGTGACCAACTCATCCTGGTTTTAGTACTGAATGTCTTGAGTCCCAAGAACCCCCTCAGATTTGGTTTTAAAACTAAAATTCCCATATTCCCTCATTCCTGGGAAAACCAGGACAGTTGGTCACCCTAAATTAAAGAACACCATAGAGAATGACTGGAAAATCTCAAAGCAGTACAAGTGAGTGATCAGGGCTGAATCAAGGCCAAGTAGACAACAGTTCATGTGTTCACTAATTAAGCAAGCATTTATTAAAAATAGAGACCAAGGGCTTCCCTGGTGGCGCAGTGGTTGAGAGTCCGCCTGCCGATGCAGGGGACACGGGTTCGTGCACTGGTCTGGGAAGATCCCACATGCCGCGGAGCGGCTGGGCCCGTGAGCCATGGCCGCTGAGCCTGCGTGTCCGGAGCCTGTGCTCCGCAACGGGAGAGGCCACAACAGTGAGAGGCCCGTGAACCCCAAAAATAAAAAATAAAAAAATAGAGACCAAGTTGCCCATTAAGCTTCACAATGGACCCTACCTAAGGGGGTTTCCAATTTTATTGGGAGTGAGTAATATATAATGTAATTTATATTATGTATTTATAAAATATTAATAATATTTTTGCATGTGATCATATATTGTTTTTCTTAATGAAATGTCTCAAACTATGTTGTCCAATTTTAAGTGCTATATGTAAAATATAATACAAAATAATTTTGGAATCATTATTGAGCATTTAATATACACTAAGCACTGTTCTAAGCACTTTACATATATGAGCTCATTTAATTTTGACAACAACCATATAGATAGGTACTGTTTTAGCGCAATTTTTACAAACAAGGAAACCGAAGGTCAGAGGAAAGTGAAGCTCAGGGTCACATGGCTAGTAAGTAGTCTTTCCCCACCTGGAAAGAAAAGACTTAGGAGGAGATGTGGTGACTGCCAAATATATGATGGGCTGTCAGCTGCAGGAGGGAGGGGACTCATTTTGTGACACTCCAGGGAGCAGAATGAGGACCAGTGGAGGGAACTATGGGGGGGGGCAGGGTCCAGCTCTGCAGCAGGAAGAACTTCCCCATGATCAATACTGTCTACCCGGTGCAATGAGTGGTCACATGGACCGTGAGTCCCCCTCCACTGAACTCAGTCAAGCAGATTCTGCATGACGACTTGCCTGGAATGGATGGATCCCAGGAAACGGACGAGGTGACCTTTTTTTTTTCACAGCATGCCGGATCTTTGTTCCCCGACCAAGGATCGAACCCGTGCTCCCTGAAGTGGAAGAGCAGAGTCCTAACCGCTGGACCACCAGGGAATTCCCAGATGAGGTGACCTTTAATGTGCCTTCCAGCCTTAAGGACTGTTAGGAATTTCTTGAAAACCACTTTCTTTTATAGTAAAGCTTATTCATTTTCAAAACAAATATATTAAGGGCTTACCGCGTGCCTGAACTTTTCTGGGAATTGGGGATACCTAAATGAATAAACTAAGGTGCTGAATCTCAAAAAATTCATAGCCCAAGACATCTATGCAGAAAGTGACAGTCAAGGTGGTAAGCAAACATCAGAAGGATCACAACAGTGTGTGCTCAGTCGATATTTGTCGAGGATTTCCCTGGTGGCGCAGTGGCTAAGAATCCTCCTGCCAATGCAGAGGACACGGGTTCAAGCCCTGGTCCAGGAAGATCTCACATGCCGTGGAGCAACTAAACCCATGCGCCACAACTACTGAGACTGTGCTCTAGAGCCCACGAGCCACAGCTACTGAAGCCCGCGTGCCGCAACTACTGAAGCCCGCGTGCCTAGAGCCCGTGCTCCACAACAAGAGAAGCCACTGCAATGAGAAGCCCACGCACCACAACAAAGAGTAGCCCCCGCTGGCTGCAACTAGAGGAAGCCCGCGCGCAGCAATGAAGACCCAATGCAGCCAAAAATAAATAAATTTTTTTAAAAAGAGCTAAAAATATATATATATAATTTGTTGAATACTTGCAAGAACGAAAGGCTGTGAGAGGCCAGTGTGCGAGTCACAGAGAACAATCATTTGACAGGGTCTTGAATTCTGAGGGAAAGCTTTCCAAGTGGAGATGTACGAGAGAGTAGGAGGGCTGGCGTGTGCAAAGGCCCAGGCTGGGCAGGGGAGCGCGAGTTGCAGCTCACCTCTCTTCTGAAGCTCAAGCCCTCCCTTCCCATCAGTGGCTGCGAAGGGAAGCTCACACCAGGCAAATGAGGCCACCAGGGCTCACCTGGGGCTGAGGGGAGACCAAAGGCAGAGAAAAGGGGTTGTGGCCCAACCCAGGTATGTGGTAGGCTTCACAGAGAGAAACCAGCAGGGCCTTGTATGCCGGGGAGCAGTTAACGCACTGACACCCAGAGGGAAGAGCATGGTAGGCACAGGGAAGAGCACCTGAGAGAGGAGGGAGCCCCCAAAACAGGACAGGGTTCTGGAAGCTGCAGAGGCTCAGAGGTGCATGTGGGGGAGCAACAGGAGACCAGGTCAGGGAGATATTCCAAGACCAGACAGGTCATGTAGGGCCTTTTATGCCATGTAGAGTTTGGACTTTATTCTCGGAGCAAAGGGGAACCCCTGAAGGCCACCTGGGAAGCTCCAGTCACCAGCCTGCCCTTTCTGGACTTTTCCACCCAAATGACCCCCACACCCCCTCCTGCTTTCTTTCTTATTTTTTTTTACTCTTCCATTATGGTTTATTACAGGATATTGAATATAGTTCCCTGCCTTATACAGTAGGACCTTCTTGTTTATCTATTTTATATATAGTAGCTTGTATCTGCTAATCCTGAACTCCTAATTTATTCCTCCCCCACCCCCTGTCCTCTTGGGTAACCATAAGTTTGTTTTCTATGTCTGTGAGTCTGTTTCTGTTTCGTAAGTTCATTTGTGTCATATTTTTAGATTCCACATATAAGTGATATCATATGGTGTTTGTCTTTTTCTGACTTACTTCACTTAGCATTATAATCTCTAGGTCCATCCATGTTGCTGCAAGTCACATTATTTCATTCTTTTTTATGGCTGAGTAGTATTCCATTGTGTATATATACCGTATCTTCTTTATTCATTCATCTATCGATGGACAGTTAGGTTGCTTCCACGTCTTGGCTATTGTAAATAGTGCTGCTATGAACACTGGGGTGCGTGTATTTTTTCGAATTAGAGTTTTCCCCAGATATATGCCCAGGAGTGGGATTGCTGGGTCATATGGCAACTCTATTTTTAGTTTTTTAAGGAACCTCCATACTGTTTTCCATAGTGGCTGCACCAATTTACATTCCCACCAACAGTGTAGGAGGGTTCCTTTTTCTCCACACCCTCCCTAGCATTTGTTATTTGCAGACTTTTTTTTTAAAGTTTATTTATTTATTTGTTTGTTTGTTTATTTGGCTGCATTGGGTCTTAGTTGCTGCACGTGGGCTTTCTCTAGTTGCGGCGAGCAGGGGCTACTCCTCGTTGCAGTGAGCGGGCTTCTCATTGTGGTGGCCTCTCTTGTTGTGGAGCATGGGCTCTAGGCACGCGGGCTTCCGTAGCTGTGGCACGCAGGCTCAGTAGTTGTGGCTCGAGGCCTCTAGAGCACAGGCTCAGTAGTTGTGGCACATGGGCTTCGTTGCTCCGCGGCATGTGGGATCTTCCCAGATCAGGGCTCAAACCCATGTCCCCTGCATTGGCAGGCGGATTCTTAACCACTGCGCCACCAGGGAAGCCCCATTGTAGACTTTTGAATGATGGCCATTCTGACCAGTGTGTGGTGGTACTTCATTGTAGTTTTGATTTACATTTCTCTAATAATTAGAGATGTTGAGCATCTTTTCATGTGCCTGTTGGCTATCTGGATGTCTTTGGAGAAATGTCTATTTAGGTCTTCTTCCCACTTTTTGATTGGGTTGTTTGTTTTTTTTGTTATTGAGCTATATGAGCTGTTTGTATAGTTTGGAAATTAAGCCCTTGTCGGTCACAACATTTGCAAGTATTTTCTCCCAGTCCTGTAGGTTGTCTTTTGGTTTTGTTTATGGCTTCCTTTGCTGTGCAAAGTTTGAGTAGGTCCCATTTGTTTATTTTTGCTTTTATTTCTATTGCTTTGCTCATCCCCTGCTTTCTCTTCCCTCCTGTTCCCTAACTTTTTCTGCAACCAATATTTGGCAAATCTGATGTCAAAACTCTTGTCTATGCCCTGCCACTCCTTTCTGAAGGTGGATTCTTAGATGCTGTTGCCAGCACGCTGACGGCCTGCTCTTTATCATTTTTTTCTGAGGAGCCATGGCCTGCCCTGCCCTAAGCTGCCCCAGACCAGTTCTGCTCAGCAGCCTGCCCTGCTTCCTTCCCTCCCCCAAAGCCCTCAAATCATTCCTGACAGGCTCAGCCGGGCCTCCTCCCCCAGCTCAACCACAACATTCCCCTTTCTGTCTGCAGTCCACCAGATGCATAATTTCACAATATTTTGTTAGTGTTATAATTATATTTTTGTCATGTAATTTCCTTTTCTAAACTCTCAAACACAACCCCATGTAGTCCATAAAATGCTTTGGCATTCTTGCAATAATTAAGTTCCAACAAATAAAGTTGGTTTTGAAATGTACCCCCTTCCTTAGCAGTTATACTATAATTAAGACAGTTTCTTCAGTTCATTTTTTAAAGTAATCAAGACGTGGATACGAAACATGGACATTCTCTTTTTTCGTTAAAAATGAAAATATAAAGGGAAAGGCAGGGTACAAAACTCTAGCTACAGACTGATTTTTTTTTTTTTTTTTTTTAGTTTGAAATGATAGATTCACAGGAAAGTGCAAAGAAACATACAGGGAGGTCTTTGACACCCTTCACCCAGCCTCCCTGATGTTAACATCTTGCATAACTATAGTACAATAGCAAAACTAGGAAACTGACATTGGCACAATCCACAGAGCATAAGCAGACTTCACCTGTCACATACAGTTCGCTCATGTATGTGTGCAGCCCTATGCAATTTTATCACGTGTACTTTCATGTAACCACCACAATAAACATGATACTTCATTGTGACAACATCCCACGACTCTTTCATGCCACCCTTTTATATCCACACTCACCCTGCCCTCAGCCTGATTTAAATATGAAAAAATATTAAATGGAGCACAGAAAAATTGCTGAGAGAAAATACAGCAAAACGATTGTCAATAGATGTCTGGATTGTGGAATAATGCTTGATTTATTTTTTATTTTACTTTTTATTTTTACAATTTCCAGTCTTTTCCATTTTTCTTCAGTGACAATCCATTACTTTTATAAGGATAATATCTTGAAGAAATTTATAACATATACCATAGTATTTATAATAGCGTGATCCAACAATTTTCAAATTGGAAAAAATTCTGGTAGATTTTAACTTGTTTTGAAGTTTACTTTACCAACAGATCAAAATAAGACCTTCCTTTCCAGGTGTAAAATTTTTTCCATCTCCCACAGAGCGATTTACAAAGTAAAACATCTAAGCGTTGTTCATAATTCTATCTTAGCCCGCCTTTATAAGGTTAAACTTGAGCACAGTAAAAGGACATTGTTTCAGTTATTTATTGATTGCATAAAAATTCATCGCAAAACGTAGAGGCAAAAAATACTGATTTATTGTTTCTCTTGATTCTGTTAGTTGATTGCAAAGTTCTCTTTCTGGATCACTTGGGCTACTACAGATGGTTGGAACAGCTGGAAATTTATTCCAAGTTGGCCTCATTCACAAGTCTGACAGTTGGTGCTGGGCAGGGAGTCTCAGTTCTTCTTGTGACCTCCCAACCTCCAGTAGACTAGACACTGGTCCAGGACAGGGTTCCAAGAGGGCAAGCCCCAGTGCACAAGTGCTTACCCTCCCGTGCTTGTGTGATTCATGAGTCTCTTGGTCAAGCCCAAAGTTGATTAGGGAGGGAGCTACACAAAGGCAGGAATACTGGGAGTCAGGGTCATTAGGGGCCACCAAATGCAACAATCTACCACAGATATGAAGGCTTGCCCCTTTATAAGAATGTAAATATGGGCAAAATAAAATATTGCTTTGGGTCCAGGGGTAAGGTTGAAGAAGGCAATTATAAGGCAATTTCTAATCGTCATATAACCATGATTCAATCAAGATAATAGAAAAGGCCAATTTCCCCATGGCTAACTTAAGAACTAGTGCCTTATTAAGTGAGTTGAATAATACGGTTACATAATCAACTAGATGTTACATTCCTATATCTATTTCCATAGTAGAAAGTAATATAGATAAGAAATTCTCTTTTCTTAATATTCACCAAACATAATTTAGCTTTTTTTTTTTTTTTTGGCCGCACCGAGGCACGTGGGATCTTAGTTCCCAAACCAGGGATCGGTTACCCGAGCCCATGCAGTAGAAGCGTGGAGTCTTAACCACTGGACCGCCAGGGAAGTCCCCATAATTTAGCTCTTTATTTTAAAAAAGATTTGTTGGAATTCCCTGGCAGTCCAGTGGTTAGGATGCTGTGCTCTCACTGCCGAGGACCCGGGTTCAATCCCTGGTAGGGGATCTAAAATCCTACAAGCCTTGCAGAGTGGCCAAAAAAAAAATAAATAAATTTTAAAAAAAGATTTATTGTTTAAAAACAAATATTTGTGAAAATTATAATTCTTAAGAGTTATACATTAAATCAAACTTTGCCTCAGAACTAATTTCTACAAATACAGGAAATATAAAAATGGATATGTTGGGACTTCCCTGGTGGTGCAGTGGTTAAGAATCCGCCTGCCAGTTCAGGGGACACGGGTTCGAGCCCTGGTCCGGGAAGATCCCACATGCCGCGGAGCAACTAAGCCCGTGCGCCACAACTACGGAGCCTGTGCTCTAGAGCCCACATGCCACAACTACTGAAGCCCACGTGCCTAAAGCCCGTGCTCTGCAACAAGAGAAGCCACCCAATGAGAAGCCCATGAACCGCAACGAAGAGTAACCCCTGCTCGCCGCAACTAGAGAAAGCCCACATGCAGCAACAAAGACCCAAGGCAACCAAAAAAAAAAAAAAACGATATGTTGGAACTTCCTTGGTGGCGCAGTGGTTAAGAATCCGCCTGCCAATTCAGGGGACATGGGTTTGAGCCCTGGCTGGGGAAATAGGATCCCACATGCTGCACAGTGCAGCAAAAAAAAAAGAAAAAAAAAAGAAAAGAAATGTCCCTCAAATGAATGTAAGTACGAGGCAGAAAGAAAACTAAAGAAAGGCACTCTGGATAGCCAAGTTCACGGGGGTGGGCTTAGTTACCCCACAGCATGTGGGATCTTAGTTCCCCAACCAGGGATCAAATCCACATCCCCTACATTGGAAGGCAGATTACCACTGGGCCAGCAGGGAAGTCCCTGTACTGTCAAGTGTTGACCCATAGTCTACTTACTCTTACTTTAAACAAAGTCTGATCTTTTTAGCGCTTCCCTGGTGGCGCAGTGGTTAAGAATCCGCCTGGCAATGTAGGGGACACAGGTTTGAACCCTGCTCGGGGAAGATCCCACATGCCTTGGAGCAACTAAGTCCATGCGCCACGACTACTGAGCCTGCACCGTAGAGCCCACGAGCCACAACTACTGAGCCTGCGCTCTAGAGCCCACGAGCCACAACTACTGAAGCCTGTGCGCCTAGAGCCCGGGCTCCACAACAAGAGAAGCCACCACAATGAGAAGCCCGCGCACCGCAACGAAGAGTAGCCCCCGCTCACTGCAACTAGAGAAAGCCCACACACAGCAACAAAGACCCAATGCAGCAATAAATAAGTTAAAAAAAATTTTTAATCCTTTAAAAAAAAAAAAGTCTGACCTGTTTAGATGCATGAATTCCTAGACCAACACAAATTTGAAAGGAGAAAGGAGAGAGCTACTAGGGACTGTCAAGTAAAAAGCAGTCAGGACCAGCACAATCATCCTGATAAGGAGAGGAGAAACAGAAACATTACCAAAAGCCATAAGGAAGGGCCAGTTGGCTTAGGGGAGAACCTAAGAGTCTTTGGGCAGCACGGCCAAACTCAAAGCCTAGCATTCATGCAGTGCCTCGAGTCAACGAGAAAAGATTGAATTTCATTCAGTATATTCCATTTAAGAAAAAAGAGAAGAGTACATTTTACATATACTCCCATCAGAAAAAAAAGTATATATATATATTAATGTTTTAAGTTCTGAGACCTAAAGAGATAAGCCTGGTTATCTGGAATATCCACTTATCTACATGGAAAATCTTTTTTTTTTTTTCCTGTTAAACAGTGAGGGACTACTGATTTTCCACTGAAAGAGGTAGTATCTTTCCTCTGGGATACCAGCCCCCTGTTCACTGCTCTCCTGGCAATTACTCCCCTACATTTCAATTAATGATTCACTTCTCTGTCTCCCCCGCTGGCCTATGCATTTCTTGTGGGCTGGGAGAGGGTCTTTTATCTCTGTAGCCCTGATATCTACCGCAGGCCTAGCACATTGTAACCGTTCAACAAACATCTGTTAAATAAGTGAAAGAACAGTGTCAAGGCCATAGCTTCTACTGTCTTTCCTTTAACAAGGAGACAATAAAAGACTTGCCACACAATCACATAATAGTGTACCCCAGGATAAATTTGTGTGTTCACTACATTGGCCTTCAGATCAAGAACATTGTGACTTTAATCCCAGACCATTTTCAAAAAGGAGGGAAGGGCTTCCCTGGTGGTGCAGTGGTTGAGGGTCTGCCTGCCGACACGGGGGACACGGGTTCGTGCCCCGGTCCGGGAGGATCCCACATGCCGCGGAGCGGCTGGGCCCGTGAGCCATGGCTGCTGAGCCTGCGCGTCTGGAGCCTGTGCCCCGCAACGGGAGAGGCCACAACAGTGAGAGGCCTGCCTACAGCAAAAAAAAAAAAAAAAAAAAAAAAAAAAAAGGAGGGAAAAGGGGGCAAGAGATGTCATTTCTGCAACTTACAGAGACAAATTTTTTTCAATTCCTTTTATGCATGAGGTAAGGAAAGCTATCCCCAGATTCTTACACTGAATAGCTTTATGGTATCAGGAACCAAGTGGCTTGTTGTAGCTGAATTTCTGATATTTGATCCTTTGGAAATCTTCCCAGTGGATACATTATACAATGTGCCATTAGCGCCTGAATGGAAACAAACTAGTGACTAGGAGTATTTTACTTCCTACAAGATCAAATCATAGTCATGAATCACAAACTAGATCTCTAGACGGCTGCACCAAAACAGAAAATCAGTGGAAGGTATGGCAGTTCCAAGGCCCTCCCTGCAAAGTCAGTTGGGAAAGAGGGCGTCAGAACTGGCACAGCGGGAAGGTCACCCACAGGGTAAGACAAAGTTGCCAACTGGATGTGCTCCTTTGAAACAACTTTGCAGCGGCTTGCCTTTCTCAAGGAGCAGGGCCGCAGCCAGGAGATGACAGAAAGGAGGAGGTGAGGAATGAGAGCGAGCCTCATCGACACCGAGCTACAGCGGGTTGGGCCAATGAGAAAAACACTGGGCCAGAGAGCCCCAGACCTTGCCCAGAGACTCAGAAATGATTCAAGGAAAATGAACATTTTCCTTTCCCCAACCTCCCGTCCTCCCTGAGAGGCCTGACTCCCACCATGTCCCATTCTTCCTTAGGATTCCAGAACCTAGAGAGAACTGCTCCCCAAAACTTTTCTCTTGCCCACTTAGATTCCAGTCCTGGAAATGGTACTATTCTGAGTATCCTATCAGCGGGGAGGACCCCAAGGGCAGAAAGGAATCACACAGGGCACTGGCCACAGAGTTGGTGTGAAAAAAACACCAAGCCACCTGAGGTTCATGAAAAGGATCAAGTAGTGATGAGCATACTAGGGTTCATGTCAAGGAGCTAATGAAGGCCAGACTACTACCTCGGCTTCTAGGACATAACTATAGACGATAAAGCTTAAGAGGGCCCCCACCCAAAGCCCTGGGACAACCTTAACTGAAGTCTAGTGTGGCCCCTGGAAATCCTTGTGATCTCACTCTCTCGTGGATTGTAAATGGACTCCTGAGAGCACTGGGATACTCTGCTCTGGGGTCCAGTTGTGTTCAGGGATCTCCCCGTAGTGACTCTTCTCTTCCAACCAGCTATGTTCCCTTGGCCTCACGCTATTTATTTCTCTGTATACACTGCAGTTGTCCCTTGCTCATTCAGTAAGTTTCTGACCACTGCCTCTAACCCACATGTGAGTGCATGCCTTCAGGTAAGTTTTGTTATCAGGAGATGCAGCAGCTGTTAATCCGTAGGCCCTGAGCCACTAAACTGATTCTCCTACCCTGCCATACTCCACGCACTTATATCCTTGCCATGTGAACAGCAAGGCCCCCTATAAATGCAAGCGTTCCTTCTGTTTCCCCTACACCAAGACTTCTTAACCTTTGCTGGTGCATGGATCACTTTGAGAATCTGTTACGAACCTTTCCCCAGAAAAATGTAAACATACGAATTTGAAAATAATGTTAAGGGGTTCTTGATTCCTAAAGCCCATCTTTTGGACTCCAACCCAATGCTAACAATTCCTGATGGCAAGAAATGATGACACTTCTAAAGAGACAGGCAGTCAGAAGAGTGAGAGCTCTGGGGAATTCCCTGGCAGTCCAGTGGTTAGGATTCAGGGCTCTCACTGCTGGGCCTGGGTTCAATCCCTGGTCAGGGAACTAAGATCCCACAAGCCACGCAGCGCGGCCAAAGAAAAATAAAAAAGAGCAACAGCTTAACCTACTTGCTCTCCATATGCATAAAAGCCTGCAGAAGATTTGGGGACAAAAGTTTGTCAGTTTCATCCTTGAGGTCCAGCCAGGGGCTGTGCTCAGCTGTCCACCGAGCTCAGGCAGCAGGCTAGGCTCATAATGACCAACCAAGGCAGCATCTCCTCATTGAGGCTGGCAGACACAGGCCCCTGCCCTTGCCCACACCAACACACTCCCAACTATGGGGCTAGCCCAGGCCTTACACACCTTTCCCCTATGGCCATCCAGGCAAGCCAGGTGACTCTGGTGCTACCCTGTCACCTTGAAATAGTGGATGAAAAGGACTTCCTCCAGGTCTGCCAGGCCACACCTTTTCTATATTTCCTTCTTCTACCTTCATCTCTCTCTCTCACACACACAGACACACACACACACACACACACACACACACACACACACACATTCCAGCTGTCACTCAGGAGAACAGCCAGTGTCAGCATCCTGAGGCCCCCCCTGGAGCACTCCTCCCAGAGCACATCTTCAGGGATGACTCTGCTGAGCTCAGTCATGACTGTCACCCAGCCACTGTCCAGATTCCATTTCCTGGGTCACTGTGACCTCCTCAAAGGCCACAGCCATCACGGAGCTGGTATTCTCATGCTGACATCCTACTCCAACCCTCTCGGCCTCAAAACAAAACAAAACAGCCTTGATCTTGGCACAAAACTAAGTGGTCATCACACACACAGAGGGTTGCCACCAACCTTCCCCAACCAATGCCCAAAATGATCACATATCTTTTTTTTTAAAAAAAAATACTCAATAGGGCTTCCCTGGTGGCGCAGTGGTTGAGAGTTCGCCTGCCGATGCAGGGGACACGGGTTCGTGCCCTGGTCCGGGAAGATCCCACATGCCGCGGAGCGGCTGGGCCCATGAGCCATGGCCGCTGAGCCTGTACGTCCGGAGCCTGTGCTCTGCAACGGGAGAGGCCACAACAGCGAGAGGCCCGTGTACCACAAAAAAAAAAAAAAAAAAAAAAGTCAATAATGTATTGCATGGCATTCATAACTTTTTTTTGGTTATAAATTTATTTATTTATTTATTTTTGGCTGCGTTGGGTCTTCATTGCTGCACGCAGGCTTTCTCTAGTTGCAGCGAGCAGAGGTTACTCTTCGTTGCTGTGCACGAGCTTCTCATTGTGGTGGCTTCTCTTGTTGTGAAGCATGGGCTCTAGGTGCATGGGCTTCAGTAGCTGTGGCACACGGGCTCAGTAGTTGTGACTCACGGGCTTAGGTGCTCTGCAGAATGTGGCATCTTCCCAGACCAGGGCTTGAACCCGTGTCCTCTCCATTGGCAGGCAGATTCTTAACCACTGTGCCACCAGGGAAGTCCCTGATTACATATTTCTAACAAAGACTGACCATGAACATAATCTAGAGTCTGTGGACCCCAGGGATAGGGAGAGATTTCCCTGCCCTTCCATAGACTAGGGACTTCTCCCACTCTAGCCTTTCCCAATCGTGGGAAAGCTTCCTCCTCCCCACATATACCATCTTTCCTACCGGTAGAGCATTTCATCCTTGAGGTCCAGCCAGGAGAAACAAAACTGTAAGGTACCAAAAAAAACCTCTCAGGATGGACCTCAGAGTCAATCCTTGATGCTGTGGACCATCACATGAATTAGAAATCCACATGAATAACATGTCACCAGAGTTTTATTCCAAGATTCAGTCCAATTCTGGCCTCTCCCGACATGCTGTCAAGCAGTGCAATGTACTTAAAATGTTATCATAACCTATGTCTCAGAACGTTGTTAATAACTACATTTGTGATCTTGGGCAGGGCACCTGTCCCTGGGCCTCTGTTTCATCATTCATTCACTCAACAAACATTTATTGAGAATCTAGTAAGCTCCAGGCACTGTGCTAAGTGCTAATGACAACAAAGATGAGCAAGATATAGACTGGCTGAAGAATTTCCCACTCTTGTTTATGGATTAATGTAAATAACACATCACATGGCTGCACGAGTTATTTACATTAACACATAATTAGGGCAATAACACACTAGGGTAATAATGGAGGCCAGACAAGGTACTAGAGGAAAACTGGGAGGGGAGAACCTGTGTCTGACTGGGGCAGAGGGGTCTGTGAAAATAAGGGGGTTGGACTTCCAGATGAAAGCGTCTGTTACTCTAAGATCATGATGCATTCCAAAAGGGCCCAGCAGCCATTTGGATATTTCACTTCAGGGAAATGTGTACAAACCACCCTCCACTAGTGCAGATAAGGCATTCACCATTGGCAGTTTACCATTTGGCACCAACACCTCTTTCAAATTGAAGAGAAGCCAGATTCTCATTATCAGACCTTTGCAATATCCAATTCCAATGATTACCTACGAGTGTAAATGACACTTGGTGAAATCAAGTCTCTTCCAACTCCAAGGTCAGAAAACACGTTATGTATACTTGTGCCATATATATACTTAACCAGTTGATGAAACAAACACATCATTTAGGAGGGGGAAAATAACCAAACCCATACACACATAAAGTGAATCTATCATAAGGTTTTCTTTCAAACAAAAACCAGAAATAAAACCTATTGATCTGTGATTGCTGGGAGCTCATTCACCCTGAGATGCTACTGAACTAAAGTCTGCTAAATGTGGCTTACAATTAACTCACAAGCACTAGTTAATACAATTTAAATCCTCAAATACTGAGAGGAACAGAGTTATGAATGCCTAAAAGGTCAATATCAATCCTTCCAAGCTATTTTCTTTTTCTGCTTACCTGTTTTTTCTATATTTACTACAATAAATATTTTTTTAAATTAATTCATTTATTTATTTATTTCTGGCTGCGTTGGGTCTTTGTTGCTGTGCGTGGGCTTTCTCTAGTTGCGGCAGGTGGGGGCTACTCTTCATTGTGGCCCACGGGCTTCTCATTGCGGTGGCTTCTCTTGTTGCAGAGCACGGGCTCTGGGGCATGCGGGTTTCAGTAATTGTGGCGCATGGGCTTCAGTAGTTGTGGCACACGGGCTTAGTTGCTCCGTGGCATGTGGGATCTTCCCAGACCAGGGCTCAAACCCGTGTGCCCTGCATTGGCAGGCGGATTCTTAACCACTGAGCCACCAGGGAAGCCCAATAAATGTTTTGATGTTGTAATATTTAAACCTGGTAAGGTCATTATTTTACATAGAATAAAGTGTGTCCTCTCCCATTAAAATATTTATTAGTTTTTCCTGTCTTCCCAAGGTAGTGTGTGGAATCTGATACTGCCACAGGCAAAATGACTGGTAAGTCAGTTATATCTACAATTCAGTGCTTAGATTTTGTTCTATCTTGAAGTAGGAATACAGGTAAAATACAAGGCTTCCCCATCCCATTTTCAATTCTTCATCAGTTTTATATATATATATATACATTTTTTTTTTTTTTTTTTTTTTGCGGTACGCGGGCCTCTCACTGTTGTGGTCTCTCCCGTTGCGGAGCACAGGCTCCAGACGCGCAGGCTCAGCAGCCATGGCTCACAGGCCCAGCCGCTCCGCGGCATGTGGGATCTTCCCGGAGCGGGGCATGAACCCATGTCCCCTGCATCGGCAGGCAGACTCTCAACCACTGCGCCACCAGGGAAGCCCTATATATATATTTTTGATAAAAGTATATCTATGTATATTTGATATATATTTATCAAAAATATATATTTATCAAAAATTTTACGTGTTAAGAAGCCACCTTGATGGTTGCACACCAATGTGAGTGTACTTACTGAATATTACACGTTAAAATTACACTGAGGGCTTCCCTGGTGGCGCAGTGGTTAAGAATCCGCCTGCCAGTGCAGGAGACATGGGTTTGAGCCCTGGTCCAGGAAGATCCCACATGCCGTGGGGCAACTAAGCCCGTGCACCACAACTACTGAGCCTGCGCTCTAGAGCCCGTGAGCCACAACTACTGAAGCCTGCGAGCCACAACTACTGAAGCCCGCGCACCTAGAGCCCGTGCTTGGCAACAAGAGGAGCCACCACAATGAGAAGGCCATGCACCGCAACGAAGAGTAGCCTCTGCTTGACACAACTAGAGAAAGCCCACGTGCAGCAATGAAGACCCAACGCAGCCAAAAAAAAATTACACTGAACTGTACACTTAAAAACGGTTAAAAGAGTAAATTTTATGTGATGTATCTTTTGCCACATTAAAAAAATAATTAAAAATGTTTTATTTTAAAAAATGCAATTGACTTGTGTATATGGACCTTGTATTGTAATCTTTCTAAACTCCCTTATTAGTTCCAGTAGCTTTTGAAGGAATAGTCCTTAGGATCTTCTATGTACAATCTTGTCTTATGTCTTCTGTAAATACAGTTTTATTCTTTTCTTAAAAAGAAAAGATATCTCTACATTAACAAAGCAAAGACTATCAGAATATAAAATCTTTTTTTCTGTACACTAAAACGCTTTTAAGATATGCCAAAGAGGAAGAGCCATGACACAACAGATGTCAACTCAGATTAGGGAAGATAAGATTAAAATTACTTTGATTCAACACATGAGAACAATTTGAGAATGACTTTGCTTCAACATGTGATTAACAGAATAACACCGTTAAGTCCTGTATCATTCCTGAGCCACAGAGGAACTATGGCAGAGGGAAGTGGACACAGGCTTTCCAGGGTTCCTTGGACTCTCATCTTATTTGATCACGGGGTGATTCAACCAGGGAGCACTGTTTGGTCTCGATCCACCCAGAAGACACACTCGATGACTTGCTTCCATCACACATTTACAGATGGGGTTGAAGTAAGTAAGGGAAGGGACTCTGACACTTCTCACCCGGAAACCTCAGAATAGACGCAGATCCCCCCTGAGAGCCTGCACAAAGGGACTGTCTGAGACCTGCAAACCCTGGGGTTCAACCGCCAAGGTCTTAAACTGGAGAGGTAAGGAGCCCGAGGGGCAGGCAGGCCAGGACTCAGAAAACAAGAGCTCCAAAACATACAAACAAAAACCATGAATAAAAAGTGTTAGGGCTGGATTTTCCAATTCTCAGTTAGACTGTTAAATAACTCTTCTTAGAAATTTGTTGGGCTGATTTAACAAAGCAAATGATAGAGAGCAGGAAACTAAAACTATGTCAGAAGTTAATTTTTAATAATCTCCCAAATAGTTTTAATTAGCCAAATATACTAGCCCGGCATAGCTGGAGAGACATATTGATAGCATAATAAACATCAGTAGAGTCAAAAGGGACTACAAATTTCAACATACATATAAAAACAGTGGAAGCCGTAGAAATAATGACTTAGTCCCAGATACCTGAGGAGATCAAATTATTAAATATAACATATTAAAGCAGTAACAGAAGATATTACATCTTACCACAGTGGAAATATTTTTTTTATTTCATCAGAAAAAAAATCTGATTTAATTTTTTCATGGCTGGGAAAATAGGATCTTAAAAAGGAATTCTGCCAAGAGCACCAACACAAATATATCACGACTTAAACAGAAATCATCTTTACTGTAAGAAGGAGAAAAAAATACAACTTTCACAATACAGAAAATACAGACCATGAACAATATTATTACTAGTAGATCATGCAAAGATATGTTTTGAAAAAGAAACAAGCCTCAGTTTCCTCATTCATGAAATGAAAACTTGAAATAGACTGAGTATTTAGTGATCAAACTTTTTATGCGTTAACAAGCTATCTCGGACTTCCCTGGTGGCGCAGTGGTTAAGAATCCACCTGCCAATGCAGGGGACACAGGTTCGAGCCCTGGTCCAGGAAGATCCCACATGCCGCGGAGCAACTAAGACCGTGCGCCACAAATACTGAAGCCCGCGCGCGTAGAGCCTGTGCTCCGCAAAAAAGAGAAGCCACCGCAATGAGAAGCCCGCGGGCCACAACGAAGAGTAGCCCCCACTCGCCACAACTAGAGAAAGCCTGCGCGCAGCAATAAAGACCCAATGCAGCCAAAAGTAAACAGATAAATAAATTTATAAAACAAAAAACAAGCCATCTTGGGGGATAAGGAAGGATGGATTGGGAGTTTGGGGTTAGCAGATGCAAACGATTGTACGTAGAATGGATAAAAAACAAGGTCCTACTGTATACCACAGGGAACTATATTCAATTTCCTGTGATAAACCATAATGGAAAGAATATTAAAAAATGTATATATATGTATAACTGAATCGCTTTGCTATACAGCAGAAATTAACACATTATAAATCAACTATGCTTCAATAAAAAAGAGAAAAAGAAGCTATCTCGATGGTTGCACATCAGTGTGAATGTACTTAATGCCACTGAATTCTACATTTAAAAATGGTTATAATGGTAAATGAGCTATAGGGGTGACAGGAGCCCCCAGGCAACCCCTCCCGAGGAGAACTGCCTCTACCCTTCCCTTTCCTTAGGGTGTAGTTGCCATTTTCTCTGTGAACACTGTGGGGGAAAGGTTGAGAAGGTTTAATTAATAAATGATTTTTATGTCCCATCCAGCTCTAGCATGCTGTCACTATGCCTCCAATAAATGAACATTGTAATGCACAGTGACAACAATTTGAATAGACAGGACCCCCGTTCCACACAAAGAAGTTATAACAAATAATGAAAATGACAGAAACATTTCTATCTCTCTAAAAGCTACTTTTCTGGAAAGTACATTTAAAGAATATCAAGATTAAAAAAATTAAATACATTTTAAAGCAGGCATTCCTAGCAAAATGTGTTTTAGGGCAGACTGAAATGAGGGCCTAAGGTCATCCATTTGATGGCTGTAACTGTAGCTATTTCCAACTAAGAGAATGTAGCCATTACATTCTCCCCAGCCACAGTTACAGGGATAACATGGACATGAACTAAGGACAAACACAGAATCCTGAAACTGTCATCATGAAATACATAATTTCCAATAAGTAGTATAAAAAAGGATACAAAAAATACATAATAAAATCAAAAAATTGAAATTTGCCCCTATCCTTTCTCTAGTGGGTATAAAGATATTAAAACACAATCATTTATTCTTTTTTTTATAAATTTATTTGTTTGTTTATTTTTGGCTGCATTGGGTCTTTGTTGCTGCAAGCGGACTTTTCTCTTTAGTTGCTGCGAGTCGGGGCTACTCTTTGTTGCAGTGCGCAGGCTTCTCATTAAGGTGGCTTCTCTTGTTGTGGAGCACGGGCTGTAGGTGCGCGTGCTTCAGTAGTTGTGGCACATGGGCTCAGTAGTTGTGGCTCAAGGGCTCTAGAGCGCAGCCTCAGTAGTTGCAGCGCACAGGCTTAGTTACTCCACGGCATGTGGGATCTTCCCAGACCAGGCCTCAAACCCGTGTCCCCTGCGTTGGCAGGCGGATTCTTAACCACTGAGTCACCAGGGAAGCCCCAATCACTTATTCCTAAAATAGTGCATGATTATTTTACAGAGCACTGATGGCATACACAAATTTACCTTAGCATTCAAGAGATTCCTAAAAGAACGTTCTCAAATTTATACATAGGATAAGTTCTTCACTTGAAATCAAGTATGAAGTACATAGGGTGCAATTATATGATCCTTGCTACTTTTTATGTTTTTAAATGTCCAAAATCAAAAGTTTGAAAGTTTAATTATAGATTATATCTTTTTAATTTTAAAATGTTTAGATTTTGTTACGTGATGTGCATAGCTGAATCCTGAGTGTGTTATTTCAGCCTGGTCAGGGATCTATGTTTTTAGCACTCTTGCTTCAATAAGAGAAATAAAAAGACTCAATGGAGCATATTGTTGAGCAATGCTCCTTAAAGTTCAATGTACATACAAATAACCCAGGGATCTCCTAAAAACGCAGATCCTGATCCAGTAGATCTTGGGTGGGACCTTGTTATTTTTTAACAAGTCTCTAAGTGAGGCTGATCCTGCTGGGCCAGAACCATATCTGAGGAGCATAGCTAGAGAGCAATGGCTTTCAAACTGAGGTGCATGAGAATCATGGGGAGGGCTCCTTAAACCAGATTGTTGGGCCCCACCCCCAGATCTGAGGTGGGGTTTGAAATTCTGCATTTCTTTCTTTCTTTTTTTTTTTTTTTTTTTGGCCGCATTGCAAGGCTTATGAGATCTGAGTTCCCTGACCACGGATTGAACCCAGGCAGTGAAAGTACCGAGTCCTAACCACTGGACTGCCAGGGAATTCCCTGCATTTCTAACAAGTTCCCAGGCAATGCTGATGTTGCTTGTCTGGGATCCACACTTTGAGGATCACTGCTCTCAAGGAAAGAATATTAGATTGGGAGAGAGAACACCTGGGTCTAACCGCCGCTCTGTTACTCACTGGCCCTCTGACTCCATCAGGTAGAAATGCAGTCAGCTGCAATGAAAAGAGCATTCAATTAAGAGTAGCTTAAATAAATAGTATTTTGTTTTTCTCACTTGGTAAACCCAGAGGTGGGGAGTCCAGGGTTGCGGTACCTATTAGGAAGCCATCAGGACACATGGCCTTTCTCTCTTTGTGTTCTTCCATCACTAATGTGTGGCTTTTTGTGCTCATGGACACAAGACAGTTGCTGAACCAAGTTCCAAGCAGAAGGAAGGGAATAGAGCAAAGGTGGAAGGGGCATCCGGCTGCACTTGCCCTTCTGAAAAAGTGCTCCCAGGAGTCTCGCTCCATGGCTTCTGCTTACATCTCACTGGCCAGAACTGAGGCAACCATAGACCAATCACTGGAAGGTGACTAGACAGAGGGGATTGGCCTCGCCAACCAACAATGTCTACCACAGTGATCTAAGACACAGACACAGATCTTAATATAACAACAAGACAGACAGAAGCTCCAAAGCCTAAGTACACGTCTCAGCTCTCTGACCCCCCAGTCTCCTCATCTGTAAAGTGTATGAGATACCCTACTGGCATTTTGGCACCCACAGTATGGGTCTGTCCTGTACGTTGCAGGACATTTAGTAACTCTGATCTCTAGGCACTCAGTATTGCCCACACCCACCTTTGTGATAAAACCAAATAGGCCTCTGCTGTTTTGCTGCTGATACCTCCAGTTGGGGTGGAGCATGGTAGGGGACTACCTTCTGGGGTTGGAAACCATCTTACTATATGGTGTCTGGTCCAAAATCATGTGATTCTTCCTGGCCTCTTCGATAAAGGCTAGTGTTTTTTTGGTTTTTTCTTTTGTTGGTTTTTTTGTTTATTTGTTTGAAGGCCTGACTACACAGCAGGAGCATGGGTCTTCACTTTTCACCTCATGGTGGGTAGGCATTTTTCATCTCCTTATTGCTATTTTTAGACATTACTCTCTTTTTTTGGAAATATAGTTTATTTACAATGTTGTGTTAGTTTCTGGTGTATAGCAAAGTGATTCAGATATATATAGATATCCAGGTATATTGTTTTTCAGATTCTTTTCTATTACAGTTTATTGTGAGATATTGAATATAGTTCCCTGTGCTATACAGTAGGACCTTGTTGTTTATCCATTCTAAATGTAAGAGTTTGCATCTACCAACCCCAAACTCCCAGTCCATCCCTCTCCCCGCTTCCCCCTTGGCAACCAGAAGTCTGATCTCTATGTCTGAGTCTATTTCTATTTTGTAGATAGGTTCATTTGTGCCATATTTTAGATTCCACACATAAGTGAAATCATATGGTATTTGTCTTTCTCTTTCTGACTTACTTCACTTAGTATGCTAGTCTCTAGGTCCATCCATGTTGCCGCAAATGGCATTATTTCATTCTTTTTTTATGGCTGAGTAATAATCCATTGCGTATGTATACCACATCTTCTTTATCCATTCATCTGTTGGACATTCAGGTTGCTTCATGTCTTGGCTATTGTAAATAGTGCTGCTATGAACACTGGGGTGCATGTCTCCTTCTGGACCATGTTTTTCTCCAGATATATGCCCAGGAGTGGGATTGCTGGGTTATATGGCGACTCTATTTTTAGTTTTTTAAGGAACCTTCATACTGTTCTCTACAGTGGCTGCACCAATTTACATTCCTACCAGCAGTGTAGGAGGGCTCCTTTTTCTCCACACCCTCTCCAGCATTTGTTATTTGTAGACTTTTTAATGATGGCCATCCTGACTGGTGTGAGGTGGTACTTCATTGTCATTTTGATTTACATTTCTCTAATAATTAGAGATGTTGAGCATCTTTTCATGTGCCTATTGGCTATCTGGATTCTTCTTTGGAGAAATGTCTGTTTGGGTCTTCTGCCCACTTTTGATTGGGTTGTTGGTTTTTTTGTTATTGAGCTGTATGAGCTGTTTGTATATTTTGGAAATTAAGCCCTTGTCAGTTGCATTGTTTGTAAATATTTTCTCCCAGTCCATAGGTTTAGAGAATTACTCTTTTACCTTGTTGAAAAAGCCCTCTTCCTCCTTTTCTTTTAAAATAAATTTATTTATTTCATTTATTTATTTTTGGCTGTGTTGGGTCTTCGTTGCTGCACGCAGGCTTTCTCTAGTTGCAGCGAGTGGGGGCTACTCTTCGATGCGGTGTGCGGGCTTCTCATTGTGGCAGCTTCTCTGGTTGCAGAGTACGGGCTCTAGGCATGCAGGCTTCAGTAGTTGCAGCATGTGGGCTCAGTAGTTGTGGCTCGCGGGCTCTAGAGCACAGTCTCAGTAGTTGTGGCACATGGACTTAGTTGCTCCGTGGCATGTGGGATCTTCGCGGGCCAGGGCTCGAACCCATGTCCCCTGCATTGGCAGGCGGATTCTTAACCACTGCCCCACCAGGGAAGCACCCCTCCTCCTCCTTTGAGGCACCTGTTATCCACCACCACACTCTTTTACTGCTTGCTCCAAAGACCTACCTACTTCCAAATCATTCTTCCACATTCTCCAGACTTTCCTCTCCACTCCAAGCCTCACCATCATATGGATGGTCCTGACTGTACTGGCTGTTCCCTGACCTCGTCACCTCCAATGTCCTTTACCACTTCTCTACTTGTCACCCACACTATGGACAGACCTCAGCACTTGCCATCCCACAAACTACTCCTTAACTTCAAACTTGACTGTCTCACTCTTGCACCACAGCTTCCTGCACCTCCACCTTCTCATTCCCTTTGTCCCATTCTTCTTTCTAATGTTGATTTCCCTCTCCCAAGCAATCAGCCCCTTCCTAGCGTTACATTCTTGTCCAGGCAGTCTGGATAATCTGATCCATCCCTCCTTTATTCCCCAGATCTTTACCTCACCCCCCTGGTAAAACCCAGCCCTGGCTCTCACTGATCTGCCTCTGACACCCACATTTGGGCAGCTGAACACTGCCCGAGGCAGCATTCCCCCCCCACTGCAGACTATTGCCTTGACATCCTGATGGTCCCTAACTGCCCCAACCTTCTCCAGCCCCTGGGCTGGGAGTCCTTCTACTTGTCCTTGTCAGCCCTCTCTTCTGCTCCCAACCTTTGTTCACCTCCCCTCTCACTCTCACTCGAAGCAGATAACTTCACTCCTACTTGACAGTGAAAATAGAAGCCATCAGGCAGAATCCCCCTCAACTTCCTGCCCCCCACTCCCACCCCACTAAAACACTTATTTTTATCCACACTCATCCTTTCCTCCCTTTCACTGTGGGAAAAGTTTCCTTCCTGTAGTTAATCCCTCCACCTGAGCCCTGCGTCCCAATAGCTCCAGTCTCCTCAGGGACTTGGTTCTTAGAATCCTCTCTGTCCCTTCAGTATTTCAACATGATGTTGAAATACGGAGGCTTTTGCAAGCTTCTCCCATGTTCTAAACAGCAGTGTTCCCCAGACGCTACATTCCCACCTCCTCTGTAAAAGTCTCCCTTTCTCTCTTTTCCCCTTTAAAGCTGGAATTCTTAAACTTTTTCACACCACGGATGCTTTTGGCAGTCTGGTAGATTTCTGAATGCATACAACAATACACATAGGGGATAGGGAGGGTGGGAGGGAGGGAGATGCAAGAGGGAAGAGATATGGGAACATATGTATACGTATAACTGATTCACTTTGTTATAAAGCAGAAACTAACACACTATTGTAAAGCAATTATACTCCAATAAAGATGTAAAAAAAAAGATATTCATAATCTGGAAGGGGAAATAACAAGCATAAAGAATAGTAGAAGTGAGGGAAACTATACTAATTGTCCCCCAAAGAGTTACAAACAAAAAGATTTAGATATTTAAGGGAGGAAGAGATCACATTAGGAAAGGTTCTATGGAGGAAGTAGCCTTTGAGAAGGGCCTCGAAAAACTGATAAGATTCCAACTGGCAGAGATGGAACAGAGTAAGAATAATAGAGAGCAAGAAATCAGCTGCAGGAAGATGGGCATTTCTAGAGAATGGTGAATAGCATATTTTGATTCAAGGGTTTGTTAACCTTTTCTGGCTTTAAGAATTTTATGAAAACTATGAACCCAATTCCTAGAAATAAAAGCACAAATTTCATAATCAAAAACAAAACAGGGCTTCCCTGGTGGCGCAGTGGTTGAGAGTCCGCCTGCCGATGCAGGGGACGCGGGTTCGTGCCCCGGTCCGGGAAGATCCCACATGCCGCGGAGCAGCTGGGCCTGTGAGCCATGGCTGCCGAGCCTGTGCGTCCGGAGCCTGTGCTCTGCAACGGGAGAGGCCACAACAGTGAGAGACCTGCATACTGCAAAAAACAACAAAACAAAACAAAACAACAACAAAAAATACACATAGAATTACCATGGAAACCAATTATATTGAAATACAGTTGTTACAATAGATTAAAATTTGTGACACAGTAATACATGTGCTTCTTTCATTTTATTTTTCTGTCATCCATGAATGCATTAAATAATGAGATACTGGGACTTATGTGGTGGTCCAGTGGCTAAGACTCTGAGCTCCCAATGCAGGGGGCCCGGGTTCGATCCCTGGTCAGTGAACTAGATCTCACATGCTGCAACTAAGAGTTAGCATGCCACAACTAAAGATCCTGCATGCCACAACTGAAAGATCCGGCACATGGTGACGAAGATCCCACATGCTGCAACTGAGACTGGATGCAGCCAAATAAATAAATATTTTTTAAAAGAAAATAAATACATAAGATCTTGAAGCGAGTCTAATAGCTCCCATATTCGCAAGCAGTTATGATTATAAACAATACTTTGCAACATCTGCATCAACTGTCATGTGATCTAAAAATAGCTGTGATTTTTACAGGTGACAAAGTCACAGTCACTGCTAATACTCGTGAAATGTGATGCCTACAGTTATAATGGAAGGGGAGGCTAAATTTTAATTAGAGGTGAGTGAAAAATCAAAATGTAATTTTCTTCTCATCCAAGTTCATGGATTCCCCTGAATTCTATTCATAGACCCCTTGGAGGGGATCAGTGAGCCCCAGATGAAGGCCCCTGTTTTAAAGTCTATACTCCCTGCCCACCTCCTTATCTTTCATTCATGTCTTAATTTTAGGATTCATTAGTGCCAATTATGTATAAGGGTAAGTAACCTTCTGCAATCTAGTTTTTATTCTCGTAGCCCAGGGTCACTATCCTCACCAAAGTCACCAGTGTTCCCCCACACTAGAAGGACTCTTTTCTATCTCCATATTACTCCATCTCCCTGCAGCCTCAGATGTCAAATCATTTCCTACTCGGAAACTTCTCCTTCCTAGGCTTCTGCAGTATCCTTCTCTATGGCCATGCCTCCAGCTGCAAGTAAAAAAAAATTTTTTTTAAAGATTTAAATTATAAGGAAATATCCCACATTTTAAGAGGTCCAGATATGAGGCAGCTCCAGGGCTGCCTTATCAGGGACCCAGGTGCCTTCCATCTTTCTGCTCTACCACCCTCAGCACGATGGCTTATCCTCAAGATGCTCTCTGCACAGTTAAAAGAAGACTGTTGCAGTTCCAGGTGCCAACATGCAATTTTTTAAATAAATTTATTTATTTTATTGACTTATTTTTGGCTGCATTGGGTCTTCATTGCTGCGCACGCGGGCTTTCTCTAGTTGAGCGGGGGCTACTCTTCGTCGCTGTGCACGGACTTCTCATTGCATTGGTTTCTCTTGTTGGGAGCACGGGCTCTAGGTGCATGGACTTCAGTAGTTGTGGCTCGCAGGCTCTAGAGCACAGGTCAGTAGTTGTGGTGCACGGGCTTAGTTGCTCCGCAGCATATGGAATTTTCCCAGAGCAGGGCTCAAACCTGTGTTCTTTTTTTAAATTTATTTATTTTAATTTATTTATTTTTGGCTGCGTTGTGTCTTCATTGCTGCACGCGGGCTTTCTCTAGTTGTGGCGAGTGGGGGCTTTTCTTGCGGAGCACAGGCTCTAGGCGCTCAGGCTTCAGTAGTTGTGGCACGAGGGCTCACCAGTTGTGGCTCACAGGCTCTAGAGCGCAGGCTCAGTAGTTGTGGCGCATGGGCTTAGTTGCTCTGTGGCATGTAGGATCTTCCCGGACCAGGGCTCGAACCCGTGTCCCCTGCATTGGCAAGTAGATTCTTAACCACTGCACCACCAGGGAAGCCCCCAACATGCAATGGAAGAAGAGAGTGTGTCTCTTCCTTTCTTTTCTTTTTGGCCACGCCTCGCACCTTGCAGGATCTTAGTTCCCCCACCAGGGATTGAACTCGGGCCTCAGCAGTGAAAGCGCCGAAAGCTAACCACTGGACCGCCAGGGAATTCCCTCTTCCTATCTATTTTTATCCAGTGAGGAGACATTCCCCAGAAGACCCCAGAAGTCTTTCCTTACATCTCACTGACCTAAATTGCATCACATGTCCCTTCCTAAATCAGTTGCTGGCAAGGACACTGTGATAACCAGAGTTGGCTTGGATTAATCAGGATTTACTGCTGCTTGGAGGAAAGGTGGAATGCAGAACAAAGTCAGGGCTCTGCCAGGAATGAAGAGGGTAGGCAATCAAACCTCACTGATATGCACTAGTTTTTCTTCTGCCTTTTTGCTTGCTCCTTCATTTTTCTTTGCAATACAGTCTTCCTACCCCCTAGGTGTTGTATTCTATCAGGTTCTATTCCAGTCCTCTTCCAAGCTAGGACCATCCCACACCATGCAGTCTCCCTGAGTGACCCTATTCGGGCCTATGGCTTTAACTGCCACTTGGGTACAGCCGACTCTCCACCTAGACATTGCTCCTTAGCTCTAGGCCTGTGTATTCCCTGTTGCGTACTGGCCCCTGACTTCCATCTGGATATTCTTCAGGCCTCTCAAACTCAACCTGTGCAAACACACTCCTCCTGAATTCCCTGTGTCTCAGTACACGGCCCTACCTTCACCCAACATCCCAAGACTGAAATCTGTCCGCTCAGAGTCTTCCCTCTCCCTTACCCCCATGACACGTTCAGTCATCTTGAACTGCTGTAGATTCTCTCCACTCAGTATCTCTCAACTCTGTCCCTTGGGCAGGGCCCTCCTCATTTCAGGCCTGGCTGGTAACCTTGCCTCTTGCTCCACTCCATGCCTGTCTCGCTGATACCAGAAGCATCTTTCTAAAAGGCAAATCTGAGTCTGTCCCAGCCCTGTTCAGAATCCTTCAGTGGCTTCCTAGTCCTCAAGGAGCATCCAGGTCTAGTGCCTGCTGACTTCTCCAGTTCACTACATGAAATTTCCCTCATTCCCCCTAAACTCAACATGCCATCTCCCACATCTGGACCATACATATGCTGTTTCTTCCACACCATAAACTCCCTCAACACACGCATACACACACATACACACACACACACACACACACACACACACCTTTTTTTTCCTTCCACATGCACTCAAAAAATACTTTTGTTTCTGATTTGTCATAAGGAATGAGACCGAGCATATTGTTCTGTAACTTGTTTTTGTCAGCTGC
Organism: Leucopleurus acutus; assembly: GCF_964270905.1. Lineage (NCBI taxonomy): Eukaryota > Metazoa > Chordata > Mammalia > Artiodactyla > Delphinidae > Leucopleurus > Leucopleurus acutus. Next base: position 19,069,843 of record NC_139161.1, on the reverse strand, counting down.
CATGGTTGGCCACTTTTCCACACCAATGATAGCTCTACCTTATCTTTCTTTCTTTTTTTTTTTAATATTTGTTTCTTTTGGCTGCGCCGGGTCTTAGTTGCACACGAGGGATCTTCGTTGCGGTGGGCGTGTGGGATCTTTAGTTGCGGCATGCGGGCTTCTTAGTTGTGGCATGTGGGCTTCTTAGTTGTGGCATGCATGTGTGATCTAGTTCCCGGACCAGGGATCGATCCCAGGCCCCCTGCATTGGAAGCGTGGAGTCTTACCCACTGAACCACCAGGGAAGTCCCTACCTTATCTTTCTTACAAATGGCTCCTTTATATTCCTTAGTAGGGCTAAGAGTAGTTTATTTAACTATACCTCTGTTGATGGACATATCGATCATTCTGCCAGTTTACCTCCAGAATGTATCCATTTATACTACCACTAATAGTGTATAGAAATAGTGTATAAAAGCACCCATTTCTCAGAATCTTCATCAACACTAGATATTGTCAATCTTTAAAATTTTTGTTCATATAATTTTTTGCCTTAAATGTGTGGGGTTTTTTTAGTAAATTTATTTATTATAATTTATTTACTTTTTGGCTGTGTTGGGTCTTTGTTGCTGCGTGCAGGCTTTCTCTAGTTGCAGCGAGTGGGGGCTACTCTTCATTGTGGTGTGCGGGCTTCTCATTACGGTGGCTTCTCTTGTTGCAGAGCACGGGCTCTAGGCACGTGGGCTTCAGTAGTTGCAGTGCGTGGGCTCAGTAGTTGTGGCTCGCGGGCTCTAGAGCATAGGCTCAGTAGTTGCGGCGCATGGGCTTAGTTGCTCTGCGGCATGTGGGATCTTCCCAGACCCTCCCCGGACCAGGGAGGATTCTTAACCAATGTGCCACCAGGGAAGTCCCTAAATGTGTGTTTTTCTGATTAGTAGTGAGACTGAGCATCTTTTTATATATTTTTTACTTATCATGAACCATCTATTTCTTTCATCCATTTTTTTCTGACTGTTTGTTTTCTTCTTATTGATTTGTATCCACCCCCCCACTCCCCCACCCCCACTTTCTCCACCTGCCTAATTCCTACCAGACATTCAAGATAGGCCAGGTACCACCTCCTCCAAAAAGTCTTCGCCAGTTCTCTGGCCTCTCCCTGCCTCTACCCTCAAGTTAAGCCCCCAACTCTGCACTGTCTACATATCAACCTTGCTGTGAGTTTATCTCCTCCACAAGTTCATGAGTGCTTGGGTCTGTTATCTCTATTTCCCCAGTTCATATTAGCGTGCCCTGCGTAGTATAGGTGCATAATAAAAGAATGAGCAAATAATTGGCAAATAGGATGACCTTCAGGCTTAGTTTCTTTTCCCTATTCCTTGAGAAAACGATACAGAACAAAATACCCAGGTTTATTCTATTTCATAACCAAATATGAATTTAGCATAACTCCTTTCACAGAAAGAGCTTCAGCTCTCTGCCTTCATTGTTTAATTTTTTTCTTTGGCTTCGTTTTGAAAGTTAAAGTCCCTGGGGTCCTAGGATCCCAGTCTCAAGACCCGAAATCTCCCAGCCCCTGAGACACACCCTCATTTCCAAACCTCACACCTCTGCCTCCTTACTTCCCAAGATACCCATGCTCCTGGCATACTACGGGCCAGGCATCCAGGAAAGGCCAGAGATGAAGGTGTATCCAAAATAATGTCTTATTGGGAATTCCCTGGTGGTCCAGTGGTTAGGACCCCGTGCTTTCACTGCCGAGGGCCCAGGTTCAATCCCTGGTTGTAGAACTAAGATCCCTCATGCCGCAAGGTGAGGCAAAAAAAAAAAAAAAAAAAAAAAAAAGTCAAAATGATGTCTTATTCAACCTGGAATGTTCAATAAATGCTTAGGACATATACAAACTTGTTAGTTGACAAATGCTGCATTTATTACCAGACACAAACCAAGGCCTCAAACAAAGGAATGCCACATCCCCATTACATTATCATAACCTGGATTAGAGAATACGGAGCCAAGCAAATTAAACTCAACACACAATAATCAAGCCATGGGTAATGAACTTGAGACCCTATGAGAAGGACCATGAACCTGGGCCTTCTGTTCAACCTCAACAGAAGTCAGATCTGAAACTGAATCTGTAGGATCATCACACAGTAATTAGGTTTTCATTTTTTCAAATGTATTTAAAGCAATCACTCATTTTGTTTTTACTCTGAATAAGATCTTTATCTGTGGCAGCAGCCGCTGAGCTATACCTGAGTTCCAGTTGCAACTCGTGGCTAATATTTGTTGAGCATTGACTATGTCAGGCACTGTGCGAAGTGCGCATGCATCATCTCATTTAACCCAGACAGCCAGGTCAGTTCTCAGCAGAAATGGAAAGCACAGCCTGCGAATAACTGGGAGGATTTATGTTCAGCTCTGCTAATGTACACAAGCATCTCAGTTTCCAACCCATGTCTACAGACTTGGAGGAGCCTCTAGCTAGTCAGAGATGGCTTCTTAGAGAAAACTTACACTGCAACTTCTCCAACTCAGAGAAATTCACACGTTCTAACCTGTTTGCCTATAAACTAAGATTTGAAGGAAGCTTTCCCACTTCTGGGAGACTAGAAGGAGGAGCAAGGCACTGTTATTAATCAAAAAAAGGCTGAAATTAAAGTCTCGCGTTTCACAAGTGTTCATAAACTGCTTTCAGCTTATTATTTTAAAGGAAGCAAACAGCCGTTCCAGAGCCACAAGGAGGGGAGGGCTGGCAAGTTCACTCCCACCTCAGAAGCCTTCCACTTCACCTGGGCAGACTCGGAGAGGGGCCTGGCTAAGCCTCTGAAGACAGGCGGCCCCAAGGAGAGGATCTGTCGGGGGAGGGGAGCTACGGGGCTGAAGGAGGAGCTCCGACCCCACCCTCTAACTTCAAAGGGAGCGGCCAGATCCTCCCTGAAAAGGCTGGGCTGCAGATCCTCCAGGAGGTCGCTCGAGCTCTTCCGACATACCGGCGGGAGCTGGAGGGAGCGGGCGGGGAGGCCCGGTGGGGTGAGGGGAGGGAAACTGAGCCCGGGAGGGGGCAGGCGTAGGGCGAGCCAGAGCCTTCTAACGAAGCCCTGGAGATTCTTGGCGGCCAGAGCTGGACGGCGGCCGAGTTCTCTTTTGAAAAAAGAGAGAGAGAGAAAACAACAACAACAACAACAACAAAGAAACCAAGAAAAACACCTCGTCTGAGCATGACTCTTGGCCGTGGTGCTTTCACCAGCGCCTCTGCAACGGCTCCCAGAGAAAGCTCGCCAGACGGGGACAGACCGACAGCCCCACTGAGCGGAAGAGCGGCCAGAAGCCGGCCCAGGTCGGAGCGGGTGCTTGGAAGTTTGGGGTGGGGGTGAGGGCGGACTGCACCGACGCTGCCATAATTGGTTCAGAGACAATTGGCCATCCATATGGAAAAGATAAAGTAGATCCCTATCTTACAGCAGGCCTCCAAATAAGTTCCAGATGCACTAAAGACCTACAGGAAACAAGCACAACTACTATGGGGCTTTGGGAAGAAAACACAGAAGGACAGCTTTGTAAGAGTGGGAGAAGGGACAGTTCCTTTAACAAGGTCTAAAACGTGCAAAATGTAAATGAAGAGATGGATAACTTTGTCTACATTAAAATGAAAATCGTCTCTAAGGCAAAAGACATCACACACAAAGTGTAAAGACAAGCCATAGACCCCATAATATTTGCAACCCATACAACCGAGAAGAAATTCGTACAATATCTTAAAATGTCTAAGAGAAACAGCTCAATAGAAAAAAAAAATGGGCAAAGGAAATGAACAGGCAATTCCAGAAGGTCAGTTACAAAAGAAAATGGAATCGACTTTACTTGTGATCATAACTGGAAGTTACAACCATGAGATCCCATTAAGCATCTGTGGGATTGACAAAAATTAAGATCTGATAACGCGTGTGGAACTGAGTATAGAGAAATGAGAATTATGTTGCTAGTAAAAGTGTAAATTGGTACGACCATCTAGGAAAAAATATGCCAAACCTTGTAAAGTTGAAGCTGCTATCTCCTTGGTAGAGATATTTTCCTTCACATTCACAAGTGGACGAGTCCTGTACTCACTTGATGTAAGAGAGAATAGTGGAGACAATCTAACTGGCCCTGTGTGGAAATAGAATAGACTGGTTTTATTCATCCAATGAAATACTTTGAAGCAGTTAAAAGGAATGAAATAAATCTACATGTGTCAACATGGCTAAATCACAAAATCTAATGTAGGGTGAAAAAAACCAGGTTACAAAAGGATATCACACTCTGATACCATTTATGTAAAATTTCAAAACAAAAAAATATATAGTAAAAATACAAAATCATGCTTGTATGTTTAACATTTTTTTAATTTAAAATAAAATAGAAACCACAATGAGATACCACTTCACATTCACTAAGATGTCTACTTTTTTCTTTTTTAAGTAACAAGTGTTGGCAAGGATGTGGAGAATTTGGAACTCTTGTGCATTGCTGGTGGGAATGTAAAATGGTGCACCCACTGTGGAAAATGGTATAGCAATTCCTCAAAAAAAGTAAACACAGAATTATCCTATGATCCAGCAATTCCGCTTCTGGGCATATACCCAGAAGAACTGAAAGTAGGCAGTCAAACAGATATTTGTACACTCATGTTCATAGCAGCATTATTCACAATAGCTAATAGGTGGAAGCAACTCCAGTGTCCATGGATGGATGGATTAAACACAAAATGTGGTATATGCATACAACAGAATATTATACAGCCTTAACAAGGAATAAAATTCTGATATATTCTGTAACATGGACTAACCTTGATGACATTATGCTAAATGAAATTAGACAGACACAAAAGGACAAAACGGTGTGATTCCACTTATATGAGTTACTTAGAGTAGTCAAATTCGTAGAGACAGAAAGTAGAATGGCGATGGGGGTGGGGTTACTGTTCAAGGGGTACAGTTTCAGCTTGGGAAGGTGACAGTTCTGGAGATGAATGGTGGTGACAGTTGCAGAATGTGTATGTACTTAATCCCACAGAATTGTAGTTTAAAATGGTTAAAATGGTAAATTTTGTTAGGTACATTTAATTTAAAAATAGAAATTTAAAAGAAGAAAATTGGCTTGAATCCAGTCCCTCTACCTAGCAGAGAGGGCAGAACCACTCACCTACCTGTGAAGCGCGGCTGACTCCAGACACCTGAATCGCCCCTCCCCTCCCCTCCCCTCCCCCACACCCAGTCGCTACCCCGCGGCCTGGCAAGGCTCACTACGCAGACGCGGAGCTGGGGTGGGTGGGCAGGAGGGGCGTGGCCTCACTCTGCGCCTGTGCGGAATTCCAGCTGCAACTGCTGTGGGGGAGAAGATGCCCAGGTTGGGCTCCGCGGCCGCCGGCCGAGGGGAGGCCCGCACTGCACACGCGCAGACTGAGCATCCGCGTCAAAAGCCGAAGAGAGCTCGCGCTCCCCACGTCCTGCGCGTCCAGCTGCCAGGCATTAGTCCCTGCCGTGACTCCCGCTGGGCCCGGACGGGCTGGCGCGCCCTCGTCTGAAAAGCAATGCCCCGGGAGATCATCACCCTGCAACTGGGCCAGTGCGGCAACCAGAGTGAGCGAACGATCGCCGGGCCCAGCCAGTCTCCGGTTCTGCCCTTTCGGGTCCCACCCGAGTGCTTCGCATCCTCCAGCCCCCGCTTTCCCTTCCATGAACCCCCTGCCCTACTGCGCATGATGAACCAAGCCCCGGACCCCAGACCGAGAGCCCTGCCTCCAGCCCCCGGCTGTCACGGCTCCCAGACTCTTGGGCCCACCCTCTGAGAGTGACAGTCTCTGAGCCTCACCCTGGGCTCCTGAGGCCTTACGGCTCTAGCAGATCCAGGCGTCTCTCCTCTCCCCCCAGTTGGGTTCGAGTTCTGGAAACAGCTGTGCGCCGAGCATGGTATCAGCCCCGAGGGCATTGTGGAGGAGTTCGCCACCGAAGGCACTGACCGCAAGGACGTCTTTTTCTACCAGGTGCCCCCAGCGACTTGGCCAGGGCCGGTAGTGGCCCAGGGGGCCTGAAGGGAAGGGCAGTGGCTTGGTACTGGAAACCCGCTGGGCAGAGGAGCCAGGGCGGCTGGCTTGAAGAGGGAGGGCAGGCAGGAGCCAGAGTTGGGAGGACTGGAGGAGTGGGTGGGCCCGAGCTTACTGGGCCCGATCCTGGACTCCCCTTGACAGGCAGACGATGAGCACTACATCCCCAGGGCGGTGCTGCTGGACCTGGAGCCGCGGGTGATCCATTCCATCCTCAATTCCCCCTATGCCAAGCTCTACAACCCAGAGAACATCTACCTGTCAGAGCATGGAGGAGGAGCTGGCAACAACTGGGCCAGCGGATTCTCCCAGGTATCCAGGTGGCCATCCCAGAGATTCTTGATGTTCCCTTCCTGGGGCAAGGCAGGCCCAAGCAGTCTGGGAATTTGACCACACTGACAATAAATAAGAGACAAGGGTATTACCCTGATAAGAGGGACAGCCAGAGAGAGGTTGATGCAAACTTTGTGCAAACCATTTGCAAAGTAGCATTTCTGGGGGGAGGGACATAGCCCTCTGTTTGAGGTGGCAGCAGTGTCCGACAGTAGAATTATTGGTGCTGAAAAGAGATGCTTTCCAGAAACTTCATCCTCATCCTCCCTCCTCATGTGTCTATCCAGGGTGAGAAAATCCATGAAGACATCTTTGACATCATAGACCGAGAAGCAGATGGAAGTGACAGCCTAGAGGTGAGGCTGCCCCCCTGGGGGGTGGGGGTGGGGAGGAAGCTGAAAAGTGCTGGGGAAAGGTCAGGAGGTAGCCTGATCAGATGTGTGATGAGGGCAATTCAATTCAAAACTCTTCCATTGAGTATCAGATGTGAGATAGTGAGGTAACTAAGGTACAGTCCTTGTCCTCAAGGAGATCCCAATCTGGATGGCATCAGCTCCTTCCTTCTCAAGGAGCCTCAGCCTGGATGGACATAGAGGAAGCCTTGACACATTAGCGTGTTGGGAATGGGGAATGACACAAGCCTGAAGCCTCTCTGCCAGATCCCTGGAGACTGCCTCTCCATCCCTCCCTTGCAGGGCTTCGTGCTGTGTCATTCCATCGCCGGGGGAACTGGTTCTGGCCTGGGTTCCTATCTTTTAGAGCGACTGAATGACAGGTAAGCCTGTGTTTGGGGAGAGGGCATTAGCCCTGTTTCCCTGGGTAATGTCTTTCCTTTTTATCGCTTTTTTCTTTCGGACTGGAAGGCCTGCCACTACCACCTTTGAGTCATAGGTAGGAACAGAGCCTGGCCACCCAGGGAACACCTTGGAAGCAGTAACTCCCAGGCGGGGGGTTGCCTAGGGGGAGAAGGGGACCTACGAGGTTTGATGCTTTAGGCTTATCTTTTTTGGCTTCTGGGCTCTGAAGACTCAGTTCTGCCCTCACCCCTTTTGTATAAGACGTTGGTGGCACTTGGAAAGGAATGGCCCCTGTTATCCCTAGAGAAGATAGAGATGGGCAGTGATGAGAGTCCTTCCAATTCACTATGTCACCTTCCCCTTTCCCTCTTCCTTACCCCCAGGTACCCCAAGAAGCTGGTGCAGACATACTCAGTGTTTCCCAACCAGGATGAGATGAGTGATGTGGTGGTCCAGCCCTACAACTCACTGCTCACGCTCAAAAGGCTGACCCAGAATGCAGACTGTGTGGTGAGCATGCGAGGAGGGAGTGGGGGCTTTGGTCGACCTCCCCAAACCAGAGAGACATCTACACCCTGCCCTTCCCAAGCCCTTGCCCAGAGAACAGAGGACCAACAAAGCCATACCTGGTGGACCAAATTATGAAATAAGGACCTGATCCCAAGTTTCTTATAGTCCCTTTAGGCAGCAAGACTCTCAGCAAAGTGAATAACACGCCCCCACGTGTCTCCCCTTAGCCTGTTTTTCTTTTTTTAATTAATTAACTAATTTATTTTATTTTTGGCTGCGTTGAGTCTTCATTGCTGCGCACGGGCTTTCTCAAGTTGCAGCGAGCGGGGCTACTCTTTGTTGTGGTGTGCGGGCTTCTCATTGTGGTGGCTTCTCTTGTTGCAGAGCACAGGCTCTAGGTGCGTGAGCTTCAGTAGTTGTGGCACACAGGCTCTGTAGCTGTGGCTCACGGGCTTAGTTGTTCCACGGCATGTGGGATCTTCCCGGACCAGGGCTCGAACCTTTGTCTCCTGCATTGGCAGGCGGATTCTTGATCACTGCGCAACCAGGGAAGCCGCTCCACTTAGCCTGTTTAATGCCTACTCATGCTTACATTCTCAGCCCAAGGGTTACTTTCTTAGCAAAACCTTCCCTGACCACCCAGACAAGGTCAAATTCCTTTGTGCATATTTCAGGCTATAACTATACTTTTCTGTTGTTTTATATTTAATGTCGGTCTCCCTCCTCTAGACTATAGATGTGGTGAGGGGGAAGACCATGCCTGTTTTACTCTCCATAGTTTCTCTAGGCACCGTGCCTGGCACATGTTGGACAATTAAATATTTGTTTAATGCACTGGGTGGTAGAAACGTGTCTCCTGATGCCCCAGAGACAGTACATGCCCTTTAAATTAGCACACCTACTTCCTAGTTTTGGACTTCTTCCTAGTTTTGGAGTTTAGAGGCGGACTAAGCAAATAACTTATTTCTCTGCCCCCTTTCTCCTCAAAAAGGTGCCGTGACCCTCTTCTGTCCCCCCAGGTAGTGCTGGACAACACAGCCCTGAACCGGATCGCCACAGACCGCCTGCACATCCAGAACCCATCCTTCTCTCAGATCAACCAGCTGGTGAGCCCTCACTCCTAGACTCTTTTGGACTGGAACCCCGCCATCGGGGGAAGGGAGGCCTCCCAGGACAAGGCCCTTGACACAGCACCCCGTCCCCAGGTGTCCACCATCATGTCGGCCAGCACCACCACCCTGCGCTACCCCGGCTACATGAACAACGACCTCATCGGCCTCATCGCCTCGCTCATTCCCACACCACGGCTCCACTTCCTCATGACCGGCTACACACCCCTCACCACGGACCAGTCGGTAAGAGCAGCCCGCAGGCCCAGCAGGCCCTGACTTGCCTTTCTCTTTTCCTGCTGCACCCGGAGCTGCCCCGTGCAGCCCCCAGAGGCCCTGCGCTCAGGGACTGGCACAGGCTGGGCGACCTCCTGGCTGGCTTGCTCTCCTCTTCCCTCTGCCTGGGGCTCCCTGCAGGGCCCGGGCTGTACGGGGTCTGCTGATGCTCCTGCACAAGGGCATGAGTTTGCTGAGCTCGGGAGGACTGACATCCCTGATCCCACAGCAGAGGCTCAGTGTGGACCTGAATCTAAGGACACTCCCCACAGGGGCCAAACTACCCCGAGTCTGACGGGGACGTGTGTTGCCTACTGCTCTCTGTCAATGCGTTTCTCGACTGTGCCCTGAGTGCTGGCCTGCCCTGTGGCCACTGTCCCCTCAGGTGGCCAGCGTGAGGAAGACCACGGTCCTGGATGTCATGAGGAGGCTCCTGCAGCCCAAGAACGTGATGGTGTCCACGGGCCGGGATCGCCAGACCAACCACTGCTACATCGCCATCCTCAACATCATCCAGGGGGAGGTGGACCCCACCCAGGTAGGTGAGGCCCCTTCGTTCTACCCCCAGAGCCCACAGGGGTAGAGGAGAGGCTACCACCACCACTCCTGTGCCCACCCCAGGTCCACAAGAGCCTGCAGAGGATCCGGGAACGGAAGTTGGCCAACTTCATCCCCTGGGGCCCAGCCAGCATCCAGGTGGCCCTGTCCAGAAAGTCGCCCTACCTGCCTTCTGCCCACAGGGTCAGCGGGCTCATGATGGCCAACCACACCAGCATCTCCTCGGTGAGCCTAGCCTCCTGGTCTTCTTTGGCCACTCTCTTCCACTAGCCACCTTCCTCATTCTCCCCCAGATCCATTCCAACCCCTTATCTTGCACTGGCTCCTGGAGATTTCCATCTCTTGCAGCTCTTTGAAAGTTCCTGCCAGCAGTATGACAAGCTGCGGAAGCGGGAGGCCTTCCTGGAGCAGTTCCGCAAGGAGGACATCTTCAAGGAGAACTTTGACGAGCTGGACAGGTCCAGGGAGGTTGTGCAGGAGCTCATTGATGAGTACCATGCAGCCACGCGGCCCGACTACATCTCCTGGGGCACCCAGGAGCAGTGACTTCCTCCCCGCTGCACCCGCTGGACAGTAAGCACAGCCCCCACCATGCCTGGTCCCTCTGGTCCAAATTCCCCTCACCAACAACCTTTCTAGGTTCTTCTTCAGCCCAGCAGTCGGCCCTGCTTCCTCCCTTCCATGCCTGGCCCTTGATGTGCTTATTTAGCTCTAATAAAGTAATAAAGCTGCACTGTGAGTAGAGTCAGGCCTTGGTCTGTGAATATGGGGGACAATAATAGTATCTCCGTGGTGCCCCACAGTTCCCAGGCATATGTCGGTAGGGTGGCCTTTACCTGCTCTAGCTGAGTCCCGGTCTTTGTGTGTCCGCTGTTTCCATGAGCCTCCCTTACCTAGAACCAAGCTGCTCTGGAGCCAGTCCTACTCTCAAGACTATAGAGGATTACTGATGCCTGCTGTCTCCTCAGTGCCTAAGGTCCTGCCCCAGGGTGGATCAGTATTGCCCATAGTGCCCCAGCCTCCTCCGCTCAGGACAGAGGCCTACTGAAGGACGGTCTGCAGCATTCTGAGCGGGTCAGGAAAGCCAAGACTCTATTCCCAGGCACAAGGCGATTAGATCCTCAGGAGTCGATCTAATTCAGCCTAATCTGATAAAAGTAGGGCTGAGCCCATCCTGATAAATTCTTTATCTGTGCCAGAGAAGTTCTTGGGTCTGATCCTGCCCCAAGCTTCTTCCGTTCCAGTCCCAAAGCAGTGGGCACATTAAAGATGGACCCAACCAAGACCCAGAAGCTGGACACCAGGGTAGGACTGGGTAGTGTCAGTCCTGATGACTCACTGTCCTCGGGCCTCAGGGATGCCAAGAGGCCACCCCTATGCCACTCGGTGGAAGAAGGGTCATTGCCAGCTTCCAAAACTGTCCTCTTGCCTGCCCCCCCCCACCACCCTAGGGCAGCCTACGGGCCGGCAGGAGGTGAAATCCAGAAGGTCACGGAGGGTGGAGCCCTGCGGTGTTCAGACCCCCCTCAGTGCTGGTGAAAGCCCAGAGTGTGGGCATCCCCGGAGGTGGAGCTCTGAGCTCTGGGGCTCCACCTTGTCCCACTGACAACACTCCCACGCAGCAAGGGTTTGTGTAAATAAGGAATTTTTGTGTGTGTGTCTTCTCTTCTACAAATAAATTAAGAAACAAACTAGAAAATTGTCTGCACCCATTGCAGCCCTTGGATGTGGGGCGTGCCCTGTCCCTGCAGGGCCAAAAGGGTCCATGGTTCCCTGAAATCGCAGAGCAGTCCAAGTCCAGGATGGAGGCAAGAGGGAGGTCGTGACCTCTTGGCAAGCTCAGTCCTGCAGCTGCCCCAAACAGCCAGACTGTCCCTGGGGCTCGTCCAGGCCCGGGTGCTGGCTGGGAGGGGAGGTGTCTGGCAGGTCTTGGCATGGAGGAGGACTACTGCTGGGCCTCTCAGGGGAGGGGTTGGCCAAGTAGGCATTCACCAGCTGCATGATCTCTTCCACCTAAGGGAGGGCAGAGGTCAGAGTACACAAGGGGCCACTGGGTTCTCCTTTTTCTTGACCTCCACCCAGGCTCCTTCCCAAGGCCTTACATGAGCTGCCCCCTACAATCTTTCCTTCCTCATCATCACTCTCCCTCACTCATAATGTGCCAACCATACTTGCTTCTTTCTGCTCCTATAATATCCTAAGGTTATTCTCAACTCAGGGCCTTTGCACTTGCAAGTCCCTCTACCTGGAATGCTGTGCCCCAGATCTTCCTTTGGCTAACAGCTTAAGTGTCACTGTTGTTGCGTATCTTTTCCTGACCGTCCTACCTAATGCTATGGCCCCCTCCAATCACCTCCTGTCTCACTACCCTTTCCTTCATAGCGTTTGTCACTGTCTTAAATAGTCTTTGAGGGGACTTCCCTGGCTATCCAGTGGTTGAGACTCCACACTTCCACTGCAGGGGGCATGGGTTCCATCCCTGGTCAGGGAACTAAGATCCCACGTGCCACCTTGTGTGGCCAAAAAAATTAGAAAAAAAGTCTTTGATTCCTTTAGTGTCTGATCACTGGCTCTGATGTAAGCTCCTTTAGTTTGTCTTTGATCACTGTTGGATCCCCAGGGTCTAGAGCTGTACCTGGCCCATGCTCAATGCTTACTAAATGTTTCTTGACATCCTTTCCCTTCCTTCCTCCTACACCCTCTTCCCACTCACCTGGGGACTCTGCAGGAGGAGCTGGCTCTCTCCCACCCTCAATGCCAGGATGTGGGGGCCCATTAGTTGGCAGGCGGCCACACGGCCATAGCTGACACTGTGAACGGGCTGTGTCTCACCCGGTCGGGAGAGGGACATGGCCTTGGCTCCCAGGCCCAGGCATAGCTTCTGTGGAGCGCCCCCACCAGGCTCCTGCGGACAGACAGGCAGAGTCAGGGTGGAAGGAGGGGACCCTGCAGCATTATTTTTGGTGTGGGGAGATGGCTGTGAGCAAGAGGTTTCCTGGCCCCCCATAATCCACAGCTCCACAGAGGCGAGGGCCCCAGGGCCAGTGACTCCTGGGGTCTGAGAATGGGCAGCTGTGCTGGGGGTAGGGAGTGACGGGACCCACAATGGGGGCCTGTGGCTCTGGGGCAAAGGTGTGGGGCTCGGGCCGCCAGAGTCCCCCTCTCCCTTCTCCCCCTCACCGTGCTCAGCTCCAGAACGTCATACCGAGCAGCGCCGAACCCTGGACACTGCGCCGCCAGAGCCAGGTAGGCAGCCATGGCCTCAGCTCGGCCCATGCCCCGTAGCCGCTTCCAGCCTCCCAGCACAGCAGCCGCTGTGCCGGCGCCACCTCCTCCCTCGCGGGCCACGCTTCCCGCCGTGCGGCCGGCCCCGCCGCGCCGGGCCCGCTCCGACCGCCTCTTGGCCAGGGCCGGACTCCAGATTGCCCCGGCCAGCAGGGCGGCGGAGCGGGGAGGCCTGGGCACCGGGCGGAGAGGGTCTTCACGCGGCGGGGCCGGGGTGGGCAGCAAGCGGTCCAGGCGCGGCAGAGGCGCCCGCGGGGAGAAGTCTCGGTGCAGGCTCCGCAGGCGCAGCGTCGCCTGGGCGCGCAGCGTGTCGTCGGGCGGGGACGGACGGCCGCGCAGCAGCAGAGCTTGAGCCTACGGGGAGGCAGGGGTCATCAGCGCGGGAGCGGCGGGGTACCGTCTCGAAGACACCTAGGGGTGTGGAACCTGAGGTCTGGGTTCGAGCACCGCCTCCCCCGGGGTTGCCATAACGACGAAATGCGATGGCCCAGAAACGGGGGGGTTCAGGCTCGCGGGTCTTCGCTGGGCGTGAATGCCAGAGATCCTCACCTGCTCAAAGAGGAAGGGCAGTTCGTGACCGTCTGAGGACAGTCCCTCAGGGTGCAGAGGTCCGTGAAGACGCAGACACAGTCTCCATCCGGAGTCCGGCGGGTCCTCCAGCCCGGCTTCCTCCACCGCCAAACTGCAGAATAAAGCACGCCGCGATGTGTCCGGGAAGCAGGGGCCCCCAAGGCGCGGGCCCAGGGGAAAAAGGCGGGGCCAGATGTTTGGGGCGGGGCCCGGGCGGAATGGACAGAGGAGGCAAGCCTTGAAGCCAGACTGCAAACCGCCGGCGGACAAGAATCCGTCTGTGAACCAGTGAAATTGACTGTGCCGGGCAAGTGGCAGGCGCTCGGTAAACGTTTGCTTAGGGATTGACCGAAGCCGAGAGGCGAATGGGCTAACGGAGAGCAGGGCTGGGGCTGGACATTTACTTCTCAAACCTGGTGAGCACGTCGGCCACGAGAGTCCCCCCGGCCAGGGCTCGCTCCTGGGGCCCTCGCTGCTCGTACAGCGCGAATGCATTGCGGCTCCGGGTCAAGCCCAGCCGCCCCACCAGCTCTCGAGCAACCTGGAGGAGTGGGAACATAAGAGGAAAGTCAGACCCAGACCGCGCAGGGGTCTTGCCAGTACTTCTGGAGGGGTCCAACTGGAGGGGTCTTTCAGGTCTCTTAGTCCCGCCACACACAGCCGTTACCCAACTGATGACTCTCAGACTCGGGCAAACCCTAAGGCCCAGGCACCAGGAGAGCCAGGCATGGGAAGCTGAGAGGAAGGTTGAGGTTTCAGGGGTTTTCTCTGTGGTCTTACCTCTCCCGCCGTGGTGTGGGAGTCTATGGCCACAGGGCAGGCACCAGCCCCCGGACAGTGCACGGTGCACAACAAGTCCTGCCGTCGGCTCAGCGCGGAAATCTCTGCCAGCGAGGGCACCAGCTCCCGGCCGCGCGTCCGGCCCAGCGCTTTTCGTATGAAGCGCGCATATTCCGCCAGTTCCGAGTCCGGAAGCGCCTGCTCAGTCCTGGGTTAGGGAGAACTGGAGAGTCAGTGCTCCAAGGGCTTTCCTTCACCTCCACCCTATTGCCTTCTTACTTTATAGTTTATTTCGCCTCGCCGATTCCCTCCCCTCCAACTCTAAGTTCCTTGAAGGCAGCGTGGCCAGCTCTTCTGAATCTACCCTGATGCTCTGTATGGAGCAGAATTACTTTCTAAGGCCCCTGGCAGCTTTCTCCTTACTGCCTCCTCCCACTTCCCAAAGTTTCCATGACCCTCCTTCGGGTTGAAATCCAAACTCCAGCCGCATTCCTCTTTCCAACCTAAAAGCCCTGGCGCTGGACTGCATCAGCTCCGAGAAAAACAGCCTTTTAATAATTCTGCTGCCCAAAGCGGGAGGCTTTTTGTAATTCCTCTGCCCGCAAGTGGTGTATGATCTTGTAATTCCCACAAAGGCACTATGCATGTTAGCAGAGCCCTGACCTTGGGGCAAGTCCCTTCCCTTGTCTGGGTCCAAGTTCTCCATCTGCCAAACTCTTTGGAAAGACCTGCCGTTCTTTTCCAGCCCCTTAGCTCCCTTGCCTTGGCCTTACCCCCACGCCTCCCCTCTCACCTCTCCAGATGCCCCAGGAGGTGCCCCCGTACAGGTCCACCAGGCCGGAAGGTACAGCTCATGCAAGTGAGGAGCTGCCAGTACCGCAGGGCCGCGGGGTCTTGGGTAGCTGGAGGCCCGGGGGGGCCTGCGGGGCCCGAGGTCTGCTTAGCCAGCTGCAGGAAGAGCTCATCTCGGAGCGCAGGCAGGTCCCGGCAGGTCTGGAGCACACCCTGCATCAGGGGCCCGGGGCGCCGCGCCCCCTCCAGGGCCTGCAGCGCCAGGAACAACCGCACCGCCTCCTCGCGCAAGGGAGCGTAGCCCGGACCTGCGGGGACGGCGGGGGCGGAGGGACGGTTTGGAGAGGGGACACAGAGCTGGGCCCTGGGAGGAAGGTGTGAACCAGGGGAAGGTCAGAGGGAGTGTAAGGGGACAGAGGTGGCAAGGAGGGGAGAGTGCGAAGGACAGGAAGAGTGAAGGGAAAGCAATCGTCCCCACAGAGCCAAGTTCAACCCCTGCCTCCCGGGAATCTCCCCCTCCAGATCCCCTAAGGCTGCACTTTGAGTTAGTAACTTGGATGGATGGACTATAAGGACACAGGGTCAACCTTCAGATTCTGTAATTGGGTACCAACAGCTATCACCATGGGCGAGAAAACAGGTTGGACCGCGAGTCAGAAAACCAGGGTTCTTGTCCCAGCTCCCCTTAATCCTCTAGCTTGAGGACCTGGGCCTGTCACTATTCCCTTTTGGGGAGAAGTATAACTAGATGAGGTCAGCACATTCTCCCAAGGTGGTGGCTTTTCCACCACTTGTAAAGGCAGTATGCCATGGTGTTGAGAGTATAATGAAAGAACAAAATAGAGGGTGTAAAAAACTCATGAAGGAACATCAGTAGTCAGAATGAGATCCAGAGAAGGTGGTCAAAGGGAGCCTTTACTTTCTGTGCTGGCTTTCCTCCCCCTCTACCTTGGGTACCAGTCTGCTCAGCTTCTGGTTTCATCTTCATCCTTTGAAAAATGAGGGGCTGGGTAGGCCCCCTGAGGACTCCTAGATCTCTATCAGGTGAGGCATTCAGATTCCCCATCCAAGGGACTTGGGCCATGGCAACACTCACCTGGGGCACTGACTCCGTAGGGCAGGGGCAGGAGTGGGGCATACAGGGCCCCACTAGTGTGCCTCAGAATTGGGTTCCGTCTGTAAATAAGGGCCACAGCTTCCGGGTCCCCATAACTCTCCTAGAGGCCATGGAAATGATCAAAGTGATGGAGAAGGGGGCTCACCATGAACCCAGAAAGTTTATGGGTCCACCACCCTCCTCTTTGTCCATGGAGTTCCCTCCCTCGCACCTGAATGTCCCTGAGCAGCAGCTGGGTGGGGGTCTCCAGCGGCGCCTTAGAGGCTATCACTTCGCGCAGCGCCACCCCCCAGCGCTCTGCCTCAGCCTGGCGGGGCGAGCAGAGCCGGACGCTATGCTTCCGGCCAGACACGGTCACTGACCACAGACCTGGGGGAAAGAGAGGCCGCGGAGGTCAATCAGGGCTGGCTGGGGCAGCTACCTAGGGAGGTAGGAGAATCCCCATGAGGTCTCACCGGTCTCCTTGGGCCTGCGCTCAGGGCCGGTCACCGAGCACAGGCTGGTGAGCACGAGGCTCCCGAGGCGCCGCGCCCCCTTCCCGCTGCTGCTGAACTGGTCCAAGGAGTCCCGGGTGAGCACGAACCAGGCTCGGCGCGGGGGCAACCAGGGCCGCGCCCCTCCTCCGCGGGGCTCGCGGTACAGCCAACCTGCGGGGAGAAAGAGGGAAAGGGGATCGGCAGGAGAAGACATTATCCATGGAGGATTGGGATTGGGGCCTCTAGAGCGCATGAGGTGGATCCCCACCTTTCACGACGACGTCTGGGTCGTCTTCTGACGGCCCCTTCTCCGGGATGAGGCTCCGTGTCTCCTCCCAGCTTTGCAGCCTGGGCAAGAAGGGAGCGAGGTTTGGGCAAGCCTGCCGGTCCTGCACCCCGCCTCCAGGAGGCTCCTCTCTAAGGGCTCCCCAGACAGCGAGGGGTGCCTACTCCCCGAGCTGGGCACCCCTCCCCCAGGCTGTGGGAACTGCTGGGCCGTTCTGACCTCGCACCAGAAATAGCCTGAACCCCCCCTTCCTCCCCGCGCCCCCAGCCGGACCGCCCCCCGGGACCCCGGCCAAACCACAGCGTCCGGCGTGAGGCCTTTCCCTTATTGCACAACCGCGGGAGGGAAGCCGGTGAACATGGGGGTCCCAGACCATGGGACGCAGGGGCTGAGTTCACCTGTCTGAGACTGGACCGCTCCTCACAGGCTGAGTCAGCGTCACATCCAGGGGGCCCTGGGGAAACAGGCAGGGCGGCCCTCAGGCTAAGAACCCTCCTTGCAGGATGCCAGTGGCTTCTGGCCCAGGACAGTGCTGCTCAGAGGATTGGGGAATCAAGGAGTGGGATGGTGACTGTGACTGTGACTGACCGAGCGAGCTGAATGAAGCCACTGGGCTAGCCCCTTCCACCAGTCTCTACAGAACAGCCCAAGCTAAAAAGCCAAGACTCTCGCCTGGTCTCTGTGATTCTTTAAAGAGGCAATCAGGTGTTGGGGTAGAGTAGGAAAAGCACTGGGCAGAGAGTCAGGAGACCTGGGTTCTAATACCGGCTCAACCGCTAACTCAGATCTGCAAACTTGCTGAGGAACCCTGGCCAGCCCCTTCGAGTCTTTGGGCCTTAGGTTCCCATCTGTGGAGAGGGAGAGGTGGATGAGGTCCTTTCTTGCTCTGGCAGTCGAAGTCACCCCCTCCTCCTCATCTCCCTTCATTGGCTGGCGGGCGTTCGTTCAGGCTGGCAGGCAGGCAGGAGGCACAGAGGTGAATGAAGGGAAGAGGGACCCTTTCGGTATAGGGCTTTCTCCAAGAGCTTCGTATACCCTCCCACAGGGACCCCTGAAACTCAGTAGGAAGTAGAGACCCTGTGCTTTTGCTGGGGCTCAGGCCAGGCTGAAGAATACTCTCCACGGGAGGTACAGTCCCGGATTTTGCCCTCCCCCAACCACACTCCCTGTGCCCTGGAACTCCTACTGTAGACTGGGGTCTAAGAAAGGCCTAAAACCCTGCCAGGAGCCAGGTCAGGCGGGAACTGTGCCATGGTCCCATTGCATCCAGGCAGCTAAAGTCAGGAGGGGGAGGTGGGGGAAGGGGGCCAGGGACACCTGTCCCCAAGCTCCGAGGAGGGGGGCGGTGGTGGAGGTGGAGCATGAGGGAGGCAATGGCAGTGGTTCACAAAGCCGACCCTGCTCAGGCTGGAACCCTGGGGACGCCTGGGTCCTGTGCCTTCGGGGGCGCAGATCCTCTTATCTTCTGGAGGGTCTGAGAGGGGCTCTCAGCCACACCACCATAAGGGCAGGTGCTGACCCCTCTCTTAGACCAGCTCCCCTAATCGCAGTCCCCTGATTCCCTCCCTCCCCGCCCCCCCTCTATATTTATCCGCCCTCCGCCTCCGCCAGGTGCTGGCGCCGGCCCCAGCGGCGCAGCCCGCCCCACCCGGGCACTGAGCCACCGGGCCTGCTGGGGACCCCTGAGCGGGGGAAGGGAGCCCGACCCAGGCCACAGCACACGCGAGTCTGGCTGCCCGAAGTTTGCTTGCTGGCGTGCAGGGGCATCAGAGAGGGGACGTCGGGGGATGCTGGTCTCCCACACCAACAGAGCCTCAGTTTCGCCACGGGGAGATTCGACAAAACCCGGGAGCCGAGTGTCCCTCACCATTCCCTCAGGGATTCCCCAGGAGCCTCACCAGGGAGGCCCTGAGTGTCAGGGTAATGATGAGGGGTCCTCGGAGAGTTGTGGCCCCCAACTCCCTCTCCATGGTGTCCCCGCCACAGACCCCAGTCTGAGGATGCCAGCTTCCCCTTGCCCAGGTCCCCGCGGCGGGAACTCCCGCATCTGGCCCCAGCGCTCAATGCTCATGAATTGGAAGCGGAGCGGACCCAGGTGTCCGAGCCGTCCAGCCGGCCTCGCCACATTCCTCGGCGCTGGCGGAGGCGGAAGGAGACGGGATGGGACGCGGGCCCAGCGGGGAAGGGAGAGGCTGGGCCAGGTCGGGCCAGGCGTGACGCCTCCCCTGCCTCAGGGCCCCCAGCAGGTGGACAGCGCCCAGCGTGCTGCGCGAGGCCCACAGGCACATCCCGAGGCGGGCTGCTGCTTGAGCTCTCGGGGGCTTCTGGCCCCCAGGCAAAAACGTCTCCCGAGTCCCCAGTCCCGCAAGAGCACGGCGTTTGGCTCGAGTCTGGAGCAGGATCAGGCGTGACGGCCGGTTGTAGTGAGAGGGATTGAGACAAGGCTTCAAACCCCCCGGGACTTACCCTCCCGCCGCCCGCTGGACTCGGGGTCCGTAGCTCAAAGGTCTCCTCGTCCTCGTCTTCGTCCCCGTCCCCGCTAAGCTCGCCGTCCCCGTAGTCCCGGTGCAGAAGAGTAAAGCCTCGACGGCAGCAGAGGAGCCACCACAATCCCCCGGGGAGAGGCATCCGGGCGAGCAGCCGGGGGATTGGGGTGCGGGCAGCCGGGGCCGAGCTGCAGGGGGTCGGAGAAACTGGCGGGGCTCCGACCCGAGCGGGGGGAAAGATGAGGAGGGAGGAGGGAAAGGGAGAGGGGGACTGGGAGGAGGAGGTGTCTGGCTCTGGGGTGCAAGAGGTCACTAGCTAGAGCCTGCGGGGGGCTCAGAGTCTGGGCCCCCGGAGGGGGAGGGGGAAGCGGGGGTGGGGGAGGAGGGAGCAATGTCCGGAGCTGGGAAGTAGTGTCCGTTGTAGTGTCCAGCCCTGTGGGGGGCAGTGTCCGGTGCAGTGTCCGAGGTGGGCAGTTGTCCAAGCTCCAGGGAGGGTCGTGTCCGGTAGGGCGTCCGGTGGCCGGGGCCCGGGCCGAGCGCGCTGCGCTCCCTGCAGCCCCGGGACTGGCGCGCTAGGGGCGCGAGCACAGTGCCGGGACCCCGCCTCCCCAACCCCCTCCCCTTCGCCCCCCCCTTCTTTCTCTCCTCCCTTCTTTACAGGGCTGTGTCCAGTTTTCGTCACAGCCTCCTCTGCCCAATCCCTGTGCCTGGCGCCGGGCGCGGCCACCAATCAAGCTACTGAAACCGCGGCGGGTTGCATCATGTGTCCCTGGCTTGGTGACAGCGGGGAGGGGCAGGGGAATAAGGAGGGAGGGGGCAATGCGATGTTAGCCACGCCCCCGCTTCGGAGGTCTGACACGGACTGCTAGGGACGTCACGGAAGCCCGCCTTCAGGCTCTTGTTTTAACTCTTGGCTCACCAACCAACAAATTAAAAGCACTCGAGCAGGAGCTTTGGAGAACAAAGTGCCCATAGGGCATAGAGAAAGGCTCCGACTGCTGCCCTCTGCACCCCTGTCTCGTCTCAGGGTTCCAGAGAAAGGAAAGAGCCTTAGCTACCTGCGCCAAGCACAGCTCTAGAGGTAGCCCTCCGCCCCTGGATGAAGGAGTCCAGTTCCGCGATCTGAGTCACCTCCTCTTGAGGTGAAGACGCTGAGGAAGAGACTCTGGGAGAGTGCAGACCAAGGCCGGAAATAAAATCTAATGTAGAGCGCACAGCTCACTGAACTCCAGTTGGGAGAGTGACTTCGGATTCTAGGGAATTCCGTGGTCTTCGAATGGAGTGGAGTCTCCTCAGGGTGACTATCCGGCGGTTCTGTGTAGGAAGGGGTTAACCAAGGCTCTAAGCGGACGGGGCGGGGCCAGAGGAGGGGCGGGGCCAGGGCGACCGCGGGCGCGCGCGTGCGTTGCTGACTCAGCGGCGATTCCTGAGATCACTGGTGGAGGGTTCCAGGTTGGCCCCCAGTGACTGGCGTGTGGGACCCTTTGAAGATCGGCTCTGTGTCCGGGACTTCCCTGGATCCTGGCCCCTGGAGGCCGTGGTTCTTGGTCTCAGCCGCCGGAGACTCCGAGAAGGAAGGCTAGCCGGAGCTGGGCGCGGCGGGACAGGGCGGGGACGACGGGCCAGCGCCTCCCTGGAGACATCCCCGCCACGCTCCGCCCCTCTTGCCCTGGGTCCCCAGACTCCAGGCTGGAGTGGTCGGGGCAGCTTGGCTGACCGGATATTAAACTGCGAGAGTTGTCGCACGTGGACACCATCCTGCCTGTCGTGACTGTGTAAAACAAAGACCAGGACTCAATGTCTTTAGAGACCATCCCAGCCTGGCCCTCGCCCCAGATGAGAGTGGCCTGCGCTGAGACTTCCTAGGGATGGAAACACCACACCATATACTCTCTTCCCTATCTGGATCCCAGGCCCTTGCCTGCAGGGAAGTTCTTTCCCTTGTCTAACCTCTCTCGGGCAGGCTCAGTACATTCCCTCTGAGCCCGTCCCCAAGGAAGACGGAGAATGGCTGTCACCCCACCCCCACCCCGCCCGTGCTAACCACTCTTTGGAAATTTGCAAATTGGAATTCTCTCCTTGGATTTTCTCCAAGGTGAAAAACTGCGACTCAACTTTTCAAATAACTTTTTCTCTCCACCAGCGAACCTTAGAAGGGACTGTAGAGTGGTAACCGAATCCAACCCAAAACGGGAATCTCCTGGCCCCGTTCCTACCCCCACACCAGGCATAGGCACACACACAGTCCCCGACAGCCTCAGCCGGAACATTCCAGAGGCCGGGAACTCGGTACTTGCTAAGGCAGCCATTACTGGATAGCACTCTGGTTGTTAGAAAGCTCTTTCTTACACTATTTCAGGAGGAACGCTCGCCCCTCGTCGCCTGGCAGCTTCCCCACCTCACCTCTGTTGGCAGAGACCGGGTGAAGGTGGAGGGGGTGTCAGTGCCTAAAGCTTTAGCAGGCTTAGCAGCCCCTCACCCCCACCCAGGCTCTCAGCGCCTTCCACTCAGAGCCAAGCGCGGCGGAGTGCGAAGGGGCGGGGCCGTGGGGGACCCACCAGCTCTGCCCTGCTGCAAATCACTTCCAAGCCGGTGAGTCAAAAATAGTAACAGTTGTTGTGTTGCCCCTCATTTCCATGTTGTCAGTTTAATGTGCCGAAGTACAGAAGCAATTCCTGATGTCCCTACCTCTTTCTCAGTGTCCCCCACCTACTCCCTCTTCCCGCTACCCTCCCTGGAATCATTTCCTCAGCCCGCCCCCCTCCTCTTGATTCGCAGCCCTAGTAGTCCCAGAAGGAGATACTGTTGGTCTCCGTGGGAGCCGAGCAGGAAGAAAGGCGGGGCCGGAGGGGGCAGCGGCCGCGGTGGTGAGGCCCTGGACTACAGCCTCGACCCCGTAGCAGCCTCCGCAGGTCCTGGCGGAAGCGCAGGCCCAGAAAGGCGTAGAGCACGGGGTTGAGACCGCAGCGGGCGAGGGCCAAGCCCCCGGTCACCAGCAGTGCCAGATCCTTGCGCTTGCTGGCGGGGCAGCTCCGCTCGCGGGCCGCCAGGAGGTCGGCAGTATCCAATAGCAGGGCGAGACTGTAGGGCAGCTGCAGCACCACGAAGGCAGCCACCAGGGCCACCACGACGCGCAGCGCGCGCCGGCGCTCGGGCCCCCTGGTGGCCAGCAGCGTGCGGCCCAGGAGCGCGTAGCAGGCCGCCATGACGCCCAGCGGCAGCGCGAAGCCCAGGACCACCTGCGCCACGGCGCTCACCCCCTTCACCGCCTGCGTGAGGCCCTCGGGGAAAATGAGACGGCAGCGCCGCTGGCCTTCTCGCTGCCCGTCCTGGCTGAAAAGGAGAGCAGGCAGCGCCAGGAGCAGCGACAACAACCACACGATGACTGAGACCAAGTGTGCACGGCCCGGCACCGGGGGCCTCGGTCCAGCTGGGAGGGCCCGCGCGATGGCCACGTAGCGGTCTGCGCTGATACAGGCCAGGAAGAGGAAGCCGGCGTGGAAGGAGGCCGAATAGAGGCCCGAGATGGCGCGGCAGGTGACACTTCCCAGACTCCAGCCCTGCAGAGCCCCGGCAGCGGCAAAGGGCAGGGTCAGGGCCAGCAGAAGGTCGGCCAGGGCCAGCTGGAGCAGGTGGGCGGAGGTGGGCGAGCGGGCAGCGCGTCGCGCCGCCAGGTGCGTGGCCAGGACCAGGCCATTGCCAGCCAGACCCAGCGCAGCCACCGTCAGGGAGACACTGGGTTGGAAGGCCCGACTGAAGGCCTGGACATCGGCCTTGTAGCAGAGTTCTGGCAGCGGCTCAGCCGAGTATGCCTCCTCATCGTCCCCGGAGTAGGGGCCCCAGGAGACCTGGGAAGGCCAAAATGAGAAGAGAGACCTTATGAGGCATGCCTCCACCACACACCTCCCCCTCCCACACATGCATTCCAAGCTGGGGGCTCCTGTGTGACCAGGTACAATGGTACAGTACCCGGGGAGAAGACATAAACTCTTCTCCACACTCTTCTTAGCACACCCTCAGACAGGCCTTGGCTTCCCTCGCACCCCTCCTGCCTCTACATCCAGCTTCCTCGGTGACCTTGAGTGAATCACTTGCTCTTTCTGGCTCTCCAGTTGCCTAATACATAATGTCGAGATTAGAAATCCTGACCAGCCCACCCGGCAGGGTTGTTTGAAATAAGGAAGATAATGAATGTGAAGCATCTGTGCTCTCCATAGGCCAAGTGTCTGTATTGTTAATAAATCTTAGCGCTTCAGTTCTTCTGCAGCGCCCTCTCCTGGAAGAACATCCACATGCAGACTTTGCCTGAGACCTGGTCCCTGGACTCCATGCTTGGCCTGGAGAGGTTTTCTATGTCTCCTTTCCCTTCTCCCCTTCTCACCCCCACCTCTTAGCCTCCAGTACAGGTGCACTGAACTACTCATGACAAGGGGGTCATTAAGGGTTGGAGCTCAGGTTTTCTGGGCTCAGTTGGGACCTTAGATCTCTAGGTTCAGCTCATCCTCCCTCTGAACCCCAGTCCCGTCCCCGAACCCCAGCGTCTCATTACCAGCCCGATCTATCTGGAGGGCCTCTGGTCCCAGAGGGCTCCAGGCATCCTAGGTAGGTCACAGCATGGCAGAGGCCTGGTGCTAGGTAGAGAATCCCGTCCCTTCACCTTACCCTCCCTCTCTGTAACCATTACCCCCCTGCCCCCACTCCCACCTGCTTTGCGGGCTCAGTCCCCATCTCTGGCTACTCGGGTTTCTGAGGTAAAGCCACTGGGTACAGAAGTTAAACTAGTGGGACAGGAAGGAAGGGGCGGGGAGAAGGGCCAGGAGGGCGGTGGGGATTAGGGTCTGTGGGCCGTCTTTACCTAACTTTCCTATTCTACGTCCTAAAAAATAATTTCTCCTTACCGTGCCAGTAGAAAAAGAATGGGTTTTGTAACATCATCGTTTGCTAGCCACCTGTGTGATCTTAGGAAGGTTTTCTGACCTCTCTGAGCCTCAGGTTTTTCATCTGCAAAGTGGAGTGAGGTAAAAATGCAGAATTCACAGGGTGCTGAGGGTGCCTAGTACGCGTGCCTGGAGCATAATTTGCTGTCAGAAAATGTTAGATTCTTTTACTTACTCTTCTCCCCATCTCCAAGCACCCTCCCCTTCCATCTCCCTTTTCTTGGATTTTTTCAGGACCCCCTAACCGGCCCTAGCCTCCCTTCCCCCATCCCTGCGGCCACAGTCCCTGTCGGCCTCGGGTTATTCAGGGTATTTCCCGGCGACGGGAGGCTCTCTACCCCCGCCCATTCGCAGTAGGGCTGAGGCGCGCGCTTGCGCGGGGTCCGGGAAAGCGGCGCGTGCCAGGAGAGAGAGGCTGGGGGAGGGGGGAGGTGAGAAGAGAGAGGGTGGAAGGAGAGACGAGAACAGCGGAGAACCAGGAACAGCACAGAGAGAGACAAGGGAGAAAGGTTGGGGGAGAGAGGAAAGAGGGAGGGGTGGGTAAGGGGTCGAGAGAGAGCCATCCGCTGCGAACCCCAGGAGGAAAGCCCGAGCTGGAACTGGAGCCCTAGCCGGAGACGGGCACTGGGAGGCGGCCGCCGGGATCCGTCAGCCCTGCATGATGCGTCTCCGGCTCTTCTGCATCCTGCTCGCCGCGGTCTCGGGAGCCCGGGGCTGGGGCTACTGTGAGTGCGGGGCTCGCAGGCAGGCGGGGTTGGGCCTGGGAGTCTAAGGTCTGCAGGGCGGGTCCCGCACCGCATTGCGGCTGGGTGGTCGCGGGTCCCTTCCCGGCCGGCGCGCGCTCGTGCGCTTTCATCCTTTCCTGCCTCTCCCCGGCGCTCCGCAATGCAGCTCCGAGGCTGGCGCGCGCGCCCGGCGATGGGACTGGGCTCAGAGCTGAAGATAGAGCCGGCCCGGGCGGGGATTTGGGACTGGGATCCAAGCGGGAGCTAGTGCCTGGGTTTGAGGGTTGGGAATAAGGGTGGTGCCAGTGACCCCGCTAGGGTTAAGGTTTTGCCAGGGGCTGGGGCTGGGCTTGGAGCTGGCCCAGGGACCAGAGTTTGGGGCTGAGGCTGGGGCTGGATTTTGGGGTTGGGATCCATGCAGTATTTGGTGACCCTTTATGATGCTAAGGTTGCACGTGGAACTGGTGATGGTGCTTGGACTGGCTGGGGTTGGGACCAAGGCCTGGATTTGGGGTTGGTGCAGGTCTGTGGGTGCTGCTGACTGGGATTGAGGCTAAGGCTGGGGCTGGATTGGTGTCTTGGGGTGACTCAGGTTCTAAAAGATGCTGAGGTTTGGGATTGTGTTTGTGGGTGTACTGAACCCCAGCTGGTACTAGGCAGGGTCTGGCCTACAGGTTCTTCCAGAAGAAGAAGGCAGCCTCCCCGAAGTGTGCAGCTGTTGCTGCAGACCAGGTTGAGTAGATGGTTTACGTTAGGGCTGGGTCTGCAATGGGGGAGAGAGAAGAAAGAGCTCCGGTTGCTCTGCGTGCTGGGCCTTTGGGAAGACTGGGAGGGGCCACCCTGATCAACATGTCTGTTCCCCCAAGCCAGACGGCTGTGACGAGGAGCTGGTTGGGCCCCTGTATGCACGCTCCCTGGGTGCCTCCTCCTACTATGGGCTCTTCACCGCACCCCGTTTTGCCCGGCTGCACGGTGAGCGTGGTGGCGCCCCGTGGTGGGGTGGGGGACTCTGGAGGGCTGGAGGTGAATGGGGAGCCAGTGGTGAAAGGCCTTGCCCCTTCTATAGGCATAAGCGGATGGTCTCCCCGGATTGGAGACCCAAATCCCTGGCTCCAGATCGACCTAATGAAGAAGCACCGGATCCGGGCTGTGGCCACGCAGGGCTCCTTTAACTCTTGGGACTGGGTCACACATTACATGCTGCTCTATGGCGACCGAGTGGACAGCTGGACACCGTTCTATCAGCGAGGGCACAACGCGGTACTCCAGGCTCCCTGCGCACACACTTGGGGAACCTTTTCAGCTCTGTGACCTGGGCTGGGCCGGGCACAATCTTGGGGGAGGGGCAGCAGGCAGTGGTGAGGGCACAGATGAGGAGCAGTGACTTCCTCCCCAAGGACTCAGTCCAGAGGGACTGTCGGCTCCCCATGTGTGCAAGATATTCCCAGTGACAGGGTTTAACATACTTCAGGGTAAAATCTGGGAGAGCTTCATGAGGGTGGTGACATCTGAGTTGACCTTTGAGGATATAATGGGACGCTCTAGGCTAGGGAAACTGTGTTTGTGTAAAGCCATGAAGGCAGGGGAGATAAGGAGTGTTTGCCTTCCAGAAGTCGAGATTGGCTAGATGTGACAACTGTGGACTGGGAGGCTGTGGAGAAACAAGCAGAGGGTGGGGACGTGGTCACTCCTCTTCCCTTGCCCCTCAGACCTTCTTCGGTAACGTGAACGAGTCGGCGGTGGTTCGCCACGACCTGCACTACCACTTCACGGCGCGCTACATCCGCATCGTGCCCTTGGCTTGGAACCCGCGCGGCAAGATCGGCCTGAGGCTCGGCCTCTACGGCTGCCCTTACAGTAAGGGTGTGAGGTCGTGGGCGGGGTGGGGGTGGTGCCCGGGAGACAAAGAGTCTCCCCGGTCCCCAACCCACCTAGTGCCCCTCGTGCAGAGTCCGACGTGCTCTATTTCGATGGCGATGATGCCATCTCGTACCGCTTCCCGCGAGGGGTCAGCCGGAGTCTGTGGGACGTGTTCGCCTTCAGCTTCAAGACCGAAGAGAAGGACGGGCTCCTGTTGCACGCCGAGGGCGCCCAGGGCGACTACGTGACACTCGAGCTGCAGGGGGCGCACTTGCTGCTGCACATGAGCCTGGGTGAGCTCAGAGATCCCGGCGCAAAGCCTGAGGCTCTCCTCCCACGTCTCTTGTTGCACCTCCTCCGCGAAGCCGCACCCCACTCCTTATCCTTCCCTTCCTTAGTGTTTGGACCAACCCACCTTTTTCGTGTAAAATTTGGTGCTAGCAAAACACTGGACTCGGGATCAGGAGAAGCGGATTCCAGTCTCAGCTCTACCACCTACCAGTGGGACAAGCACTTCCCCAGTCTGTTTCCTCATTGTAAAAACGTTGTATATACGTATACACACACGCTTAAAGTGTTATTATTTTGCATCTCAATCGCTTTTCATAACATCCACATGATGAGGTAGAAGCAGCTATCGTGCCTCAAGTTTTACTGATAGGAAAACAGAGGCTCAGAGAGGTTAAATGGCTTACTCTAAGTCCATACTTGCCAATGGCCACTGCTCCATCCCAGGCTGAGGGTGGTCCAATCTCTGTATGCCCACCCTCCCTGGCTGCCCTGGGCCCTGGGCAGTCCCTCCTCTGTGCTGCCAGCTGCTGCTCTGCCTGGGGACTAGCTGGGCAGTAGGGCTCGCTTGGGTTTTCCAGGTTCCAGGTCTGACCCCGCCCCACCCTCCCCTCAGGCAGCAGCCCCATCCAGCCAAGGCCCGGTCACACAACCGTGAGCGCTGGTGGCGTCCTCAATGACCAGCACTGGCATTACGTACGCGTGGACCGATTTGGCCGCGAAGCAAATCTCACCCTGGACGGCTACGAGCAGCGCTTCGTGCTCAATGGCGACTTCGAGAGACTGAACCTGGACACCGAGGTGAGCGGAGGGGGGAGGAGCCATTTGGTTAAGTGGGATGCTGGGTGGGCCGGTGGGGGACAGCACTTTTCTCTACCAGAGGTAAGACTCTGCTTTCGGGTGTCTGAATATGCTAGCAGCTCTTGGCAAACTCCCAGAAAGGCCTGGGTTTTTGTTGTTGCTGCTGCTATTAGCACGCAGACTCCCGGACTCCACCCCAGAACTACTGAGATGGAGTCTGGAAATCTGGATTTGGGGGATCGGACAGGATGAGAAAATTGCCCCCTTCAGGCCCTGATCTGCAGATAAAGAATCCCAGACAGGTTCATTGACTTACCTAAGGGCATGCAGCCAATCTGTGGTGGAGTCAGGGCTAGAACCCAAGCCTGGGGAGGCCCAGCGAGCTTCCCGCTTCAATACCGATACTGGGGCACTGTGTGTCTCAAGTCTTATAAAACTCAATCTGCCTGGAGCGTGGGACAGTGTACGGCGGGGGTGGGGGGGGAGCGTGAGAAAGGCGTGCGCGCTGCCGCGCTTGTCGGCTCAGTGAGAAAACTTCTGGAAACTTCACCATTGATCCTGATGGGAGTGGCCCCCTGAAGCCATTTGTAGTGTATTCACTCCTCACTCCGCCCCGCAGATGTTCATCGGGGGTCTGGTGGGCGCCGCGCAGAAGAACCTTGCCTATCGGCATAATTTCCGCGGCTGCATGGAAAACGTAATCTTCAACCGAGTCAACATCGCGGACCTGGCCGTGCGGCGCCATTCGCGGATCACCTTCGAGGCCAGTGGGCCGGGGGATCTGGGAGGACTGGGGCGTCAAAGCCGCTTGGAACCGAGAGGTGGAGTGGGAAGAGATATTGCGAATCATGTAAAAGCCGAGGACCCCTCTCCCCAGCGGGATGCTCAAGTGGCGGTGATGGTGTCATCACTGCCTCACAGGAAGTGCAAAAGGCCAGCTCCCAACCTCCCAGTTAAAAGCTGTGGTGCGGTCTAAGCATCTCCTCAATTATAACTGAGGAAAGTAAGGTGTAGCGACCCTGAGTGGCTCCACCAGGGGTCACGGAGCTGCGCAGGGGCTGAGGAGGGACTTGAACCCAGGGCTGTTTCGGTGTGTGGGTGTGCGTGCTCCCCCCACCCGAACTCAGGAGCGTAATCAGGCACTGCTGCCGGGAAGCAGGCGGGAAATTGCCTCTCCACGCTGGAAGGAAGGGAAGGAGCGGTCGCCCCTGGAGACGATGTAGATCAGGATAGAGTCCTGCAGGCCGACTTGGTGGCTGGAGACCTCCTCCACAGCTGGACATGTTTCTGGGGGAGTTGGGGAGGTGCACCCAGGGAACCTCACTCCTCACAGAGGTGGGGCGGGGCATCGGCTCGGGTGCTGACAGACCCTCACTTTCGTCTCTAGGGTAAGGTGGCATTCCGTTGCCTGGACCCGGTTCCTCACCCCATCAACTTTGGAGGCCCTCACAACTTCGTGCAAGTGCCTGGCTTCCCTCGCCGAGGCCGCCTCGCAGTCTCTTTTCGCTTCCGTACCTGGGATCTCACCGGACTGCTACTTTTCTCCCGCCTGGGGGATGGGCTGGGCCACGTGGAGCTGATGCTCAGTGAAGGGCAGGTCAATGTGTCCATCGTGCAGACTGGCCGAAAGAAACTTCAGTTTGCTGCTGGTGAGGGGTGGAGGGAAGGGGGAGGCACAGGGAGGCCAGGGAAGGGCAAAGAGCAGAGGAGTTTGTAGGCCTGGACTGAAGCCTTTGCACACAGGAGAGGGGTGAGGGAGTGAAGGGAGGGAGCAGGGCAGGAGGTCCCAGGGCCCTGGGAAAAGGTGGGAGTGGATGGAGGCTGCTGGGAGTTGGAGGGCGGGGCAGATCTGAGGAGCTAAGGAGAAGCAGGAAGGCCGAGAATCCTGGTACTCTCCAGTTCCGGAGGGTCTCTGGAGGTGTCATTCAGTTATGACTTTTGTGTCAGCCACTGGGGTTCCACACAGTGAAGAGAGACATTCAGAGATGTCACCACTCAGGTTGATAAGTGTAAAAATGGGAGGCACATAGGCTACTGTTAGGACACAGAGTGGGGTTGCTGCCTCTTCTAGAACGTGGTGCCCTCCCTCCCCCACACACACCATCCTCCTGTCCTGTCCAGGGTTCCGCCTGAATGATGGCTTTTGGCACGAGGTGAATTTTGTGGCACAGGAAAACCATGCAGTCATCAGCATTGATGATGTGGAGGGGGCAGAGGTCAGGGTCTCATACCCACTGCTGATCCGGACAGGAACCTCATACTTCTTTGGAGGTAAGTGGAGGCCAACCTGGCTAAACCCCTGTCTCTGGGTGGGAAGGCCCCATCTAAGTCCACCCAGACAGGGCCACATGGAGAGTTTTGTAGCAGTAAATCCCTCTTGTCCCTCTGGGGCCTTGGGGACTGGAAGGTCACTGTCATTGTCTACTAGCCCCCTTCCTTCCTTCATGTCTGGCTCTCCCTTGGCATCTCCCTGGGGGAGGGTCGCTGGAGTCTCCCCTGGGGAGGGCCTCACAGGGGTGGTTGCTCCAGGTTGTCCCAAGCCAGCCAGTCGATCGGGCTGCCACTCCAACCAGACGGCGTTCCATGGCTGCATGGAGCTGCTCAAGGTGGATGGTCAACTGGTCAACCTGACTCTGGTGGAGGGCCGGCGGCTTGGATACTATGCTGAGGTCCTCTTTGACACATGTGGCATCACTGATAGGTATCCAGAAGCCCCTCTCCCTACAAGAGGTGACCCCTCCAAAGCCCTCTTCCATGGTCTCCCAATGATGGGAATGGCCTTTCTCAATGATCTCCCTTCTCCTGGTCCCAGCTCCAAAGTCTCCTACCTGGGGATGATTCCTCCTTGACCTCTCACCTTCTATTTCTTCCCTTAAAGTGACACATGCTCAGAATGGAAATGAAGCATCTGTTTTTGGTCCTCGAGGGTTTTATTTGGGGGGTGGGGGAAATAAGGCATTATTTATTCCTTTGGGGACGGGGAAACAGTATAGTACTTGAGCCCTGAAGCCTGCCTAATGCCCCGGCATTTAAGCTTGGTAGGTGGAGTCTGTTTCGCACTGGGTTTTGGTGCTCCCAGGAGTTGTGAGTGAAGCTTGTAGGGATCAGACTGTACGCTCAAGCTCCCCGTAAGGCTCCTTCCCTCGGTGCTGACCCCTCACCTAGGTGCAGCCCTAATATGTGTGAGCATGACGGACGCTGCTACCAGTCTTGGGATGACTTCATCTGCTATTGTGAACTGACAGGCTACAAGGGGGAGACCTGCC
This sequence comes from Leucopleurus acutus, assembly GCF_964270905.1. Classification (NCBI taxonomy): domain Eukaryota; kingdom Metazoa; phylum Chordata; class Mammalia; order Artiodactyla; family Delphinidae; genus Leucopleurus; species Leucopleurus acutus. Next base: position 19,038,527 of record NC_139161.1, on the reverse strand, counting down.
ACCAACGTAAGCCAGGTTGGGTACGGGGGAGAGTCAGAGACAGGGGAGGTCAGGAGGTTTCTGGCAATCCTGAGGCCGCTAGAGATGGTAGGGCTGGCCCTCCTAGCCCCCTGACCCTATAACTGCCTTTTCCCCACCTCACCACCGACCAGCTTTGTATAAGGAATCCTGTGAGGCTTATCGGCTCAGTGGGAAAACTTCCGGCAACTTCACCATTGATCCTGATGGGAGTGGCCCCCTGAAGCCATTTGTAGTGTACTGTGATATCCGAGGTAAGTGGCTCTGACGGGTGGCGGAGGGGCAGCTGACGAGGCAATGCGGGAGTGTGGGGGAAATGGAAGGATGGAAGGGTGGACAGGGGCCAGTGAGATTAAATGGTGGTGGGGGTAAAGGAGGACAGAAGGGGGAAGGGGACACTCAGGGATTTGTAATCTAGCCTTGCAGGTAGATTCCAGCTTCCTGATCCATTCCAGCTGTCTCATCTCCGGCCTAGGACGTTGGGGGCCTAGAGCTGGGCTGAAATGGAGCTGCTGGCCACATTTCTTGTCTCTGGATTGCAGTAGTGGTGCTGGGGGCGGGGCAGGGACATGGGTAGGGAATGCCCGTCTCCAGCCACAGCTCTGTCTCATCCCCCCTCCCCCAGAGAACCGGGCCTGGACAGTTGTGAGGCATGACAGGCTGTGGACAACTCGGGTGACAGGTTCTAGCATGGAGCGGCCATTCCTCGGGGCCGTCCAGTACTGGAATGCATCCTGGGAGGAAGTCAGTGCCCTGGCCAATGCTTCCCAGCACTGTGAACAGTGGATTGAGTTCTCCTGCTACAATTCCCGGCTGCTCAACACCGCAGGTTAGGGGGTGTGGGGGTGGGGAGGGCAAGGTGGAGAGCTGGAGGAGAGACCGGTGGGGTCTGGGAGAAGAGGATTAGAGGGTTCAAGGGAGCCCTGGGCTACAGGATTCAAGAAAAGGTCTGGGCTGGTTGGAAGGGTGAGAGAGGAGCCCAGAGGCTAATGGAGGGCAGGGCCTGGAGGCTGCCTGCACCTCTTCCCCAGGAGGCTACCCCTATAGCTTCTGGATCGGCCGCAATGAGGAGCAGCACTTCTACTGGGGTGGCTCGCAGCCCGGCATTCAGCGCTGTGCCTGTGGTCTGGACCGCAGCTGTGTGGACCCCGCTCTGCACTGTAACTGTGACGCCGACCAGCCCCAGTGGTAAGGGGGGCAAAGGGACAGGGCTTTCAGGATGCCAGGGACCGCTGAGCGGCAGAGGCTGAGCCACCACATCCTGTCCCCACAGGAGGACCGACAAGGGCCTGCTGACTTTTGTGGACCATTTGCCTGTCACTCAGGTGGTGGTGGGGGACACGAACCGTTCCAATTCTGAGGCCCAGTTCTTCCTGAGGCCTCTGCGCTGCTATGGTGATCGTGAGTGACAGACCCTTTTTGTGTACCCTCCCAGGGTCAGCTCTCCAGTCTCCAAAATCTAGGCTACCTGATCCACTGGGGGTCTCTAGGACACACTGCCAGACACCCCAGCTCCTGGTGTGATATGCCCACACCTGTGTTGTTCCTCGGCACCTTCCTCTCTTTCATTACACGCCTTAAGTTTCCCTGGGGACCCCTAGTTGTCCCCTTTTGCCCTGTCTCCCCCCGACCTGAGGCTGCCTCACTCTTCTCCCCTCCTGCCTCGCTGACAAGGCCTTCCTCCATCTGGTTTTGTAGGAAATTCCTGGAACACCATCGCCTTCCACACTGGGGCTGCACTGCGCTTTCCCCCAATCCAGGCCAACCACAGCCTTGATGTCTCCTTCTACTTCAGGACCTCGGCTCCCTCAGGAGTCTTCCTAGAGAATGCAGGGGGCCCTTACTGCCAGTGGCGCCGACCTTACGTGCGGGTGGAACTCAACAGTGAGCAGGCAGACGTTGCCGGGGGATGAAGATCCCTGGGGAGGTGTGGGGTGGGTGGAGGCTGGGACAAGTGACAAGGGGTAAGATGCCCCTCTGCGAGGCAGCATGGAAAGGGCTTCAGATGGCGCTGGCTTCTACACCCAGCTCTTTTTTTTTTTATATATAAATTTATTTATTATTTATTTATTTATTTTTGGCTGCGTTGGGTCTTCGTTGCTGTGCGGGCTTTCTCTAGTTGCAGAGAGCGGGGGCTACTCTTCGTTGTGGTGCACGGGCTTCTCATTGCGGTGGCTTCTCGTTGCGGAGCACGGGCTCTAGGCGTGTGGACTTCAGTAGTTGTGGCTCGCGGGCTCTAGAGCACAGGCTCAGTAGTTGTGGTTGCACGGGCTTAGTTGCTTCGCGGCATGTGGGATCTTCCCGGACCAGGGATCGAACCCGCGTCCCCTGCATTGGTAGGCGGACTCTCAACCGCTGCGCCACCAGGGAAGTCCCCAAGCTCTGTCTTGACAGCTGGCTTCGTGACCCCGAGCGCCCACTTAGCCTCTCTGGGCCTTAGGTCCCTGACTTGTAAGGAAGCTGGACTCCTGGTGTGTGGGGGTCTTCTACCTGATGAGCTATGCTTCTAACCTGAGAAGTGGGGCTGGGAAGCTGGCTCCAGGGATCTGGGAATTTGAGAGAGACCAGGGGTATGAGGGTTTTTTTCTTTTTTTATACATTTATTTATTTATTTATTTTTGGCTGCGTTGGGTCTTCGTTGCTGCACACAGGCTTTCTCTAGTTGCGGCGAGCGGGGGCTGCTCTTCGTTGCGGTGCGTGGGCTTCTCATGTGGGGGCTTCTCTTTGCTGTGGAGCACGGGCTCTAAGAGTGCGGGCTTCAGTAGTTGTGGCACGTGGGCTCAGTAGTTGTAGCACACGGGCTTAGTTGCTCCGCGGCATGTGGGGTCTTCCCGTACCAGGGCTTGAACCCGTGTGCCCTGCATTGGCAGGCGGATTCTTAACCACTGCGCCACCAGGGAAGTCCAGGGTATGAGGTTTTAAGCAGTTTATGGGTTTTGTCCCAGGCTGTAGACAGATTGGAGGGACATTCAAGGAGCTCCAAAGGGTGAAGAAGAGGGGTTGTATCAGGTGAACCTGTGAGGGATCTTGGAGGTCTGAGTCCTCTCCCCCTAACCCCCAACGTTGTCCAGCATCCCGGGATGTGGTCTTCGCCTTCGACGTGGGGAATGGGGATGAGAACCTGACAGTGCACTCCAATGACTTTGAGTTCAACGATGACGAGTGGCACCTGGTCCGGGCTGAAATCAACGTAAAGCAGGCCCGGCTCCGCGTGGATCACCGGCCTTGGGTGGTGCGGCCGATGCCCCTGCAGACCTACATCTGGCTGGAGTACGACCAGCCCCTCTATGTTGGTGAGCAGCAACCCAGAGGCAGGTCTGAAGCCTCTGACACCTTCCCCCGCTCTCAAGGCCACTCTCCTTGTTTCCAGGAACCCTGTGTCTTAGGTCCCGATCCCCTCGACCTCAGAGTGAGCCAAAGGCCCACCTTTCCTCTCCAGTCCCTGGCATCTATTCTGTTCTTCTAGCCCCCTTGGCTCCCTTCCGAACCCCAATGCTTATCCCTGTCTCTGGCTCTGCACCCATTTCTTGACCTGCCCACCTTCCCCAGGATCTGCGGAGCTTAAGAGGCGGCCCTTCGTGGGTTGCTTGAGGGCTATGCGTCTGAACGGAGTGACTCTGAACCTGGAGGGCCGTGCCAATGCCTCTGAGGGAACCTCACCCAACTGCACGGGCCACTGCGCCCACCCCCGGTTCCCCTGTTTCCATGGAGGCCGCTGCGTGGAGCGCTACAGCTACTACACCTGTGACTGTGACCTCACGGCTTTTGACGGGCCATATTGCAACCACGGTTAGTGCTGCTGGTTATGGGAGGACAGGGAGCCATAATGGGATGTAGGGAGGGCAGGAAAGGAAGGAGGGCACAAAGTGAGCATCGGGGAAAACTGTGGTCGTCCTGGGCTCCTGCGCTCTGAGCTGGGGCAGTCAGGCAGTTGAAGATGTTGGGTGACTCCAAAGGCATAAAGTGGGGCAAGGAAGGGATGGTACAGCTAGCTGGCACGAAAAAGATCAAAAGCAACAAGCAAATAACTTCCCCATCTTCCCACTGTCACCGAGGGAACACAGGTCACCCCACTTGCAAGCATATCCCCCCAGGCTGCACGACGCCCTCCTATGCCATTTCCTATTGGACAATCGCTTCACTCCTAAAACATGTCTACAACCTGGTCCTTGGTTAAGGCAAGCCTTGACATTCACCATAGCAAGATTCTGCACATATACCCAGACTGCAGCCTCTCTAAGGCTGGTCTAGGGGGATGAGTGAGCAGGGAGGTCACTGGTGGGAGAAGTCTGGTGAGGTAGGGAGATACAGGGACTAAGGGACTGACAGAAGGCCTTTGGTTTTGGTTCGGAAGCGTGAGTAGTGGCAGGTGTACCAGATGGGCTTATGGTATCTCGATTCTAATCTTGACTGTCCCCTTACTGTGCATCCCTAGGCAAGGAGCTACCCATTTCTGAGCCTCGCTTTCCCCAGCTGTAAAACGCGGGGGTTGGATTAGATGATCGTTTACATTTCCCATGATATTAGGATTCCATTCCGTGATACAGGGGTGCCAGAGGACCTAAAAGCGAATGGAGACGGGTTGTGGTGGTGGCTGAGACTGGGGACACGTGCCAGAGGGTGTGTGTGTATGACATACACAGCGTCTGAATGTGGGAACAGGGGCCCTGACCTCACTCCCTCTGCCTTCAGACATTGGCGGTTTCTTTGAGCCGGGCACCTGGATGCGCTATAACCTCCAGTCAGCGCTGCGCTCCGCAGCCCGCGAGTTCTCCCACATGCTGAGCCGGCCAGTGCCGGGCTATGAGCCCGGCTACGTCCCCGGCTACGACACTCCCGGCTACGCGCCCGGCTACCATGGCCCTGGGTACCGCCTGCCTGACTACCCGCGGCCTGGCCGGCCGGTGCCGGGCTACCGTGGACCTGTCTATAATGTCACTGGAGAGGAGGTGTCTTTCAGCTTCAGCACCCACTCCGCCCCCGCCGTCCTGCTCTACGTCAGCTCCTTTGTGCGTGACTACATGGCTGTGCTCATCAAGGAAGACGGTAAGCCCCCCGAGGCTCTCGCTCTCAATTCCAGCTGTCTCTGGGTGCCCTCCATTCTCGTAACTATCGATTGACCAATACAAGGACTCAGGTGCTCTTACAAGATGGGGGCTTTGTGAGCTGAGAGGAGACCCCCCTCTTCCTCCTCCCCACCCTACAGGGACCCTGCAGCTGCGCTATCAGCTGGGCACCAGTCCCTACGTGTACCAACTAACCACCCGCCCCGTGACTGACGGCCAGCCCCACAGCGTCAACCTCACCCGGGTCTACCGCAACCTCTTCATCCAGGTGCGTGCAGGGGGAGGGGGACAAGGGAGGCGGGCCGGTTCAGACCACAACCTCGCCATCTAGGTTGCGGCAGTGGGAAATGCCAAACGTTTAGCATTTGTAGAGCACGTTCCAGTTTACAGAGGACGTTCATGTGTGTACTCTCACGGGACCTCACAACCTCTCTGTGAGGTAGTTCAGGTAGGCAGCTCTTCTTCTTACCTTCGTTTGACAAATCACTAAAGGGGCTCAGACAGTAAGGTGGTGTCCCCGAAGTCAAACCACCGTAAGCTGCGAAGACAGGGCTCAAAACCAGGTTGTTGGGTTTTTAATACCAAATCCTATGTCTGGGTCCAGGGGTTCCCCACCTGGGACTGAGCTAGGACTCACCACCAACTGGGAGAGGAGAGTTCCAGCCCGGCCTGGGCTACGTCCGCCCCCGGTTCTCCCTCCCTCACCTCCTTTCCCCTCCCCACTCAGGTGGACTACTTCCCCCTGACAGAGCAGAAGTTCTCACTGTTGGTGGACAGCCAGCTGGACTCACCCAAGGCCTTGTATCTGGGGCGCGTCATGGGTAAGCTGGGGCTGAGAGGGCGTTCTGGGTAAGGAGCTGTGGGTGAAGTCCCTGGAGCCCGGAGGGGAGTGAAGGACGGGGAGTGGCATTGAAGGTGCCGATAAAGAGTGGGAACCTAGCGATGGTGAGAGGGGGCAGCGCTATTGGTGGTCCAAGCCCGTTTCTTTCTGGGCTGCCCCTCCCTCAGAGACGGGAGTGATTGACCCGGAGATCCAGCGCTACAACACGCCAGGTTTCTCGGGCTGCCTGTCTGGTGTCCGATTCAACAATGTGGCCCCCCTCAAGAGCCACTTCCGAACGCCTCGACCCATGACCTCGGAGCTGGCTGAGGCCCTTCGCGTTCAGGGAGAACTGTCTGAGTCTAACTGCGGGGCCATGCCACGTCTCGTCTCAGAGGTGCCACCTGAGCTGGACCCCTGGTATCTGCCCCCAGGTACATCCCTGGGACACAATAAAAGAAGGGAAGAGGGACAACAGGGAAAGGAGATGATTCTTAACCTGGAGGCGGCTTCTCCTACCTGGTGCTTTCTCTTTTTCAGACTTCCCGTACTACCACGATGACGGATGGGTTGCCGTACTTTTGGGCTGTGAGTAGCACAGTCACTACCCTGACCTCCTCATTCTACCCTCTGGCTGTCAGCGTTGCCTCCCGGCCCCGTATCCTCAGGCCTGAGGGGTGGTGAAGGCACTGGGTGCATGGTGGCGCCCAGAAGGATGAGACAGGCTATGCTGAAGGTAGCTGATAATCAGGTTGGAGATTTTTAAATGTCTGAGGATGCTATAGACTTTTCGTTGAAAAGAAATATCAAAATGGGGCTAAGCTTTTACAATGATGTGCCCATCAATGCCTGATCCCATATGCCATCTCTTCTCAGTGGTGGTCCATTGCTGGGCACATCTGACTTTATGACCTTGTGGATCAGATAATCTCCACTTCCTGACGAGCAGCTTGAGTCACATGCTTGTCTGCTGGATCATGGTCATCATGTTCCACCAAAGTCAGGTGTTCAGTATCTAAAAGGTCCCAGAATTAGGCAGGAACTGTTTATTCAAAGGAGCTTTACTGCACTATAAAGAGGTACATTTTGTGGTACGTAAACTATATCTCAATAAAACTGTTATAAGAAAATTAAAAAATAAAATGAGGCTAAAGGTAAGGGATGAGGAAATGGGGGTCAGTAACATCCAGAGGGACGAGAAACTGGGGTAAGTACCAGGGATGTGGAAAGAGAATGTTACAAACAGAAGACGGCAGGGGATGAGCCAGGAATTTAGACCTACCAGATACTTAAGAATGGCTTGATGTGGCCATACAGCTGACACTCTTGTACACGTATGCTTTAGGCCAAAAGCGTACATGTGTGTACGTATATAGGTGAAACCCCAAAGATCTGCCCTGAATTGTTCCTTTTTTTCTCTTTCAGTTTTGGTGGCCTTCTTGCTGCTGGGGTTGGTGGGGATGTTGGTGCTCTTCTATCTGCAAAATCATCGCTACAAGGGCTCCTACCACACCAATGAGCCCAAGGCCACTCACGACTACCACCCGGGCAGCAAACCTCCCCTACCTACTTCAGGCCCGGCCCAAGCCCCAGACCCGGCCCCAACACCAGCTTCTACCCAAGTTCCAGCCCCAGCCCCTGGCCCCCGGGACCAAAACCTACCCCAGATCCTGGAGGAGTCTAGGTCCGAATGAATCAGGAGAAGGGCTTCAGGGACCAAGTCCCTCTCCTCCAAATTCCCCAATCCCTGCCTCTGCCCCCCCCCATCAGGGACATTTGGCTCCTCTTAGCTGGCTCTGCTCACCCAGAGGCTTTCCCTCCTGCCAAGTGTGGTGGGCAGAGCCGCAGATGGGACCAAAGGGAGTGGCTGCGCCGCACTGCCTAAACCAATGCCCTGCCCGTCCCCATGTCCCCAGGCTCCTGGTGGTTTGCCTGCCCCAGAGAAGCCTCATGGGGTTAAGACAGGCCCTTCCTGCCATCCCTGTCCCAGCTGCTGCCGGGGATTAACAACAGAGTGCAGGGGAGATTAACTGCCTCCCTTCAAATATTCAGTCTCAGCAGGGACAGATGTGTGGGATTGCAGGGATGCACGGGGTATGGGGGGAGGAGGCTGCTGAATCATACCCCCCAGCCTCCCCCCTCCCCTGCAGAACATCTTCCATCGGCTTCCACTCAGTTGGGGATTAGGGAGGGCTTCACTGATGTCTCCCACCCCCGTTTTTTGTTTTTTACAGAGACCGAGAGGCCTCAGTTTAGCACCTTAGTACCTCCACTGCTTTACATGCTTTAGCCAAAGCCATAAAAAACTTGCAATGTAGAGAGAATAACGCAGACACGCTGACTAGCCAGCCCTCCACTCTTCCTCCCTCTTCCAAGATATGCAGTAGCCTTGGTGCCCGTCCAAAGGCTTGGCCCCCCTCTCCAATGCATGAGGAGCCCTCTTTCCTCCGCTCAGAGATGCTGCTTCGTTCGCCCCGGAGGTCATATTCTTTATATATATTTTTTGTTGCAAAGTCTCTCTCTAGAGAAACTCTATATATTACTCTAATTTTTTAAATTATCAGTTTATATATAAAAGAAAAACTCAATCGACTGTCCTGTCCTGTGCTGTGCCCACGGTCTGTAGTGTGCTTCTCCTGTGTTGGAAGTCTCATGAGGTCTGCTGGTCATTCACCCAAGCCTGATCCGGCCTCCACTCTGAAGCTGTGCTCTCAGACTTGGAGCTGTTCTAATAAAGCAGAGTGACAGAGCCTAAGTCTGTGTGTGGTAGCTGGCGTCGTGGTTAGGGCACAGTGGGATGATTTTAAGGCAGCTAGTCTGACGGCTCCAGAAACTCTATGGGGAGCACTCAAAATCCTTGCATCACCTACTGGAAGCCTGCTTGCTTCCTGCCAACCCCCTACCCCAGATCTCCCCCAACCCCAGATCTCCGTGGACAAGCGGAGATCAGAATGCTACAGCTTCAGCCTGAGCTGCCCCTGTACCACCATCCCTGGATCCTTCCAGGGTCCATCCCTGGACCCCGAAGCACACAGTACACAACTTGCCAAAATGGATTCTACCACTTTATTCAGATAAGAGGTCACAAGCCACAGGACTTTAAAGTGCGTGAAATTCACTGGCAATAGAGCCGCACATATACCAGCCTCCCCCCGCCGGTCCCCACCACCTTGCTCCATCCATCATTACATGTCTGAGGGGGAGGGGTTAAGACCCGTCATTCAAAGGTGGGGGACAGCAGGGGATAAGGACGGGAATGCTGGAGGAACAGCAGTAGTAGTGGTCTGACACTGGGGGAGGGGATCAACCACAGCGATTCTGTACACGGAGGGAAGGGTGGGGTCAGCCCAGCCTCTCAAAGGCTGGATGTAATTTTTCCCCCATCTTCTCCTTATAGCCAGCCCCCGGCATTTCAGACAGCCCTAACTCTTCCTCCTTCATCTGTCTCTGGTTTTTCCCTATAATTTATGAGTAATTTGGAGCCCACAGTCCAGCTAGAGGGTGTCCCCTATACACAATGCATACAGACCACAGCAGGTGTAGATTTCAGAATCATAGTGGGGGCTGGCCCAGTCTGGTGGAAAGAGGCTTCTGTCAGGAACTAGCTAGGCGTGTGCTCAGTGCTGGCTGCATGTGTGCCCACAAGTGTGGTGAGTGAGAGGATGTGAGTGTGTGTGTGTGTGTGTGTGTGTGTGTGTGTGTGCACGCACGTGCGTGCATGCACGTTCCACAAAAATCCCTAGGTGACAGTTTAGCCAGAGGGAACCCTACTCCTCGCTTCATGGGAAGCCAGTGGTGTTAGAGGAAGGGGGTGGCCAACACAGACTGGGGAAGAGAGGCTCTAATTCCCCAGAGAGAAGGGAGAAGCCCGCTCCCGTGCCTAACGCTCCCTAGGCCAGTCTGTGCCTGCCCATGTCTTCTTCCCCAGCACAATGCCCCTTGTTCCCTGCAGCTCAGCACCAGCTGTTGACACAGGGGCGGCTCTCAGAGCTGGCTCCATTCTCACTCAGTTCTTCTGTTTCAAGGCAGCTCCTCCTGCCTCCACCATGACATAAGACAGAACTGAAGGAGAGTCTTCCACTGTCTCCTTCCCCCTCCTCCCTCAGGAACGAGATTTGGGCAGGGACCCCAGAGACCTCAGCTCAAACTCCACCTCAATCTATAGACCTTCTAAAGGAAATAAAGTGCTTTGCATGAATCCCAGAAAGAACGGCATCATGAACTGGCACAGGTGGCCGGCCTGCTTCTCGACACTTCAGATACCCTCTGCCAGTCCGCACCGCATGCGCGATGCCATCCCAAACACGTGCAGTTTGGGAGCTCCTTGCCCACCTCCAAACACATACTGTCCTTTCCAACAGCAGGGGCTACAGACAGGAAAGTAATCAACCACTAACCTCCCCCCTCTCTAGTCCAGGCCTGCACCCCTGTACCCGGAAGAGAGGAGCAAGAGGGGCTCCCAGCCTCTAAGGGGAATGAAAGGCCTGAAGACAGCTACATCTGCAGGGAACCCGAGCATCACACCCAGGCTGCACGACGCCCCCCACCCCCAGTTCTTCAGTGGTGGCGTAATGCCTGCCTGCAGTCGCTAAGCCAGAACTTTGGAAGGGGCTGACAGGGCACTGGTACCTGCTCCCGGGAATCTGAAAACGTGTCTATCCATCTCCAGAGTACACAGAGAAGGTTTCTCAAAGCCTGCTGGGCCCCAAGCTTAGCAGTTTAATTACTGTCGTCAGGCTGGTTCTCACTCTCTGCCTGTGGAAGGATGGCACTCAGCTTTCCTTCTCCCAGCATTGAATATCTTTACTTAGAACCCACACTCTTTCAGTTTGAAGCCTGTCAGGAGGAAAGAGGTAGTAAGATGACCCATCTCCCCTCTGAGTTCGGTCTGTGCTGCCCGCCAGGCTCGCCTTTAACCCTGACCACTCATAAGCTCCAGGTACCAAACTTCACTTAGCCTGTCCTCTCCAGGTCTTAGGACCACAGAGAGATATGCTGGCAGCCCAACTACAGAAGGACCCTTGGTTTGGAAAGTTAGGGTAATGCTTGTTAGGAACCGTCCAAGTTAACTCCCGAGGCCCACAGCCTGGGTAGCTGATGAGAACTCAAGCGTAAGTCACCCGCCCCCAGCCTGTGCTCTCTTCCTCCGAGGCCTGAGATCGGTCTCCCACTTGTGCAACTCTCTCCTGGGAGCTCAAGCCCTAGCTGCCTCTGTCTCCCCTCTCACTGAGACAGTTTTGTCCCCGCTGGACACAGCTGAGGCCTCACTACAGAGGGAGCGGGTAGGGGTTTCTCGGTGTGGGAGACACATAGTGCAGGAAACTGGGGCAGCAGTGGTGTGTGCATGAAAGCAGGACAGTGCCGCTACCATAAGTGCTGGCGAGGGGCCCAGGAGGCCTAAAGGACATCGGTCTCCCTCTCGATCCCCACGTACTTGAGGGCATCAGCTTGGCTGTACCTGTCCCAAAGCAGGAGGAGGAACCAGGTTACTAGCAAGGCTTTTGGGATTGACAATAAGGAGTCCCCTCCCGTCTCACTTCCCCTCCCACTCCCTACCAGCAGCTTACAAGGCCCCCGCTTCTGAGGCGAGGCATCAGAGACCAGAACAAAGAAAATGCCTCGCCCACCGTGAGATCTTCTCCTTCATCCGCATCGCTCACCTCCAGCCCCCAAATCAGGTTCAACAGCCACCCCTTACACCTCTAGGGCCACTTCCCCAGGACTACTCCTGGCTGCCTCACCTGTAATCGAAGAAGAGCTCTTCACCAGCCTGAATCGCCCTCTTGGCGAAGATCCCAATCCGATGATCCCCATTCACCATGACCACTGAAACAGGATAAACCCAAGGCTAGATTTCCACTTAACTCCAAGTCAACAGTCAGTAGCGAGTCTGGGCTGATTTTCTCCAAATTCCCAGTGGAAACATACATGAAGTGGAGTTAGAAAGTACTCAATGCAGGTAGTTGTCTCTCTGCTTTTAGATCTGTTATTCTGGCCAGTGACAGGGGGAAAGAATTATCTTTAAAAGACTCATGTTTTGGGGAAAATGTTTATAGGGTATCCAGTGAAAAAAGCAGATTGAAAAACTGAGAGAGGGACGCTCAAAATGATACCAGACGTGAATCATATTATCTTTGGACAAAGAAATAACTCAGCTATGAAAAAAACTGAATAATGGATAGAAATCGTAGTAAATGAAGCATCCACCTCCCACCCCACCTCCCAGGTTACCGGGAGCTCACCTTTGGCGTAACAGTTGGGGTTCACTGAATGGTTTGCAAATCGAATTTTGTTTCCTTTCCGGGTAGCGTCCACTACAAAATCTGTATAAAGTAAACCAAGGAAGACCATGAGCTCACCAGGCAACTCTACAGCTTCCTGAGCCTGAGTCTGAAATCAACTAAACTGTAACAGAAACAATACAATGCAGGGGGGCCTCTGAAGCCAGCACACCCACAGGAGCTAGAAACCAGCCTCGTGTGGAAGCGCTCCCCGTGGGTGCCCCTCTTCTTGCTGGAAGCACATACCTCCCCTCCCATCTACTGGGGAGGGAGATTTCTGAGGTGTAAGTGCTCGGTGCTCTGAATACAAACACAACCCGGAAATGGAGGTTCTCCCAAAGCCAGTGAACTATGGCTCATGGAGTCTCTGAGTTCAGTTTCACCGCTGTGCTCTGAGCATCTGCTGGAAGACTCGGAGCTGACCTGAACCTGTACCACGACCAGGGGAATGTGGTAGCAAGACCTGCCCGAGACCACCTGGGGATGCGAGAGAGCCTCCCTACCGTTGTTGAGGTTGAAGAGGAAGCTGGACATGTACTTGTCATAGACCTTCCCTCGTCGATCAGCCTCATCCTGAGAGATGAGCTGCAGAGACAGACAAGGAACAAACAGGGGGATGTGGCTGTCTGTTCAGGGCACCGCACCCCGCCTCTAGAAAGGGCTGGGAGGGGGCTTATTGAGGACCACGATGAGAATCGTCGGACGGACAGCTCGGCTTCTTTCCTCCCAATCCCCACCCACCCAGGCTGACCAGCAGTAAGGCTGACCAGAGTCTCCTGCCCGCACCCCTTGAGTAGCCTGACTTGCCAAAAAGCCCGAGAAAGAGTGGTTTGTTTCAGGACTGCAAACCGTTCTGTGGCATCCCCCGAGAGGCCACATGAGAACTCAGCTGAGTTATTTAGAGATTAATTCACAGAAGTCTGGCCCACAGAAAATCAGGGTTTCTCATCAGTATCTCCCCAGATAAGAATGTGGGCCAAACCGATAGCACTCACCTCACCACAGTATTCAGAAATGAATTCGTTCTTCTGCACAGACTCCTTAATGAAGGTACCCCATCCGGCCACATCTGAGGGGGCCAGCAGCAGGTGCTGGGGAAGAGGGAGTCAAACGTCAGACTACAGGGCGTGTGCGAGCCAGTGGGGGATGTGTGCTGGACGTGCATGTGTGCTGCGGGGAGCAGGGTGGAAAGAGCTAGTAACTGTAAGAGGATCTGAAAACAGAAAAGGCTCTAAGCCATTGTGTTCTGGTGGGAGTTGGTGAAAGGAGATATGACACCCCTTCCTCTAGCCCTGGGGACCTCCTGGGCCTGAGCCCATGGAACTCACTGTGGGTGTCCAGTAAAAACAGACAATGTCAACGACATGGCCCTCCTCTCTGCTCCTCTCAGCCTGGCCAGGTCAGGGGATCATTTTTCTAATCCCTCAAGGGGACCAAACACTTGATTAACTCAGAAAGCGTGTGTTTGTTAGGATTTACCGACACTGGCGTACACACTGCCTAAGGAACCAGTAGAAAGGGGCCACTCGGACCGTCGGTCCTTCCCACTCCATCTGGCCCCGAGTCCTGGGAAAAGCCCTCACCTTCTTGAGGCCACGCTGGATGCTGCAGTTCTTACAGGAGACCACCTTGCAGTCCCAGTGCTCCGAGGCCCCACAGGTGAGACACAGGTCGGGGTCGCACTCTCGCACCGCCAGGTAGCACGGGCACTGCTTGGTGTTGCACTGGGTCTTGCAGCGACAGCCGGGAAAGCGATTCTGACCTGTGCAGGGTGCAGGCGAGGGTAGAGAGAGAAGCAGCCTAGTGCTGGGGCTCGGGTTTGACTCAAGGGACAGCAGGGAAGTCCATGTTATGGGTTCAAGGGTATGTGGCAACAGAGGAGAGAAGCTGCCTTCCCAGTAATCACATACTCAAGTGTTTTTCAGAGAAAATGGAGTGCCTACCAACATTCGTGCCTGAAAGTCAGAAAAGCAGCTTTGACTCTGGAGATGTGTTTCCTAGAGATTCCCTAACAATGCTCTCCCCTGCTTTGTTAGTAGAATTTGGAAGGGAGGTGGAGAGTGCCCCAGAGAAGAAGAAATCAGTGCTTTTCGCTGGTAAATCCTCACTACCAAAACAAGAATCATTTTCAGAATGCATCCGTTCTATCATCCTCCTCCACTCCTCCCAGCATGAACACCCATCCCTCCACTGTGGTTCGGATGGATATCTGCTCTGGGTTAGGAGGTGCTTCCAGCACAACTGCCTGGGCACCAAGGTCTGCAAGCTCTGGGGGCTGCCTTCATACTGCTCAGCCTTGAGTGGAGGAGGGCACGCGGGGATAAGACGTGAGAGAGAAGCACTCTGAGCCTCTGTTCCACGCTCTGCTGACATCCAGACTGACCTGATGCTAAAACTCCAGATATGAGACTAAAACAGACACACACAGAATTGTAACCTGTATACATTGTAAAACAATATCCTGGATAGGGAGGCTGTGTTTTTGCACTTGAAGGAAAAAGATTCCCCTGTTTCTTAATGCTGCCCTGAAAGGTGAAGCTGGAAAAGCAGCTGATTTCTGTGTAATTGTTGCTTTTAAAATCATACACATCAGGGTTTTTAAAAAATGGTTTTTCCAGATCTTAAGTATCTTGTTTTCCCTGGAGAATGCTTCAAACACAGCAAGGAGAATATGAGAAGGCCCGTAAGCAGCAAAGGGCCTGGGGGGTGGGGGCCGGAGCGGAGGGAAACCTAGGATGCTGAGGCCGACTACTGCAGCAAACGGAGAACTCTTACAGTCAGGGTTGCACTGGCAGAACTTCTCACAGAAATTCTGAGTCATGATGCAGGGGCAGGTGCTGTCACAGGGCCGGTCTGGGTGGTCACAGGGCTGGTAGTTGTACACTTGGGTGGAGGAGTTATCTAGGAGAGAAGAGAACAGACAGGACACTGCTGTGCCCACACTCCCAAGCTGCCCTCCCTCCCAAGGGTCCAGTTGCCCCCATTCAAAGGAGGCTTGTTCTGATCATAACCTTGGACACACATTTAGCACCTGAAGTGAGAAGCAATCACAGGTGACGGTTCATAAGCTACAGTGGTGCGATTTGCTTTGTGGGGAGAGTGTGGAAATGGTCCAATCACAGGGCAGCTATTTTAAACACTAAACGAAGCCTAAAACCTGGCAAATGGCCCATGATGAAAGTCAGAGACCACAGGCCTGTGACTCTACCTCCTAAGAGGTCTTCTCGGCTGCAGTGAGGGGCTGAGCTGTTCTCAGCTGCTGCAGGGGGACCTGCGATGTGTGCGGAGGCCGTGCCGGGTCAACAAGTGCAGCCATGGGTGGGGCAGCGGGAGGGGCGGCCACAGGCTGCAACCTGAGCGGATCACCCTGGTGGAACGTACCTTTCTTCAGCTGAATTTTCCTGCAGTGAGCAGCCCACAGCCTGCAAGAGATGGTACAGCTCAGGGTCATGGCCCTGGGGAACTCTGCAGATTCGGGTAAGTGATAACATGACCTGCTCTGAGGGACTGCGGTCTGATGACTGGGGATCCTCCCCAAATCCCTTCACAGGAGGCCTGGACGTTGGTCCACGGAAGCTGGAGTCCATCCTACCTGCAGCTGGCCTATGCCTCAGGATTTAGACATGAACAACACCCCTCTCAATAAACAAACATACGTAAAAGAACAAAAACCAGATGCAAAACAAAACCCAACCCTCTACGTCTATTAAAATGCTATCGTTTCTCCCCGTCTCCTCTCCCCTGCCCTCCCTCTCTTTGGGGAGGTGGAGATGTGGGGGCATTTCAGGACGGGGAGGTTGAAAGGGAGAAGACACAGGGATTTCCTTCTATATCTAGAGCTGGTGTCAGTTCCTTGGGGAATAAAGCCAGGCAGAGTGTCGGACACACACACACAAAACCAAAAGACAAAAAAAAACTTCCAACCCTAAGCAAAGACTAGCTAGAAGGCAGTGTTGTTATGCAACTTAGAAAAACAACACAAAGGCCAAAAACAAAAAAAACCAAAGACAAAAAAAAACTCTGGTCAGAGCTGAGAAGTGGGCACAGGGGTAACTAACAGCCCAGTGAGAATAAATGGCCTCAGGGTGGAGCCACAAGGCTAGCTCACGTCCTACTGGCCGGAGCTTAGATGGAAAACCAGTTATTTCATGGTCCACAGCATCGAGGGACAAGGGAAGGGCTGGTCCAAGGCACAGGCCCACAGGGAGCACTGAGAAGGCTGGCCCCCCGCTGGGTGATGCTGAACTGATGGGCAGTGGCTGAAGAGGGAGGCAGCAGGGAAGTCCTAGGGGAGGTCAGAGCACAGGGACAGCCCGGCCATAGAAAGCCCTCTGTCCGACCCTTGCCTGTGCTTTCTCTTCTTCTTCTGTGAGGGGTTCATGAGCTCATCTGTTGGCAGCTTCAGGATAAGTGATTCTTTGACTGCGAACTGGAAGACCTGGAAGAGAAATCCAACAGGACCTGTCACTTCTCCTTGAGCTGAGTGGTCAGATAAGTGACCCAGCCAGGTGCTGGGCTTGGGAGAGTTCTGGAGAGCTCACAGGCCGATGACGGAGCATCTTCAGTAGGGAGAGAGAGAGTGGCCCTGGGACATTGGGTTACTGGCTCTGAAGTTAATTCTTAAGTGTTTATCCTGATTCGAGAAGGAGAAATACTGAGTACAGGTACAGTTTTCCTGGTCAGTAGCTTTCATCTACTGCTCTGCCTACCAAGCCCTGAGGGGGCCGATTCTTACCAACAGTATCTGCCTCTTCTTAGGAAGGGCAGCACCGTGTACCTTGTGTGACTGAGTCTGACGTGACCAGAGGTACCGCCCGGCTAAGCACTAGCTCCCTCTGTTGGCGTAAAGTCAAGGTACCGCCCGGCTAAGCACTAGCTCCCTCTGTTGGCGTAAAGATGCAGAGCCTTGACTATTTCAGTAGGACAGCATTTCAGGAAGGCTGGCTCCCGCTCAACGTGCTGCTTCCCGGCGAGCGTTCGTTTTCAGCTTTTTCTTCTCCTTTTTGGTTATAGGCCCTCTTGAGATTCCGTGAAAACTATGAATCTTCTTCTCGGGAAAATACACACAAAAATGGTTTTGCACACATTTCTGCAGATTTTTAGGTCAAGAAAACCTGTGCCTTGGGGAAATAGATGTGAGCTCCAAAATGAAAGCAAACGGCGCTTCAGCTCATGGTTCTATTTGTTCTAAGTAGAGGGAGCATGAAGAACACGTCACAGAGACACTTTCAGAAGGTAGGGAGCTACGCGAGCAGGGCTCAAGCTCTGGCGTTCCTCTCTCTTTGGACAGTTTGGCCCTAACACCTGACTCCCTGTCCCTGTGCTTCAGTCTGTCTTCTCACCGCAGGCTTTTCCTGCCTCCAGAGTAACAGCAGCTGCTATCAGATTGTGATTCTACAGACAATCTGAGCGAGATGGGCAAGTTCCAGGCCCAGCTCTCAGGGGTCCTATTTAGAAAATCTGATGATTCCACATTTGAAGAATAAAGCAACTGAGAAGACTGATGGGTGGGGTGGGGTGGGGGCAGCGGCAGCTGCAGCTACAGAAGCAGGAGCAGCAGTGGAAATGCAAGATAAGAAGATCCCCAGAAAGACCCAGGAGTCCCTTCTAGGAAATGGGTCCACATTTAGAAAGAAAGGCAGGAACCAAAAAAAAAAAAAAAAAGCTGAAGAGGGTAGAAACATCCAGAAGAGGTAGAGAGTGGCTAGAGACAGAAATAAGAATTCAGCAAGGAGAGCAGATCCCCAAACCTTGCTAGGCCTGGCATTCGCAGGAGGCCCCACGTTTGGGGAACCCACCTCATGGCCCAGAAGCACAGGCTCATGAAGGACTGAGCCTTAGAAAGCTTTTGTCCAGACAGGCAGTCTTACAAAATGGCAAAAAGGGGACTTCCCTGGTGGCGCAGTGGTTAAGAATCCACTTGCCAATGCAGGGGACACAGGTTCGATCCCTGGTCCAGGAAGATCCCACATGCCGCAGAGCAACTAAGGCCGTGCGCCACAACTACTGAGCCTGCGCCCTAGAGCCCATGAGCCACAAACCACTGAGCCCACACGCCACAACTACTGACGCCCGCATGCCTAGAGCCCATGCTCCGCAACAAGAGAAGCTACCGCAATGAGAAGCCCGCGCACCACAACAAGAGAAAGTCCGCACGCAGCAACGAAGACACAAGGCAGCCAAAAAAAAAGGCAAAAGGGCCACCAGAGTAGCAACTTGTTCTTGTTCCTTTCAGACAGTACCTGTTTGCACGTCTTAGTCCCCAGAAGCCTGGCTATTGAACAGAAGTTGTTGAAGTAGGTGCCGTGAAAGACTCGAAAAAGAGATTCTTCAGCCCCGGTCCACTCCACAGGCTCCGAGGGTGCTTCCACTACACAGAGCTGAGGTGGGGCCGGACTAGCCTTCTGTTTCGTGGGGGTCTGACAGCGAGAGTTAGCCTCTAAGAAAGGAAGAAATGAGAGAAACAGAAGAAGGTGGAGTGCAGTTGTCATCAGTAGTGTGCCACAGACTCAGTACTTCATTCTAAAGGCAGAATCGTTAGGAACAAAAACGTTCCCTGTCCTTACTGCTTACAGGTGAACACGTGGAAAGAATGAACAATTTTAAAAGGTAGTGATGTTAGGTGTTAGGCAATGATCCTGGGTTTACCTTGTGTGGAAAGAAGAGATCATTTTCTGTTCACTGTACCTGAAGAACTGGAGGCCCAGTCATTGCCAGTGTCCCTGTCACTGTCCCCTTCTTTGGTCTCAGCCACAGCAGAGGCTGAAGTGTTGGAACAGGAAGCACTGACCACGTGGTGCCTTCGCCGGCGACGCCCGGAGCACTTGGAGCGAGGGTTGTGGAGCATGGCATACTCCTTTGCTCCTTCCTGCAATGGCCGTGTCACAGTTAGGAAACAGAACCAGGCCCAGAGCCACCACGTTGTTCCCGTCATCACAAACTATCTTCAATATCTGGGCTTACTTACAACAATGCTTTTTCTTTTTCTTTCTTTTCTCTGTACCACATAAGTATGACCACATGATAGTTTCTTAACATTCTAAAGCTTACAAACTTATACCTCTTCACAAAAGAGCTGCCCTATAAAATAATCTTTAGAAAGATATAATCAATGCATCCATGCACCTTCAACTGTCTGGTGAGTTGTATCTTACGTTCATTTGCATGCTAGCTGTCTGGAATCTGAGAACACATTCTCCTGTAGATGAGAAAATGAGGTTCAGGGACTTCCCTGGTGGTGCAGTGGCTGAGAATCCGCCTGCCAACGCAGGGGATACGGGTTCGATCCCTGGTCCGGGAAGATCTCACCTGCCGCGGAGCAACTAAGCCCATGCGCCACAACTATTGAGCCCACGTGCCGCAAATACTGAAGCCCGTGCTCTTTAGGGCCCACATGCCACAACTACTGAAGCCCGTGCCGAGCCCATGCTCTGCAACAAGGGAAGCCACCGCAATGAGAAGCTTGGGCACTGCAGCAAAGAAGAGTAGCCCCCGCTCGCCGCAACTAGAGAAAAGCCCGCGCGCAGCAACAAAGACCCAAAGCAGCCAAAAAAAAAAAGAAAAGAAAGAAAGAAAATGAGGTTCAGAGAGGGGAAGGGACCTGCTGAGAGCATGTAGTTAGTATTCCAGACTAGGTACAAGAATCAGGGCTCTTGGTCTCCAGGCCTAACTCTTCTTTACATTTAACCACACGGTCTCTGTTTCAATAAGAAAATGTATAATCCCTGAATTTGTATAATATTCCTACTTAAGTTTGGAACTTCCCTCCAAGTCAGTATTTTAAACTTGGAAGAATACTGTTTTGTTACTTTATAGCTACGTTTATTGTGGGTTTTTGTTTTGTTTTTTTTAAAGACCAAATAACATCATTCAGCTTGATCATCTATCTTCTCATCAGACTTGGTTTCCAAAGATTTCTAGCTGTTTCTGAAAACTAAATCTACAAGTAAAGGATAAAGGTTTACCATCACTAAGGATATTCAGAAGGCCCTAAAAGAAATTCCAAGAGAGAAGTTTTGAATTTAACTGAATCTGATATTAAGGGCCTATGCTATGATGTGACACACACAAGATTCCAGGAAAACTACTGTGGAGAGGGCAATGTCCTTCTGAGTTATATAAATGCTGGTATGTTGACATAACATGGTGTTAAAAACAAAAAAGCATGGACTGTGGAGTTAGACCAGAGCTTGAGTTTCCTCACTGCCACACCACTGACATAGTAACAATCTTGAGGCAAAATATGTAACTTTTATAACCTATAGTTTCTCCACCTCAAG
Organism: Leucopleurus acutus; assembly: GCF_964270905.1. Lineage (NCBI taxonomy): Eukaryota > Metazoa > Chordata > Mammalia > Artiodactyla > Delphinidae > Leucopleurus > Leucopleurus acutus. The sequence goes on along the minus strand of NC_139161.1, from coordinate 19,018,063 downwards.
ATGTTGTTATAAGCATGAAAATAAGATAATATATGTTAAGGGCCAGCCTACTGCTTGACACGTAGGAAAGCGTTAATACATATTACGGAAAAAATAAATCAGACAAAGTCTATTTATTCTTTTGCTTTACCATATGGCACATTTTCCAGATTTTTATCCAGTGAAACTCTCTACCATCTTCCTTCTATTATCCCACTAAAGATGGTCCCAGAGGCACTTGGCTGTATAACCTCATTTTAATTGGTAGCAGAAATTTTATCAAGGTATTTTATTCTTTACCTAAGCTCACCCTGTTGTGTAGAAAGCAGAACTGTGTCTTTGGCAAGTCCAACTGAACCTATTCCCTTCGAGCTCTCAGTGTACCGCCTCCCCACATGAATGCAGGAGACTTTATGCCGCTGCATGAGGTCTGTCCATCGGGGAAGGGTCCATCTGGTTGATTAACTCACATAAGACATCAGCACCTTCACGTGTTATTCCTCCTACATTTATATGCATTTAAAGGGAGACAGCAAAGAAAATGGTGTCTCACACACACATACAGCTCCAGTTCAAACAACACAGTTTCAGACTCTGAAATCTGAGTAGCTGATATTTAGAGCGAGAAGGCCTTCAGTGTTCTTCAAACCTCACTCCACAAGACTAACTTCACAGTCCTACTGCTGCAGTAACTGGGAGCTCCTTAAGAGCAGAAGCCATGTTTCATCTGTACTGTGTGACCCCCAGGGTGCTGTGTACCAGCTCACTTGGTTTGCGTTTCCTGGGGTAGAAAGCCCAAGGACCATTTCCTGCTCAGTTTTCAACAAAGTTTAACAATGGCAGAACAGCTTAAAAACGTACCAGCAAAAGGAAGCAGTCTGTGCCACATGGTTCTGGCTCAATCTTGATTTCTTTGTTCTTGCGTTTATATACATTAGGGGTGGCATGAAAAGCTGGAAAACACAAAACTGTCCTGTTGCCAATGGTTCATCCACTTGACAGGAGGGGGAGGAACAAAATTGAATTAGGGAGCTACTGCAGGAGAATTTAAATATAAACAGCTATCATCAAGGTGCACAAAACCAAATCATTTCTGACATCAACACACTTCTTCCAAAGCTAGGGGGTACTCGGGGACAACTGTGTTGCTGGTTATTCTGTCCTCACCATGCAAAGCACACTGCACTATAACTGAACAAGAGAAAACAGAATGGGCCCTTTGTAAAACCATCATCAGATCAGAAGCCGGGAACTCTATCGGATAAACTGAAATAAAGAGAAGGAAACGGTGGCTGGGGATGGAAAACAGGAGAGCATTTCAGGGTCGCCCCACTCACGGTGAAGGAAGCAGTCGTATTTAAAGCAGCGCCGGCAGAAGAGCGTGTGGAAGGAGTGCAGGGACTGCTCCCGCTGCACGGACTTAGCATTGGGGCCATCGATGTTGGGTGTGCACTGAGGGGGCAGTGCATTGGGGTCTGACATCTCTGTGAGCTCTCGATACCTAGTTAAGAAAAGAGAGGTGAGAGTTCCTTCCAAGGGAATGTGTGCACTGAGAAAATGCACACTGAGTAGTGACAGTCATTGCGAATGGTCTGCCAAGGGAGAATGGGCGTTTTTTTATGGGTCTTGATGTATAACCAAGTGGGTTCACCACTGTAATTATGCTGGGCTCGGCGTGTGTCTGAAAGTAAAGGGAGGCAAAGATTTGATAAATATGGTGCTGGAGTAACTCTCCAGAAAAGTGGCAAAATCTTTAAACTTCTCTGCCCAGACTTACTTAAAAGCCAGCAAACGATGTCCCTTAATATGGGAATGGGCATTCAGAGATAATCAGAAGTGTAGGCCAATCATAATGCACTTACCAGAAATGGGGCTTTTTATTAAGCAAAAACAAGCTTGTATGAAAGTTTCCCCCCCGCCCCCCGGTGCTCTACATGGCCTGCAGGGGGCAGCTTTCCCTACCTCTCCTTCATGTCATCTGGGACACCATTTTCAGGGAACATTGAGGCAATCGCACTGAAGATCATGTCATTTGGGAACTGTTTCTTGGAACTCTTTTTGTTTCCTGAATTAGAAAGACAAAAAGTTCCTGAGTGCCATCATCAGAATATGCAAACAAAAGCTATTCGATCGTTTCTCCTTTTGTCACGGCATTTTGATTAGAGCTGCTCTGTTAACCTGACCATTGACGGTTTAGGAATACATAAAGAAGGTCAGTGCTACCTGGACCTATCTAATAGGCCACCAGTAAATAAGGAAATCAGATTCATCTACACGTTAACAACAAAATCCACAGTCCAGGGGAATTCCCTGGCGCTCTAGTGGTTAGGACTCTGAGCTTTCACTGCCGAGGGCCTGGTCGGGGAACTAATATCCCACAAGCTGTGTGGTGTGGCCAAAAAAAAAAGTCCACAGTCCCAGACAGAATCTGGAGGCGAAAACAGAACTTTTCATGGAGAGACCTGAGTGCAGAAGGACCCCACCATAATACTGATGCTGAAGAACAAGATAGATACTATAACTTCATTATAACAAGAGAGAGACACTATGTGTCTAGACATATAGTATAATTAGATAACATAAAGTATAATTAAATGTGAAATTAATTAAATATTGACTAACATGGGAAAACGCTCATGATGTATAAGATTAAAGAAATAAGGGGTATAAAATTATGTATGGGTATACACACATATGTGGCGTGACACCAATTTCATATACCACATATGTATGTTAATTTACATATGTACTTTTTAAAAATTGAGGTATAATTGATATATAATATTGTACCCATTTTAGGTGTACATATGTATATTTATATACATACATTTTTTAAGTCTAGACGGAAATATTAATACTGGTTATTTCTAGGCAGCAGCATAACAGGGTAATTTTATTTTCTTCTTTATAATTTTCCGTATTTTCCAAAGACACTATGTTTATAATTAGAAATGCACAATGATTACTGTCTAAGTTCTCCTACTTTCTTCTTCAGCTAGATCACAGCTATCTTAAACCGTTAGTCAGTGAGCACATTTTCCTTTTCAGTGGACCAATGAGAAGCACCAACAGCCTTTAATAAGCAATAATCTTCTGTTTTTGCCTTCCTCCCTCTCACTGTCACTTTCACGGCGGAATTGGGAAGTCGCGCTATTCACCTTCAATAGCATGTCGTTTTCTCTTTCTTGTTACTGGCAGATCCTCTTTGCTGTCATCTTGCTTTCCATCTGAGGTGTCGTTGTGCCCTTCTTCCTCCTCATCGGAGTATTGATTCAGAGCATCTACCAACTCCAAGAAAACAGCATCACTAATCAGGACAGACCCGGGAATCATCTCTGAAATATAAGATTTAGATGGATGAGCAGTGGTCATTTTATAGTCCATTAGTCCTCCTGGGAAGATTTTCCGGTGTTCACTCCTGAGACCCAGATAGATAATATATGTACATTTTTATGTGGACAACCAGGGAATTACAGTAATTGGATTGGCTCATACAACTGCAACAGTTCAGCTGGCTAGAGTGGGAAATCCAGTTATGGGCTTTCTTTTTACTGGGGTCTTCACTTCCTCAGTAATATCAACCTGTATTTATGGTCCAAAATATCACAAAAGTGTTCCAACAATACAAATGGGACAGAGGAAGATGATAAAGTGAAAATGTACTTGGTTTTGCTGCTGATGGGTCAGTAGTGACTTCTTTGAATCAAAAGACAGCATACTTGTTTAAAAAAATCATACTATCAATATATGGGGTTATACTACAACTTAGGATAAAGCCTCTGAACACTAGGGGGCACTGTGTATAAATAATGCATTTCAACAGCATCACAGCAGCACCCACAATTGTCAAAAGATCAGGTGAGGCTATTGGTTTGCGAGTCCATGGAGAGTCTCTCCCTATCACCCCTTCGTACACACTAACGCCTTTTCTAGAACTACAACTAAATACAAATGACTTGCTTTTGAAATCGTATACAAGCCCCTGTGTCCCTGTCCTTTGAAGTAAAAGGCTTTTGCTTTAGTCTCCCAGGTCTTCCCTGAGTCACCAAAAGACTGGCTCAAGAGGCAACGATTAGGAAATGTGAAGATGCAGAAACAAGGAATAGCTGTTGGGCCAGGAAACTGGTAACAGTTTAGACTATAAACCTACAACGTAGGAGAACCACTGTAGTCCCAGTTCCCCGAAAGATATAGATACAGGCCTGACACATGTTCCTAAGTTGTCTTACAAAACGCAGACCCCCACCAGAGGAAAACTGCTGACCACAAGTATGCAGACCCTAGACTGGTTGAAACCAGAAAGTTGATGATGCTTGAAATCTCACCCTGATGCCAACCAATCCAAGCATTGGGCACAAGCTGATCGTGCGCCCTGCGGCCCCTTCCTCACATTGCCTTTAAAACCCCTTCTGTGAAAGCCATCAGGGAGTTCCGGTCCTTTGGGCATGGCCTGGCTTTTCTCCTTGCTTGGCACCCTACAATAAATGCCGTACTTTCCTTCACCCCAACCCGGTGTCAGAAGATTGGCTTTACTACATGCGGACAAGCAGACCCAAGTTTGGTTTGGTAACACTTTTAGGAAAGTCAGAATATTATAACCAAGTTCTGGGAGATCCAGGGGGTATCTGGATCTAAGGAGAGAGGTTATACTCATTGCCAGTCTCACAGAAAGGGAAACAAAGAACAAAACAGCCTTGGATGGATTTATGGAAAACTCCTAAGATCAAACTTATTTGTTCACTAAACTTTCTCTCTAGCCACTGATTACTTTTATGTCCCATCTCCTTTTTTTGGCCATGCCACATGGCTTGCGGGATCTTAGTTCCCCAACCAGGGATTGAACCTGGGTCCCTGGCAGTGAGAGCTCGGAGTCCTAACCACTGGACCATCAGGGAATTCCCCCAACTCCTTTTAAAATTGAACAGGGGTGCTGGTAATATAAAATGTTTACTCCCAGCCATGTGGTGACATTGAAATATTCTTCAGTGTATCCACCATGAGGCAGCAGATAAAAGCAAGACAATGCTGCATCAGATAAGAGGCACCATCCTAACAAAGTCCAGGAGTCCAGCGCCACTACCTTCTTCACCGTGCACTTTGCCATCGTAGTTATTGATCAGCTCCTCAATGAAAGTCTCATCTTCTTCTTTCACCTCATCTCCCATGTAGGGAATATTGCACAAAACTGTCTCATCTTCTACCTGAAATCAAACCAGATGTGATTCATTCCATGAATCCACTGTGAAGCTCCTCTTTCCTGTTTAAAGGAACCTTTGCCAAGCCTTTTTTGCTGCTTTGAAGCCCCTGAAAATGCCTTTGGTTACAAAGTTAACTACATTTTAAAGACTGGCCATTTTGTTTTGCCAACAAAACCTCAAATGGAAGCGGGTAATGCTACTCTTGGAAGAAAAAAAGAAGTCACTTTTACTATTGGAGAATATTAACTACCAAATGTTAAGCTGGATATTAACAATGATATTTTCACCAACATCTAGAATGTGACAGCACATTTCTTTTTCACAGTGATTCCATCTATTACGTCATTTTATCCACTAAACATCATTGTGAACTAGGTACAAATATCACATAAACAACAGCCTAAAAGGTCTTCAATTCTAATTCTTCTCATAAGTGGAGAGACAGATGAAAGGAAGGCTTCCAAGAGTATAATCTGCAGTATAACTGGAATGTTTATAACAGAAACTGGCAACCATAAAGTATTTGTATATTCTATTATATAGACTAACACTAACCTCAGATAAACATAATAAAAAATTATGATTACAATTCAAATTACTCACACTCAGTGGGAATCTAAAGTCAATTGCAGTACAAGCTATGTATATTTTCTGGCAATAAACAATACTAATGGATCATTTTTATTTTATTCTATTTTATTTTATTTTATCTTATTTTATTTTTTGGTTCAGCAGAGAACGGTCATTCTTAGTTCTCCAACTATCAAGTAAAATTACTCTGGAGTTTTCTTCTAAGAGATGATTTCCTTCTGTAAACCTATACCCTATTCCAGTCAGCGGAACTGCTATCTGTCACCAGGCATGATAAGCGATTGCCATGGTATTTAGAGAGGACTGATTATCAGAACCACAAATAATCCTAGTGGGAGTCAGCATAAAGGCGCAGATGAAAGGACTGTAGATCCATGTGCATCTCTGTTATCTTAGTTGCTTTCACAGCATCTTGCCTTTAGGGGATTAAGAAAGGATTGCTCCATCAGCAGGGAGTTGTCAACCTGCTGAAAGAAGTGTCTGATTTAGACTGCATTTAACTGCACGTAATGTTATAAAATTGGGCCAAGGTAGTAAAGGAAAATTGGACTCGTGCCCAGTCTCTTTCATTCAGAAAAGAACCAGCATCAATTCTCAGGCACACTCCAGAGAGCACAAAACCTAACAAGTTAGAACAACGTGCAGTATGTGTTTCCCAGAGCCAACAAATTACCAAAACATTCTGCTCTGCAGGCCCAAGCTTTGTTAAGTATATTCTGACAATATTTACCCTGAGAGGGGTGCCAGCATATCAACATTAAAAAAAAAAATCGTTAAGTTTAAACAATCACCACGGTACTTTCAATACGTACCATAAAGTTCTGCTGGAGAGGCGACCAGGAATACATGATGGGAACCAACGCAACTGTGTTCAGAGACCTCATTAACATATGCTGGCTTGCAAATCCTGGGAAAATGCTCTCTATGGTACACTGAAATGTAAGAAATGACATGGAAAGGGAAGGGCAAGCACACAGCCCAAGAGAGAATTGGAGTTTCCTTCCAAAATGATCCCAGTAGCCTTCTACTTCTTACAAATTAATAAGCTGAGGGTTTTGTAACAATCAGCTCCTAAAAGGAACAACTCAAGTGTAAACCTGTGGGAAGCAGGAACTGTCTCTTATTCACCTGTGCATCCTCTACAGAGTCCAGCACAGTGCCTCCCACACTCAACTGATGTTTATCTCAATCTAAAACTGTTGGTCTCCTTGGGCTGAACCCAACAGCAAAGGGCCTCTGAGAGTCCTGGGAGATAAGGAGGAAGATAAGGAAGTTTTCCTGAAGACCTAAACTTTGAGACAGTGGACATCAACTTAGCTGCATAGCTTGATGGGGACAGTACAGTGGGAAGCAAAGTAGTAGAGAGATTACAGTCACATTCTGCTTTGGGAAAGAAAGTTGCTCTCCATAAACTATCTGCTTTTTATATTTAAAAAATATTATCTCTATAAGAAACTAGGATGATTTTTTAGTTTAGAGAAAGGGATGTCCCTTTGATCAATATACTCCTATCCATTATCCATGGCATTCCTTTCCCAATTTCAAAGTAGTGGAGGTGCCAAACAAGACACAAAAAAGGCTGCTTTGAAGCTTGTATACAGAGCCCAGGATGGTAGACAGTAAATGTCTTATTTTTCTATGAAAAACTCATGATTATACTCATTAACTGAGGAGAACAATTACCATCCCAGTTATTCAAAGATGACTACAGTAGCTGTATCCATTATCCTTATTTTCTAATATCACAAATACAGAAAAAAACCCTTAAGTTCAAGGAAGAGAGGAAGGCTGAGCTTAGACACTGGAAGTACCTTTTTGAGAAAAGGATGCCCACTCACAGGCTTCATCAACTGAACAGGTTGGACACGAAGCTTCTTCCATTCTTCATTGAGGATCTGGGTTTTTTCTTGAACTTTTGCAAAATTTGCTACATACAGAGCCTAGCAGAGCCAAAGAAAAAACTGTCAGGATTTCAAGAGAAGACTAAGAAAAAAGAAATCCAACCCCTCCATATTGGATCAATATGTTAAAATACATAACCTTTCAGTTAAGAAGTATTTTTACCTTTGCACCCATATTCGCCTGAAGCCGTTTAAGTTGCCGAAGTCGCATGTATTCAGATTTAACTTTCCTCTTCCAGTAAGTGATACATTTGGAAGTTGGGGGGTTTGGTATATCCATTTTGCTGTAATCAAAGAGAGGCAGAGATGACAAATAGCATTCAACTGCCTGGAAATGAAGCATTCCACAAATGCAAATAAACATGGTCAATTATGCTTTCATTCCCGTTACGTTTAGTCATAAAAACATAAGCTTAAAGAACCCAAATCTATGAGTTCAACAGAAACTTCCAATTAAGAAAAGATTTCATACCAGCAATTTCTGGTCTGATTACCCACAAGCTTAGCCTCTGTCCTCCTGTGGTACCTTGTTTTTAATTTAGCTCTCAAGAAGTTCTTTCACAGATATTTAGGAACTTGGATTACTTGGAAATTTGGAAGTCTACCCACTACCTTATTAAGAGAAATGTTTAGCAAGAACTAAGTTAATATCAAAGAGCTTCGTGGAAAGATCCACCCACAGGATAAAACTACACCCGCCAAACTGCCTAAATCTACCACATGCCTAGCAATAAAGGTCGGATATGACAACAGCATAATCTTATCTCCAAATCAAGATACATGGAAATATATAACATTGCAAATCACTTTTTTGGGGGGGGCAGTGTTTGAATTAAGGTTCACAGTTTTAAAGAAGTACTTATTGTACCACACTCTACCTACCTCGTAGAATGCAGGGCAAAGGATATAGTTTTACAGGTGTCTTCTGTTCTTCAGAGGAATGGCAAGACACAAAGGCCAAACAAATGTTCAGCTTTTCAAAAGAGAATAGACAGTGGTTTCAAGTCAGTGGAGCATGTTTAGACCCTGATTCCCTCAGTAGGATGCTCCCTAAGAACTATGAAGACTTTGAGGTCTCTGCTACCACTGTATCTGCATATAAGTCAGGTCCTAATAATACCTGATGCCATTTGAGAAGTGTGCTTTATTTTACTGAATTCTATCCTTCCAGTCATACATACAAATATATTCTCACAATTACCAAGTGTGCTTTTCTGCACCAATTTCTAGGCTCAGCCAGCAGGCCCAAAAATTAATATTTTAGAGAAAGAACAAATATTAAGTGCATGTAAAAATTCAATAAAATCTGCAAGGTTATGTTTTTATTCTACATCAACTACTTAGGTTTCCTGGAGAACGAAGTCTATTTATTTCACCTAACATTCTATATTTCTAAAAACATTACAAGGAGCTATGAAGAGCCAAAATTTGAAACAGAAACTAAAGTTTAGAAGCATTTTATTTATTTATTTGTCTGTATCATGCGGCATGTGGGATCTTAGTTCCCCGACCAGGGATCGAACTTGTGTCCCTTGCAGCGGAAGTGCAGAGGTTTAACCACTGGACCGCCAGGGAAGTCCCCTAGAAGCATTTTTAAATTACCTGTTTTCACCCATAAGAAATGACAGCACAGACAAGAAAACAGCAAAATTTAACCCGCTGTCACACATATGCCACCACCAGATCATAATTATATCTCATGCTACTGGACTTCAAGAGGACTATATCTGAATGTTTCATTTAAAGAACCAGACGGATTGGTGTAATGCTATGTTAAACTTAAAGGATAAATGAAGTAAGGGCAGAATAGCAAAGAAGCAGACAGACTCACTGTGTTTACTGTTAAAGCAATCAAGTGATTCAAGCTCTTAAAAACAGAATTCTCTGTGAGTTAAATATTATCTCTCTGGCAGAAGGGAATTTAACAACGACAATACCATAACCTAAGAATCTGAATCCCAGAAGCTAAGCTACTACGGTGCTGGGTTATAACAAAAATTAAGCAGACCTGAATTTCTTTCCTATAAATTACAGCATCTCTCTTCTTCCTACATCTTTTAAGTACCTCTCATGCCTCTATGGAATGGGGACCAAAAGAGGGACTCTTTTTTAGAATGAAAAAACCATTTAAGAATATACACCCTGCTCACATGTAATATTAAGCAGTTGCTCATATAATTTCTGCCCTGAACAAGCTTAATAATAATCTGCTTTAGGAAATGAAAAAATGATTCAAATCTAGGACAAAATGCCTCCCTAAGAAACCTTAGGTTACCCTTATCGAGACCCACATGACCCAAACAATTGGTTTTGTACTGCAATCCCTCTCCCATTCCCTTTGGAACTCATTTTCCCCTTTTTTTCATTTTTAAAAATTTTTTCATAAATTTCTTTATTTTTGGCTGCGTTGGGTCTTCATTGCTGCGCGCAAGCTTTCTTTAGCTGCGGTGAGTGGGGGCTACTCTTTGTTGCGGTGCGTGGGCTTCTCATTGTGGTAGCTTCTCTTGCTGCGGAGCACGGGCTCTAGGCGCGTGGGCTTCAGTAGTTGTGGCACTTTGGCTCTACAGCGCGGGCTCAGTAGTTGTGGCACATGGGCTTAGTTGCTCTGAGGCATGTGGGATCTTCCCTGACCAGGGCTCGAACCTGTGTCCCCTGCATTGGCAGGCGGATTCATAACCACCGCGCCACCAGGGGAGCCCTCCCTTTTCTTTTTTTTTTTTTTTTGCGTTACGCGGGCCTCTCACTGTTGTGGCCTCTCCCGTTGCAGAGCACAGGCTCCGGACGCGCAGGCTCAGCGGCCATGGCTCACGGGCCTAGCCTAGCGCTCCGCGGCATGTGGGATCTTCCTGGACTGGGGCACGAACCCGTGTCCCCTGCATCGGCAGGCAGACTCTCAACCACTGCGCCACCAGGGAAGCCCTCCCCCTTAAAAAAAAAAAAAAAAAATTATTTATTTATTTATTTGTTTGGCTGCGTTGGGCCTTAGTTGCAGCATGCGGGATCTAGTTCCCTAACCCAGGATCTAGTTCCCTAACCAGAGATCGAACCCAGGTCTCCTGCATTGGGTGCCTGGAGTCTTAACCGCTGGACCACCAGGGAACTCCCACTCATTTCCCTTTTTGAAACAGTAAGCTTAAGGTAGGTTGCTCCATCCATTTAAAACTGGAAACCAGGAATCCCCTGGTGGTCAGTGGTTAGGACTCTGCATTTTCACTGCCAAGGGCCTGGGGTTCAATCCCTGGTCGGGGAACTAAGATCGTGCAAGCCATGCAGCACAGCCAAAAAAAAGAAAAGGAAAGAGAGAGAAAGGGAGAGGGGGGGAGAGAGAGAAAGAGAGAGAGAAAAAGGAAGGAAGGAAGGAAGGAAGGAAGGAAGGAAGGAAGGAAGGAAAGGGTCCCAGTCATTGAGCCGCAGCCGAGGACTCAGCAGCCTCCCCTCGAGCCCCCTCGCTTCCTGACGCTCCGTCCCCCCAACCCGCCGTCTTCTGTCTTACGCAGGTGCAGGTCCTTTCCACCAAGGAAAAGGAATCATATGGTATGTCCACTATCCAGAACCTCCACTCTTTCGACCCCTTTGCTGATGCCAGTACGGGTGATGATCTGCTTCCTGCTGCCGCTGAGGATTATAACCATCTAAGAATTTAACAGAGAAATGGCAGGAAGACCCTTACTACTGTCCAAGGGATAGCTGATGATTACGATAAAGAGAAACTAGTGACGGCGTTTCAGAAGAAATTTGCCTGCAATGGAACTGTAATTGAGCGTCCAGAATATGGAGAAGTAATTCAGCTACAGGGTGACCAGCGCAAGAACATATGCCAGTTCCTCGTAGACTGGACTGGCTAAGGACGATCAGCTGAAGGTTCATGGGTTTTAAGTGCTCCTGGCTCACTGAAGCTTAAGTGAGGATTTCCTTGCAATGAGTAGAATTTTCCTTCTGTCCCTTGTCACAAGTTTAAAAACCTCACAGCTTGTGTAATGTAACCATCTGGGGTCTGCTTTTAACTTGGACTAGTGTAACTCCTTCATGCAATAAACTGAAAAGAGCCATGCTGTCTAGTCTTGAAGTCCCTCATTTAAACAGAGGTCAAGCAGTAGGCACCTGGCAGTGTCCGGCCTGAAACAAAGCAATAACAGCGATGTTTCAGCCAAGTCCAGAGCCCCAAGATCACAGGCGGCTATGTCTGGCCAGAAGCTCCTCAGCAATCCCTCTACAGAGTTCCCTGCCCTAAGAGAATGTCGCCACCTGAACAGCCCTCGGTGAAGCTGAGAGTGGAGGATGGGGTGAGGCAGCGATGGCAGCTGTACTGCTAGAGGGAGTCTTTGATCATCAGGGGAAAGATCCCGTGGTATCTCCAACGTGACCAGGTGGGCAGAGCTTAGAGCAGCCACCTTCCTTCTATTGAGGTGACAGAACATCTGGCTTGCCACCAAGGTCTTTTTGACCAGACATATCCTAGCTGATCGATGTCCAAACTAGAATGTGAGGCCAACCTTCTATCAGAGTTAAACTTTTTTTTTTTTAAACTTTTGACAAGGGAACAAATTTCAAACCGGTGTATCAGTCATGTAGCTGTAGAGCTCGCAACTTACTAGCAACAACTGCCCAATGCCACGTGAAGTAACAAACTGTTTTTTTCCCTTCAGTTTTAATGTTATGTATTGTATTTAAACCCTTATTTAAATAAAAGTTTTCAGAAACAAAAAAAAGAGAAGAAAGAAAGAAAGAAAAAAGGGTAAAAATGGAGGCCAAGTAATGGAAAAGAAAAGAATCCACAGCTGCTAGGGTGCGCGCGCGCGCACGCGTGTGTGTGTGTGTGTGTGTGTGTGTGTAGATTTCTTAGAGGAGATGGCCACAGGAAAACATCACTATTTTTATTATAAAAGGAGTTATGGCTGAAATATGATCTCCTACAGTCTGCCAAAAGAGATGACTGTGAGCACACCACAATAGTCTAATAATTAATGGCACTATTTCTATTTACTTATTTATTTGGCTGCATTGGGTCTTCGTTGCTGCACGCGGGCTTTCTTTAGTTGCGTCAAGCGGGGGCTACTCTTCGTTGCGGTGTGCGGGCTTCTCATTGCGGTGGCTTCTTGGTGCGGAGCACAGGCTCTAGGCACACGGGCTTCAGTAGTTGTGGCACGTGGGCTCAGTAGTTGTGCCTTGCGGGCTCCAGAGCACAGGCTCAGTAGTTGTGGCACACGGGCTTAGTTGCTCTGTGGCATGTGGGATCTTCCCGGACCAGGACTTGAACCCGTGTCCCTGCATTAGCAGGTGGATTCTTAACCACTGCGCCACCGGGGAAGCCCCACTATTTCTAATTTTACTCAAGTGCTTTATTTGGCCAGAGCAGTACACACATGTACATGAAAATGTCACTGCATTTTAACCAATCATAATGTATAATAAGCCATGCTTCCTCCTTTTACAATTTAAGTGATATTTGAATCTCATGTGACCATGGGTCAATATTTATTTTGCTTGGCTTTTTAATGTGTTTTCGGTGTCTCAAAAAGTTTATTTGGCAGTTGGCCAATCCCCACAAAGTGAATGAGGAAGATGAAACATACTGTTTAGAACAGATAAGTTTGATTAAAATAAACACCTGAAACACAGCCATAGGATGGGTTTTCACAGCATCTGGACATTAACAACAGCTATCACTTCCAAGATTACATATTAAAAAAAAAAGCAAACAAACAAAAAACTCAGCATTCACTAGAACAGATTTGGAGAAATGGGTCCATTCATCTTAGGCAAAGGAAGTGGCACACAAAAAATACTTTAAATTTTACTAGATCTGTTATTTAGTTACTTATATACACAAAACACTATTTATATTCCAGTTAAGTACTAAGCTAAGAGCTTTTCATTACATTCACCTATACATTGAGAATAAACTCCAAAATATGCTATTATGGTCAAGAAGTTTAAACATAAGTCTTCATCTAAATAACTCCTGCAACTCAATAAAATAAAGAACCCAATAAAAAGTGGGCAAAAAATTTGAACAGAGGGCTTCCCTGGTTGCGCAGTGGTTAAGAATCCGTCTGCCAATGCAGGGGACACAGGTTTGAGCCCTGGTCTGGGAAGATCCCACATGCCGCCGAGCAACTAAGCCCGTGTGCCACAACTACTGAGCCTGTGCTCTAAAGCCCACGAGCCACAACTACCGAAGCCCACGCGCCTAGAGCCGGTGCTCCGCAACAAGAGAAGCCACCGCAGTGAGAAGCCCGTGAGCTGCAACAAAGAGTAGCCCCCACTCGCGGCAACTAGAGAAAGCCTGCGCACAGCAACGAAGACCCAACACAGCCATAAATTTAAAAAATAATAAAAAATAAAAATTTGAACAGATACTTCACCAAAAAAGATACAGAAATGGCAGATAAGCACACAAAAAGATGCTCAACATCATTAGTCATTAAGGAAATGCAAATTAAAACCACATTGACATAACTATTATACAACCACAAGAATGGCTAATATTAAAAAGAGTTATAATACTAATTGCTGGTAAGGATGTGGAACAACTGGAATCCTCATACATTGCTGGTGGGAATGCAAAGTGGTACAGCCACTTTGCAACATTATTTTTTTTACTTTATTTTTATTATTATGACTTTTTTGGCCGTACTGCGTGGCTTGTGGGATCTTAGTTCCCAGACCAGGGATCAAACCCGCATCCTCAGTAATGAAAGTGCAGTCTTAACGACTAAACTTGGCTGTACTGGGGAATTCCCTGGTACAGCCTCTTTGGAAAAGTTTGCCAGGTTTTTTTATTATTATTATTCTTTTTAATTTTTTTGGCTGTATTGGGTCTTAGTTGCGGCACGTGGGATCTTTTGTTGCAGCACGCGGGCTTCTCTCCAGTTTCTCTCTAGTTGTGGTGCGCAGGCTCCAGAGCGCATGGCCTCTCTAGTATTGGCGCATGGGCTCAGTAGTTGCAGCATGTGGACTTAGTTGCCCTGTGGCATGTGGGATCTTAGTTCCCCAACCAGGGATCAAACCCACATCCCCTGCATTGGAAGGCGGATTCTTAACCACTGGACCACCAGGGAAGTCCCACCAGTTTTGTTTTTTTTTTAATAAAGTTAAATATATACTTACCGTAAAACCTGGCACACAATTTCTAATTATTTATCCAAGGGAAATGAAAACATATGTACATAAAGACCTGTACACAAACGTTCAGAGCATCTTTATTCGTAACAGCCAAAAAGTGGAAATAACACAAATATCTATGGATTGGTGAATGTATACAAAGTGCAGTGTATACGTACAATGGAATACTACTCAGCAATAAAAAGGAACAAACAGTTCCTGTATATGCAAAATATATCGCAAAAGCATTATGCTAAGCGAAAGAATTCAGACACAAAAAACTTCATACTTTATGATTCCACTTACATGACATTCTACTAGAATGTTTCTAGAAAGGGATTAAATGGAAAGAAGCATAAAGGAGATTTTTGAGATGATGAAAATGTTCTATACCTTGCTTGTGGTGAAGGTTATATGACTATGTACTTTTATGAAAACTCACTGAGTCTCTGGGCACTATACGCACAGAAAGAACCTTACTAACAAGAAGTTGCGACACTGAATTCTTTTTTTTTTTTTTTGCGGTACGCGGGCCTCTCACTGCTGTGGCCTCTCCCGTTGCGGAGCACAGGCTCCAGACGCGCAGGCTCAGCGGCCATGGCTCACGGGCCTAGCCGCTCCGCGGCATGTGGTATCTTCCCGGACCAGGGCACGAACCCGTGTCCCCTGCATCGGCAGGCGGACTCTCAACCACTGTGCCACCAGGGAAGCCCCTGAATTCTTATTTAAAATAAAATTATAGCATTAATATTTTCTAGTGTTGCTTTATTAAAAGAATCAGGTCACGTGCACTTGAGACAATGGTGATAAATATCAAAGCAGGATTAGTTTTTATGAGACCCAAACGCTGGCTCTTAGGACGTACAATACTGATTCAGAAGAGTTAAAGGAACTTCCTAATAGGCTAGAGTCCTACCTTGGCTGGTTCTGCATTACACTAGCATAAAGCTTAATATTTATTGACTGCTGGGAATTCCAGTGGTTAGGACTCCATGCTCTCACTGCCAAGGGCCCGGGGTCGATCCCTGGTTGGGGAACTAAAATCCCATAAGCCGCATGGCTTGGCCAAAACAACAACAACAAAAATATATATATATATATAGACTGCTCATTATCATTCAGTAAAACAAGACTTTTTAGTTATTCCATTTTGAATCAAAATATTAGGGCAAGTGTGTCAGAGAACACAACACATCAGAGGCACTGAACTCTACCCATTGAGGAACTCTTGACTTTAAGTTTTGGAGCACTGAAGTCCCCATTGACAGTCTGTTGGACTAAAGAGGCCAGGAGAGAGCCCAATACACAGTTTGGACAAATTAAAGACAAACAAACAAAACCAGGGACTTTCTGGAATGGAGGTGTTCTCTAAAAGAAGTTTTTCCTTTTAAAACCCTCTCCCTCAATCTTAATCTGATATAATTCTCTTCATCTTTCTCAACATATTTTTATTTTTAAAAATTTTGTTCTTTTGTTTTATCTTTTAGATTTCACATATAAAAGAAAACATATAGTATTTGTCTTTTTCTGTCTGACTTCAAGAAGCATAATGTCCTCCAGGTCCATCCATGTTGTTGCAAATGGCAAAAAAAAATTTTTTTTCTTTAAATATTTATTTATGGCTGTGTCGGGTCTTAGTTGCAGAAGGCAGGATCTTTTATTGCAGTGCACGGGCTTCTCTCTAGTTGTGGCACGAGGGCTCAGTAGCTGCGGCGTGTGTACTTAGCTGCTCCTCAGCATGTGGGATCTTAGTTCCCTGACCAGGGATCGAACCTACGTCCCCTGCATTGGAAGGAGGATTTTTTTTTAAATTTATTTATTTGTTTTTAGTTTTGCCTGTGTTGGGTCTTCATTGCTGTGAGCGGGCTTTCTCTAGTTGCGGCAAGCGGGAGCTACTCTTCGTTGTGGTGCGCGGGCTTCTCACTGTGGTTTCTTGTCTTATTGCAGAGCAGGGGCTCTAGGCGTGCGGGCTTCAGTAGTTGTGGCACGCAGGCTCTAGAGCGCAGGCTCAGTAGTTGTGGCGCACAGGTTTAGTTGCTCCACGGCATGTGGGATCTTCCCGGGCCAGGGCTCGAACCCGTGTCCCCTGCATTGGCAGGCAGATTCTTAAGCACTGCACCACCAGGGAAGCCCCTGGAAGGTGGATTCTTAACCACTGGACCACCAGGGAAGTCCCCAAATGGCAAAAATTTTATGGCTGAGTAATATTCTGTGTATGTGTGTGTGAGTGTGTATGTATCTCATATGTTATCCATTCATCTGCTGATGGACACTTAGGTTGTTCCTGTATCTTGGCTATTGTAAATAATGCTGCTTTGAACACTGGAGGCAAGTATCTTCTTGAATTAGTGTTTTCATTTTCTTCAGATAAATACCCAGAGGCGGAACTGATGGACTGTATGGCAGTTTTATTTTTAATTTTCTGAGGAACCTCCATACTGTTTTCCATAGTGACTGTACCAATGTACATTCCCACCAACAGTGCACCAAGGTTCCCTTTTCTCCACATTCTCACCAGCATTTGTTATCTCTTGTCTTTTTTGGTAAAAGTCATTCTAACAGGTGTGAGGTGGTACCTCACTGTGGTTTTTACTTGTATTTATTTCCCTGATGATCAGTGATGACGAGCATCTTTTCACGTGCCTGTTGGCCATCAGTTTGTCTCCATTGGAAAAATGCCTATTCAGCTCCTCCGTCCTGTTTTTTTCTCTTTCTCTGTAGTTAACTATCCTTTGCAGAAATGTAATGTGTTTTTAGTATTGCTGCCTCAAACCTTCTTTGGGAAGTAGCTAGTCAACAAAGTAGAGACTTTTTAAAGTTAGTACAGGACAGGAAAAAGATATACTTAGCAAAATAAATTGTTACAATTTTCACATAAGGCACAAATCAAGGGCAGGAATTGTTACCTGGAGAACTAAGGAAGCCAGGTTTCAGATCTCAAGAATTAAAGAGACATAAATAATATTTTAAATGGTTTTAAAAGGCATGCTAATTCCAAGGCAAGTATAAGAGAAACAAGTCCAACCAACTACGTTTTCTCCCCTTTTCCCTTCTCATGAAAGTCTTCTTGGGAATAAAATTTCATTTTTAATCCTAGGCTCCTTATTCTAGTGCTGTTTCAAAGAGAATTAAAGTAACACCGGACTTCTCTGGTGGTGCAGTGGTTAAGAATCCACCTGCCAATGCAGGGGACACGGGTTCGAGCCCTGGTCGGGTAAGATCTCACATGCCGTGGAGCAACTAAACCTGTGCGCCACAACTACTGAGCCTGCGCTCTAGAGCCTGCGTGCCACAACTACTGAAGCCCGTGCACCTTAGAGCCCGTGCTCCGCAACAAGAGAAGCCACCGCAATGAGAAGCCTGCACACCACAATGAAGAGTAGCCCCCGCTCGCCACAACTAGAGAAAGCCTGTGCGCAGCTACCAAGCCCCAAGGCAGCCAAATATAAAATAAATTAAATAAATTATTTTTTAAAAAATAATTAAAAAAAAGAATCCGCCTGCTAAAGCACAGGACACGGGTTCGAGTCCTTGTCCGGGAAGATCCCACATGCCATGGAGCAACTAAACCCAGGTGTCACAACTACTGAGCCTGCGCTCTAGAGCCCGCGAGCCACAACTACTGAGCCCACGTGCCACAACTACTGAAGCCCGCGTGCCTAGAGCTGGTGTTCCACAACAAGAGAAGCCACCACAATGAGAAGCCTGAGCACCGCGACGAAGAGTAGCCCCCACTCGCCGCAACTAGAGAAAGCCGGCACGCAGCAACGAAGACCCAACGCAGCCAAAAATAAATAATAAATAAATAAATTTATTTTTAAAATAATAATAAATAAAGTAACACCATAATGAAAAAGTCATTTCCACCTCAGTAAGTTTTAAAGCTGTGCCCTGGCGTCGAGTTCCGTGATTGGCCTGTAAGTACTCTGCCAGGTAGTGGAAGAACTAGGATCCAGATCTCCCAACTCCCAGTCCCAGAGATCGTCCCACTACTTATTTATTCCACAAACATGTATTGAGCACCTACTGTGTGCCTCGTAGTGTTTTAGTGCTTAAAGTGCATCAGTGAATAAACAAACCAACATCTCTGCCCTGGGAGAATTAATTCACACTGTACACACTCAGCATACACCCTGACAATAACAGTATTATTACATCTTTACAGATGATCCTTTCCTCTATTATAAATGTGTGTGTGTGTGTTTTAAGTACTTTATCTCCTAATAATTTCTTCAACGCAATTAAGTAATCTCCTTTATCAATGCCACACATCCCAGTCCTGGGGTTTCCAAGGCTTAAAGTAGACAAGCTCTCACAGAAACCTCTGATGGAGTTAGCACCTACTCCGGCTGGAAACGTCTTTCAAGTTTCCTAAACTTAAAAGCACCGGGTGGGGGATTTTTCTCTTCAAAGGCGTCATGGCAGCAAACGCGGAAGAAAAGACCTACACTTTCAAGGCCATCTTCGCACGCACCCAGTGGTTCGGCTACCTCGGCTCTTAGCCCCCATCCTCACCCCTGTAGCCCTAGACTCGATACCTAGGCGACTCTATTAACAATCCCATATTTCACCTATGAAAAGCCCACTCTCAATATTTCCATCGGCGGCACGAACATCCTTCCACCTTCCTTCCCCTCCCCGCCCCCGAAACAATTTCTCAGTAGTCGCTTTTTACCTAAATAAGTTTGTCCCACATTTCCTAACAGGCATGTCCCAAATACACCACCTTGCCTTGCTTCAAGGCTCTTTCCCTTACATTATTTGATCCCCAAGAGAATTCTGGGGTGGGCAGGGATTGGCGCGAGACCAAATTTGGAGAGAAGCCTCTTACTCAGGGCTGGGACTAGGGGGAGACTAGCTGGGCGCCTAGTGCGCAAACCCGAAGGAGGCACGCGGCACCGGCTCGACCCCAACAGTGAGCTCCCCTTTCCATTTTGCTCCTTAGGAGCCTCACTCGCCTCACCCTGTTTTTATTGCCACCGCTTCCTCAACACCCCCAAAGTCATCGCACGCTGAGCCCCCTTGTCTGGTCCTTCCCGTGCACTGCCCCAGGTCCCCGGGAGTCCACCTCGCTAAGGGCCCCCGCAGGTGCCACCGCCCACCCACGCCCTCCCGGCGCTGGGGCTCCCGCCCACCCCACCCCGCCCTCCAACGGGATTCCCCGTCCCCGGGCCCGCCCCCGCCGCTCCTCCTCCCCGACACACCGCCCTCCCCGCCGCAGACGCGGTTCTCGCCGGGGGTTCTCTCGCCCCGCTGCCCCCTTTCCCCAGCCTTCGGAACGGGGAGTGGGCGCCCCGCTACCCCCCGCCAGGCAGATAGTGTGCTCCTCCGCTTCCTTCCAGTTCTCTGACCCCTTCGACTCTCCCTCCCTCAGGCCCCGGGTGGCAAGGTGCGGAGGCCCGGCCCCACCGCCGGGCCCAGGATTGTTTACTCACTCATCCTCCATCCTGAGCCGCAGGGACCTGCCGCTAGGGCGCCTGCGCACCGCGGCCCCGCCCCCACGCCGCGGCCCCGCCCCGCGCCTCCTCCCGGCGCGTGCGCACTGCGTTGCCCGCGACCGCTGGTCAGGCCGGCTGGGCATCCTTCTTCGCACTTCTGCGGTTTGGCGCCAATACCCCAAACTCGGGAGTCCGAGGTGGTGCAACCCGAGCCCGATGGTTTCCAAGGCGACGCTGTCAGGGGACAGGAAGGGCTCTTGGGAAACCTCCCGGAGCCATTAATATCTTTAAGACTTTATCCAGTAGTTGCATCATCCCCACACTCTAGTGACATGCCTCACTTCATAATTTGAAACCAACCTGGAACCCCTTCATTACAGATCCTTCACATCTACAAATACCCTCAAACGCCCGTCTATGGGCTCTAAGTTATCATTCTTGCTTTATTTACACCGGACTGCCCTATTTCTGTCAATAGTTTTCTCAGTCACTTAGATTCAAATCAGTTGCCTTGAGTCAAAGTATCTTCTCACAAGATACCTGTAAGTTACCAAAGGAAAAAGAGTAACTTTACAGGGGAGAAATCTGGCAGACATCACCTTGACCAAGTGATCAAAGTTAACATTACTAGTGCTGAGAGATATTCTTACTAGGTACCTCTCAATATGATGCAATGAGAAGGGTACAAAATCACTTACATAGTTGTCTTGAAAAAAATGCATAAGCTGAGTTAATCATGAGGAAGCATCAGACAAATCCAAAATAAGGGGCAGTTTACACAATAACTAGCCAGTATCTTCAAAAATGTCAAGGTTAAAAAAGGCAAAGGGTGAGGAACTGTCCAGATTAGAGGAGACTGAGCAGACATGACAACTAAATGTAATGTGTGATCCTGGCTTGGATCCTTGTCCAGAAAAAGCACACCAGTGGGATAACTGATGACATTAGAATAAGGTCTGTAGATTAGTTAATAGTATTTTTTCCATCTTAATTCCTGGTTTCGGCAATCGCATTTCTTCAACATTTGAGGAAGTTTGCTCCAGGGCATAGAGGAACTCTCTACCACTTGTAACTCTTTTGTAAATCTGAAATTATTTCAAAATATAAAGTTAAAATACAAAATAACATTACCTTAAATTTGTCTCCACAGACATAATTTAAAAGCCTATAATCATTTTTTTCTTCAAATAATTTTCATAACAACTCTATGAAGTAGGTAGGAAGGATTTCAGTTTTACACACGAGGCTATTCTGGTGTAAAGGAGTTAAAAGACTTGCCTCACACAGATGAAAAACTGTTCTGTCAGATCTTAAACTCGGGTCTCTGGATTGCAGATTTAGTGTTCTTTTCCTTATATCAGAACCTTTGACTTCTCTGTTTTCCTCTTGCTTATATCCAATTCACAAGAAAATCAAGGCAAATATTCCTTAATACTTGGCAATTTTCAGTGATGTTCCTTTCCATTCCAAATGCTTTCTAGACCAGTGGTTCTCAAATTTGGTTCACATTGAAATCACCTGGGGAGTTTTAATAACTACTGATTTCTTCCTCCCACCTTCAGAGAGCCTGATACATTGGTCTGGGGTTTGGCTTGTGCTTCAAGAATTCTCAGAGCATCCCAGGTGATTCCACTGTGTAACCGAGTTTGAGAACCATTACACTACATAAATAATTGTTGAAATAAAGAATATGGGTTTAGGGCTTCCCTGGTGGCGCAGTGGTTGAGAGTCCGCCTGCCGATGCAGGGGACACGGGTTCGTGCCCTGGTCCGGGAAGATCCCAGATGCCGCGGAGCGGCCGGGCCTGTGAGCCATGGCCGCTGAGCCTACGTGTCCGGAGCCTGTACTCCACAAAGGGAGAGGCCACAACAGTGAGAGGCCCGCATACCGCAAAAAAAAAAAAAAAAAAAAAAAAAAGAATATGGGTTTAAAAGGGGAGGAAGGGGACAGGCAGCAGGTTAAAAAAAAAAAGAATCTGGGTTATCTAAGGAGAGATGTTCAGAAGATCTGAATGTCAGGACTGAGACTGGAGAGCAGTTTGAGAACCATCAGCTTATTGTTGTTAACTAACACCATGGAAGTGGACCACTTGGTTTTCAGGAAGTATGCCAAGTGACAAGAGGAGAGATACAAAGACATTCTGTGATAACAAAGAAAATATGGTTACAAAAATATTTTGAGGTGGAAAGGAAGGAAGGAGAGGGGATATATCTGTACATATCAGAGTGTACAATGCAGCTCAAGCTCCACCTCCTCCTGCCAGCCCCCCAGGATCTCCCCCAGCTTCAACTCCATTACCACTTTATACTCGCTACCAGGCTGTCTACCTCTCTGATATCCATCACAATGTTAGACATAGGACTAAACCCAGGGTTTAGTTATCCTTGTTCACTAGAGGATTATAAAACCAACTTTCCACATCACCAGTAAGTGTGGGGTTCTTGGGGAAAATTTGTCTGCCAATTGGTTCCTCTCTCCCTCTCTGATGGGAGAGAGTTTTTCCTGAGACCAGGCTCCTTCTTAGCTGACCATGGTCCATGAGACGCTATCAGCCAATCTTTGGCCAGCTCTTCCTCTAACTTTTTCTTTTCCAACCCTTTACGTCTTTGCCCTATAAATTCGTAGAAAAACTGTTGGCAAGTGGTCAGCTACTAGACCTTTGAAAAACAGTACCATCACCCCTGCCCCACTCCTCCCAGCCCCACCCCCAGGCAGTTAATAGGAGAAAGGAATAACTGTGTCACTCCTGGCTTCCAGTTGCTCATTTTGCTCTTAAATTGGAGGCCTCTGGGGCTGAAGGAAACTGGACAAAGTGTGCTGAGTAGCCTAATAGGACTTTTTTTTTTTTTCCTCAAAGTTCCCTATTGTGGAAAAATAAAATAATGTGTTTAATTTCTGAAACCTGATGCCTGATTTGCCTTGGCAGCCATCCTCCTGGGCTTGGCCGAGAGTCCAGCAACACTAATATACTGATTAATACCAGCTCAACTTGCTCCCTGGAGAAGAAGAGCATTATTTACTTGACCATTTTCTTAAATCCTTTTTAATTTGCATGTATTTTAGCATGATCTTATTGGCTTTACCATGCTGTATCTCTGACCACTGGCCCCAAAGAAGCCTCAGGGAAGACTGTTCTGCTCTGTGCACTCACAACCCCATCACAAGCAAGATTTTGTTCCACCCGGTGATTAGAAATGACATGTCACGTGTTCTGTTTCTTCTGGGGCAGGCAAGTTCTAAGTGTCCTTTTGTCCCCTGCTGGTCTTCAGGCCACTAGTAGAAAGGGAGGGAGCTGAGGCTTCCCAGAATTCAAACAGGGCTTTCTGTACTGTTCCTTCCTCCCTTCCAACTTTCCTCCCTTCCACGGTAACCCCTCTGCTCATTCTGCCCCTCCCTTGTAAAGCCCACAGGGATATCAAATAGCTTTTCTCTGAAGGGACACAGAGGATTGAGGAACCGTTGGGCCCCAGACAGTCCCTGACAGGGAAATGTAAACACAGCTGTAGAGATGGGAGCAACCCATCTTCCCTCCTCCCCCATTTCCCACCCAGAAGCAGGGAAAGGCCACCCTGCTGCGGAGAAACAAACAAGCAAACAAAGCAAAGCACAGCCTCAAAGCCCGCATGAAGGTCACCAGAAACAAGCTGCTGCCCAGGCCTTGACGGGACCAGCTGAGGTGCCAGACCCCTCCCTGAACGCTTAGAGCAAAGGCAGCTCCAGAGCAAGTTGAGGTCTGGACATTACTGAGCCTGGAAACATGGCTCGATTTTTGAAGCCTCTCCACTCCCGGACATTTTGTCTTCTAATCTCAAAAACCCAGCTTTCCGCCTCAGGTACTTATCTCCTGACCCCTAGTTGCTTAGGGATCATAATAATGCATTCAATTCAGCAAGTAAGAACAGGCCCACAATAAACCCTTGTCCAGGGCTCTCAGAAGTGTAAACTCTGAACCTCCAAGCCAAAATATTAGAAAGGGCCTCCTTAGCTTTTGTTAATTACAAAATAAATAATTCCAGCAGGAAGGAGAATTACTTTGGGGGATTATTTGGTGGGATTCAGGCCTTGCTTTGCACATACTGGGAAAGCTCCAACGCCACAGCTAGGGTGGTGCTGCCCATTCTCACTCTCTTGGCACAGTGAATGCAGGGCCTTGATCCCACGGGACACGCTCTTGGCACGGCGCTGCCTGGGAAGTAGCTCTGATCGGGTGGACAGCTAATGAGCTGTGCTTCCTTCCTGGCCATCAGGGCCCTCAACTGTAAAACTGCAGAAGTCGAAAGACAATAACAGCCTTCAAATACTGACCACTCAGTATGTGCCTGGCATTGTGCTAAGTGCTTTACAGTAGGTCATCTCGTTCCATATGAAGTCAGCAATATTCTTACACTCACTTTACAACTGAGGGAACCAGGGCTTAAAGAGATTCTGGAACTTGGCCAAGGTCAGCCAGCTGGTAAATGGTGGGGCCAGGATTTGGGCCCCAACATTCTGACTCCAAACCTACCCTCTAAACCATTCCACTCTACCTCCTCTATTCTCTGAGGTCTTCTAGCTCTGAATCACAAGTCTGGATTTTCTCCATGGTTTTTTCCTTTCACTGGTGGTGCCAGGAAGAGAAATGTGTTTGGGACTCTCCTCTGCAAGTTCAGAGGAAAACAGTTCCTAATAGACAAGGGGCTCCTTACTTCCTCTGTACTAGAGATGCCAATCAAAGCTGGACACTGGACAGACCCCCATATCAGCAGGGCACAGCCTGTGTGAAAGACAAACAAATCCTAGCCAGACAGGAAAGGGGAGTTCCCCTTGGTTCTGTGACACCCCCTTCTTTCTTCCCTGGCTTATCTGCAGGGTCCCATGCTGCTGATACTATGGCCCTTTGCACCCCACTGCAGCTAGGATTGGATACAAGGCTGTGGAAACTCTTTTGGAGAAAGAAAAGTATAACACATAATCTACAGATTCCATGCACGACATTGTATGGAAAGAACCAAAAATAAATCACATTTCTTTATACATTTAACAAATTGCTTTTAGCATTCACATATTCATTAGCTATTGGATTGTGGGTGAACCTACATCATCTCGTACAATCCTTGCAAGATGCCTGGGGGTAGGTGCTTTTATCCCTGTTTTACAGAGAAGAACACTGAGGCTCAGGGAGACTGACAACATTGGCCATGGCCACGTGACTGGTAAGTAGGAGGGCTGGAATTCAAACCCAGGCTAGGACTATCTGACTCCAAAGCCTGTACTCTTTTCAATAAAGAGTGTTGTGTAATGAAAACAACCAAAATTATGAAATGGGAAGGATCCCAGAATATCTTGGAAACAGAGTTGCATAACTATATGTGGTACACGTTATGATAGTAACTACCATTTATTGCATGCTTCCCAGTGCCAGACATCGGGCCAAATGCTGTAACACGCTTCATCGCTACTGCTCAGTGAGATACATGCTAGTAACCCCATTTCTGCAGGTAAGAAAACAGGCAAGCTCAAAGGGGTTAAGTAACTTGCACAAGGTCACATAAGTGACCTTCTGTCTACAGGTTGGATAGCAGGTTGACTTCCATCAGGTGTTAACCTTTCTTAGCCTCAGTTTCCTCCTTTGTAAAGTGGGTTGCTATGGTACCTACTATAATGGAGTTGTGAGGGTTTTTCTGATGGTGTGGTGATGGTAGTTTTTGTTGTTTTGGCCACGCCACAAGGCATGTGGGATCTTAGCTCCCCAACCAGGGATCGGACCCATGCCCCCTGCAGTGGAGACGTGTAGCCTTAACCACTGGACCACCAGGGAATTCCCTGAGTTGTGATTTTTAAGTGAAACAATTTGTATGAAGCACTGAGCACACTGCTTGGCTCCCTCAGGGCATCCCCATGTTACACAACACCTAGACTTCTGGGGTGCTGGGGAGGGGTAGAAGGATTCCTGGGGATGGTTTCAGAGGACAGTCCTAAGGAATGGAAGAAGGGTGAAAGCAATCCTGGCATCTGGCATTGGGTCCTGACAGCAACCATGAGTCAGCCCCAGGTGCCGAGGGACCAGCAGTGTTCTCAGCACTGCTGGGTGTGTGCTGTGGTCTCTTGGCCATGGTCCTCTTCAGTCACACTGTCTGGACGTCATTCTTATAAATCTGGCCTGGGTTCTTTTCAGAAAAACAGCCTCCACCATGTGATGTCATGGTCCAGCCTTGGTCAGGGAAGGAAGCAGGGAGGAGGTTGTGCGTACAGAGTTGGGTGAAACAGGATCTTCTTATTTCTGGAGGGGCCCATCTGGTCCTAGAAGAAACTCTCTACCCTTCTCCCCTCCCTTCAAGACTCAGTAAAGAATCAATATTCTGATCTGGAGTGAGAGGGAGGTGATAAATCTAATGGTTAAGACCTGAAGCTTAGCATCAAACGGTCCTGGGTTCATATCCTGGCTTTGCCAATTACTTCCTCTGGGACCTTGAGAAAATCACTCCTGTTTTCCCCATTTCACCCATGGACAAGATAATTCTGATGTTATGGTGGTGAAGTTTTAAGAAATGCTTGGAAATCACTCAGCATATGTGTCAGGGAACACACTCTGCAGCACATAGTAATTGTTCAATAAATGTAGCTACTATTAAGTCCCCAGCAGTTGATGAGGAACATGGCTTGACAATTTTCTCTGCTTTTTACATATAACTTATAGATATTATAAGAGAGCCAGTGTTTTCTCCAATAACCATTCTTCCCTGTGAGAGGTGGTCAGGCTCCTCACGCCAGCACCCTGGAGATGAGGAGGCTGGGGAGAGACGGAGTAGTTGTGTCCCTACCCCTTTGTCTTCCCTCCCTTAGCCAGCTGGCTCCCTGGCTGTAGCTCTTCTGGTTCTCCCTGCTGCCTCCCTGCCCTCTGAAGAAGCCTGTCTCCTCTCTCCAGATTGGAAAGATTAGCTGCCCCCAGCCAGAACTTCGGGCTTCCCTGACCCTGGCTCTCCCCCACACCTTCTCCTGCGCTCTGCTCTTTATTTTGCAGACAGCTGGGGAAGAGGCCAGCATGTATGATTGTCTCTATGCAGTAGAAAAGCTAATTCCTGGATGCTCTGCATGTAATTTCATTGTGTAGGAGGCCCCCAGTGCTTCTGACTCCCCCTATGTTGTTCTGGACTTGTCTGTGTGCATAGGGGGAAGGCTGAGGATTCGAAGTGGCACTCCTCCTTAGGATCAAGTTACCTCTCCCCCTGCTCCAGGCAGGATGACCTTTGGCCCCTAATAAGAAGGGAAATTTACATGGCAGTAAGATCCCTGCCCAGGAGAAGTCAATATAGGTTGAGGCCAGAAATCTCAGGTCAATGTCCAGCTGGATCAGAACCAGATCCCTCTCTTCCCAAGCCCTGGGGGTGGGAGTGGGCTAAGGACAGAGGAATAAGGGATTGTGTAGGAAACTCAAAGCCTAGACGCTACTAGATATAAGGAAAAAAGACTGAAGACAATACTACACTGCAGCTAAAAGGAAAGAGGCACATCTGTATATGGTATCATGGAAAGATGACCCAAGACATTACTAATTTTTAAAAAGTCGCTGAACAAGGATATTAATTCCCATTTATGCTTTTTTTAGGTCCAAAATACCTGGGGGAGGTGAGAAAGGAATGGGGTTATAACGTTTTCTGTGTTTAAGTATTCTGCAATGAGTATATACTTACGTATTACTTGCAATTAAAAAGTATGTCTTTAGAGCAAAAAGTATATATTTTAAAGCAGAAACAGGCTCAGAAAGGAAAGGTAACGGCCCGCAGGGGTGGAAAATACGACTTCCCATGAAAGAGCCAGCCCCTGTCCCTAATGAAGCCCTTCTCTGGCCCCTTGCTGCAGATCATGGGACTATTTCCTATGGCAACTTGGAAAAGGTGAGGTCTCTAGTCCCCGTTCAGTCCCAAAGGACCTCCATAGCAGCAGACCCGCAGTTACCAGGATGCCCCCAGGGGTCAAATGAAAACAGCCAAACATCCAACTGGCTAGGAAAAGTGAGAAGAGGAAAATCAGGAGGGGAGGAAATTTACAGATTCTCCAACAGGTTTGAACTCCCAAGTTCAGGGAGGATTACAACAAGCGCTCCTTTGCATCATTACATCATGATGCAAGCTTAACTCCAACTCTAGGCTAAAATACCGCTTTCTACCAAGTCACTTGTATTTTCCCTTTTGCTTTTTATATATGAAAATATATAATTATATATATATAAAATTCTATTTTATATATGAAATGTTTTATATATTTTATATATAAAATATATATTTTATATATGAAAATGTTGAGCTCCAAATATATATTTTATATATGAAAATGTTGAGCTCCAAAGATGTGAAATGGCCTACCTAAGGTTACACAGCAAGACAGAGGCAAAACCTGCCTTCAGAAAACTAACCAATGTTTGTTTGTTTTTATCCATTATACCATACTGCCTTATTTAAAACCCAGCATTTGTTTTTGTCAACTTTAATCTTGATCCCAACCCTAGTCTTTACCCACAGTGGGCTCAGGTGCCTCTGGCCAGTGGAAATGGCTGATTTTGCTTTCTGCCCCTCCTTGCTTCCTCCTCCCATCTTCTCACCTAGAAATCTCCCTCTTGACCATGTTTCCTTCTTTTTTTTTTTTTGCGGTACGCGGGCCTCTCACTGTTGTGGCCTCTCCCGTTGCGGAGCACAGGCTCCGGACGCGCAGGCTCAGCGGCCATGGCTCACGGGCCCAGCCGCTCCGCAGCATATGGGATCCTCCCGGACCGGGGCACAAACCCGCGTCCCCTGCCTCGGCAGGCGGACCCTCAACCACTGAGCCACCAGGGAAGCCCCCATGTTTCCTTCTTGAAAAGGGCAATCACAGGTGGGAGGGAAGGAACGGAGTTTGTCCCTGGCCTGAAGTGACTCCAAGGCAGCCTGGCTCTTTTCTGCCCCTTGCAGAAGATGACCCTCACCAGGAAGGCTTGGGGGTTCATGCCAAGTGGGCCAATTCCCTTCTCCCTCTGGATGCCTTGCTAAAGCAACCTCTTGATCCTAGCTATGGAAGAACAACAGGTTATCAGTGGCCATGATTTAAGAGCCTAGGACCCCGAGATGAAGATTTGAAGAGAGATGGTGCAAGGTAATTTGTGGTGGGAAGGAATCAGTAAACTGGGACAACAGCAGCAGCTGAGTCCAAGGGTCAGTGTCTGGGAGTAATTTAGGAAAGTTCGGTGCTGACAGCTGTGTCTGGAGTTGAACGTCATGGCCAAATCAGCTCCTGGGCTCCTCGGCTGCTTCAGGCCTACAAAACTCTGGCTCAGGACACAGAGACAGCTGTGGTGTGGCAGAAGTCAGGGCCGCTGGGGCCCCATGCTCAGCCTTGCTGTTTCTCAGCTGTGTGGCTTTAGGCAAGTCCTTAGGAAAGGAGGAAAGGAAACTAGCATCTGCCTAAGTGAGTGCAGTGCCCGTTCACAAGTGTCACTCTCACTACAGATTAGTGAGGAGGGTAACGTCCCTGTTTCACATGGGAGGAATCTGAGAATTCATGAAGGTAACTGAGGTCATTCCAGGCTATATAGCTGGAAAATGGGAAGACGGAATTAGGACTCAGAGCTTCTGAGCTCAAGTCCTGGGCACTTTCCCCTGGGCTTTAGCGTCTTCCTCTGTAAATAATGTACCCACCTCATGAATGAAGTCACACATTGTAGGTTCTAAACCTTCCCTTTTCACAACCTTGGCCCTGAGGAGTTGTGGCCACCTTCTTCTTGGGAATGGAGCAGTCTTACTTTTGCCACTGCACTCAATCTGGTTCGTGGGTCTAGGCCCCAGGGGGTGCCTCGAAGGCAAGGTATTCGGACTTTGCTTTCCCCTCTACCTCTATCCCCAGGCCTTCTCCAGACTCTGAAGGTCTGGCTCCCTCTTCTCCTCCTCCTCCTCGATTTTGGCAGGCGGGCTGACATCAGTGGGTGTTCCCAAGGAAAGGGAACTCTGAGCCGAGCTCCACGGGCCCCTTCCCCCACGGCCCCGGACAGCCCCAACCCCCAGCCTCAGAAACGGCAGCGTTCAGAGGCCCTCTGAGCTCCCAAACCCCTCCCTCTTTTCGCTACCCGCCCCCCCCCCCACGCCCCCGCCGCCTCGCGGAGGAAGGGAAGGGGTTGCTAGAGTCCGGGGAGTGGAGGCTCAGAGACCCCGACGAGTCCTGGGCGCCACGCAGCCGAGCCCAGGAAATGGATGCCGGTTCTGGGGTTACGAGGGGAGCTGTCCAGCCCCGCAGGGTGAGCTAGCAGAAAGGGTGAGCCAACGTCGGCCAGGCGGAGGGAGCGGCGGGCGCCAGGGCCGGGTGGGGCAGCGACTCCCCCTCCAGCCCGCCGGCCCCGGGCGTCGCCCCCGCCCCCCACGTGGCCGCAGCCGTCCCAGCCCCTGCGAGGAAGCGGCGCGGCTTCCTGCGGCTTGGGACGGGGATATAGGCGCCCCCGCCCGGGACCGGCTCAGCGCCGCCGCTCCTCCTCGCCTGTTCGCCGCGCGATGGCCTCGCTCCGGGCGGAGCGCGCTGCCGGCGGCCCGCGGCTCCCCGCGACCGGCGCCGGGCGACCGGCAGCGCTCCGCCTCCTCCTGCTGCTGGGCGGTAAGCGCAGCGCCCCGAGGCCCGGGCGGGAGGCGCGGGAGGCCCTGGAGGGGAGACGGGCTGGACGGCCAAGACCGGAACGGGCCCCGGGGTGCGGATGCGGACAGCGCTGCTCTTTGGACGGTCCCTGGCCCCACCACGGTGAGGGCGCAGCGCGAGCTGCTTCCCACTGGGGAAAAGCTGGCGTGCCCGGGTCCCACAGAGAGGTCTTGGGACGTCTGGAGCTGGCGAGGAGGGAGGGGTTTGGATGTGAGTGGGAATGAATTGGTGCAGCCCCTCTCTTCTGGGCACTGAGGCATCCCGTGGGGGCCTGGATTGCTTCTCTTGTTTTTCTGAGGGTAGCCCTGACTTCCAGGGGTCTCAGCCCCCAACCCACACACCCCTTCCTCCAGGCTCCAGATCCCCAGCATCCCGTCTCCCTGCCCCTTTTCTGCCCACAGCCGTCCTGAAGCCCCAGGAGTCCCTGGCTCAACTTCTTCCCACCCCAGACGTCTTAAAGTCAGAAGGTGAGTACCCAGCAGCTGTGGGAGGGTGGCCCAGGGCAAGGAGAAGAGAGGTCTGTGGGGAGTGTCCCTTTCTCACAAGCCAGGCCCCAAACCCAGTTGGTGCCCCTAAGTTCTGCTCTGTTCTCTCTTGGGGTTCCTTGTGGTCTACCTCTCATCCCACAAAGCCTCCAGCCGGCTCTGAGCTGGCCCACCTCACAGGTGGATTAGAAGATCCCAGAAAAAGTGTATGTGGAAGTTCTTGCCAGGCGGGGTAGTGCTGGGCACATGGAAGACATTAAATTTTTCCTGAGCTGAGACTCTCTGCTCAGCCAGGACTGTCTTGCTTAGGAAGGCTTCTGAGGCTCTCCGGGTAGTTCCCATATTTGAAGACAGGAACAGTGGTTCCTCAATGGAAGTGCCTGGACCAGAGGGCTTGGAGGGTGGCGTAGGGGTGTGGTCAATGTGCAGCATCTCTGCCCACAGGGAAAACAGTGGAGGAGAAGTATGAGACAAATGTCCTACGTTGCTGGGATCATTATAAGGTTCAAATGGACTCTATCGAAAAGGATTGGTGTGACTGGGCACTCATTAGCAGGTAGGGGCAGTGCTGGAGGGCGGCTTGGGCCAGGGCTAGGGCTTGCTCCTTGTGGGCCTTGAGTAAGTGTGGGACAGTCCTCTTTTTGGGCCCAACCCTTCCCTCACTCTAGTCCTCTCCTGTCCCCAGGCCTTACAGCATCCTTCGAGACTGCTTGGAAAGGAATGCAGAAGAGTTTGGCCTGGGCTTCCCCAATCCCTGGGCAGAACAGATCATCTTTGAGACTCACCAGATCCACTTTGCCAACTGCTCCCTGGGGCAGCCCCCCTTCTCAGACCCCCCAGAGGATGTGCTCCTGGCCATGATCATAGCCCCCATCTGCCTCATCCCCTTTCTCGTCACCCTTGTGGTGTGGAGGAGTAAAGACAGTGAAGCCCAGACCTAGGGTGGCGTGAGCTCTTCAGCCGCCATCTTACTCCTTTCCTCTGCAGGTCTCTCCCCTCCCCTCCCTACTTCCTTCTCTCACTCCTACCCCAACTGCAGATCCTTAGATCGGTGGAAATGGAAGCTGGGTGGGGTCAAGGCTCAAGTTCTGTAATCTTCAAAATAAAACTGGTTTTTTTTGTACACTGTTCCCCTCCCTATCCCAGTGGGGCCTGTGTCCTTCCCAGAGTCTCTGCCATTCCCACAGGCCCTCTGTTCTGAGCAGCAGAGCTGGAAGAATCTGGATAGGCCCACTGTTTTGTTCACTTACCTGCCCCCCCCCTTCCCCTACCCGAAGGCCACACCCATATACTTCCTTCTCTCAAGGCCAGGCCTTTCCTGCGTCTATCCAAACCCAGCTCCAGGAAACGTGCAGGAAGAGACTCCCTTCCTGTCTGGAGAGCAGCCGGGGAGGTGAGGGGGGTGGGATGAGGGAGGACACTTTGCCATGGCTCCTGTAAGAAGGAAGGGGGTGCCACCCGGGAGCCCTGAATTTTCCCTTTCCTGATGCCTCAGTTTCCTCCCAGGGCCTGGGAATAGGAGCTCTGATCTGACCAACAGGAGTCCATCCCTAAGGACCTCAGGATTGAGGGCAAAGGCAGTGGGGGCTTCCTATACTAGACTCACCACAGGACTTCTCCTCCAGGTCCTTGGCCCTCATCCTACATTGTCCTGGACCCTGGGTGGGTGTGGCCTGCAGCCTGGCCACACACTGCCCCCTGGTGTCCACTAAAGCTAACAACCAGAAGATGGACGTGGCCTGGAAGAAGCTCAAAACTGAACCCTGTGATCAGAGACCTGTCATCCCCATAGCAACCACTAGTTCTTCACTGGATGCTTCTGTTAGCTTCTTGAGCCATACTTATGCTCCCTTTCCCACTTCTTAGGGACATACCTAGCTATCCACATTTCTGTATATGGACACTCCTATATGTTCCCTGGATGGTGAGGCCCAGTTCTCCCCATGGAAACTTCACCTCCAGTTCTCCATGGGACAAACCTGCCAGGTCATCAAAAATGTCTAGAGCATAACTTGGTTCTTCAAAAAGACACCTGTTTATTCCTTGTGGCACCTGGCACCTCTTTAGGAACTCTCCTTCTCTCCTTGTTGAAATGTAAGCCTCCCTGAGTACATGCATATCCACTTCCTGGGACATGCCTGTCTGTTCCACAGATATATACCTATATGCTTCTAGAACATATCTGTTTATTCTCTGAGACACACTTCTCCTCTCAGGACACATCTGGCTCTCTAGAGACATACCTATTCCCTAGGACATTTAGAGTTTTCACCAGAGAGAAACCTTTGCTCTATTTCCATGAATGCATCTGTCTTCTCCAAGGATATATCTATGCTCTTTTTGACCCATATTTGCCTTCATACATTTTACTAATATACATCAAAGGCATGTTGGTGTAAGACACTGTATATGGCATTTTGTGTTGGGAAGATAAGTTAGATAAGGCTTGGCTTCTGCTTTCAGTGGCTTTCATCTAGTAGAGGAGCCGACATGTACACAAATAAAAACAGTGGAGGGCTTCCCTGGTGGCGCAGTGGTTGAGAGTCCGCCTGCCGATGCAGGGGACACGGGTTCGTACCCCGGTCTGGGAAGATCCCACATGCCGCGGAGCGGCTAGGCCTGTGAGCCATGGCCGCTGAGCCTGCGCGTCCAGAGCCTGTGCTCCGCAACGGGAGAGGCCACAACAGTGAGAGGCCCGCATACAGCAAAAAAACAACAACAAACAAACAACAAAAAAAAACAAAAACAGTGGAGTGTGTGATGAGAGTCATGCAAGGGATGCAAGCCAAATGTTTTCTGAGTGCAAAGGAAGGAGGGGCCCATTGAGCTAAGGTGCAGTCACAGGAGGTGAGATCACAGGAGGGTGATTGTGGAGTTGGCACCTGACTAGGCCTTAGATGGAGTACATTCCCCTATGGGAGAGAGTCGAAAGGGAGGTGAGTTAGAAAATTATTGCAATAATCCAGGTTTGAGAGAACAAGGGCATGGACCAAAGGAGTGGTGAATGGGGAAATGGAAAAAAATTAAAAAGTAGGGAACTTCCCTGTTGGCACAGTGGTTAAGAATACGCCTGCCAATGCGGGGGACACGGGTTCGAGCCCTGGTCCAGGAAGATCCCACATGCCGTGGAGCAACTAAGCTCGTGAGCCACGACTACTGAGCCTGCACTCTAGAGCCCGCGTGCCACAACTACTGAAGCCCATGCACCTAGAGCCTGTGCTCCGCAGTAAGAGAAGCCACCTCAATGAGAAGCCAGTGCACCGCAACAAAGAGTAGCCCCCGGTTGCCGCAACTAGAGAAAGCCCGTGCGTGGCAACAAAGACCCAACGCAGCCAAAAATAAAATATTAATTAATTAATTAAACAAAAAAGTGAGCAGAAAAAAAGCAATTAAAAAAATAAAAATTAGGAAAGGTTATTAAAAATAGGGGAGGGATTTGGATATGAAGGTGAAGTAGAGGAGAGGTTAGAGCTGACTCTGGCTTTGAACCTGGGTGCCATTAGAAGGAGAAGCTGGCCTGAAGAAAATGGTGTATAATATGAATAACAATGGAACAAGCTGTTATGTTCCGTAGAGAGTTAGAAATGGGAGTGGTGGTGGTGCTGCTAGTGGTAGAAAAGGGCTGGAGCTAGAAATATAGGGTTAGGAGTCCCCTGCACAGAAAAGCCATGTGAAGCCATGAAAGGGATGAGAGTTCCTGGAGAGAAGGTGTACTGAAGAAGGCTAAGGTCCTTTAGGAAACACCACATGTAAACAATGAGGACAGAAGAAGACAAAGGGAAAGATCAAAGAGATAGCAGAACAAGGATAAAGCAGTGCCATGGAAGCGAAGGAGATGGTACCCTTTGAGAGAACTTTTTTTTTTTTTGATGTGGACCATTTTTAAAGTTTATTGAATTTGTCACAATACTGCTTCTGTTTTATGTTTTGGTTTTTTGGCCACGAGGCACGTGGGATCTTAGCTCCCCAACCAGGGATCGAACCGGCACCCCCTGCACTGGAAGGCAAAGTCCCAACCACTGGACCACCAGGGAAATCCCAAGAGAACATTATCTATTAAATGGTTCATTCATTCATTCATTCAGCAAATATTTGTTGGGCACTTCTGTGGACCAGGAACTGTACACAGTGTAGGATGGACTTCGGTGGGGGAGATGTTAGAGATCAGACAGGAAATTGAGAGGGTGGTAGAGTCAAGGGAACTACATATTTTCCAGTAGGGATGACGTCAGCATGTTTGTAGACGAGAGGAGCCGGGGGAAAGGGAAAGAGGGAATATGATACACAGAGAAGTCCTGGAGGAAACTGGAAAGGAGAGGCAATCAGCTGCCAAAGGGTTGCCCTTGTAAAGGAAGAGTGATACTTCTTCGAGTCCAAAAGGAAGGAGTAAAAGTGAGAGAAATTTTTGAGAGATGAATCCAGTGTGATGACAGAGAGGAAAGATTAAGAGGTTCACATGCATGGCCTCAGTCTCATAGAAATAGAAGGGAAGGGCATTCTGCAGAGATGGAGGAGATGGGAACAGGTGGAATGGCATGAAGAGTGTGGAAAAGTTTGAAGAGTTACCTTGAGGGATGTGACAGGGAGCCAATAAAAGACAAAACATCACTGGGCTGCACTGATTGCCCAGCAATGAGGTCAGTCAGGGAATCTGGGGTTCAGTCAGCAGGTTCCGGTGAATTTTTTTTCTTTTTCTTTTTCAGTAATACTCCTGGGCCCAGGCGTGAAAAAAAGAAGATGGGGGTGGGGTGGGGAGGTGGGCAGGGATCAACGACTCTGGTTTGGAAACTGAGCAGCAGGTAGGCAGGCAAGGGGACGGAATTGAGTAGTCTAGGCTGGGGAAGGAGTCAGATAAGACCAAAGGGGGTCCAGGGACTTGAGGCTAGAAAGGTGAGGACGTGGGAGAGGTGAGAAAGAGGTGGCTGTGCTCAAATACGGCAGCTCTGAATAATTGAAGCAGAGCCATTTCAAGCAATAAAAGCTACAAATGAGCTCCTGGGGAATGATGGAGTCGAAGGACACAGGAATCGAGGGCAACTGCGAGGGACTGAAGTTAAATGACACAAATGTTGACATTAAAAGAAGCCTAGTATAGTGGAAACAAGTCTAGGCTGGGTTCTGGAGACCTGGGTTCTACTTGCAGTTCTACTAACTGTGCCCACTTTGGGGGAGTGACTGCCCTTCTCTGGGGTGGAATCAGAAGACTTCTCAGGGCCGTTTCTGCTCTAGACGGTAAGGATTTGGGGATAATAGGAAGGGACGGGTTGACGAGGACGATCCCTCCCGTTGGGCAGCCCCTCTCCCCAGAGGAGCCCGGAACCTTTCTGCTGTGCTTTCTGCCCGGACGTGCCGGAGAGGAGACCGGAAGTCCTTTGCCGGCGGGTTCCGGGTTTCCTGGGCTACTACGATGGCGATGAGTTTCGAGTGGCCGTGGCAGTATCGCTTCCCGCCCTTCTTTACGTGAGGCTCAGACCCCGAGAAGCCCCGCTGGGCCTCCCTCCCCTCCCTAGGACCCCGGGCTCAGCACTGATGCTTCAAATGGGGAGGGGGAGAACGGATCCGGTTGCCGCCACCCTCAGTCCCTCACTTTCTCCCCCGAATGCGCCCCTGGCAAGTGCTGCCGCTTGCTCTCTCACTTCCTCTAATTCTGCGCCCCACCCGCTTCACCCGGCAGGTTGCAGCCGAACGTGGACACTCGGCAGAAGCAGCTGGCCGCCTGGTGCTCGCTAGTCCTGTCCTTCTGTCGCCTGCACAAACAGTCCAGCATGACGGTGATGGAAGCTCAGGAGAGCCCGCTCTTCAACAACGTGAAGCTACAGCGTATCCTCCCTCAGGCTCTTCCACACCCCCCACACATGCACTTCCACACTTTCCCACGTGCCCAGACCTCACACTCCTCTTCACCCACAGAAGGCAGGTTCCCACCCCAACTGGCCTTGGGAAAGAGCCAGACTGTGTAGCTGACATCCATTTTACCTCCAGCTCCAACCCAAATACAGCACCAAGCCCTCTTGTCCGCGGCAGTGATGAGTACCCAGGTGTCATTCAGATCTTAGAATTTCTGCCCTGAAGCCAAGTACCAAGTTTTTCGACCTGAGCCTTTTTGACTCGTTGCAACTTTTGTCCTCTGTATGAGGCTCAAACTCTGGCATTACCTTTAGTAATTTTCTCTGCCTACTCTCCTTGTCCCAGGAAGTAAGGGTTGTTTTCTTTTGCTGCCTGATTCATCCCTAAAATATCTAGAGAATGGCTGGAGGAAGGAGAGATGACAGAGAGTGAGAAATGATAGTACCTTTCATTCTCTAAAGCTCTGACTTTTTTTTTTTTTTTTTTTTTTTGCGGTACGCGGGCCTCTCACTGTTGTGGCCTCTCCAGGTGCGGAGCACAGGCTCCGGACGCACAGGCTCAGCGGCCATGGCTCACGGGCCCAGCCGCTCCGCGGCACGTGGGATCTTCCCAGACCGGGGCACGAACCCGCGTCCCCTGCA
The DNA here is from genome assembly GCF_964270905.1 of Leucopleurus acutus. Classification (NCBI taxonomy): domain Eukaryota; kingdom Metazoa; phylum Chordata; class Mammalia; order Artiodactyla; family Delphinidae; genus Leucopleurus; species Leucopleurus acutus. The sequence goes on along the minus strand of NC_139161.1, from coordinate 18,980,250 downwards.
TCGGCAGGTGGAGTCTCAACCACTGCGCCACCAGGGAAGCCCCTAAAGCTCTTCCTTTTAATTACACTAGTTTCTCTTTACCTTCCTCCCCCCAATATGCAGAAAATGCCAGTTTATATCCTGTTGGGGCACTGCACATCTATGTGTGTAGGTGGGAGAAGAAGGGTAGTTTGTAGCATAAGCCTGGCTCTGAGAAATTTTATCCCACCCAGTTCATTCCATTAATACCATTCCCTTAACCTTAAACCAGGGAAGCTGCCCGTGGAATCAATCCAGGTTGTATTAGAAGAACTGAGGAAGAAAGGTGGGTTCAGTTCCCCAGATTCCTTATTTTTCATCCTAGTTGGGTTTTCCTGAGGGCAGATTAGCACAAGTCTTTTCATTTTTTTTTTTAACCCTTCAGTGGCTTTTTCTAAAAATTAATTTTTATTTTTGGCTGCGTTGAGTCTTTGTTGCTGCGCGCGGGCTTTCTCTAGTTGTGGCGAGCAGGGGCTACTCTTCATTGCGGTGTGCGGGCTTCTCATTGAGGTGGCTTCTCTTGTTGCAGAGCACGGGCTCTAGGTACGTGGGCTTCAGTGGTTGTGGCTCGCAGGCTTTGTTGCTCCACGGCATGTGGGATCTTCCCGGACCAGGTCTTGAACCCGTGTCCCCTGCATTGGCAGGCGGATTCTCAACCACTGTACCACCAGGGAAGCCCCCACAAATCTTTTCTTTTAAGAACTTTTTTTTTTTTCCTCTCCTGGCTTGGAGCCCAGAGTGTTCTGTACAGTAGCTCAATTCCCTGGATTCTTTTCCCCCACTGGTATACAAAATTGAAATCTCTCCATCTGTGCCCCAAGACCTGAAGAGGAGAATGGATGCCTTGCAGATAGTAATAGTAAAACAATCCTTGAATTTCTCTTTCTGAAAGCTGAGTCTCTTACACTCTCTTCCACCTTGGTTTTTGCCTCATTGTCTCTTCTTATAGCATGGTGCTTTCATAAGTATCTGTTTTGCAGGGAACCTCGAGTGGTTGGATAAGAACAAGTCTAGCTTCCTGATCATGTGGCGGAGGCCAGAAGAATGGGGGAAGCTCATCTATCAGTGGGTGAGACTATTCTGACGCAGTGACCCATGGCAAAGGAGAATGAATCTGTGCTCAGCAGATGCCTGGTGTTTTCAGATCCAGACTGAGCAGAGTGGGAGGGGGCAGAAAGAGGAAGGTCTTCCAGGCAAGCCTCTTTCAATGACTCAATTTCCCTGGCTGGAAAGAACTTTCCTTTTTTTGCCTGTAGGAGGCCAGAGGCTATGTGAGGCCATGTTTGGAGAATGCAGTACTGGAAACCACGAGTACTATTGTTGGCTGGAGCCTTTGGCCACAGGAGATAAATGGGGAAAGGAAGGGAAAAAAAACACAAAAACCTGGAGCCCCTCCCCCACTACATCCTTATGGGGCTGTCCACAATATAAATGAGACTTTCTGAACAGTGTGGGTGTGGGGACAGACTCTCTCCCCTGTCACCACTAGCCCTAAACATTCCCAAGGGAGAGAGGAGGGGAAGAAGCGCCAACAACCCAAATATAACAAACACACACCACCCATTCTTGAACAGGAAAACAAGCAGAATGAGAGGTCACTCCTCAGACACGTGAAGGCCTGTGGTTTAGTGGTTCCGAGCGTGTGTGTACATGTATAAATATAGCACCTGTAGGGTTTGTGGGTTTTAGGCCACTCCTCTGCTGAGGTGACAGCTCTGGTTTGGGAACAAGTATCATTCCTGGGTCAGAGAGGTGGAGCTGGTGAGTTTACCTTCCCCCAGGAAATTCCTGGTTCTTATTCAGTCCCTGTTTTCTGTGTCCATAGGTTTCCAGGAGTGGCCAGAACAACTCCGTGTTCACCTTGTACGAACTGACCAATGGGGAAGACACAGAGGATGAGGGTAATGCTTTTTCCCTTTCTCCCCAGTTTTGTTATCTGAATCCTCCTCCGTCTAATTTTTGTTTACTTGACATTCAGATTTCCCATTTTTCTGCCTCTAAATTCCAAATACTAAATAATACAAAGGTTCTTAACCCATGTCCAAGATTTCCATAAACCATCTGAATTCACATGCAGAGAACCCACAGATTTTGTTTGTGGGGGTGTATGTGCATTTTTCTCAGCATAGAGTCCATATTATAAGATTTTGAAGGGCATCTGTGACCCATGAAAAGTTAAGAATTATTGGTAAAGATGCCGAATGAGGAACTAGGGCAGGAGATTAAGCCTGAAATTTCATTCCTTGCTGACTCAGGCTTTCTTTCACCCTTTATTCTTATAGAGGGCTCAAGATCTGTAGGTGTCAGCTGAAGGGATTGGGCCAACACTCCCATCCCCACCCCCTGCCCTTTAGAATACTATGGTTTCTGGCCAGACAAGGATTTGTATACTGTTTGGTTTTTACATAGTGCAAATACTCTCTCAGCTCTTTTATCTCTGACTTCATATTCTGATCCCCAGGATCACCAAAAGTACCAATCTAAGCTGGGGAAAAAGGGGCACCTCCCCTTTCTGCCAGGCCTGGCTGCCCCAGCAGAGTTTACAGCTCTTGGCTTTCCCCCCACTTTCCTGCAGGCCTCTGCTTGCTACTCCCACCATCATGCCATGACTTCAGTGCTGCAGCCTTGCCCAGCCCACCGCTCAGGCCAGGCAAAGCTGGAAGCTTCCTCAGAAAGCAAGCTCCCTGACTCAAGAGCTGGGCCCCTGCAGGGGGTGAGGTGTGCAAGCCTGTTAGGGCTTGCCTCCTGCCTCTCACATCTCCCTGCAGTATCTTGCCATATCTCCAGATACTCAGGGGGCCCTTGGCTCCCAGCCTTGTTCCTTTTCACTAGGAAAGGGGAGATATCTGTGCTGGACCTTAACAGTCTCCTGGCCAGAGGCATGGCTATACCTCTTTGTGTTAGAACAGGTCCTCCCAACAGGTACAGATGCAGTTAGGGTCAGCGTACAGTGACAAGGGACTTGACCTCCCTACACTTGATTGTCAGGGCCCCTTCTTTGTGGCCCACAAGCAAACGGTGTTACTCTTGTATATCAGACACTAGTGGGTGGGGGGGGGGGGTTAGTGCGAGGGTGTGTGTGGGTTGAGTCTGACAGAAGAAACAGGAAGGGGGAATAAGCATGAACTCCCATTTCATGTTGACTCAGGCTTTCTTCCACTCCTCACTTCTAAGGAATACCCAGGAAGGGTGGGTGGGGGCAGCTGTAGCAGTACAGCTGGCCTGGAAAGTTCTGTTTCCAGCTGGACTGCTCTTCTCAGAGGTCTTGAGCCCCAAGGAGCTGAGTGTCCCTGACTACCCATCTCTCCCTGTCCAGAGTTCCACGGGCTGGATGAGGCAACCCTACTGCGGGCTCTGCAGGCCCTACAGCAGGAGCACAAGGCCGAGATCATCACTGTCAGCGATGGCCGAGGTGTCAAGTTCTTCTAGCAGAAACCTGTCTCCCTTTACTTCTCACCTCCTACCCTTCCAGGGCTTTCAAAGGGAGACAGACCAAGTGTCCCCACAGATTGGATCCGTGACTCCACCAGACTCCAAAGGGCTGCAGTCCAGGGGTGGGTTTCCCACTTATCCCATGTGTCTGTCCCTGGGATAGGGTGAGGCTGAGGTGCCAGGGAGAAAAGATGTGCTGCTCCTTGCCTCACCTCCTCTCGTGAGCTGGGGTCTGTAAACCTAAACACAAACTTCATTTGTGTCACACACGTAAGTACATACACACATGCACCTGCACAAGCTTGTTTCTTCCCCCTCCCACCCCTTTAGCTGCTGCTGCCTCCTCTCTCATGCTGCTGGTGCTGGATCTTTCCTAGGGGATGGGCGAAGCCCTGGCTGCAGGCAGCCTTTCAGGCAATGTGAAGATAGGAGGCCCAGGAAGGGGCCTGGCAATGAGAGGTGGGGCCGGACACTGATTTATGATATTAAAAAGCTTAACCCTACTGCCTGCTGCTGAGGTTATTACTGGAGTGGGCAAAGGGAAGGCTGTGAAGTGTTAACCCCCTGAGTGAATCCCAGCCTAGGGGAGGGGAGAGAATGCCTATGGCCTTTGAAAAGGTCCTCTCGGCTGGCGGGCTCCAGCGAGCCTGTGGTTTTACATCTGCCGGGCGGGCTGTGCGGGGGAGTGCCGATGGCACACAGCTTGCGGACAGACTGCTTTCTGTCTCTAAAATGGAGTAGCTTAACGACTTCCCCCTCCCTCACCATCTCCCCGTGGAAGTCCTGAACTACTCTGAAGCCCCTCCCTCCATCCATCTGCTCTGGGTGGGGTAGTTGAGGCCAAGGGGAGCTGAGGGGGAGTAAACCGGATATGGACTTCGGTTTAGTAGAAACTTCGGCAAACAGAGGGGGAGGAAGGAGAGCCCACAGAGCAAAAACAGCCACTCCGGCCAGGATGCGGTCAAGGTGGGGAGGTGGAGAGGATGGGTGACCTGGTCCTTGGTTTGGGGGAGGGGCTGGCTTTGGGGTGCACACACCCATCCCTGTGCAGCCCGGAGGGACTGGGAACTGCGACGTCGGAGAAAACCAGATCTTTCCATTGACCTCTGTATTGTCGGCCTGGGGCCATTCCGGACGATTAGGAGGGGGTGGCGCTACCTTATCTGGGTCGTGCAGGCTGGTGGTAGCCTCCTCCTCACCACCCCCCTTTCTAGGGCCGGGGAGCCGCGGTCACTTTTCATCTCCCTGTCCCAGTACCGTGTTCCCCCAGACAGGTTTGCGCACTCGTAGTGCGGGAGGACACACCGCCGCCCCGCACCCGGCTCCGGCTTCGGAATGAGACTGAGGGCGGGTTCTCCGGGAGGCCAGGGGGAGGAGGGCCAGCGGCCGGGGGCGGGGCGGTGGCCGAGGTGAGGGGCTGCGCCACGGGCTCCACTGCGCTCGTGGTTCCGAGGGGGCGGCTCTGGGGGAGTAGGGCGTGTCGGGGGGCGTGTCGGGGCGTGGCTGCGGGGCAGGCGACCCTGGGCTGGGGCCCCAGTAGCTCAGGCGGAGCGCTGCGCACCCAGCCAGTACTTCTGTCAAGCCGCCGCCTCCGCAGCCGCCCGGCTTACCGCCCTGCGGCGCCCGGCCCTTCCTCATGCTGGCACCGCCGGCCCCAGAGACCGAGGTCCCTATGTCCCAGGCGGAGGCCGACCTGGCCCTGCGGCCCCCGCCGCCTCTGGCCGCGGCGGGGCCCCCCCGCCTCGGGCCCCCTCGCCGGGCGCGCCGCTTCTCCGGGAAGGCTGAGACCCGGCCGCGCTCCTCCCGTCTCAGCCGCCGCAGCTCAGTCGACTTGGGGCTGCTGAGCTCTTGGTCCCAGCCAGCCTCACCCGTTACGGAGCCCCCTGCTCCTCCGGACTCCGCTGGTTCCGGCCCCGCAATGAGTCCACCGCCTAGCTCTGAAGAGCCCACTGAGGACACGTGGACCGCGGGCGCCCCGGTGAAGGCCGCAGACTCCGAGCGTCCGGAACTCGCGGGCTCCGCAGGAGGGTCGGGGCCCCGGGAACCGCCGAGGATCACCGAGGCGGCGGCCCGGGAGCGGCGGCGGGAGCAGGAGGAAAAGGAGGACACGGAGACTCAGGCTGTGGCAACGTCCCCGGACGGCCGATACCTCAAGTTTGACATCGAGATTGGACGTGGCTCGTTCAAGACGGTGTATCGAGGGCTGGACACCGACACCACGGTGGAGGTGGCCTGGTGTGAGCTGCAGGTGCGGCTGGGAGCCCCCTCGGTGACGCCACGGGATGGGAGGACCCTTTGGAGGTCTTGGGATGGGAGACCCAGGGGACAGCAGCAAGAGGGATGTATTTTTCCAGTCAAATATCCAGACACCCTTGTCCCCCTTGTTCTGATGATCCATGGACCTGGCTGATTCCGGGCTGCAGAAGGAGAAACTGAGGCAGGTGGTGTATGGTGGCTCCCCTATGGATTTAGACATTCTCACTTTGCGGGCTCTGTACTCAACCCTGAGAGGTGGAAAATAGGATGGGAAATCGGGTAGGGAGCCAGTTCAGACCTGAGTGGTTACCTACTATCTCTTCCCTTCCTCTCCCTTCCCCCTAAGTCCTGAGACCCTCAGTGTGACCCTGGTCCCCCTGCTCCCTCACCCTGGCTCTTTGCAGATTAGGAGGCTGGAATGATGGAGGCCAGCAGCTGAGGCAGGGTCCTCTCCACTTCCAGATGATTTAGGGCTATTGTGGCAGGACGGGGCCCTCCCACGCCCCTTCTGAAGCAGTCAGACTTCTGGACTTCTCCACAGCTGGGGGAGGGGAGACAGGGAGCTCCAGCCCTGGCCTGAGTCCAGTCCTGCCCCTCATCCCGCTGCCTACCTGAGCTCTCCTTTCTCAGATCTAAAGGTGCTGAACCCCATAGACTTTAGGGGTATGCTGGCTTGAAGGACCTTCTTCCCATAGGGGAAGAACCCAGTTAAGTCTGAGCTAAAAGCTTTGGATTCAGACTGGGGGGACAGGGCCTGGGGGAAGGGTCCTCCCCTCCAGCCCTGGCACTGGGCTTGCCCCTTGCGCCTGCCAGTGCCGCGCCCCAGGCTCTAAGCCAGGCAAGGCAAGGCGGCCAAACTGGGGTGGGGGGGGTGGTGGAGGAGGGAGATGGGGGAGGCGAGACAGCCATGGGGCAGGGGGCAGTCTCCTGGCACCTGGTCCTGGATCCTTTGTCTCTTACTCTGTACCTCCCTCTGCAGCCCTCCTGCCTCCTGCCTGGATCTAGCAGTTCCCAGTTTCTGAGGCCAATCCCCTTGCCGGCCCCAATTCTCTGCCTGCCGTCCGCCTGCTGCCCGCCTGCTGCCTGCCCGCTGCCAGCCCCTGGGCGTCCCCTCCCACCCTACGGCCGGCCTGGGCGGCTACAAAGGCGCTATTGACTTCAGGGCTCCTGGACAGGGCTGCATAAAAGCGCTTGTGTCCAGGCGGGGGTCCAAGGGGCGGCCCCAGGCCCATGGTGGGTGTGTCCTTGGAGCAGCCCAGGGGGGCACACTGGGAATTAGGGATCTACAGTCAGTGGACAAATGATCCCACCCACCCAGCCCCATCCGTTGGCTCCTACCCTCACTTCTCCCTCAGCCCTGCTCCATGTGCTCCCATCCCCCCTCTCCGTGGGGGTCCTGGGCCTCATGTGACTGTGACCCCCACCCCCTACCCCACAGACTCGGAAACTGTCTCGAGTGGAGCGGCAGCGATTCTCGGAGGAGGTGGAGATGCTCAAGGGGCTGCAGCACCCCAACATCGTCCGCTTCTACGACTCGTGGAAGTCGGTGCTGAGGGGCCAGGTTTGCATCGTGCTGGTCACCGAACTCATGACCTCGGGCACGCTCAAGACGTGAGCTCTGCGCCTGGTGGCGGGAGTTGGTGGGAGGACTGGTGGTGGGAGGTCTCCACTGCTTCTGGAGGAGCCCAGCCTCCTCAAACGCTACACGCAGGTCCCAAACCAGGCTCACTATCTCTCATCCTCCTCTCTTGAGCGTCTGGAGGCCTCAGCTGCCCCCTAAGGAGTCTTCCCCCACGCTGCCTCTCTCCTCTGCAAGCTATCCTATCTTCCTGCAGCCTGCAGAGATCTGGCACTGTCACTTCTCTCCTTAAAACCCTTTCGAGTTTTCCCACTGCCCTCAGGATAAAGTCCACACTCTCTAAGGACTGCTCACAAAGTCCTTATAGGATCCAGCCTGCGTTCCAGACAAACCAAATTCCCAGCAGCTCCTCGCACCCTGGCCCATCACCTGCTGTCTCCGTGCCTTTGAGCACGGGTGTCTCTTCTACCTGGAAAGTCTTCATCCCTTCCCATTTTCACCCTTGAACGCCTATTCATCCTTCAGGACTCAACATAAAAGTTATTTCCTCTCTGGAGCCCTCCCCCACGCCCGGGGCAGTTAGTTATCCCTTCTGGCACTTCCACAGCACCTTGGGGGCGGCCCTGTCTGTGCATTTACCGCCCGACCCCCGTTTTGTAACCTCCTGTCTACCTACCACACTCCCGAGTGCGTTTCTGCTTGAGGACTGGCGCGGATCTAGGCTAGGAGAGGCTGGCAAAAGATGCGAAGGCGGGGGAGTGGGTGGGGCTACGGGGAACTTCCCAGTGGTGGTCTCCCTCCCCAGCCTATACGTCCCCCACCAAGACCGTGGCTATGCGCCCTCCCCCAGATACCTGAGGCGGTTCCGCGAGATGAAGCCGCGAGTCCTTCAGCGCTGGAGCCGCCAAATCCTTCGGGGGCTCCATTTCCTACACTCCCGGGTACCCCCCATCCTGCACCGGGATCTCAAGTGTGACAACGTCTTTATCACGGGCCCTACAGGCTCCGTTAAGATTGGGGACCTGGGCTTGGCCACGCTCAAACGCGCCTCCTTCGCCAAGAGCGTCATCGGTGCGTCCCTCCCGGGGGTCCTTGCCATTCTTGCCCTCCCCCATGTCAGGAGAGAGCCTGGGGACCCCCTCCCCCTAGCAGTGTCTTTCGGGATCCACGGAGGTAGAAGACCACAGGGAAGATGGGGAGACCTGTGGCATTCCCTCTTCCCCACACCCCTCCCCCAATCCCCCACCCTCACACACACAGGACGGGGAGGGGTCGGTCACTTGCACTCCAGAGCTGCCTAGCCTCTTGTACGCTCGAGGGGAGGGACGAAGCCATAAAGGAGGCACTGCAGCCTGACACCTGCTGTGGATCCTACAGGGACCCCGGAGTTCATGGCCCCGGAGATGTACGAGGAAAAGTACGATGAGGCCGTGGACGTGTACGCGTTTGGCATGTGCATGCTGGAGATGGCTACCTCGGAGTACCCTTACTCTGAGTGCCAGAATGCCGCGCAGATCTACCGCAAGGTCACTTCGGTGAGAGGGGGCAGGGAGGAGAGGGAATTACAGGTCCCCTTTACACTTTTCCTGCTCCAGCCACCCCGCGGTCAGTGCCCTTTCCCTTAATGAAAACAGGCTGGACATAAAGACGCCCTGGTGAACACTGAAGGATATTGGATGCACACAAGGCCCCTCCAATACAAGCTGTTTAGAATAATGTCGTGTGTAGCGCTCCCTAGAGCTTACAAACGATTTCACATCCAATCGATGTGAAATCCTTCCTGCTGCCCCGCGGGGTGAGCAGGGCAAATGTTCTGCCCTGCGTTTTACAAATGAGGACACTGGCTCAGCGAGAGACTTGTTCAAGGTCACACTGTCGATACGTGGGGGGACTGGGATTTGAAATCACATCTTCTAGTAGCAGTCGCGGTGCTTTTGCGTCTGCACGCCCTGCTGCCTCGGGCAGGGGCGGGTGTGTCAAGCAGAGAGCTGGGGCGCAGAGGGCGGGAGGCCTCATGCAACCCCATTCCTCAGGGCACAAAGCCGAACAGCTTCTACAAAGTGAAGATGCCCGAGGTGAAGGAGATTATTGAAGGCTGCATCCGCACGGATAAGAACGAGAGGTGGGTGGAAGGGGCAGGATGGGGGTGGGGGCGGGCGGCGATGGGGCTCGGCTCACGGTGGCGCCGCCCTCAGGTTCACCATCCAGGACCTTCTGGCTCACGCCTTCTTCCGCGAGGAGCGCGGCGTCCACGTGGAGCTGGCGGAGGAGGACGACGGAGAGAAGCCAGACCTCAAGCTCTGGCTGCGCATGGAGGACGCGCGGAGAGGGGGGCGCCGCCGGGACAACCAGGCCATTGAGTTCTTGTTCCAGCTGGGTCGGGACGCAGCCGAGGAGGTGGCGCAGGAGATGGTGAGCGGAGGACAGACTGCCTGCCCTGCGGCTGGGCATGTGAGGGGCGTTTGGACGTCGACTGGAGGGGCCAGTGCCTCGCTGGAGGGGTGCCTGGGTGGTGGGAGGGGGGCTCAAGCCAGCCCTCTCGGCATCTCCCGCAAGGGTCACCCTGCAGCTCCGGCCTTAACGCACCCCACTCGCATGCACACCTAGTGTTCTCCACAAGTTGGAGATTTCCTTTTCCAGCCTTGGGTCCTTCCACCTCCCTGTTTTACTTCCTACTGATCCGGGTTTCCTGAAATGCCCTTCTCTCCAGCTTATCTTTTTTTCCCTTTTTCATCCCCCATCCCCCCCGTCTTTTTCTCGATCTTCCTTCATGCCCAGAACCATCCATTTCAGAAAGCCTGTCCCCTCTAGAGTCAAAATTAAATGCTTTTTTCCCATTTCAGCAGGTCCTCCATTACTGGAGGGGCCCCCATTGGTCTTGTTTTATACCAGGATACATTCCTGTCTTTTTCTTACACTAGACTATAAAGTCTTGGGGGCAGGGACTGTGTGTATTGGTTTTTCTGTCCCTGAGGGTGCTTAGCACATGGTGGGAGCTTGTTAATCACCCACATCTGTACACAGCCTAGAGCCCTTTCCCATGCATTTGATGGTTGTTACCAACCCTGCATGGAGTGACATTATCCCGATTTATTGATGAGGAAATAAAAGCTCAGAGAGGTTGAATATCTTGTACAAGGTCCCAAGCAAGTTAAGGGCAGAGCTGGCCCAGGTTGTTCAGATTTTAGGTCAGATCGCCCTGCCCCACCGCCTTTACATGCCCAGCAAAGCTTGTTATTGAAATGAATAAGGACATGATGAACAGAAGCTGGTGGACCAGGAGAGGCATATGTGGGAAACAGAGATGTGGGGCTGGTCTTGGAAGGCCTGAGGGGGGAAGGGAAAGAGTATGAAATTCTTGATAGAAAAATGCAGTTGAGGGCTTCCCTGGTGGTGCAGTGGTTGAGAGTCCGCCTGCCGATGCAGGGGACACGGGTTCGTGCCCCGGTCCGGGAAGATCCCACATGCTGCAGAGCGGCTGGGCCCGTAAGCCATGGCTGCTGAGCCTGCGCGTCCGGAGCCTGTGCTCCGCAGCGGGAGAGGCCACAACAGTGAGAGGCCCACGTACCGCAAAAAAAAAAAAAAAAAAAAAAAATGCAGTTGAAAGGGTGGGAAGCATCTCTTGGTGAGTCTGGGTCAGGAACCTGAGAATGTGTTTGAAATATGGCATAGGAGCGGGTCTCCGAAGCATAGCTCAAACCTGACCTGGGATCGGATCCTGATCCATTACATACAGAGGTTCTTGATCTTGACACTACTGACATCTTTGTTTGGGAGACTGTACTGTGTGCATTGTAGGATATTGAGAAGAATCCCTAATATCTACTCAGTAGATGCCAGTGGTACCTACCCCTAAGTGTGACAACTAACAATGTCTCCAGATATTGCCAAGTGTCTCCCAGCCCCCAAGAGCAATTGACTTACTGTATAACCATGAACTGGTCACTTAGTTTACTTATTTCTAAAATGGGGCTGATAAGACCTACCTCAGAAGGTTGCTGGAAGGATTTAATGTTGATAATGTGAAGAGCTTCCAGTTAATGGACACAGTGGATAATCAATAAATGTTGGTTCCCTTTCTCCCATGTCCTGGAGGCCTCAAGAAGGTGTCATGATGGGTCCTTGCTGGGGGAGGGGGAATCTCATCTCAAACTGTGCTCCTCACCCTCCCAACTCCAGGTGGCCCTGGGTTTAGTGTGCGAAGCCGATTACCAGCCGGTGGCCCGTGCAGTGCGTGAACGTGTTGCTGCCATCCAGCGAAAGCGTGAGAAGCTGCGCAAAGCTAAGGAGTTGGCGGCCTTCCCCCCAGCGCCAGGGCCCCTACCAGCAGCTGTCCCCATGACTCCAGCCCCCTCCAGTGTCTTCCCCCCTGAACCCGAGGAGCCAGAGGCAGACCAGCACCAGCCCTTCCTCTTCCGCCATGCCAGCTACTCATCCACCACCTGTAAGTCACCTCTGACCTTGGGACCCAGGTCCCAGAACGCTTGGCCTCTGCCCCCTACCCAGAAGTTCAAGCCAACAGCATTGTCACTTACCCAGCCTTCCACATCTAGCCATAGCTCCTTCTGGGAAAGAACTCTGCCACAGCTCCAGGCCCCTCCTTGCTCAGGCAGCCTCCCTCCTTGGCCACCACTCCCCTTTATTTCCACTTTTTGATCCCCTCCCTCCCCACCAGCGGATTGCGAGACTGATGGCTACCTCAGCTCCTCCGGCTTCCTGGATGCCTCAGACCCTGCCCTTCAGCCCCCTAGGGGCGTGCCATCCTGCCCCGCTGAGTCCCATCTCTGCCTGCCCTCGGTGAGAGGGGGTCACATGGGGGGCTCCCAGCCATTCCAATCCTATGACCTATCTCCCATACTGTAAAACCCAAACCCCTGACATGGCCCCATGTCCTTGGAAATCCACCCCTCTTGTCCTCTTCCTAATTCCCTCTGCCAAGTACCCCAGCACCCTTGACACCATCTCCCTGGAGCCCAACAATTATCCTCCCCTGACCTCATGAACCCATATCCCATTTCAGGCTTTTGCCCTATCCATTCCACGTTCCGGCCCTGGCAATGACTTTTCCCCTGGAGACAGGTAAGTTCTGGTCTGAGTTGGGGTGTTAGGGTGAAATATATGGAGCTCTGGGCTCCCAGTGTCCACTCTGACACTCCTGTCTTCTCTTCCTTTTTTTTCCAGCTATGCCTCAGATGCAGCATCAGGCCTTAGTGACATGGGAGAAGGGATGGAACAGATGAGGAGACCCCCAGGGAAAAACCTCCGGCGCAGACCCCGATCCCGGCTTCGGGTCACAAGTGTAAGGAAGGGGCACAGGTGTTGGGGAATAAGCTACAGGGCCTGGAGGGAACTGTCCGAGGGATAGGGGAGGTTAGCCAGGAAGGGGGAGAAGCAGTGTGCTACTGGTACCCACGAGTCAGCCAGACATGTTTTTAATACAAGACTACGCTGGCAGAATCTGCCTCTCTCCAGTTCCAATCTGGCCACCATCATTTGGTTGGAGTGGGGCGGGGACACGTGATGAAGACAGAGAGCTTGACCTCCTCCCTCTGCTGACGTTTGACTCTGAAGGTCTCAGACCAGAATGACAGAGTGGTTGAGTGCCAGCTACAGACGCACAACAGCAAGATGGTGACCTTCCGATTTGATCTGGACGGGGACAGCCCGGAAGAGATTGCAGCTGCCATGGTGAGGGGGAGAGAGATGAAGACAGAGTCTTTGGATCTGGGACAAGAGTCTCCTTCCTGATGTCCCCTGTTGCTGAACTCCCCACCCCCACCCCATCCAACAGCAAAAGCGTTTTAAAGCTCGTTGGCCCTCAGCACAGTGACACTGAAGATATCTCTGCCCTTGTTTGGGGGGAGGTTTCTGTTTATCCAGTGAGGTTCGGATCCTCAGCTGGAGCAATTTGAGAGTAACGTAGGGTATACATAAGTGCAGTGAAGTGCATGCCAGACACGCGATACTGTGGCTGTAAGTAAAGGATGGGTTGGGGGCAGCAGGCGAAGAGGTAGGACTTACGTGAGGTCTTGACAGATGGGTCAGAATGGCAGTGAAGAGTGGAAAGGGCATGTCCAGTGGAGGTATGGCAAAGGAAAGGCATGGATATACGGAGTGCCTTGAAATATGGGGCTAGGAGGGCTTCATGAGGAGACTTTGTCATTGGAAGAGTTCCTGTAGGAAGCAACGAGGTCCTACTGTATAGTACAGAGAACTATATTCAATGTCCTGTAATAAACCATAATGGAAAAGAATATGAAAAAAAAAGAATGTGTATATATGTATAACTGAATCACTTTGCTGTACAGCAAAAATTAACACAACATTGTAAACCAACTATACTTCAATTTTTAAAAAATCCAAAAAGAAAAGGGTTCCTGTAGGAGAGTTGTGGAAGTGAGGTTGAGTCCAGATCACAGACAGTCTTAAGAGTTAGAGTGTAATATGGTGAGAGTAGGTTTTAAGAAGACTGTTCTGCTGTGGGATGTGGGAGAGGGTTGGGGGTAGGGAATCCAGTTGGCAGGTGGATACAAGAAGCCGGATGTGGTCCAAGGAGAGAATGGATTATGGGGGAGGAGGAAGAAAAGGGGTGAATCTGAGGGTATTTTGGGAAAATAAATTACTCTGTAATCCAGTAATCTATTGACATGGTACAGTGTACATAGTAGATGGTCAATAAATATTTGCTGAGTTGATATGAGAGGGAGTTAGGGAGAGGGGATATCAAGGGCGAGTTGTAGCTTAGAGGAACTAATGGCAATAGGCCATCAAAGGAGAGAGGAAGTTAGAAAATGAAAGTGGCTTGTTTTTTTTTTAGGGATCATCATGAGCTTGAATGACAGAGACAGGCAAGATAAGATCCTCTATAGGAGAGAATACGGGTCAGGGCTGGAGAGAGCGGTGGATCTGGGGGTCTCAGCAGAGTTGAGCATGAGACAAGGTGGGCCTGCAAAGCCTGAGGCGTAGAGGTTTGTCTTAGTGGATACCCCCAGTTGTGGAATGGGGGGGTGGGGATAGGTCATCGAAGGACAGAGATGGAGCCTGAGAGGTAGGAGGAGCTCCAGAAGATGTTACTAAAAACTGAGTAAGGAGATTGTTTCAAGGAGGCATAGGGTGAAGCCTGAGGCAAGACCACACTGGCTTTTGTCAGGAGGAGGTCTTTGTGGGAGACCGGTTTCAGTGGAGTGGGGGCAGTGGATGCCAGCCTCTGGGATGAAAGAGGGAAGGGAATGGAAGAAACGTCAGACTTCAGGAACTCTCTCTAAAGCTTCTCCTCCATCATGTCATTCAGCTTGTGTCGGGGACAGAGACAAACTATCACCTGGCGTGCAGGCTTATCAACTTCTGTCAAGCCACTCAACCCTTCAAGAATCTTTCCTCCAGCCACACTGGTTTCTGAATGGTCCTCTGAAGAGGCTTGGGTGCCTTTCAGCTTCTGGCTCCATCTCCTCGGGGGTCTCGCCCTGGGAGCTTTCTCTACTGGGCTTTCAAGCCCCACTCAGATCCCACACAGCCAAAGGGACCCTGTCCCTGAACCCAGGGTCCATTGCCCTCTTTTCTCTCCTTCCCAGCCCACCCTCCACTCCTCTGCTGCAGAATTCTCCTGAGACTTAGATCTCCTCTTGTTGCTTTTTTGCCCCCAAATCTGTAGAGGCTATTGTGGTTACAGAGTAACGTCCAAACTCTGGAGCACAGCCTTTAAAATTCACAGCACTCTCAGCTATACTCCAGTCTTCGCTATTTTGTGAATGTGCTGGGCCCTTTTTGAATGTGCTGTGAAGGTGCTGTGCCCTCTCCTGCCTCAGCACAGCATGGAACAGAGGAAAGGGTGGACTTTCACATAAGACCTGAGTTCAAACTTCAGCTCTGTTATCTACTAATTTGGCAAACTTGGGCAAGTTTCTTAACCTCTCTGAACTTCATCAGTAAAACGCAGGGGATAATACTTATTTTGCAAAGATGTTCTGATGTAATATATAATCTATGAGAAGTGATACAGCATGTACAAGAAGTGAAATGATGATGAAAGTATGGGAAGTGTCCACACATGGTAGGTCCTCAATAAAGGGTTGCTTTTCTTACTCATCCTTCAAGCCTCAGCTGTGGAGCCATCCCAGCTTCCCCCTATCCCCTGAGGTGGTATGAACTGCTTTCTTCTTAGAATGGATTTTTAAAAATTGTGTTAAAAAACACATAACATAAAATGTACCATCTTAACCGTTTTCAAGTATACAGTTCAGTAGTGTTAAGTATATTCACACTGTTGGGCAACAGATCTCTGGAAACATTTTATCTTGCAAATCTGAATCTCTGCCCATGAAACAGCAGCTTTCCCTTTCCCCTTCCAGGAATAGCATTTTTATCTCTATGCCAATCAAAAACGCCTTACCTGCCATGGGCTGACTTGCAGTCTATTGAGTTATGTATGTGTGTGTGTCTTCCTCTAGATTTTGGGCTTCTTCAGGACCAGGACCTTGTTTCATACTTCCCTGTTCCCTCAAAGAACCTAGCAAATGCTTGGCACATAGTATATGCTCAGTAAGCATTTGTGGACTTGAATGTTACATTTACCATTTATTGCCTTATTTTTACTTAACTTTGTGGGGCTGTGTGTGTATGTGGATCTGTGGGGGCATACTTTATAAGCCCTATGAGAGAAGGAATTGTGTCCAAAAGCCTGTGAGGCAACAGTGTAAAGAACTCAGACTTTGGCTTTAGACAGGTCTGGGTGCAAATCCCCTGATCTTGGGCAGACTGAACTTCACCTCGTTGAGCATTGGTTAACATAGCTCTAAAGTGGCAGTGTTAACATAGACCCCAGAAAGCTGTCGTTGGTGTTAAATGTGATAAGATATGTAAAGATCTGGTATATACATGCATGCTGTGAATGTTACCTCCTTTTCTCTAAGCTGTATTTCTCCTTATGCCACACAGTGCCTGGCACACAATGGATGCTTACTAAATACTTGTTTTAGGTTGGTGGTGAGCACAAGCGTGGGGTGAAGGGTTGGTTTTTAAAGACTGGGGCCGGGAGAGAGGGATGAGTGGGATAACCGAGCCCTCCTTCCCCTTCCCACTGACTCTCGCCAGGTGTATAACGAGTTCATTCTGCCCTCGGAGCGAGCTGGATTCCTGAACCGGATTCGGGAGATTATCCAGCGAGTGGAGACCCTGTTGAAGAGAGATACTGGCCCTGTGGAGGCTGCTGAAGACCCCCTGGGCCCCCAGGTCAGACCCCTCTGGGCACCTCCAGGGGGAAGGGACTCTGCTCCAGGTTTCATTACTCTCTGCCCTTACCAGTCCCCTTGGATCTAACTTGTCTTCATCTCTGGGACCCCAAAACAATAGCTCTTCCCCCATTTGAAATCTGATGAAAGCCACAGACTCTTGTTCTAGAAAAATGTGTCCAATGCATACTTTTTTTTTTTTTTTTTTTTTTTGCAGTACACAGGCCTCTTACTGTTGTGGCCTCTTCCGCTGCGGAGCACAGGCTCCGGACGCGCAGGCTTAGCGGCCATGGCTCACGGGCCCAGCCGCTCCATGGCATGTGGGATCTTCCCGGACCGGGGCACGAACCCGTGTCCCCTGCATCGGCAGGCGGACTCTCAACCACTGCGCCACCAGGGAAGCCCCAATGCATCCTTTTAACTCATTATTTTGAAACAATTTCAGACTTACAGAGGGGACTTCCCTGGTGGTCCAGTGGTTAAGACTCCACACCTCCAATGCAGGGGGCGCGGGTTTGATCCCTGGTTGGGGAACTAAGATTCCCACATGCCTTGCGCTGCGGCCAAAAATAAATAAATAAAATTTCAGACTTACAGAGAAGTTGCAAAAATTGAACAAAGAATTCTTAGATACTCTGCCTAGATTTGCCAGTTGTGTTTTGTCACATGAGCTTTACCATTCTCTCTTCCTCTCTCCCCTATCTGTGTGTGTGCATGCATTTTTGGGGAGAACCATTTAAGTAAGTTGCAGACATCATGCCCCTTTACCACTACATATTTCTCAAATACAGTTTTTTTAAAATATTTATTTATTTGGCTGCACCAGTCTTAGTTGTGGCACACGGGATCTTCGTTGTAGCATGCAGGATCTTTAGTTGCGGCATGCGGGATCCTAGTTGTGGCATGCGGGATCTAATTCCCTGACCAGGGATCAAACCCGGGCCCCCTTCATTGGGAGCGTGGAATCTTAACCACTGGACCACCAGGGAAGTCCCTCAAATACACTTTTGAATCCCTTGAAACTCATCTGTGGACTCCTAGAGGTTCACGAGTCCTAAGACTCAGCTCTTCCCACTGTGACATTTCTCTCTCTCAGGAGGAGCCAGCACCATTGCCTGCCCTCCCAGGGTACCCCCCAGACCCACCCAGTGGTATGTACTACATTCTGTCCCTGCTCATCCCAACCCCTGGGGTTGCTCCTGGGAAGGGCATAGGGAATGGAGGATGGGAATCTCAACATCCGCTCCCTGCCCAGCAGAGTTCCAGAGCAGCACCCTAGAGCAGAGGAGCTGGGCAGCCTTCTCCACCTCCCCATCCTCTCCTGGAACCCCCTCGTCTCCTGGAAACCCCTTTTCTCCTGGATCCTCTGCTTTCCCAAGTCCCATCTTCCCCATCACTTCTCCCCCATGTCACCCCAGCTCCTCCTCATTCTCTCCAGTTTCTCCCCAGGTCTCCTCAAATCTCTCTCCACACCCCCCCAGCTCCCCACTTCCATTCTCCCCCAGTGCATCCCAGTTTCCAGTCCCATCTGCTCAGTTTCCACTGAATTCTCTCCTCCCCAGCTGTTCCCAGGTTACTCTTGCTCCTCCCTCCTTCCCGCCCTGTCCCTCTGCTTCTCCCGTCCCCTCCACCACAGCAGCCCCTCTGCTCTCTCTGGCTAGTGCGTTCTCACTGGCTGTGATGACTGTGGCTCAGTCCCTGCTGTCCCCCTGCCCTGGGCTCCTTTCCCAGCCCCCGCCAGCTCCTCCTGGTCCCCTGCCCAGCCTGCCCCCTCCAGCTCCCCTTGCTCCCTGTGGCCAGGAGAGGCCTTCACCTCTGACATCTGAGATGGAGAGTGAGGTGAGTAGGAACCAAGAGGGATGATTGCGGGGTGTGTGTGTGGGGTCCATTCCGGATCATTTCTCTACTCATGGATCCACACTTTTTAGGCCTCTCCAAATCTTGGTTGGCCACTCCTGGGTGAAGCCAGACTGGCTCCCATCTCTGAAGGTGAGGCCTCTGACCACTGACCTTCCCCTGCCCGTTATCCTCAGTCACTTTTCTTTTTTAATAAATAAATAAATTTATTTATTTATTTATGGCTGCGTTGGGTCTTCGTTGCTGCGCACAGGCTTTTCTCTAGCTGCGTCGAGCGGGGGCTACTCTTCGTTATGGCGCACGGGCTTATTGCGGTGGCTTCCTTTGTTGCGGAGCACGGGCTCTAGGCGCGCGGGCTTCAGTAGTTGTGGCGCGCAGGCTCGGCAGTTGTGGCTCGTGGGCTCCAGAACGCAGGCTCAGTAGTTGTGGTGCATGGGCTCAGTTGCTCCGTGGCACGTGGGATCTTCCCGGACCAGGACTTGAACCCGTGTCCCCTGCATTGGTTAGGCGGCAGATTCTTAACCACTGCGCCACCAGGGAAGTCCCTCAGTCACTTTATATCCTGCCACTGATGTCTGTTCCTTCTTCCATGACTCCTTCCTTGTCTCACTACAGAGGGAAAGCCCCAGCTTGTTGGGCGCTTCCAAGTGACTTCATCCAAGGAACCAGCTGAGCCTCTTCCCCTGCAACCGACATCCCCTACTCTCTCTGGCTCCCTGAAGCCTCCAACCCCTCAGCTGACCTCGGAGAGCTCAGACACGGAGGATAGTGCTGGAGGCGGGCCAGAGGCCAGGGAGGCTCTGGCTGAAAGTGACCGTGCAGCCGAGGGCCTGGGGGCCGGAGCCGAAGAGGAAGGGGACGATGGGAAGGAACCCCGAGTGGGGGGCAGCCCTCCACCCCTGAGCCATCCCAGCCCAGTGTGGATGAACTACTCCTACAGCAGCCTGTGTCTGAGCAGTGAGGAGTCAGAGAGCAGTGGGGAGGATGAGGAATTCTGGGCTGAGCTGCGGAGTCTTCGGCAGAAGTGAGTCTGGGGAGGATGGAGGTCAAGAGGTGGACTTGGGAGAGCAAAGTGTTCGGCTGGCCCTCTCACGCTCCTGATGTGTCTTCAGGCACCTGTCAGAGGTGGAGGCACTACAGACACTACAGAAGCAGGAAATTGAGGACTTGTACAGCAGGCTTGGGAAGCAGCCCCCGCCGGGGATTGTGGCCCCTGCCGCTATGCTGTCTAGCCGCCAGCGCCGCCTCTCCAAGGGCAGCTTCCCCACCTCCCGGCGCAATAGCCTGCAGCGCTCTGAGCCCCTGGGCCCTGGTGAGACAGCAGTTGCCCCACTCCCATCTTTCTGAAGACCTGTCCCTAGTGATCTTTCTTTCAGGCCCTGGGGGTCTGCCCCTTAGTCTGGGGGGGACTAGCCCCCTCTCCCCATGGCCCCTTCCCTCACTCAGTGCTCTCCCTCCCCATCCTGCACCCAGGCATCATGCGAAGGAACTCCCTGAGTGGCAGCAGCACCGGCTCCCAGGAGCAGCGGGCGAGCAAGGGGGTGACATTCGCCAGGGATGTTGGCAGGATGGTGAGGGCGGGCCCAAGGGAGGGAGAGCCCAGGGAATGATAAGTGGCTGCAGCTTCACCCTCCTCCCACCCTGGAGGTTTCTTCAGTTCTTTTTCTTTTGCCTCCAGTGAATTCCGAACAGAAGCCATGTGTCTCATCCACACCAGGGCCCACCGTGGAGCTTGTGCTCTCAGAATCTGCTGACCAGCACTACTCTGCAAGGAAGACCTCAACCCTGAGGGAGTAGGAGGCCCCAGGGGCCTGGAGAGTGCCGTTCCATTATAGGGAAGAGCCAAACACGTGGGAACTGTTCGCTGTGTGTAGAAGGCATAAATTCTGCAGCCTACCATCCTCATCCCTGCCACCTCTCCAGCCAAGAGTGAACCACTAAGCAGTCCCACCCGAGCCCGGATGCTTCTACAAGGCACACTCCCAGCTGGGCAGGAGGAGGGGGTGTTCTCACACCAGAATTAGTAGCAGCCAATAAAAATGCTGGAACCTAGAACCTGGTGAATTTGTATGTCGGACCTTAGGAACTGGGGACAAAGCTTTACAGGGTAAGGCAGGGGAGGATTTACAAGGAATTCCCGTTTCACAACGGGAGGCAGGGGTGGAGCCCAGCCTTATGGCTTCCCGCCAGCAGTTCATGAGGAAACTGCAAGGTCAGTAATCCACCTGACCAAGCTAAGAGTCCACCCAGACCCCACCTTAGGCCTACACAAGCAGGCCCCAGTGTAAGTTAAAAGAATGAAAGCTGCTTGTCCCTCATCCTTCATCTCTCTCTCTCTCTCTCTCTCTCTATGGGAAAAGGCAGTAAAGTTGGAGTAGTGTGTTTCTCAGGGTAGAGGACAGAAGAGTGAGTGACCTTCCTTCCCCCCAAGACCTGGTTCAGTCTCAAACAGCCCAGTGACCTACCACGATCTCTCCCTTAAATCAGGTGGAAAGATCTCATGGAAAAAGCAATTCTAGTTAAACATTTACGGCTCCCTGGGGCCATGCCACAGCTGCAGCTACTGCCTGTGGAGCGTTCCAGCATGAAGTGTCAGCCCCAACACACTCATTGGACTCCGAGAGATGACTCAGTTTATTGTTCTCAACCTGACCCCATTTTTCCCACTTTAGGCTCCAACACTGCACAGAGCTGCCACCCTCACCCCCATTAAGAGCCCACCTCTCGTCCTCCACCCTCCCAGCCAGACCCTGAAGGGGATAAACCACAACGTCAGAAAGCTTGGGAAAAGCCAAGGTCAGACACCTCAAACAAGGAAACAAACTAGGAAAAGGAGTCTGGCCACACACAGTGAGTGCAAGGTGGGCATGTTCCCTTGACAATGGCCAAATGCACAAACCCGTGGTCACTTGGGCTCTATCATCGTCCAAAGTTAGTAAGAAGGAAAGCAATGCTGTGAGCAGGCTTCCATTTCTACAGGGTCGTGGGGCATCATCCGTCATGTGAAGGGACTCCAGCAGGTTGGAGATGCAGGATGCCCGTCTGGATCAGTGTCCTGATGCCCTTTCCTGAGCTCGGGCTCGAGCAGCTTTGGCCTCATCTTCTAGCTCATCCAGGAAACGCTCCTGGGACACCGAGTATAAGGTGTAACCATCTGCGGAGGTGGGTTCAGGAAACCACGTGGAAAATGCACATTCCCTTTTCCCAGACTTGCTCAACCACCCTTGTTGATCTCTCATCCTCCCAAATCAGTGATTCGATCTTCTGCCCTCTGCTCTTCTGAGCCCTGACCCTGATTCCGTTATCATTAATAAATTATATTAAAAGAGCACCTTTAAAATGACAAAGTAAGGTACACTTAAACAGCTTGGCTCAGCGTTACAAGTAGCCAAGACTTTCACAGGTCGGGCTCTTTCTGCCACCCCCACATTGCCCTCCTACACGCCTCTGCTGCCTTTCTCCTGCCCCCAAATGCGGTCTTCCTGAGTCTACAGTCCAGACGGATACAAATTGCTAACACCAGGGCCCCAATGCTCAGGCCGGTCACGATGTTCCGGGTCCGCCGCTGTGGCAGCATCTTCTGCCACTGGGCGAGCTGCACCTGCCGCATGAAATGTAGTTGCGCAGGAGTCAGTTTGTCCCGCGTCGGGTCGATGCGCTGAGCCAGGGGGCCCTTTCCGCTCTTAGCATCCGGAGGGTCTCCAGCCCCCGGCGCCGCCATGTTGCCGCTCCGCCCTCCGCAGTTCCCGGGGCGCGGGACTTGCTGGGAGTCCATGGCCGCCGCAGGGAACTCTGGGAGATGTAGTCCGCATTTCCTTTCACAAAGAGTGCGGCTCCCGGCCCAAGGGAAAGGGCGGGGCAGGCGAGAAGAGGCCGTGCTTTCCGATTGGCTGAAGGGTCCGCGTCCGTTGGAGCTGGAAAAGGCTGTGAAAGGCTCGAGGCTGTGCTGGGAAATGAGTTTTCCTCAGACTTGAGGCCAGGAGGACCAGCACACGGAAGGGGACGAAGAATCCAGGGTGTGGCAGAAGACTCTGAAGGGAAGCTAAGGGGGACGGATCCAGTGAGACGTCCGGGGCAACAAACAAGGTTCTGAAAATGGACCGACCTGTGAGGCCCAGATTGGCCTCTCTCAGTGACTTTCAGTTTGGAGCTGTTGCCACAGAGACAATCGAAGACGCTCTGCTCCACTTGGCCCAGCAGAATGAGCAAGCCGTGCAGGAGGCTGCGGGCCGGATGGGCAGCTTCAGGGAGACCCGGATCGTGGGTGGGGATGCAGGCCGGGGAGCTGGGCTTATGGGAGGCTGGGGCACCGCTCTTTGAGGCACCGACCTTGAGATTCAGTGTCCCTTATTCATTCAAATAAGTTTCGTTAGTACCTACTCTTCCTCCCTGCTCCCTGGTTAGAAAGATGAACGAGAGGTCTAGTCCCCGCTTTCAAACCATGTATATCATCTTTGGAGGATATTAGGACAAATCTGCAAATGACTAGGTACAAGTATGGTTAGATAAGTGACATACCAGGTAAAACAAGCTTTTATGGGGATTGAAAGGAGAGATGGAGTGAGGTGGGGGTAGGATGAATTAAGGAGTCCTCCAGGCATCGTGGCATTTGAGGTAGACCCTGAAGGAAGGATAACATTTTGGCTGGTGAAGGTGGTGGATATGGACCGTCTTCCTCCCATCCTTCCTTCTTTCCTTCCTTTTTACCGTATCTCTTTCTCTTTTTTTTTTGGCCTTGCCAGGCGGCTTGTGGGAGCTCCCCACCCAGGGACTGAACCCAGGCCTCCGCAGTGAAAGCGCCGAATCCTAACCACTAGACCACCAGGGAACTCCCGGGACCATGGTTCTACTGAAAGGGGATAACATGAGTCAAGCTATGGAAATAGGGACATTTTGGGTGAATGTGGGTACCATGTCATCCAGGTTGGCCAGAGCCTGTGGAAGAGTAGTTGAAATCCAGACCAGAAAGTGGTTTGGAGACGTTCCATGTGGAACTTTGAATGCCAAAGTGAGGAGTTTATACCTGACTTAATAGGAAAACAAGAAGGCACTGAGGGTTTTTGTTGTTTTTTTTTTTTTTTTTTCCATATGGGAGTGATATAACTGTAACTTTTGCCTTAGAAAAAATTATTTTGGCTGTGATGTAAAGGATGGACTGGAGTAGAGAGAGATGGGAGGTAGGAAGACCAGTGGAGTCTTCATGAGTAGTTTTTTAGGTGATAGGGCAGAGGGAATGACAAGGGAGGATGGATTAAAAACATTTCAGAGGTAAAAGCTAGGGTTCTGCAATGGATGAATTTTAAGAAGTGAAGAAGGCGAAGATGACTATGCCAAAGGGTTGAGCCTAGAAATAGAGCGGTGCCACTAAGAGAAACACACACATACATTAAAATAAATAAAATGGGAGGAAATGTGACTTGTTTGGGAAAGAAAATAGCTTTGGTTTGGGAGCTACTGAGTTTCAAGTGCTTGTGGGACATCTAGAGGAAGGTTTCTAGCAGGTTGTTTAAAGAGTAAGTCAGAAGAGAGGTCAAACTAGAGATAAGGGTTTGGGAGTTCTCTCCAGAATGATACTGTTGAAACTGTGGCACTGGATGAGCTCCTAGAGGGAGAGAAGAGAAGTGGGTCTAGTACAGTTCCTTGGGAGACATTTTGTGTTCAGGAAAGTGGAGTAGGAGGAAGAGTCATGAAGGAAATAGATGGAATGGTTGGGGAGTTAGGAACAGAACCTAGAAACCTTTGGAAGCAAGAGGAGAGTTTCATGGTCAGCAATTTCAGATACTTCACAGATATGAACACCAGGAATGACGATGGCAAGAGGGCCATGATATTTAACAATTTGGATGTATTTTCTGACCTTTGAGACAATCATTTCAGCAGGCTGTAAAAAGTAGAAGCCAAATTGCAGAACATTAGGGAGTGGATGATGAAGTGGAAGCAGCAGGTGTAAGCTAGGCTTTCAAGGAATTTCACAGTCATGGAAGCTAGAGAGATAGAGCCCTAGCTTAAGAGAATAGAAGGGGAGGGTCTTTTAGTTAATAGATCTGAGTGTGTTTGTACGGAGGTGGAGCCAGTAGCAGGAGAGAGGTGTAACCCTCATCCATTCCACCTAACCAAAACTGCTTTCTTGGCAAATTAAAATGGAAAATAGAAACAATTGCCCAGATGATTCAGATCAAAAACAAAATAAAACCAAACAACTATACACACACACACAGGAAAACAAAGAAATAACACCTAAGTTCCAGCAAATAAAAGGACTGGCTAATAACACACATTATGTGTTCTAGGATACTTTGCTTAAACTAATTATCTTCTTCATTGGACACTGTTAGCAGAGCTTTGGCCTCCGTAATGATAAGGTTTTGTGCTTGTAGCTATGTGTAACCTGTGTCAAGTAGATTGTTAAACTGTCTTGTGCTAGCTTAACTTTTATAGATTGTTTTTCCTCTAAGTCAGATTTTCTCTGACGACATATGGTAATGGAAATTTGACTAGATGTAATTTGTTGCTGCTCAATGCTAAAAGTTCCTAGTTCTGCAGGAGCTTTGAGAACTAACGTTTATCCTTGTTTCCACCCTCTAATGATATTGCTAACTAAATAGAATTCTATCTGGGGCTGTTCTTTCAAAGAGAAACACAGGCAGCCTAAAATCCTGCCAAGGTATCTTACCCTTCCCACCTTCCCAATGACTTCCCCCACCCAAGTTGGGCTATGTTCCCTGATTTAGGGGATGTTGCTTCCAAACAAGCCACTTCAGAGTAACAAGCTTGCTCCTGGGGAGAGGCTTAGCCACCACAGATTTACCCAACGAACTGGTGGTGGCGAAGTGGTGTCCAGCTGTAAGGTGAATTGTGTTTGTAGAGCAATGGGAGTTCTCCAGTGGGTGGTTACTAAGCAAACAGTGTTATAAAGAATATCAAAGCTCCAGGAGGGACCTTTCTGTTCCTATCAACATTCCAGTGAAAACAGAATATAGGGGTTAGGGTTTTTATCCATCCAAAATCTCTCTTGAAGCTGGAGGTTCCCAGCATGGTGTAAAGGCCAGCTAGACCAGCTGGTTTGTTTGTGTGTCGCTGGCCAAGCCTTTTATCAGCTGAGACCCATAGGAAGGCTCAAGGGGCCCTGAGGGGGCTCAGTAAGCCTTTGTTTTTGCACGCAGTCAGCCTCCTTTTCATGCCTCTCATTTGCCTATTGGCAACAAAGGGAAACAGGTTCAGCTTGGGTTGTTTCCGTCTCATCTTTCTCACCTCCTGACCCTCTTCCCTGGGCCCCATCATGGCTTTTACACAACGCCAAGAGTTCACAGAGTCGTTTTGGTTGCACCTTGTGAATTAAGCTCTTCTTTCCTGTTTTGGCAGAGTTTGTTTTTCTCCTGTCTGAACAATGGTGTCTGGAGAAATCCGTGAGCTACCAGGCTGTAGAAATCCTAGAAAGGTAAAGCCCTGAGCATAAGGCCTTTGTGAGGGGTACCTCTCAGAATGCCTAATGTACCCAGACCTTTAAAAGAAAAATACTAGTTGCCCCTTACCATGAGACCTGGTTTGCACCCTCTTTTTCTTGCAAATGTAAAATTTTTTAGCCAGCGATTGATATTGGAGAGGATAAGCTGTAACACGGTTTGAAGCACAAACTCCATTTAGTCTGAGTGTGGATTGTTTCCTTTCCCCTTTCCCTTCTTTATAGGTTTATGGTTAAGCAGGCAGAGAACATCTGCAGGCAAGCCACAATCCAGCTGAGAGAGAAGACAGGGCCTCAGAATTGGAGGGCTCTGAAAGAGCAGCTTTTCAACAAGTTCATCCTGCGTCTTGTGTCATGTGTTCAGCTGGCAAGCAAACTTTCCTTCCACTACAAAGTAAGGAGCTGGGGTTGCGCATGGGCACCTGAGTGTTAGAGAGAAACCAGTCCATCCAAAGGTGGCTTTGAGAAACCCACTCCTAGGCTAGGTGACACTACTCATGCAGGAATTCCAGAGTGTAATTATGCTCCCTGAGCATACCTCCTAAACACACACACACGGGTCACACAGAAGCAGTGACTAAATAGTCTGAAGTTCTGTTCCCAAAGTATAATTGTTGGATGGATGCCATCATTCATACAGGTCACCTTTCCTCCCCTTGGACTCAAGGACAGTTAAGGTGCCAACCTACCTATTAGTATTAGAGGCAACCTATTACATTTATAAAGGATAAAATGTTTCCACATCACTGTGTGATGTCTGTATAGTATCATTTATTCAACAAATATGTTTTGTCTTCTATGGCCAGATGCTGCACTAGGTGCCATGGCTACAGGAGTAAAAATATTGTCTGTGCTCTCAAGGAATTTATTAGCTGACGGGAGAAGACACACAGGCTAATAATGTGAGCAAGTGTTCTGATTAGTGTAAATACAGAGGGCTCTGAATAGAGCCAATCAGCCTTGGAGAGTCGAGGAAGTGTATTTAGAGAAAATGACTTTTTGGGGGAACAAACAACAGAACATTTATTCATTATCTTCCACCTGCTGTTAACCTCTGTCTCCACTCCCATCTAGAGATAAGCTTCTCTCAGCTCTGCCTTTCTTTGAGATTAATCAAACATTTTTAATAACTCTTTTCTTCTATTAACTTACAGTAATGCATTATTCTTTTGTTATCCAAGAATGTTTCACTGCCTGTACCCTCTAGTATAAGTTGAATACAAATGGTGAGGGCAGACATCTTTGCTTTTTCACAGTCTTAGGGAGAAAGTGTTCAATATTTCACCATTGTAAGTGATGTTAGCTGTAGGATTTTTGGTAATGCACTTTATTTTTTTTTTTATTTTGGTTGTGCCGGGTCTTAGTTAGTTGTGGCAGGTGGGCTCCTTAGTTGCGGCTCACCAGCTCCTTAGTTGTGGCATACGAACTCTTAGTTGCCACATGCATGTGGGACCGAGTTCCCTACCAGGGATCCAACCCACGTCCCCTGCATTGGAAAGCAGATTTCAACCACTGCGCCACCAGGGAAGCCCCTGGTACTTGCACTTTAACCAATAGAGAAAATGACTTCTTGAAGGGTAGGGTGGGGGAGATGGGTGGATCCTAAGGAAAGAGGGAGAAGAGGTAAGGAGAGCAGTGGGGGTGTTGGGGGTGAGGAGGGAGATCCAGATACAGGAAAGAGCATGTGTAGAAGCTTGGACAGCATGTGGGTTTGGGGAGTGCAAGTAATTCTATATGGCAAGTGTAGAGTGTAAGGGGGAATTACCAAGAGAGAAGATGAGATAAAGGCATGGGCTGGATTGTGAAGGGCTTTGTTCACCATGCCAAAATGTATGACCTCTATTCTGACACCCTGCTCTCCCTTTCACTCTATTTTGGTTTTCTTTGCTCAGATAATCAGCAACGTTACAGTCCTGAATTTCCTCCAGGCTCTTGGGTATCTACACACTAAAGAAGAACTGCTGGAGTCAGAGCTTGATGTTTTGAAGTCCCTGAACTTCCAAATCAATCTGCCTACTCCCCTGGCGTATGTGGAGATGCTCTTGGAGGTTTTAGGTACTTTATTAAGTGTGTCGGGCATGTGGGTTGGAGTCTTCCATAGAAGGCAGTAAGAATGTGCCTAGGGGGTTGAGGGCAGTGGGCAGAAGCTGCCAGTGAGGAACAGCAGGAAGCGCGCATTGACTGAGGAAAGTAGTTTCCTCTAGTACTTGTCAGGGAAACAAACACCAGTCCCGGCACCTGGCTTCTGTTTGGCCTCATTAAGCCTCTCTTATTGTAGCACCAAAGAGTTGACTTTGTGGAGAGGCACGAGATGAGAGGGGAACAAACAAATACGCTCCAGTTGTATATATACTGTAGCTGGAGATTTTTCTACCTCTCCCTTTGTCCTTTAAAATCCACCTCCAGCTACAGAGGTTTCTTACAGTAGAACATAGCAACCAGGAAGCACAGTAGCAGCTCAGCAGCTTTGTGTCACATGACAGCTGTGATTATGATCAGAGAAGAGGTTCATAATGCTCTTTACCGTGCGCGTACTCCATCTAGGATACAACGGCTGTTTGGTGCCAGCCACACAGCTGTATGCGACCTGCCTGAACCTACTGGACCTAGTCTATCTTCTCCATGAACCTGTATATGAGAGCCTGCTGAGGGCTTCAATTGAGAACTCCACACCCAGTCAGCTGCAAGGGTAAGGCAACTCCTTTATTGTAGGCTCCTTCCAGAAACAGGGAGTCAGTAACATACCACAAGAACTTGGGAAATGGAATTTACCTAGCAAGGCACCCAGTCCACAGATAACCTGCATGGGTTATCTCGTTCTAATTAACATCCAATACGTTGTTTGGTTGGATGACTGAGCCCAATCAGCAAAACCCTGAAGGCTTTTACTTTTAACATTTAAATGACTTCTAGTAATTAACATACTTTCATTCCTAGCTCTTCTTTTATAGCTGCTTATAATTTGAGATTACTGAACTGCTTTTATAGCCACTTAGGAAAAAAAGCCAGTCACAGGGTTGCAACTTGGACAAAAGTGTTTGATTACTGTACAGTCAGACTGGTAAAAAGCCTCACAGTTACATTGTTAGGGAGACAGACGGAACAACTAAAGGTCCGTAAGCCATTCAGACAGGAGGCTCATGTTTTAATCCGTTGAGTTGGGGGAGGTTGGAAGAGGGAATCAATTAGCTATTATTTGACCATTTCTTTCCATCTATAAAAATTCCATGATCAACATAAACAACTCATAGTTGAAGTCCCATAACCCTAGGATTTGGAAGATCAAGTGTCTAGCTCCAAAATTAACATGGTTTTAATCACTTAGGGAAAAGTTCATTTCCGTGAAGGAAGACTTCATGCTGTTGGCAGTAGGAATCATTGCAGCAAGTGCTTTCATCCAAAACCATGAGTGTTGGAGCCAGGTATGCACCACTGAGCAGGACCAGCATGGTCAGAATTCATTTAATAGAAAGCATTCTCCCCTCAGTTAAAGGAAAACAGAAGACAAGCTATAAAAGGTAAGTGCCAAGACCCAGGACTAGGATGAATGAGCAGGATTTGGGAGGGAAAAACTACGGTGGTACTGAAAAATGTTCTCCAGTTTTCCTCTTATGAAATTGGAAATGGAGGCCCAAGTTCAGCTTGTTCATTTCCCATTATGATGATAATCTGCTACTATGTTAAAGTCCAATAAGTGTATCCTCCCAAATAGAAAAAATGTCAAGACCCAAATATCCCTCTCATATTTCACAAAACTTATCTCCAGCAGAGGGAAATGTCTACCAGAAACTTTCCATGCTAACACTATCAGGGCAAAGGTATCCTAGTGTAATTTGGCCATTGGCAAACGCTGGGATCTGGATTTAATCTTCTCTGTAAGCTCAGAGAAATGAAAAAATTTACATTTGGCTTGAGAAAACAGCCCCAGCAATGTGTCTGTGCACTAACACATGTTTATTTAGTAATAAGAAATCTGTCTCTGTTTCTGAAGGTTGCGGGGCATTTGCAAAGCATCACTGGCATTGCCTTGGAGAGCATTGCCGAACTCTCTTATGCAATCCTGACTCACAGCGTGGGAGCCAGCACTCCAGGTCGACAGCGGCCTGTTCTACCCCACCTGGTGGCCGGAGCACTGAGGGCTGCGACTTCTCCAACACATGAGGCAGGCGGAATCCGCCCAAAATAAACAGCCTTCTGTCACTGCACTCATCTCTCCCTTTCCTTACTTTCATACTCAGCGTACAGAAGTTCCAAGTATCTTCTGAGCTGTGTTTTATATTCCAACTTGATGCTTATTTTTCTGCATCAGAGAAAGAGTTAAAGTGAATAAAGCATGTCCTCTTCGTCGTACCAGACTGAAAGTGTCCAAGAGCCGGGACAAGATATTAGAATATCAGTGAAATTAGTTTATTTTTGTTTAACAAGATATTTATGGCTTTCCTCTTAACTGTTCATTAAGGGAGAACATCAGACATGGAGATTAGTATTAACCAGGGGCTCAAAAACTGAGACCATCTGGGTGACCTTGACTGAGCATCAAGGAGGTAGCCTTTATTTCCCCTTAAAGTTAAACATCTCTGTTCTGTTGCTGAGAGCTACACAAATAGGGCTTTCTCTACAGCTGTCTACTTTTGATTAGAGTCTTTTTAAAAAACTAACACCCATCTCTAAACATGTTTCAGCAGACTTTCCACATACCTGCACTTGAACTCGGTTCTCCCAGAATACAAAGTACTCTATTCTAGTTAAAGAAAAACCCAACAGTGCACCTCTGGGCAGTTATCAGACTGCAGTAAATCTTTTATTACAAATAATTAAATCTCTCCATAAGGTCTCAAACAGTATCAAACACAATTTCATATCTCTAACACAGAGCAGAGCAGGCATTCAGTACTAGAACCAAGTGAGAAGTATTAAATTTCAAGCTTCTGATCACATCACGTGGTGACCAAAGCTTACATGTCATTTTCTCACGTTATCCAACTGTGCATCTCACACATCTTGTAGTCTCAGTGGAGACAAAAGTTTCTATTTCATATTCTAAGTGCAGGAAGTTGAGAGAGATAAAATCCAGTGAAAACACATCAATCTCAATTCAACTCAGTCTAAAAAAAAAAAAGCAAACTTAAATTAGTTGTTTTGCGGGGACAAAGGGAAAGGAAGGCATGGGGTTAAGAGTCAAAACTGTGATAAAGGCCAGTTGCTATACATGGCATGTTGTAGCTCTGGAAAGTATCTGTTATGTTTTAAAATAAAGTGGCTTTTGTGGATTTTTTTTTCTTTTTCGGTATTGTAAACATGTGCTGTTTAATAGTACCCGAATTTAATTTAACACTTTTTTTTTTTTTTTGCAAACAAAACAAAATTTAAAGCCTTTAAGGCAAACAAACCCCTAAGGAAAAAAGCAAGTCATTTGTTATAAAACTGTGAGGATACCCAAGCAAGACCCCACTTAAGATTCGTCAGCATGAACTTGAGAGCTTTTGTCCACTGTTCCTCAGAGTTAAACTGGGTTTTGATGGAATAGGAGCCACCGCTGCCTCCTGTGTCTTCAATCTTGCCTTTCTCCACATCCATCCTGCAAATGAACACAGCAGAACTCATTAGTAACTGAGATCCGAGTTAAGTCAGTTCAGGCAAATGGGCAGGGACTTGATCATGGGACCATTCACGTCATTTTATCTACTAAAGAACTCTTGGCAAGGAATGGTAGTGTATTTTGGATTTGCTTGAAAGCCCAATATCAGGAAGGCTGTCACAAGAGCCTCATTGTCATTGCGGAGTACAGGGACAAGACACACACCCAAACAGATGAGAAGCCTGGAGCAGAGGGTAAGTGACGGTTACAGTACTCCTCACTGTTTTCCTAGGCATTCCTCACTTATGGGGAGAGAAGGGAGGCAGAAGAAAAGAAATGCTTTGTTTTGGGGTGATGGAAGCAGCTCAGCCTTACTGTGTTAACCAAGGTGTCCATCCATCTCTGGGCTCCTACAAAATTTGATCAAAGGAAGCATTCCTGTATATTTCCAAGGGTGTAAGGGAAAAACCTCCCTGAAACTGGAGAGCAGGCTTGAGCTCTGCAGCAAGAAAATCCCCCACACCATCTAAGTCAACATTCTTTTTCTCCAGGGACCAGGTGGTTACATTCTGTCCTGTTTGCAGTGTTGGATCAGTCTCTGCCCATCAGTGTCAATGTCATCTTACTCCATTTTCTGCTTTCCCACTATATGTACTAGTTTTGCCTCCACTCTACTGTCCCTTCAATTCTGCTCACTCTGGTCCTACTCTAGGTTCATTCAGCACCGGGGGATACTGACCTGTAAGGAAGACAAAAACGTGTCTCGCCTTTCTCAACCTCTTCTTTGAACTGCTGCACACAGTCCAGGAAAGCCACCATTGCATGGTCAAACTTGTTGTCCCAGAAAAACCGCAGCCCCCCAGAACAGTACAATGGCAGCTCCTGCCCGAGAAAAGAGAACTGGCTATAGCTGTGGCCCTAACACAGGTTACCGGAGATTGTTCCCAATCCTATCGATCTCTCAAGTCATGTTATGTCTGTATTTCACTGGCAACAGTAACCTTGGGCAAATAACAATGCACCTAAAACTGTTTCACCATCAGTGGAAATGTATTAAACATCTACCGCACAGCGATGCCTTCCCCGTCCTGGTGCACATATTCTGCTCTGATCTGCCCATAGCCCTTCTCAACACTGTAAAAATTTTATTTTCTTTACAGGCCCCAAAGAGCTAATCCGGAACTAGACAGGACACTGAACCAGACGTTGGCTCAACATGAGATATCTCAGTCTAAGAAAGAAGCTAAATAATGCCATTATCAAAACTAAACCATTTCGTTAGAAGGTAAAAGGATTCTGTATTCCAGTGAAAATGGACCTTCCTGGGTACCTTAGATTTGTCTGTCAGAGACTCCAGATACGAATGGTTTCCATAGGGAACAAGTCGATACCTAAAATGGAGATGCAGACAGAGATGGAAATAGGACTCCTCCTAAAGTGATTACTGGGATGTTATAACCCAGTGATTTTCAGTCTTCAGCTACCCAAGAACCTCTATTATTATTTCCACTCCTCTCTCACCTCCCCACGCGCTCCATGTTTAAAAGGTTTTGTTTCCCAAACAAACTACATTTATTAGATAATTATCTGGGGGCCTTTTATGGATGCATGTATGTCCTGGTTTAGATTTAGAAACAAAAACTGAAAAACAGCTTTAGGAACACTAGGTTATGGAGACAGGAAGTTGGGGACCACTGCTGTGGTCGTGCAGTTCAAGGACTGCTCAATCATTGGAAAGGGACTGTGGTGAGGGGAAAACCAGAAGCAGACAGTCTCCATGGACAGAATACTCCCCGTTCGTTGGGAGCAAGGGCTCTTGCCATAGTGGACAAGAGTACCAGGTAGGAGATACAGATTATATCACAGACACACCACACTCAGGAAATGACTACATTTCTTACCTCTGAAATTTCAGACCCATCTTATTGGCCAGGGCATGGAGCAGCAACACTGTCTGGCCCCAAGCAGCGTTAATCTCGTTCCATTCCACGGGAACACTGGGCAGGCGACCCAGTCTGAAGTTATTGATTGTGCCAAACTGTCCACTGTGCCTACAGAAGAAGGGCAGGGAAAAATACAGACAGAGTTTAAAACTTAGCAAATTCTGAAATTTCCTGCTCTCACCTAAAACCTGGCATAAATCTCTCTCCTTATCTCCAGATTCATATATCCAAGTCCTACTTGGTACTTTAAATACATGTCTAAAACGTGAGTCGTCATCTTTCTCCCTGCTGCTCAGACGCCAAAGTAGAAACCTGGGCGTCATCCTTGAATGCTCTCTCTCTCTCAGCTCCCTTCCCCCCAACACCACCAGGCTCTGTTGATTCTACCTCCTAAACCTCTTAAATCTGTCCACTTCTCTTCAGACTCAATGCTACGACTCTACCCTCTCCTGTTTAGATTCCTACTGGCAGGTTTCCTTACCAACAACCTTGCCCTCTTACCCCAAGTCATTTCTCACATTACAGAAATGCACAAATGCAACTGTACTTATGTCACTTTCCTGACTAAAATGCTTCAGTGGCTCCCACTGTCTTTTGGACAAAGTCCATATCCTTAAAGAGGCCTACAAGATCCTTTAGGAATTGGTAACGCTCCAGTTTCATATCCTGTCATTCTCTGCTTCACCCTCAATCTCCAGTCACAATAAACTCCGTTCAGTTCAGCTGGAGATTACCACTCCCACTTTCCTCTGTTTCTGTGCACATGATGTTCTCTCTGCCAGGAACAACCCCCCTCCTCTGCAGACTTATACTCCGTATCTCAGCTTAAACATCAACTTCCTCTGGGGGAATCGTTCCATGCAGCCTCCTCAAATCGGGTAAAGTGCCCTCATGTGTTCTCACAGCACCCAGGGTTCACCGTGACCACACTGTACTACAAGTGCCTGTTACCGAGCCATCTCGCCCAAGCGAAATGTATATTGCTTGCTGTTGCCTTCCTAGTGCTTAGCACAGTGTCACCACACAGTAGATGCTCAAAAGATACCACTTGAAATGGATAAAATGTCAAATCAATGAATAAACAAACGACCCCAGGGGGCAAGAAATCAGCACCAGGCAGATGACCAGATTTTCACGTAGCTGGAGAGCTCCAATCTTTCCCTTTCCTTGGAAGAATGGAAGTCACCAAGCTCTAGAGTTCCAATCCCCTGATTGTGCCTATCCCATTACAAGGAGTGAAAGAAACCTAGATGGGGTGAAAATGACACAGACCCCCATTCCGTGGGAGGTGGGCACCCTGGCGTAGCGGCCAGCAGCTAACGTCCAGGTTGTGGTGCTTCCCAGACGCTCCTCACCCTCCAACCCTCATTACCAAATGTGGAAGGTTGCGTTAAAGACGTTGGTTTTCTTCAGCTTGTCCAGCTGCATCTGGGCATAACGCATCTGGTTTTCTACACTCTTCAGCTCATCATCCAGTTCTAGCTGTTGTCGTTTAAATTCACTATATTCCCTTTGATACCTGTGAACAGCCAAGGTGACCATTAAAGGCTGTTTGGGGGCTAAAATTTCTCTCCCACCGCCCCCCTTAATGATTTCTTCTAGTGATTATGGTCACTTCTAGTTACAGCATCTTTTACATTTGGCAAATATCCCACTCAAAGGAACGTACTTGCCCTACATGTTTTGCCTGGGAAGGACAGAAATGTCTCAAATTCCAGCTGCTCATATGGAAAACGGGGAGGAAAACAGGACTCTCCCAAACCAGGACCAGACACCTCTTGGATTTCTGATCTTTTCCAGAAACTAAGTGAGTTAGTCAATGGTGGTTTCTTCCCTGAATTGGCCGTAATTGAGCGTCTATCACTTCACCTCTACATCCTTATTGACTTTTAAATGGTTAGTATACATCATTTCTAATGGAACTTGTTACACTATCCCATGAAAAAATTAACTTTGTTCAATGTCTTTCACTTCCCCATCCGTAGTTACTGTGGACACTGTCTCCTCCACTAGACAGAGGGTTCTCTCAGGTCAAGAGCACCAATGAAATTTTTGAGCTGGAAAAGAACGTAGGCCAACAAGCTCATCTTTCCAGAGGAGGATGCCGGGTTCAGTGGCTGACTCACCCAAATGAGCCCAGGTCCCTACAGGACAGAGCTGTGACTAGAGGCCTGGTTCTCGGCTCTCTATTTAACCAACGCTTTTGCCACTTAATCATGCTGACCCTTCGTACGTAATCCTCCCCACCAACCTCTAGAAACAGGGCCTGGAAACAATATGCAGGATCCAGAGCAGACATGCTGCTGAATGACAGCTCACTGCTGTTTACAAACTAATCAGACACATTCAGCTGGAAGCCATTTCCGCTGCTGGAGCCTTGAGGGCAGGAAGATAGAAGAACAGGGTGATCACTCACTGAGCTTCCTCCTGATCCAACCTCTCAGCCTCAGCCTGGACCTTCTCGAGATTTTCTGCCACTATCTGACGGTTCTTTTCCACATCTTCCAGCTCTTGGATCAGCCTCTCCTCCTCTAATGCCAGCTCCTTTAGCTCCATCTGGAGTTGCTCGCTGTCATCTTCATTCATTTGCTCTAAGATTTCCAAGCAGCGTCTGCCAAGGACACAGGCAGGGAATGCTTACCAGAGGGAACCTGTTATTCCTTTTATCTGAGTGGAGCACAGCCCTTGGGTAAGGGCCACGCAGCCCCAGAGCAGGGAGAGCCCTAAGATTCAGAGCTCCATTCCCAGGCCCAGGCTCTGGACGTACTCACTTGTAGTTCTGACACTCATTTTCAGTGACGTTGAGCTGAGTGTCCAGCTGGTCTAAAAGAGTATCTGTGCATTCCTCACACAGTGGGTGATCCACATCTGTCTGGCCTGACATGATGTCGAAAAGGTCCCCAGTGACCTGGAAGTGTGGGAGAGTCAGGGTAGGGCCTACCCCATGCTACCTGCCCAGACACCCCCTCTACCAGCCAGGCCCACTGCCTGACACCCATGAGGCAGACTTGCCTTCAGTCTTCGGCTGAGGTTCTCCATGGTGCCGCCGTCGGATGCCTCCCCGATCAGAGTGAAGCTGTTGGCACTTTCTGTAGACATCATCCTGCAGACAGCCCCCCGCCCATGGGCCACATGAGGGAGCAGAGAGGCCTCCTCCACCTACTGCAGTGCCAGTGGCAGAGACTCTCAAGCACCGGCTGAGGGGCCTCAAGGCACATACCCACTCCTAGCCCGACTGACCTCCCAAGGGTACCTCTCTCCCAAGGGAAGGCCATGCTGGTCTTCCACAGGGACACTCAGCACGAAGGTTGGCCTGGATGGACTAAGGGGGGAGACGGGGCATCAAAAACTGATATGTGTGTGTCTATAGTAGAAAAGGAAGGAGAATCAGGAAAGACCATTTCTTAATATTACTACCCCTTGCCAGCCACCTTCACATGCATCAATAATTAAGAACCTGAACATCTAACAACATTTGCTATCTTAAAACTTTTCAAGGGCCCATCTCTTTTATTAGTCAATCACGCTCTCAACTTTTCTCAGTTCTTCATCATGAGAGATATTGTCCCTTCCCACTGTGTGAATGGCTACAGGAAAAACTCAATCAACACTGGAGAGTGATGGGCCAGGTATAAGGGAATATGTCTTTTCAGGAAGAGCCAAAAGGCTACGTGATGATCCATCTTCATCACCTGTCTCCAGGTCTCAATTCTGGGTTTAATTAAAATTCTACTGGCCTTTGGCAAGGAACAGGGGGCTGAGGAGTAGTAGGCACCTGGCTGGGGGGATGAATCTGCGAGAGACACCATCCTGGCGAGTTTCAATAAATGGCTCCTGGGGAGGAAATAAGAGAGCATTAGAATCCTGGCAGCTTAGAGGTGGAGTCCATTTCCCCAGTGGCCTCAGAACTATTTGGCTTTACCCTTGATTGATAACCACAATACTTGAGAAACCACAGAGACTTAAGAAATGGGTGTTATATAGCCAATCCTTGGATACTTGCACTAAGAAAGGACCCTTGGTACAGACAAACCCCAAGTCCCATTTGATTTTTTGTGGGGAACAGCGTTTCCTAACTATGCTATACCCTATTATATTTGCATTTACCAGTCAAGGTAGGGGAGAGAATGCCCTAAATCATGGCACAAGGAAAAAGCCAGAGCAGACTGCAATGAAGTTTACCATGGCATAGAACAAAGTAGATACTTTATGTTTTCCATACTTTGATATAATTTATATGTGATCAAAACCTTATGACATTGATCTCTGACAATGACAATTATCACTCATGTTATCACGTTTAAAAAAATTACACATTCTCTAACACTGACAACCCTTTCTAGCTAGTGTAATCACACAATTCAATGTCCAAACCAAGATACTTTTGAGACTAGAGAGGAGTGGATATTAATAATTAGCTAGGACAACACCAGGTGAACCAGGAATGCCCTGGGATGACCTGTGCATCCAGGTCATCCCATCTCCCACCTATAATGGCTTATAATTCCACTTCAAATAAAGAAGAGCCTCTCTTCACATTTTTGAATGGATGCCTCATTCAGCAACCCTGTGACCTCAGGTGCGACTTCTGTGTCTCCAATGATCCACAGTGGTCTGATCATGCAGAATGTCTCATGTTAACCAAAGATCCAAAACATCTGGGGGTCTAAGAGCACCAAGTACCCTGCAGAAATCCACTTCGCATTCCAGTGTGTTCATACCTCTCCTGAGTTAGCCTCTTCCTCCTGGGTCTCTCCTGGTTTCACCTGGGCTGTGGCAAGTAATGGAGCTAAGAGCAAGGAAAATATCGAAGCTTTCAGAAAGAGTCTTCTCAAAGCAGAAGCATGTATGACAGTATAAGAATCAGAAATATCCTTCACCTTTTTCTTAAAGTACAATTTATACAAAGAAGAATCTGTTGTCTTTTTTCCCTTACACCCATTAAATCGGATTAAGGGATTGTTAAATTTTTTCCAGTATAATGGTACGATTATGTCTTTAAAGACACACCTTACCTTTCAAAAATACTAAAATATCTATGGTATTTATATGTTTGGGATTTGCTTCTAAATAATTTGGGGTGGGAGGGGAATGGATGGGGCTGTAGATGAAAACATGGTTAAATATGGATGGATAATTTTTTTAATTAATTAATTTTTGGCTGTGTTGGGTCTTCGTTGCTGTGCGCGGGCTTTCTCTAGTTGCGGCGAGCGGGGACTATTCTTTGCTGTGGCGCACGGGCTTTCTCATTGCAGTGGCTTCTCTTGTTGCGGAGCACGGGCTCTAGGCACGTGGGCTTCAGTAGCTGTTGCACATGGGCTCAGCAGTTGTGGTTCGCAGGCTCTAGAGTGCAGGCTCAGTAGTTGTGGCGCACGGGCTTAGTCGCTCCGTGGCATGTGGGACTTCCCAGACCAGGGCTCAAACCCGTGTTCCCTACATTGGCAGGCGGATCCTTAACCACTGAGCCACCAGGGAAGTCCCTGTATGGATAACTGTTGAAGCTCAGTGATGAGTACACGGGGTTTCATCATAAACTTTGAAGTTTTCCATAACAAAAGTTAATATCCCCTTTCCCTCAGAATAAGTGGGAAGGAACATGAGAGAACTTTCTGGGAAGATGAAAGCTTTCTACATCACAATGGAGATCTAAGTTACACGAGTGCATACATCTGTCAAAAACATACAGCTAAGGGGAATTCCCTGGCGGTCCAGTGGTTAGGACTCCGTGCTCTCACTGCCAAGGGCCCAGATTCAATCCCTGGTTGGGGAACTAAAATCCCACATCCCACAGGCTGCGTGGCACAGCCAAAAAAAAAAAAGCTAAGATTTGTAATGTATAAATCTTGACAATTAGGGACTTCCCTGGCGGTCCAGTGGTTAAGACTCTGCACTTCCACTGCAGTGGGCACGGGTTCCAGCCCTGGTTGGGGTACTAACATCCCACATGCTGCATGGTGTGGCCAAAACCCAAAAAACTTGACAATTAAAAATTGTCAATTCATGACAATTTACCTTAAAAAAAAGGAAGTAAAGAGCAAAGTAATTGAGTGGAGATGGGAGGTGAATGGAGGTATAGAGAAAACAAGAATGGCAGGATGTAGCTAATTGTTGAAGCTGGATGATGGATACAAGGGAGTTCACTACGCTATTCTCTTGACTGCATGTTTGAAATTTTTCATAATAAAGTTTAAAATATATTAAAGAGATAGTTCCCCTCAGAAAATAAAAATCAGGTATTAATAATAACAGTTAATATTTATTGAGTACTTTTCCCCAGCATATTCTTAAGTATCTATGGTCTTTGTCATATTTGATCCTTACAACTACCTTGAGATTGTTTTACATTTTACAGATAAAGAAAACCAAGAGACCAGGGTCAAGAGACGTGAAGTAACTTGCAAAAAGTCATTCAGCTAGTAAATGACAGGATTTAAAGCTAAGCAGGCTGACTCTAGACCCATGAGCTTATTTTAACTGTCTATTCAGTCTTTTCTTTTTTTCTAGCTTCATCTCACTTCTTGGGACTTTGAGACTCTATTCCTCTACTTATCAGCTGTTGGCCACTGGGTGAGTCACTTAACCTCTCTAAGCCTCAATTCCTCATGGATAAAATGATAATTTTACTACTACTCCATAGGCGAGTATAACTGTAATACTCCATAGAGGTTAAAAGTAATGCATGTAACGCACTTGGTATATGGCAAGTCCTCAACAATTGCCGTTTATTTTTAAATGTACATATTCCTTTACTCTGAAACAACAGAAGCAGAAAACTAAGGACCTTTCCTTGCTATAGAAAGCTCTCAGAAGCACACAGTGTCAACATTCTTTTATGTTCTCGATAAGAAAACAAGAAGCCAGAGAGACTCCGCGACTTCTGAGGCTCACAAGGCGTGTCTGTGGCAGGCTATGTGCAGTCTTTAAGACCTTCATCTCCAAAGCTGCCCACTTTCAACGATCTTGACCACCCTCTTTCTAAGGGTCTCGCTGACCTGTGAGCTCCTGGATGGTGACACGGTCCAGGATCTTGAAGCTCGTGTCCAGTTTCAGGGGCTGGCTGCAGCGCTGACACACGAAGCTCACCTGCATGGTGCTGCTGGATGTCTTAGACCCCTCCATCCCTGCGGCGGTGGAAAGGAGCCGATGTTAAGGGGAATCGGCGGCCTTGAACCCCCGGCCCGGGGCTACCACCAGCCTTACTATTATGGTGAAAGGGTAAAATCTCCGCCCGCACCGTTCCCTGTAGGAGCGGTAGGATACCAGGCAGACCTTCTTCCGGGGTAGCCCCGGCAAAGGCAGTTTACAGTTCAAAGTCAGGGAGGGTCTGCAATAGGGGCCGTGAGGGTTCCCAGGTTCCCTTCTAAGGTAGCGGTTCAGCCCCCGACGCTCTTCATCTCGGGACCCGGAGCCCGCCACCCTGGTCCGGCCTACCGCGGGGGCACTGTGGCCTCGGGTCTGTCCGGGCGCGGGGCCTCCAGGACTGCCATCGCCCAGCCTTCAGCTACTTCCCGATCGGCCAGCGGAGGACTTCCGCCAGGACCGGACGTGACGTCACGACGGCTGCAGCTGCTCTGGGAGTCAATCCTGGTCCACTCGCTTCCGTCTGGCTGCCACTTCTAGAGGCTGAACTGGGAATTGCGGCAGGCGTCAGCCGGCGGGCTGATGTTGCGAGGGGAAGTGGAAGGACCGAGTTGGGGGGGAGTCAGGACACTCTCCCGTATTTTAATGCAGTGACTTTCCTTCAGATTTGTCACTTCTGAGCGGAGCCACTTTCATTATTCACTGCTGTGTCAGTTTTTAAAGTTTCTCGTTGGGAGAGCTGGGCGCCCGAGAGAGTGGTAGACACACTTGGAGGGGAAAGTGAGGAGGTAAACTTTATTATTTCATTTTAGATTTTAAAATTTCAATTATAATTAGGGAAAGCCGAACACTTCAGATATTGAAACGTATTATGAAATTATAAAGCTAAACCATTTTTGTCTTGGTGCAGGAATATCAGTGGAACAGACTAGAGTTCAAAAATAGACCAAGTATACAGGGGGATTTAGTATGTGATAAAGCTAGTATTTCAAATCAGTGGGGAAATAAACTACTTAATAAGTGATGGGTGGGGCCAAAGAGCCATGTAAATGGTGGTGAGCTGAATCTTCTACTTCACTTTTTGAAGTTAGTCACAAATTTCAGTGTCAAAAATACAATGATTAAAAGTACTAGATGAAAGCATGAGTGAATATTTTTTATAATCTTGAAGTAGAGAAGGTCTGTCTAAGCATGACATGAAAATCAGAAGCTGAAAAGGAAAATACTGAATTGTACTCAAAAATTAAAACTTTCTGAACTATCAAAGACACTGTAAAAAAAAGTTACGAAAGAAAAATATGGAAAATAGTTGCAGCTCATAAGAAAGAAGGTAAATTTTCTTAATATACAGAAGTCTATTCAATCAATAAAAATACCGATAGGCCAGTAATGAAATGGGCAAAGAATAAGAAAAAGCTCACAGAAAAACAAATGGTTGATTGAAAAAATTAAAAGATATTTCATTTTACTTGTACTTAAGTCAGTGAAAATCAAACAAGTCAGGCAGCATTTCTCATTTATGAGATTGTAAAGGCTTAACCAGTTGATAACATCGAGTGTTCATGAGCAGTTGGGGAACTCCATGCGTAAACTAGCATAATCTTTTTGGAGGTCAGTTTGGGAACGTCTTTCAAAAATTTAAATGTTCATAGTCTTTGATTCATAAAATTTCTTTCTAGGAATCGTCCTCATAGATATGCAAGTGCTCAAATATAGGTGTACAAGAAAGTTCACGGCTAAATTTCCTTCAGTAATAGGGATTGTTTAAATAAATCATGGTGTTGTTCATTCAGCAGAATACTATGCAACCATTAGAAAGAATGAAGTAACTTGCTTTTTACTTGGTTCATTTGACTACTTTGAGAATGGTCTGAAGGAGGGCGAGGGTAGAAGCAGGGAGACCAGTTGGGAGGTTTTGCATGAATTGAGGCAAGAGATGATTATCAATTGAAATAAGAAAAGTTATAGGCAGTAAACATGATACGATTCCATTTGTACAGAAAACAACGTAACATATGTGGTATATAACATGACATGTTAAATGTTATGTTATATGAAATGATGTACAGCAAGCAGTGTCCTTCACCGAACAACGGGACAGAGACTTCTACTTCATACAAGTTTGTACTGTGAGATTTTTCTTAACAATAAGCCTATAATTCATTTACAGCAAAATTAAACTTTTTACAGAAAGAAAATACAACAATACAGGAAGTTAGGGCAATAGTGTCAGGAAATTACCCATAATCTCACCACACTATAATTTTTATGTTTTCCATTATGATGTTTTTTTCCCTATGTATTTTAACAAGGTTGTATTTATGTTTGTAATCTATATGCAGTTTTTGTATCCTGCTTTTAAACTTTAACATTACATAATAAATATTTTCCCATGTTGCTATACAGTTTTTGTAATTGTCATTCTCATGACTGCATTACACTGCATCAAGTGCGCTACCTTAATGTGTTTCTTAGTTGCTGGAAATTTCCATTGCTTCCAGTTTTGGTGATTACAATAATGCTGCAGTGAAGAGCTTACTGTTTCCTAATGATAGAACCTCACAACTGGGATTAACGAGTTTGGCTATTTCAGGTCTCTTGATTAACGTTAGCAATTGTTTTCCAAAGTGGTTGCACATAATTATATTCTACCTCCAGTAATGTATGAGAGAGCCCATTTCACGATGCCTTGGCCAGTATTAGATATCATATAGTTGAGGGACGAGGGCAAAAACATTGCACTTCCTTGTTATTTTAGTTGATATATCATTGGTTCCTTGTAAATATGGACTCTTTTGTGAAGGTTTTCCTCTTTTGTGAAATTCGTTTGTGTCCTTTGCTTGTTTGTCTATTAGGTTCTTAGTATTTTTCTCAGTATGTTTCATTAATTTGTATGAATGGTCTGTTTAACTAAGGTGTTTTCCAGATGTGCAGACGTTTTATGTTTTTATGAATTCAAATCTGCTTTTTTTCTTGATGACTTATATTGCTTAGAAAGTTGTTCCCACTTCCAGAAGTGACTTTCCTATTAATATATTAAATGTGTACGATCCTCCTATAATTAGCATCACATGTAATATGTGGGACTAGATTGATTTTCTCCTGGTATTGCTAATTAGAGATGGTCTTTACAACCCTAATTCCTCTCGGATCTTTCAGCATGAGACCCCCTCTAGAGGAGATGGGTGGAATCATCCTCAAAGAATTTTCACCTAGGCCTCGTGTGGCGGATTCATAGTCCTACATTTCTTCCTGTGTGGCTGCCACTAACACCATCTCAGAAAGGCGGGGACACGTAAAGGGCTTCTGGAGAGGTAGGGCCTATAGAGATGACAACTGTGTGTTTGGAAGTCTGTCTTTGTCATTTACCAACCCTGACCTTGAGCAAGTTATTCAACCACTCTGTACCTTGTTTTCATATTTGTAAAATGAGATTAATAGGGAATTCAGTGGTTAGTCCAGTGGTTAGGACTCCGTGCTTCCACTTCAGGAGACATGGGTTCGATCCTTGGTTGGGGAACCAAGATCCCACATGCTGCACGGCACGGCCAAAGAAAGAAAAAAAAGAGAAAAGATTAAAATAATGATAATAGTGTACGTCACATAGGGTAGTGTGATGATTAAATGAACTAATAATATGAAGCACAAAGAGCAAATGTCCGGCACGTAGTAAACTCTCCATGTGCTCTGCGGCTTAGAGAATATATGACCATCAGTATGTGTAGTGCCTGAGGGATTGTGAATAATCAACATATTGTCATCAATTCAACAAATATTTATTGAAGACCTGCTATGTGCCAGTCACTCGTCTAGGTCTGGGAGGATTCACTGGTGAACTGCTCTAATAGCTTATATTCTTGAGGAGAGAATTTGACAATAAACATGTAAACGAATGAATAAGGTGATTTCAGATAATGGTAGGTGTTATGAGTT
Source organism: Leucopleurus acutus (assembly GCF_964270905.1). Lineage (NCBI taxonomy): Eukaryota > Metazoa > Chordata > Mammalia > Artiodactyla > Delphinidae > Leucopleurus > Leucopleurus acutus. The sequence goes on along the minus strand of NC_139161.1, from coordinate 18,935,885 downwards.
GAATTGCGTTCTCCCAGGAGATGTTGAAGTCCTAACCCCCAGTACCTGTGAGTGGGACCTTGTTTGGAAATAGAGTCTTTGCAGATGATCAAGTTAATGAGGTCATTAAGTCATTAATCCAGTATGACTGGTTGTCCTTATAATAAGGGGCAATTTGGACACAAAGGTGGACATGAACAGAGGGAAGACATGTGAAGAGACACAGGGAGAAGATGGTTGTCTCCAAGCCAAGGAACACCTGAGACTCCCAGGAGCACCCATTTGAATGTTGTGGACATGAATTTAAAATAAGACCAGTCATCAGTGATCATGTTTGATTCATAAGCACCCAGGAATGAATAGTTTGTTAAATGTAGCAGTGCCCTCAGCAATTGTTCACTGAATAAATAAACAAATGAGTGCACATTACATAAAACACTTGGATAAGGGAGAAGAAAGGGAAATAAAAAAGGAATGTGTATCTGTCTTCTTACAACCCTACTTGAAGAAGACAAAATACAATTATTTGAGAACAAAGCCATATTTCAACAAGCAGAAACACATTAAGTTTTCAAGCTGAAGTTATCAATTCTGAAAGAAATGCAGGGTAATGGCACACTTAAAATAGGACGTAGTTAATTTGGGAAAGCATTCCTGAAGTTAAGTTCCAGATCAGAGTTGAAAAGTTACTAGAGACAAGTGTAACAGAAAGCAGGGGTAAAAGGGGGAAAACCGTTAGATGGTAATACACAAGATGGGTAGTATGGGCTATGTTGTATGTGGTCTTGAATAAGTGGAAAAGAACTTTGAGTCTGAAAATGGGACTGATAATAATTATATAGTTTAAGGTAAGCATGAGGTAAGTTCATGAACAGGTAGCTTGTCTGATAATGGCTACTGTTTATCTAGTGCCTGCCTTGTATCCAGGCACTGTACTAGTTCTTTTACATATATGTGATTTCCAGTATTCCTAACAACCCTACAAAATTGCATACTATTTGTTAATAATAATTGAAATTCCATTTTACAGATGAGGGAACTGAGACTCAGCATTTCAGTAATTTTCCCAAGATATCACAGTTAGTAAGGAGCTGAGGTGGGATTTGAAGGCAGGTTTCTCTGATTCCAGAGGCCATAGTCAGTCACACTTCATTTAACTGTGTATTCCCACCACCTCCCGTGCTCTTTTTTTTTTTTTAAATAAATTTATTTATTTTTGGCTGCGTTGGGTCTTCGTTGCTGCACACAGGCTTCCTCCAGTTGAAGAGAGCAGGGGCCACTCCTCTTTGCGGTGAGCAGGCCTCTAATTGCGGTGGCTTCTTTTGTTGGGGAGCATGGGCTCTAGGCACGCGGGCTCTGTAGTTGTGGCTTGTGGGCTCTAGAGCGCAGCCTCAGTAGTTGTGGCGCACAGGCTTTGTTGCTCCGTGGCATGTGGGATCTTCCTGGACCAGGGCGTGAACCCGTCTCCCCTGCATTGGCAGGCGGATTCCCAACCACTGCGCCACAGGGAAGTCCCTCCCTTGCTCTTAACACAGAGGTGTGCTCAAGATAAAATGTAAATCAGATGACCTGCCTTTGCACTTAATCCAAATTGTTTCCTAACAACCTTCCCCAGCCCACTCCCACCCCCAACTAACTAACTAGTCTTTCAATTTCTTCAACGGAGACTTCCCTGGTGGTCCAGAAGTTAATACTCCACGCTTCCACTGCAGGAGTCACGGGTTTGATCCCTGGTGGCAGTGCAGCCAATAAATAAATAAATATGCTCTTTAAAAAAATTTCTTCAACTGGACAACCACTTTCCTTCCCCAGGGCATTTCCCTGTGCTGCACCCATACCTTTGAAGGCTCTTCCCCTCACTCTTCCCAAGCTAACCCTTTTACACCCTTTTAGCCTGTCACTTCATCTGAGAGGACTTTCTTGGCCATTTTAACTAAAATAGACCCCTGGCATTCTCTATGTCAGTCATTTTTTCCCTAACATTTATCAGATTTTGAAATTATGTTGTCAGTTTACTTTCTGGTGTCTTTCCCAAGTATTAAGTCCCAGGAGACCAGAGAACTTGAGTCTTGTTTACCTTTGATTTCCCAGAACTGTGCTGTTCAATACAGGAGCCACTAACCACATATGGTTACTGAGTACTGCAAATATGGTTCCTCTGAACTGAGATGTGCAAGTAAGTGTAAAATTCATACTGGATTTCAAAGACTTGGTATGAGAAAAGAATGTACATGATCTCATTAATATTTTTTATATTGATTACATGATGAAATGATAATATTTGGTTAAACTGGGTTAAATATATGATTAAAACTAATTTCACCTGTTTCACTTTTTAATGTGGCTGCTAGAAGATTTTAACTTACATAAGTGACACATTATTTCTAGCCTCTGAGACACTGCTGTCTCAGAGCCTAGTCCATTTTAGAGCGAAATAACCGATGTTAAGAGACCATGGGTGGGTGAATTAAGGGTTAGAGACTCTGCCTTCCATGAGGAAAATGGATACAGCATTGCCCTAGAAGTTAGGAGATCTGAGTTCTGGTCTTGGATTTTCTGGAAACACTGTGTAGCCTTGGACAAGCACCACCGGCCTCCAGGCATCAGTTTGCCCATCCATCAGGCAGTTGATCACTGAGGTGAAAGTGTATGAGATTAAGTGGCTACATGGCAGAGAAAGGTTGGGAAGCCTGGTGCAACAGGACTTGTCTTCTGTTAGGCTCCAGCCTAACACTAGAGCTCCGGCCAAGAGAAGGAGGCGGCAGAAATCACAGACTAGACGCCCCAAACCCAGCGCGGGGACCGTCGGCTTCCTCAGGTCGAGGCGCGACGGCGTCACTGGGGCGCGACGGCGTCGTCGGTCGGGTCCCCGCTCGAGGCGGTAGCGGCTCCGAAGGTCCCTTCGGAGAAGGCGAGTGCCGGGATAACAGAGAAGCAAGTAATCCCCGAGTCTCTTTGAACCTCAGATCTCACTAAACCACCCTTGGCCGCACTCCCTTTTATTTCACCCGCAGAGCGGAGAGGAGCCGGGAAATAAGAATGTCCAGAGCCGAACCTCAGCGCGGCTGCGCAGGGCTTGTGCGCATCCTCGCCGAAATCCCGGCGGTTGTCTGTGACGTAATTTCCGGCGTGAGCGGCGAAAGCCGGGAGGGCGAGCGAGAGAGGGAGCAGGCAGAAGGCACAGGCAGCAGGCGGGCGGGCGGGCGGACGGCACGAAGGGAGGGAGCGAGAGAGCAGTGAGTGAGCCAGCGAGGGCGGCCGCGTCCCGAAAGCAGCCGACATTCCCGCCTCCCTCTGACCCCCTCCCCGGAGCCCACAGCGCCTCCGGTCTCCAGCGGAGCGGACACGGCCCGGCCCGGCCATGGCCTCGTTGCTGAAGGTGGATCAGGAAGTGAAGCTCAAGGTAACGGCACCGGCCCGGGCCTCCTTACCCCTCGCTTCGATCCCCGAGCAGTCTGACCGGCTCCCCACTCCACACGGCGTCTTTGTCTCCCTGGGGACACCAGCCCTGAGCTTCCGCTCGGCTCAGCCCAGCCCCCCACTCCCGGGACAGCATCGGGGGAGAGGATAATATGGGATGGCCTTCTGTACCCCGTCTAATAGTGGAGAGCGCGGGGAGACCTCTGCGGACACGTGGTGGACTTAAGTTCTTTAGGCCAGTGACAGCTGGAAGTCCCCCAGCCCAGCAGCGTCCCCGCCTCCGGACGCTGCTGCTGCCCCTGCCCTTGGCATCAGGCCTGCCTCGTATCCTGGGCCAGGTTTGGATGGTGGTTGACAACGTTTGTGAGCTCACACCTCCCCCACCTACCTGTCTTTTGTCTGCTCTTAAAGTCAGACAGCTTCAGAACAGGGAGGGAGGGAGGGAAGACAGGCGGGTGTTGCCCTCAAGCCCGGCTTCCTTCTCCTGAGATGGAGAAATGGATCCTCAGAAAAAAAGTATTTGCAGTCTGGGGGCCTCTCAGCTTCTCATTACGATTACAGGGTGAGGGGAAGACAGTTGGATTTGGGTTTCCCCATCCTGCCCATACTTCTGTTGCCAGGTACTGACTTACTCATAGTGAATTGTTTTCTTTGTTAATTTTAGGTTGATTCTTTCAGGGAACGGATCACAAGTGAGGTGAGTGAAATAAATAGAAAAATGAATGTTGGTTAATAGTCGGGAGTTCCCCAGAGGAGAGATACCTGTAGAGACAGACCTCCCCACAGTTACTAATTCGGTTGTATTTTCCCTCATCTTTAGGCAGAAGACTTGGTGGCAAATTTTTTCCCAAAGAAATTGTTAGAACTTGATAGTTTTTTGAAGGTGAGAGACGCTTTTCTTTTTCTCAGATTCCCCCATTTTTTTGCCCCGGTCTTTCTGTCAAATGGGACAAATCACGTGTTAATTCTGTTTTGTTTTGTACTGTAAAGTGCTCTCATTTCTTGCCCTTTAAATGAAATACTTCTTTGTTCATCTTGGAAAAAAACTAATGTTTTCGGGGTGGGTTTCTCTCTTTCAGGAACCAATCCTAAACATCCATGACCTAACTCAGATCCACTCAGACATGAATCTCCCAGTCCCTGACCCCATTCTTCTCACCAATAGCCATGATGGACTGGACGGTGTAAGTGTCGTATATTTATCTTTGTGTTCGGAAGCAGTAGGTTCTCTGTTCATTATTCCCTGCTCAGTGTGAACATATACAGAGGGGACAGTGGGATTTGGATCTGGGAATGAGGATTCTTACAGATGTTATGACTGAAGTACACCCCCTTTAGATCCTGATTTTCATTTGTAGCATGAAGTGAATATGTTAATGTTACTCTGTTAGAGTGAGTTTAAAAATAGGACAAATAGCTACAGGTTCCCTCAGGTGATCTGGTCTGTCCCCAGGACTCTAGACAAGACTTTTCTTACCCGTTTCAGTGTCTTGAGTGTTGTTATGGAATGAACAGTTCTTCTTGCTATGTAACTGCAGTCCTAGTCTTTGTGTATCTTTAGTGCCTAGTTTTTATCAGCTATATATCCACATTTTATTATAACACTGATGACACTGTACTGTATTGTTCTTTGTCTGCATTACTGTCTCATTGATAGAACTTGCAATTCTGGAGAGCAGAAACTATCTTAATTATCTTTGTATCCCCAGCACCTAGCATTGTTCCTGGTACATAGCAGGTGCTAAATACATGTTTGTTGATTGAATATCGCATTTCATTGTGGAACCAGCAGATTTGTATTTATTCCCTTAATTATCCTAACTCTGCATTCAGTGCTTCATTTTTCCTGTTTTTTTATAGTATCCCCCTGCCCAATTGCTTAATTTTTTAATTTTTTTAAATTTACTTATTTGGCCATGTCGCACGGCTTGTGGGATCTTAGTTCCCCAACCAGGGATGGAACCCAGGCCTCTGGCAGTGAAAGTGCCAAGCCCTAACCACTGGACCACCAGGGAATTACCCCTAATTGCTTAATTTGTTATATTTCTTGAAAGGTTGGTCTTCCCAACTAGAGTTTAAGTTGCTTTGTGACAAGAATCTTTTTAATTAATTAATTAATGGCTGCGTTGGGCCTTCGTTGCTGCACGCGGGCTTTCTATAGTTGTGCCGAGCGAGGGCTACTCTTCTTTGCGGTGCACGGGCTTCTCATTGTGGTGGCTTCTTTTGTTGCAGAGCATGGGCTCTAGGCATGTGGGCTTCAGTAGTTGTGGCACGTGGGCTCAGTTGTTGTGACTCGTGGGCTCTAGAGTGCAGGAGTTGTGGCACACAGGCTTAGTTGCTCGCTGGCATGTGGGATCTTTCCAGACCATGGCTGGAACCCGTGTCCCCTGTATTAGCAGGCGGATTCTTAACCACTGCGCCATCAGGGAGGCCCCAAGAATCTTCTCTTAAAGCCTTGTATGTGCTTAGTAAATTGTGTGTAAATTAATAATGGGGTCGAGGAAGGGATTAAACTTGCTCGAAGGGTAGCTTATGATGGGGATGTAGGTGTCAAGCAGGCTAATTCCCATCTTTTTGTATCTTTAGCCCACTTACAAGAAGCGAAGATTGGATGAATGTGAAGAGGCCTTCCAGGGTAAGAGCTCCCTTCACTGTATCCCACCCCAGCCTTTCCTGGCCTGCAGCCCTGAGATGCAGGATGAATCTTGTGTTCTCCTGGCCAGGAAGCAGGATCTGAATTTATTTCCCAGACGTTAGCATTCCCAAGTCCTCCAAGCATTGTCATTATTTAGCACTGTAAACCTAATTTTCCAGTTAATAGGGAGGGTTTGTCTTAGTGTGGACTGCCAAGGGAGAGAGGTTGGAAGTGGCTACACATCACAGATTTTTCACAGAAGTCACAGTTCCATATCATTTTTTCCTCTTCAGTAATAGTTGGTACATTAAGTCTATAGAGCATGTTTTAATTTTTTTATCCTTCAGAGTTTTGGGATACTTTAGACACCCATTTGCTAATCCATGCATTCTCTTTTTGATTTCGTTGGGGGTGTCAAGGTTTATAGATAGAGTTGTGACAGATAAAAGGCAGAGGTCATAGCATCTCATGGGTCTGGGAAAGAGAGAAAGGGGTGGAGTGCTATGTCCTGCCTTCCATCCAAATCATTTAACCTTCCTCATGTCCCTGCCAGGAACCAAGGTGTTCGTGATGCCCAATGGGATGCTAAAAAGCAACCAGCAGCTGGTGGACATTATTGAAAAAGTGAAGCCTGAGATCCGGCTGCTGATCGAGAAATGCAACACGGTGAGGCAGGGGCTGACCCCAAATAGCCTGGTTTGAACTATGCAAGATGATGGATATGGGGCTGGAGGCGTGGAGATGGTGTGGGAATTGGAAGTCTATTTTGGCTCCTGTGCTCCTGACATCTGGCCCCAGCAGCATGAATTGTATACTTCGTGGCTTCAGTAGAAAAGGCCAAGGTCCTCATATGTATATTTCGGTCTCCTCACTCTCCAGGTCAAAATGTGGGTACAACTCCTGATTCCTAGGATAGAAGATGGGAACAACTTTGGGGTGTCCATTCAGGTAATGTGCTTGCATTAGAAACTGGAGAGGAAGGTTTGGGAGGTAATCTCATCTCCCCTGCTTTTCTGTTTTCCCTTTCTCTTTGGTCTGCCTTGGGGTGATATGGAAGTGACTTTTGACTCAGTTGTTTTTTCAGGAGGAGACAGTTGCAGAACTAAGAACTGTTGAGAGTGAAGCTGCATCTTATCTGGACCAGATATCTAGGTAGGGCTGCTTGGGCTTGGCCCGGGAATTGGGGGCTGATGAGGTGGTAAGCACTACTGTCCAGGGTCTCCTGCAGCTTCCTCCTCTTCTCTCTCCTTCCAGATATTATATTACAAGAGCCAAATTGGTTTCTAAAATAGCTAAATATCCCCATGTGGTAAGTAAGGGTTTTGTGGGCCGAGGGTGGAAGTGGTAGGACCGGGAGGAGTGGCTGTTCCTGGGAGGAGCCATGTGGGGACAGTCAGGCTTTGGGAACTAGCCTTTTCTCCGCCCCGCTCTCAGGAGGACTATCGCCGCACCGTGACAGAGATTGATGAGAAAGAATATATCAGCCTTCGGCTCATCATATCAGAGCTAAGGAATCAATATGTAAGTAACCTTGGTCCCTTCCCACAGTTGCTCTGGCTTCTCTTAGTTCTGGTGACCATTTTCTTGCCACTCTCTGGAGGTTGAGATGGAGGGCGGAGGTGGAGGTAAAATGAGTGGAACAAATTCTGCCCATTAGCCAAGTGTTGAGAGCTATGAGGTCATTGAAGGTATCTAGCTGGGCATCTCCCTTCTTTCTACCTGGATGGGAAAGGGCACAACATAGAATAGGGATGAAGATGTGGGTGTTAGAGTCAGGCTTAGGTTTAGAACCAATCCTACCTGTAATGTGTGGCCTTGGGCAAGTTTAACCTCAAACTTCAGTTAACACATTAAAGGACCCAGTGCAATTCTTGGTATGTTATGTGCTCAGTAAATGTAATTTGTTAGACTCTTGGGCCCTGGATATACCCAGGTGTGCCTGGGGTATAAGAGAGGTAGTAGGGCAGCCATGCTGAATTCAGATTCAGGTGAGTGAGATCCAGGTTATGTGAGTGATTGCTTGGGAGTTTGTGACGGTGTCTTATTTTCCTAGTGAGGTAGGGGTACAACAGACATGTGAGTCCATGATCCCTCTTCTCCCAGGTCACTCTACATGACATGATCCTGAAAAATATCGAGAAGATCAAACGGCCCCGGAGCAGCAATGCAGAGACACTGTACTGAGGCCAGGGCCAGGGCCAGGGGACTCTGTGAGTCTGGCTCAAGACCGACATTGCCTTGGTTTGTTACATGACTATCGTGATGGGGAAACTGGCTGGAAGTAGTAATCACCCCTCTCTCTGTTTTTAGTTAGAGCCTAATGAAACTCTCATGTAGTTCTGTGACGTGTTTACCTCTTTTTTCAGGCCTCAGGAACTCTTCTATTTCCTTCCCTAGTACCCCACGCCCCCCTGTCCTAATTTCTGGAGACCTCCAGGTTTATGTATGCAGGATATTGGCACAAGAATACTTGTGTTTTTTCTCCCTGGCTTTCTCCTGTGTCTTGGGCTTTGTATATTCTTCCTCTTGATGATCAGTTGGTTAGAAACTGAGGGAACTGGAAGGAGAGTGCTAGGTGTTTTGTAGGAACTGGGGCGGAGTGTGGGGGACCAGCTCCTTTCTTCCTGATGGGAGGTTAGTGTCCCTTGACAGTGGGACGTTGCATCCTCCCTGCCACAGTTGCCCTGGTGATGACTTCGGGTTTCCCATCTATATACATTGCACCTTGAACCTGATCATGACAAGAAACACCTTAGACCTTCTGCCAAGTCCCTAGCTGCTTCAGATGTTTTTATAACTAGGATTTTCACATACACATATGTGTGTCATATACACACACGTACACACATGCAGCACACACATGCCTTCCTACTCTGTTACTTGATGCCCCCCTCCCCCCAGCCCTGCCCACCCCCCCAAACCCTGTCTCTGTCTCACACTCTCTCACACTTTCTCACACACACACACACACACACACACACCCTGTTCAGAAGGTGTTAGGTGTCTTAGTTCTCATCCACCAGGGCCCATTGTCTCCTGGTATTGTAGCCTCTTGGTGCCCGAGGCTGGTGAGTTGGAGGACAACTGAAAGATGAGAAGCAGGGGTAGTGGGTTCCCCTTCCTCTGTGATTCGGGTCCTTTGGGGCATTTTTGCAAAGGCTGGTCCTCTGAATCCCGGTTTCCTCTTCCCAGGCCAGTTGTAAATTGGGGTGGGGGTGTCTGCAGCTGTGAGGCCAGATGCTGCTGCTCCTACTGGGTTTTCCCTTTGGGAAAAATGTTTTCTTATTTATAGTATTGTGCTTCCAGGGAAAGCGGTCACTTGTGTGTATATGTGTGTGCATGCACACACATGCATGTACACATTGTGTGTATGTGGAAATCTGCTGGGCAAGTCAAAACCATAGAAGAGTTGCCTCTTATCTCTCAAATCTTCCAGAGATGTCACTTGTCACAGCTTTTGTGTTAGCCCTCATCAACCCCCACTTCTATTCTACCACTACTGGAGAGTCTGCTGGTGATTCTCTGTGTCTGTTGCTGACTTTTATTCTACCCCTGTCTCTGTCTTGCAGCCCCGAATCATATTTCCATCTGGATGCATCATTTTTCCTCCCAGTGTGCTCTAGAGAAGGAGTTAGGATGCTGTCTTCCCATGAATAGTACTCAGTAACAAACCAATTGCATTTTAGTTGGGCAATGCCCCTACCCACCCTCAGACCCCTTCCAGCTAAAATGTTCCGTCCTCCCACCATGTGTTTCTCAGTTTCCCTTTTTGTTTGTTGGATTGTTCCCATGTCCCTCCTCCTCACCTTACCACCCTTGGATCGTAATGTAAAATTCTTTTACCATGTCAAGAAATTATTAAAAATACAGGTACTTTGACCTCTTTCTAAAGCTGCAGACCCTGATGCGATGCTCTGGTGTCCAGGAACATACCCACACTTACGTGTGTGCACATTGGGATACCCACCTCCTCATATACCTCCAGCCACCCTATTGGGTGTCTTTATACCAACTGAGCTGCCTCTTTTCTCTGGAATAATGGAAAGGCTGAGGCTTCTGCCTACCAAGAGGCAAGGGTGGGTCCTTCATTTGTCTTCAGTCTGAATTAAATGAAAGTTAGCTCTTTCCAAAGCTAAGCTGCCTTCTACCCTCGCAAAATCCCAGCTCCTTCCTTCCTTCCCTCCCCAGTGATACCCATGAACTGCCAGTAGAGGCCGCTCTAGTTCCGTGTGTGGGGAATCACCTGGTTCAAGGCACACCCGACCCTGTCATTTTCTTTGCTCTATACTAAAAGTTCCTTCTGAATAATGTCTTAAGTTTCTTGCGGAGATGCCAGGGACCCCTGGTTTTTGGTTTTCAAATGAATTGGAGGGCTATCTAGGACCTTAGCTCCCTCTGAAATAAAGTTTCCTTAACTTCCACCTTGCAGAGGAGCATTCTGGTATCCAATGATCTGGTATCTGTTGTCTCTGCAGAAAGGGATTTAAGGTCTTGAACAATGGAGGAACATCTGCCCTATTCTGTTTCAGAGATCCTTACCAGTAGCTGACAATTTTTGAATGCCTGCCCGTGCCAGGCTGTTAAGCACTTTACGCGCCTGATCTCATTTACTCTCCGTGAATCTCTGGGGTAGTTTTATCCCTTCTTTATAGGTGAGGACACTGAGACTTACGATAAGTAACTCCCCTCAGGTCACACAGCTTAGGGACCTGCGATTGGTGTACAAATCTGACTGCTGCGCCCAGGCCTTCACCACTCCTTTCTCACCGACTAGACGGAAGAGGCCTGAGACTACAGATCAAGGGCTTGGTCTTAGGCATGTGGCAGAACACAGTGCTTACTGCTGAGCTGGGCAGTGGATCCTGGAAATACTGGAGGGGAGTGCCTGCCAGGAGGTAGGAAAGTGGACAGTTAGAGTGGCTGCATGTAGTACATGGGACTTGATTGGGCGTCTGAGATCTGCATACTTCCTCAGACCCATTCTGGGTGGAAGGTAGAGTCTAGTGTATATACAAATGCCCTCTAATCTGGTCTAAATGATGGAGATCGGTAGTGGGTACTGACCGTGCTGCTGGGAGGAGTTCAGGGATGGGGAGAGGCTATGCACGTGGAAGTAGTACCTTGAGCCAAACCACAGAACAGAAAATTGGAGCAGAATTATATAAATCAAGGTCAGAAATTTCCCGTCCAACCCACAGGGTGGAGTTTTCACTATTCCTATCCATCCTACTGAATATAAACCCTGATTTGATGTCAGTAAGCAGAAGGAGCAGCTGGCGGGACTCTCATTTCAGCTCTCGGCAGTCACCATGAATCTCAAGGTAGTCCTCGTGTTCCTGGCACTGTCCCTCATTACTGTCTTTGCCCTGGCCTATGTCTTGCTGACCAGCCAACGTAGCTCCAGCCAGCCTCCCCGCTGCCCCTCTGTATCCTACAGTGCCCAGCCCTGGACACACCCTGGCCAGAGCCAGCTGTTTGCAGACCTGAGCCGAGAAGAGCTGACGGCTGTGATGAGCTTTCTGACCCAGAAGCTGGGGCCAGGCCTGGTGGATGCAGCTCAGGCCCAACCCTCAGACAACTGCGTCTTCTCGGTAGAGCTGGAGCTGCCCCCCAAGGCTGCAGCCCTGGCCCACCTGGACAGGGGGAGGCCCCCGCCTGCCCGGGAAGCACTGGCCATCGTTTTCTTTGGTGGACAACCCCAGCCCAATGTGACTGAGCTGCTGGTGGGGCCACTGCCGCACCCCTCCTACCTGCGGGACGTGACTGTGGAGCGTCACGGGGGCCCCCTGCCCTATCACCGACGCCCCGTGCTGGGAACTGAGTCTGCCCAGATGTGGAAGCATTTGAAAGAGGTGGAGCTCCCCAAGGCACCAGTCTTCCTGGCTTCTGTCTTCAACTACAATGGTTCCACTTTGGCAGCTCTGCACGCCACCCCTCGTGGCTTGCGCTCAGGGGACCGTGCTACCTGGATAGCCCTCTACCATAACATCTCAGGTGTTGGGATTTTCCTTCACCCTGTGGGGCTCGAGCTACTGCTGGACCACAGGGCCTTGGACCCTGCCCGCTGGGCTGTCCAGCAGGTCTTCTACCTTGGGCACTACTATGCAGACTTGGGTCAGCTGGAATGGGAGTTTAAGGCTGGCCGGCTGGAAGTGGTTAGAGTTCCTCTACCCCTGCCAGATGGGGCCTCATCGCTGCGATCGCAGGTCTCCCCAGGTCCTCTTCCCCCTCTTCAGTTCTCACCTCAGGGCTCCCGGTACAGTGTGCAAGGGAACCTAGTGGCGTCCTCCCTTTGGACGTTTACCTTTGGCCATGGGGTGTTCAGTGGCATGAGGATTTTTGATGTTCGGTTCAAGGGTGAGCGAGTGGCCTATGAAGTCAGTGTCCAGGAGTGTGTTTCTATCTATGGTGCCGATTCACCCAAGACAATGATGACCCGATACCTGGATAGCAGCTATGGACTTGGCCATCACAGCCGGGGCTTGGTGCGGGGAGTGGACTGCCCCTATCAGTCTACCATGGTGGACATCCACGTATTAGTGGGCAAAGGGGCAGTCCAGCTGCTCCCGGGGGCTGTGTGTGTGTTTGAGGAGGCCCAGGGACTACCCCTCCGCAGGCACCACGGTCACCTTCAGAGTCATTTCTATGGTGGTTTGGCTGGCTCGGCCCTTGTAGTCAGGTCTGTGTCCTCTGTAGGCAACTATGACTACATTTGGGACTTTGTATTGCACCCAAATGGGGCGCTTGAAGGGCGGGTCCATGCCACGGGCTACATCAACACAGCTTTCCTGAGCGGGGGCGAGGAGAGCCTCCTCTTTGGGAACCGCGTTGGGGAGAGAGTGCTGGGGGCGGTGCACACGCATGCCTTCCACTTCAAGCTGGACCTGGATGTGGCAGGTGAGTGCCCAGGGGATGAGGATTGAGCATTGGGGTGGGCCAGAGGGAAGGGAGACCCGCACATCAAGCCACATCAAGCCGGAAGAGGCAAGAGGGTGGCGTTCCAGCACCACAATTTATTGTGGCAACAGCAGGGACTGATCTGACTGTATTCAACTGCAGTCAGCCTAAATACTGGGCTTATTGGGTATTTGGCAAAAGGTAGAGAGTGTTCCCCCGCCCAGCCCCTCTGACCCGCTGCAATTGTGAAACCAGATGTAATGGCTGCGCTGTACTAGCTGGCTGCCTTAGCCGGTCTGTGGGTGGTGAACTTGCCCTTGCCCTGCCTGTCTGAGGCTGGACACGGCTGGAGCTGGGGCTCTGAGTTCTTCCTCATTCTGAGAGTCAGTGGAGGTGGGGGAAGCTGGGGCCTGAACAGAGATAGGGAGTAGTCTGTGTAAAGAGCTTCCTGAGAGTGGAGGTGGTCCTGGGGCCTGAGAAAAGGAGGTGCTAGCTGGGGGCTGCTCCGCAGGATTTCAGGCAACTGAGATTACAAGACAGGGGCCCAACCACCTCCTGGGGAGGACCATCCCATCCCTGCCAGCACGTGTCATTGCAGTGGGCTCTCTGGTGACATGGCAGGCATGCGTTAGGCTTGCTGCAAGTGTAGAAAGGGATTTCTCAAGTAGGGCTCTAAGCACAAAGGGGACCTAAAGCTCCTGACAGATTTTTGTCCAGAACAAAATAATTAACTTATCAAGTTAGACTATTGGGCCCAGAAAGAAAATTAGGAATCCATCAGACCCTCTCCATTTTTCAGTTATGGGAACTAAGGAGGGTGGGGGGAGATGGGTCAGGAAGTGGCTGTCCAAGTATAATGCACTGTAACTCAGCATATTTCTTGTGAAACATTTCCATATTCTCTTGAGTATAAAGATGGCGTGTGTGTGCATCTGTGTGTGTGTGCTGTGCGGGTGGAGGGGAGAGAGCTAAGAAAACAGCATGATTGAAATGCTATTTTAAATCATGCATTTTAACTAGGTTATTCTTGGACATATTTGGAATATGACTATTTTCTGACTTGAAGTTTTCTTTCCAGCATTTTGGCATTGAAGAGCCTTGTCTTAGGACATAAAATCAAATCACATTTATTGGACCAGCGTGCAGCACAGGCTGGTGCTGTGGGCCAGAGAGTCTGTGTCAGGCCCCTGCACACAGGACAACTGGCAGGGGCACTGGCTTCAGGAGAGTTCCCTGTGTGCCAGCACATTCATATGAGTCATGCCAAAAGGAACTAGCAGTCCGAACCTGCAGAAAGAGTATAAGTGTTCCAGGGATCTCCCAGACAATTTAAAGATATAAATCTACTTCCTTGTAAAAAAGACAAAGTGATACCTGCCATATTGAGAAAAAAAATCAAAGTCTCAGAGCCAGGAGGAGTATGCAGGGCACCACGGAAGGGGACTGGGTTTTTCCATCCGGCTTCTCCAAGACAAATATCCCTTTCATAGTTAGAAGAATGTTATTAGCCACCTGTGTGTGCTTTCACATTTATAGAGCTCAGCCACAGAACAGCTTTTCTTATGCCCATTGTAGCGATTCACCGAGTGAGAATCAGAGAAGCGAACAATTGGTCCAAAGTGTATTGGGTAGACCAGCGCCAATAGAACTTTCTGCAATGATGGAATGTTACATGTCTGCCTTGTCCAATATGTTAGCCGCTAGCCACATGTAGCTGTTGAGCACTTGGAATGTAGATAGTGTGACTGAGGAACTGAATTTTTAAATTGAAAGAGCCACTTGTGGCCGGTGGTAACTGTGTTGGACAGGGCAAGTTCAAAGAAGGCGGGCTAGCTCTCAAGTCCAGACCTGGCTCCCAGCGCAGAGCTGATGAGCTCTGCTGTGGTGAGCAGAGCTCTGCTGAGCTCTGCTGTCCTTTGTCAGGCCAGTGCAGGGGGCATCACGGAGAAAACAAGGGACCTGTCTCACCTGCTGTGGCACTCCTCTCCCTCCCTTCACCCTGGCAGGGCTGAAAAACTGGGTGGTAGCTGAAGACGTGGTGTTTAAACCTGTGGCAGCCCCTTGGAGTCCGGAGCACCAACTGCAGCGCCCACAGCTGACTCGGCAGGTCCTGGGAAGGGAGGACCTGACAGCTTTTTTCTTGGGGGACCCCCTTCCCCGCTACCTTTACTTGGCTAGCAACCAGACTAATTCCTGGGGTCACCAGCGCGGGTACCGAATCCAGATCCACAGCCCTCTTGGCATACACATGCCCCTGGACAGCGACATGGAGAGGGCCCTCAGCTGGGGGAGGTGAGGAGGGCCCTGGGCACTGGGTGGTAGGGAAGGACTGGTCCCCTTCCCATCCCAGCTCCTGAAGACCCCAACTCACTAACCTCGATCATTCACCCCTGGACCTCTTCTCAGATCCAAGTAGATATGGGACGGGAATGGTCTCACACAGAATCTGATCCAAAGGATTTCTGGGCTGAAAGGCCCTTGACGTTTTCTGACACCACCTTCCTACAACATTCCTGGTCAGATACCAGCTTGTGGTGACCCGGAGGAAGGAGGAGGAGTCACAGAGCAGCAGCATCTATTACCAGAATGACATCTGGACACCCACTACAGCCTTTGCTGACTTCATCAACAATGAGACCCTGTTAGGAGAGGTTGGTAGCCCTAGGGGCAGAGGAAAGGAGCTCCCCTAAGCCTGGTGTCTTGGCTGCCCAGCCCCTGGCTGTAGGATGGAGGGAATGGTAGATTTCCAGTTCTTAGATTAGGGGCCAGCCAGGGAGTTCCCTGATGACCAACATGGGTCATCCCTCCTGGGGGTGAGATTAGCCCTGGGACCACCCTACAGCTTCTCACATGGATTACCACGCCTGTTATTTGGGCCTGCAGCTGGGCAGAGGTAGAAGCAGGGCTGAGACTGGAGACTGGGGATTGTGGCTGAGGGGAGGTTCTCTGGGTCTCGCCTCCAAAGTCTCCAGTTCTTCCTCTTCCTGCAGGACCTGGTGGCTTGGGTTACAGCCAGCTTCCTGCACATCCCTCACGCTGAGGATGTCCCCAACACAGTGACTCTGGGGAACAGAGTTGGCTTCTTGCTCCGACCCTATAACTTCTTTGATGAGGACCCCTCCATCTTCTCCCCTGGCAGCGTCTACTTTGAGAAGGGCCAGGATGCTGGGCTCTGCAGTGTCAATCATGTGGCCTGCATCCCCCACCTGGCGGCCTGTGTCCCGGACCTGCCGCCTTTCTCTTACCAAGACTTGTAGCCCTGAGTGTGTGGTCGGACATGGGCAGGGCGGAGAGGGGGTGCCAAGACATGTACCTTCCTCTCTGTTCCCACTTCCTGCTCCCCTGACACTCGACCCTTGGGAAACCACCTCGTACCACGTAAACCCCCATATATCCTTTGGTTAATTCTTATTTCCAGTTCATTTTTTAAAAATGATGAATTTATACAAATGACGTTGATATTAAAACTAAAACACCACAAATCCTACCACTCAGAAAGAGCATTCACATTTGGTGAATGTTATACCAGGCATTTCTTTAATGCATGTGCATTGAAGTGGAAGAATAGATCGAATTTTGTAAAAACTGATGGTGTGTGTAATTTATAATAAAAAGTATTACAAGACTTTTACTTGGATTTCTTCTCTTTGACTTTTGAAGTATCTAGGATCCCCCAGAGAATATTAAGGACTCTGGCCAAGGAAATTAGCCATGGAGGAGAGGGGGCGAGGGGGACAGACCTGGCCAAGAAATGCTGCTTGGGGAGCTGAAGAGCTGGGGGTGGGGTTTCCTTGGAAGGAGGACAATAGTTCCAAGTTGCAGGAAAGGGAACATCTGGCCCTGAGAAATGGGCGCTGGGGAAAGAAGTGGGGCGGAGGGGAAAGAGGGGCTGCCTCCTCCCCGGCATTCCTGTGCATGTCAGCGCATGTCTGTGCTCAGGCTGGTCAGCTGCATTCGTTTGAAATCCCCACCACCCCTTCCTCCTAACCCAGCGCTCCCCTGTCCCAACCCTGACCCAGAGAGCAGAATGTGAGCTGGAGCCTGGAACACAAAGCCATGTAAGGTCTGTGGAAATCACTGCTGCCCTGCCTTAGGCCCGCCTCCCAACCCCAGCCCGCTCCGCCCCCCTCCCCAGCCTTCCCATGCTCTTCCCATCCTCAGTCTCCATTGCGTCGCAATACTGAGAACCTCAGCCAGAGTCTAGGAGCCCCCAGTACAGGGAGCAAAAGAGACCCTCTGCTGCTGAACTGAGAATACAAGTCTCCACTTTGGTTCAATCCTCTGTCTCTACGTTCATGGGACAATGAACCAGAAGACCACCCTGGTGCTCCTCGCTCTGGCTGTCATCACCATCTTTGCCCTGGTGTGTGTCTTGCTAGCTGGCAGGGGAGGAGATGGTGGTGAACACAGCCTGCCTCCCCTCTGCCCCTCCATATCACCAAGTGCCCAGCCGCGGACACACCCTGGCCAGAGCCAGCTGTTTGCAGACCTGAGCCGAGAAGAGCTGACGGCTGTGATGAGTTTTCTGACCCAGAAGCTGGGGCCAGGCCTGGTGGATGCAGCTCAGGCCCAACC
Organism: Leucopleurus acutus; assembly: GCF_964270905.1. NCBI lineage: Eukaryota > Metazoa > Chordata > Mammalia > Artiodactyla > Delphinidae > Leucopleurus > Leucopleurus acutus. The sequence goes on along the minus strand of NC_139161.1, from coordinate 18,918,379 downwards.
CTCAGACAACTGCGTCTTCTCGGTAGAGCTGGAGCTGCCCCCCAAGGCTGCAGCCCTGGCCCACCTGGACAGGGGGAGCCCCCCGCCTGCCCGGGAGGCACTGGCCATCGTCTTCTTTGGCAGACAACCCCAGCCCAATGTGACTGAGCTGCTGGTGGGGCCACTGCCGCACCCCTCCTACCTGCGGGACGTGACTGTGGAGCGTCACGGGGGCCCCCTGCCCTATCACCGACGCCCCGTGCTCATGCGAGAGTACCTGGACATAGACCAGATGATCTTCAACACAGAGCTGCCCCAGGCTGCTGGTCTCCTCCACCACTGCTGCTTCTACAAGCACCAAGGAGGGAACCTGGTGACCATGACCACAGCCCCCCGTGGCTTGCAATCAGGGGACAGGGCCACCTGGTTTGGCCTCTACTACAACATCTCAGGGGCTGGGTTCTTCCTGCACCCCATAGGTTTGGAGCTTCTGGTAGACCACAAGGCTCTGGACCCTGCTCGCTGGACCATCCAGAAGGTGTTCTTTCAAGGCCGCTACTATGAGAGTCTGGCCCACCTGGAGGAGCAGTTTGAGGCCGGCCTGGTGAATGTGGTGGTGATCCCAGACAATGGCACAGGTGGGTCCTGGTCCCTGAAGTCCAAGGCGCCTCCGGGTCCGGCTCCCCCTCTGCAGTTCCATCCCCAGGGCCCCCGCTTCAGTGTCCAGGGGAGTCGAGTGGCCTCCTCACTGTGGACTTTCTCCTTTGGCCTCGGAGCTTTCAGTGGTCCAAGGATCTTTGACATCAGATTCCAGGGAGAACGGCTGGCTTACGAGATCAGCCTGCAAGAGGCCTTGGCTGTCTATGGTGGAAATTCCCCAGCGGCAATGCTGACCCACTATATGGACGGCAGCTTTGGTATGGGCAAGTACGCCACACCCCTGACCCGTGGGGTGGACTGCCCCTATCTGGCCACCTACGTGGACTGGTACTTCCTTTTGGAGTCCCAGGCCCCCAAGACACTACCTGATGCCTTCTGTGTGTTTGAGCACAACCAGGGCCTGCCCCTGAGGCGACACCACTCAGCTTTTCACTCCCACTATTTTGGGGGCCTTGTGGAGACAGTGCTGGTCTTCAGGTCTGTGTCGACCTTGCTCAACTACGACTATGTGTGGGATATGGTCTTCCACCCCAATGGGGCCATCGAAGTCAAATTCCATGCCACAGGCTACATCAGCTCAGCGTTCCTCTTTGGAGCTGCCCGAAGATATGGAAACCAGGTTGGGAAGCACACGCTGGGCACCGTCCACACCCACAGTGCCCACTACAAGGTGGATCTGGACGTGGGAGGTAAGACATCCTGGCGGAGGCCAGGATCCCAGATAGGGGGCTGAAGGGCTGTCTTTGTTTGCTTTGTGTTTGTTGGAGGTTTTCCAGGAAAGGAAGATCTGAGCATGAGTATATGTTTTGGAGTTTCATGCTTCCTCTTTTGCTGGATGGGAGAGAGTTGGCTGCTGAATTTTACTGAGATCTTAGCTCATTGGCTGGGTACAGAGCTGCCACCCACCCTCCACATGACCTCATCAGAAAATCTTGGGAAACAGCTAAGCTCAGAGAAGAGGCAGGATCCAGGCTAAGGGTCCCCTTTGCCCTCTTCCCTCTCTGGCACTTATATGGGCCCCACTTCAGTGAGGCAACCATTTGCTTTTCAGCTTATCTGTGTCTGGCCTGCAGTGTAGGTTTTGGGGAGGATCTGTTTGCATTCTGCAGAGTCCCTGGCACCTGCAGGCCAATCGTGGAACGCCCCCGGGGGATACATTTCCCTGGGAGGTGGACCTTTCTCCTCCCTGAGTTTCCATCTCTGGGCACAATACACTTAAGTGTGAGGGGTAGAGTGGATACTGTGGAACATTCCAGATAGTTCCTGGAGTTGGTGGTCACAGAGAGCCAAGGGTTACATGATGCCTCGGAGTCTTGGTCATTTCACTGTCGTTCCCCACACTGAGTTCATCACCAGATTTTTTTCTGCCTCTGAAATATATCCAACCCCTCGCTTGGCCCCGCTACCGGCCCCCTGTGGGCGTCAGCCCTCTCTCTGCTGCTTCGACTCTTCTTCCTCTCAGATCCATGGTTCACCCTGTGCTCAGAGGGACCTACCAGCCCATGCCAGCCTGCTCCCTTACACACTTCCCACTTTCCCCATCACCTATAGGATCCTGTCCACAGAAGGACCTACAAGGCCCTTCCCTTCAGAGGACAGCTACTGCCTGCCTTTCACCTTCTTCCCCGTGCTGCTTAAGACACACACCCGCCCTGTCCCTGGACACGCGCACCACATGTGACAGTCACGCTTCTTTGCTTTTGCTCCTGTTTTGCCCCTGTCTAGAATGCCCTGCCATGTCACCTCTGCTGGTGACATCCCCTAAGGTCAGGCTGAAAAGTGGCCCAGGAAGCCCTCTATTCTTGCCTGTACCTGTGTTCCTCTAACCTTCAATCTGGAATGGGCTCCTCTCACACTACAGTCCCTTCAGGGCTTGGCCTCTCTGGGGCTTCTGTGACAGCAGGAGGGTAAGGATGTTGTTTCATTCATCAGTGTGTCCCCAGTGCTGAGCACAGGCCTCTCCACTAATGAGTGTGAAAGGACGAAGGAATGAAATCCTTGAAGAAATATTTCACAGGTCAATAGGTTTGGCTGAAAGATTGGGACATCTTGGGGAGAGGGGAGAGAAGCAGGGGGCACACTCAGTCTGGCTTTCTCTTTGGCCCCCACTCTGAAGCCAGGTGGGGACAGAGTCCGGGGGCGGCGCGGGGCAGCTGCATGACCAGCCCTCCCTCCCCCCCTCCCCCCCTTCCCTCCACCTACTCTTCACCCCTGCAGGACTGGAGAACTGGGTCTGGGCTGAGGACATGGCTTTTGTCCCTACGGCGGTACCCTGGAGCCCCAAGCACCAGATACAGAGGCTGCAGGTGACCCGGAAGCTGCTGGAGACAGAGGAGCAGGCCGCCTTCCCCCTGGGAGGTCCCTCCCCTCGCTACCTGTACCTGGCCAGCAATCACAGCAACAAGTGGGGGCACCCGAGGGGCTACCGCATCCAGACAGTCAGCTTTGCTGGGGAGCCTCTGCCCCAGAACAGCTCCATGGAGAGAGCCTTGAGCTGGGCAAGGTGGGTGATGGGGTGCGGTATGTGTATGGGGTTGGGGAGGGGATGAGAGTGAGAAGGGAGTGTTGGGAGGGGCAACTGGGAACTCAGTTCAGACTGTACACGAGGTGAGTGAGGTAAGAGCTCAAAAAGGATTTCCTGGTTATCCAAAGGCCCACAGTGGATACATGGTCCCCTTGGAAGGCTAAAGCCCAGGTGGGAAAAGTCTTTTCTGTTTGGGAGGGGGCATATTGTGAAATGGCAAGGGATGAACAGGAGGACATGGAATGATTTCGGGCCACCCACCAGGGTGGCGTCAGAGTGACTGTGTGAATGAGATGGGAATGCTGAGGTCCATGGGCTCGGCTCCTTTCCATGATGATCAGGCAGCAGGATGGGCTTAGTGACCATGGAGGCCTGACCAGAGCATCTCTAGGTACCAGCTGGCTGTGACCCAGCGGAAGGAGGCGGAGCCCCGCAGCAGCAGTATCTTCAATCAGAATGACCCCTGGGCCCCCACCGTGGACTTTGCTGACTTCATCAACAATGAGACCGTAGTTGGAGAGGTCAGCCGGCTGTGGGAGGCTGAGGGAGGGGTTCGGGGACACAGAGATGAGCCCCACCTCCTCTTGGGGAGGTCCCTGAAAACCATCTCCTCAAGGACGGAGCTGACTCCTGCCTTCTGTGCCTTTGTGGATCTGATCATTACCTGCTGAGGGAATCTTCCCAAGCTGGAAGTTCATTTGCACACAGTGGCTGAGGCTCCAGCCTATCCTCAAGACTCTACAGCTCTCTAAGTCTCAGCGTCGTGGACTGAGTCCTTTAAGGGCCCCAGGACTCAGGAGGGCTGGAAGTGACCAGGGAAGACCACATCTCTTATATCTAAAGCTTCTCTGTTGCTGGCTTGACCATTAAAGGATTAATTTCCAAGTTAATTTCTGCCTCCCAAACCCTGATCTTCCCTCCTCATCCTCCTTCCCTCAGAGTTTGGGAGCTCTCGTTGAGTCAGGGGAAAGGAGCTGAAGTTGCCCGTGGGTGTCATCATTCCTCTGGGGGTGTGTAGGCTGATGGTGATGTCATGGGGAATGTCAGATGATGGAGGGTACAGGCTGGGATGGGGGGCAGGTGTTGCTCCGAATATGAAATCGACCATTTATGCGTTGATTTCTGGACTAGTAGGAAAAATGTTTGAAGACTTAAAATCCTCCTGAGCAAAGGTGGGCTGCCAAAGTGAATCCTGGGGGAGGCGGACGTGCCCTTAGCAAAGCCAGACCTCATGATCCTCTTTCTTCGCCCCCATTAGGACTTGGTGGCCTGGGTGACAACCGGTTTGCTGCACATCCCCCATGCAGAGGACATTCCCAACACAGTGACTGTGGGGAACAGCGTGGGCTTCTTCCTCCAACCCTACAACTTCTTTGACCAGGACCCCTCCGTCGATTCTGCTGACTCTGTCTACTTCCGGGAGGACCAGGATGCTGGGGCCTGTGAGGTCAACCGCCTGGCTTGCCTCCCCCAGGCTGCGGCCTGTGCCCCCCACCTCCCTGCCTTCTCCCACGCGGGCTTCTCCCACAACTAGGTGGATGGGGAATGTGGTTGGGACCCCAGGGCCAGGGAGTGTGGGGAGGGGAGGGGATGGGCACTGGGCAGGGCAGCCTATGTCTTCTCCCTCGTCACATCTTGGGGGTCTTCTTTCTCCCATCGTCCTCCCTTCCCTCCCCCTTCCTTCTGGAAGCATCCTGAGTCTGTGATGCCTGACACAGGGGGCTCTCAGCTCTGTTGACCCCAGACCTGCTAAGTTCCTCTTGCAGAGAGGAAAGGAATGGCCAGCCAGGAGCTTGGAGTCATGGTTAAACTTTCCAGAAGACTCCTGTTTTGGGTGTTTTTTGTTTTGTTTCCTTTTATTTTTGCTTTCTGGTTTCCCAAATCTTCTTAGCCATCCCAGGTTTCTCTTGAGACTCCTGAGTCCTCACTTGGGAGGTGAGGATGGGGGGCTCTGCTATGGGGGTAAGCACCGGGAGGCCGTGGGGCAGGGTTCCAGCCAGGCCCGTGAATCTAGGAATCAAGCTGGAAGGGGCTCTTTCGCCCATGTTTCCTTCTCTCTCTCTCCCCTCTTGCCTAGCCTCCTCCAGTTCCCACCTGTTCTTATATCCTGGGATTTCCCTCCCAGCCCTGAGGGGATGTTACCCAGCCCTCATTTCTCACCTCTGGTCTCCTCTCCTGGTTCTAGGCCTGTGGAAGTCTCAAAATGCAAGGGACATCTAGTTTGAGAGGACAGTCCCCGTCTGTGTCCCTGTGTCTGGGAGCTGCCCCTACCCCCAGTCCTGGGGCAGGATGTGTTTCCCCACAGTTCTTTCTGCCCATTTGTATAGGCCTGCCTTGCATTCTCTGGCAGAGGATGGTCATGGAGACAGCAGCAGCTCAAGTTAGCACTTTAGATGGCTTTGCGGGTGCAGTGGTAATGAGGAGTGGTCATTTTGTGCCAGGTCTGTGCGTGACCAGTGCCCTCTGTCCTCTGCAGTAGCCAATATGGGAGGCTGGGTGGACACCAAGGATGAGAAGCAGGAAGACCATGGACTCCAGTCATAGGGCCAGGGGTCCAATCACGTGTGAGCATGCAAATGAGCCAAGGCCTCTGGGGGTGGAGCCTCCCTGGCAGGTTGTCCGTGTGGAGGGGTGGGTGGGAGCAGTCTGGATTGGGGGGTCCCTCTACAAAGAGCCAGAGATGGGAAGCAGCAGAACTGTCGTCCCTCAAAGACTGATTAAATAAATTCTGATGCAGCCTTACAAAGCAATACTACACAGCTGTAAAACTAATTTTATCTCTTTATAGGGAATAATCTTCCAATGAACAAGGAGAGGCACAGAAGTGTGTATAGGGCACTTCCATTTGTGTTTTACAGGGAAGGATCATATAAATACATATTTTCATATCTTATAGATGCATATTCGGAAGACACGGGTAACACTGGTTGCCTCTGTGGAGGGGAACCAGGAAGCTGGGACAGAGGAGGGAGGAGACTTAGTACTATACACCCTTTTGTACGTTTGAATTTTGAACCATGTGACGGTATTACCTATTCATTTATTATTATTCAAATAATAAATGGGCCCAAACAACACCTGACTTCTTTTTTTAAACTGACTTGTCTTTTAGGAAGGGGTTGGGGTAGGGGGGAAGGGTAGAGTGAGTTAAGAGATAGCCCCAGGGACTCAATTTTCTCAAGTATTTGAGACCCAGAGAAATGGGTGTGGCCTCTGGTAACTGCTTTGCCTCCTCTTGCCTGTACATCTCCAAGAAAATGTTAAACCTCAGTCAATGTCTCTTTTGCTGTCTCTCACTCCCTCTCCCTGTCTCTCTCTCTCTCTCTCTTAGAAGTGGGAGCGATGAGAAGCACAGGGGAGGGGTGACTTCTGCCTGCTGGAAGCCCAGGCCAGGCTAGGAGGTGAAATGCAGGAAACAGATTTCAGGCGCTGCTCAGCTTCTGACCAGAGGGAGATCATATCCAGGGAGCACAGCCAACACAGAAGCTTCTGCTACCTTCTGTCCTGCCCCAAGCCCAGGTTCACTTCTGGGTCAGTAGAACAGCGGATGGAGACGAGTTAGTGAGCTGGAGAGAAACTAGGTTCCAAAGAACAGAGAGAAAGACTTCAGTCAGGAGGGAGGGCCAGTGATGGCTGGATGAATTTATAACACAGGCTGGGGTGGAAGCCAGGGTGACAGAGGACAGAGAGAGATTGAGGACAAGGAGAGACTGAAGACTGAGACCGAGGGGCAAAAGGCATGTTGTGGCCACCGTGGCTCTGACACTGAGTTTATGCTTCTGTTTTCTCTGACCTGAGTAACTTCACTTCTCCGTGACATGCTTATGATTTTGTCTCCACCTCCTTCTGGCTCCTGTTCATGGTCAGTTGCACAGCAGTCAGTGTTGGAGGGAAAAGGAACAAAGGAAGGCTGGTGTGCACCCCTCATCCCATCCTGTTTTTATAACATGACACTCATGGCCTTGAAACCCATCTCCAGACCGAGAGTGTGAGTGTTTGCAAGCGGTGAGTGTGCGTGTGTGTGTGAATGCTCGCTCACAAGCTTTGATCTGAAGAAGGGACGGTGGTGTGTCTCTCAGTCACGTCACGGAGATGACAGCCCTCCATGGAGATGACGTGGAGACGACAGCTCTGGCCCACGTGGACACTGGCACGTGGCATCAGTGGACACGTGGGTCGTGAGCTCATCAGCCCGGCTGGGGTCAGGAGGGCTGCAAGGTGGACCTCCAGCCCCTACCCCACCCGCTCTCTTCCTAAACCCCTGAGGCTGGCTGGATCGTTCGCCTCAGACTTCTGGCCCAGCCGTAGGAGGGAAGAGTAACCCAGGATGTCAGGTTCTGAAATAACTGGTGTCCCCAAGGCCAAGATCTTTAGGACTTGGGCCCATTGCCCTATAAGAGGAGCTGGACAAGGGGACGCCTGAGGCTTAGGTCAGGGGCATAACTGGACTTCCAGGAATGTAGACATGGGAAGTCCCTGTGAGGAGCGCAAGATATGCTCGCCTGCCTCTGCTCTCCTGTAGCCCCCTGAGAAGGGCTCCCTCTGAGGGTGCAGGAGAAGGATTCCTACATGCATTCAACAAAGATTTCCCCAGTGCCTCCTACATGCCAGGTACCTTGAAAGGCACTAGGATACGTTATGGAATAAGATGCACAATGTCTACCCTCAGGGAAGAGAGGGGCCAGGAAAGGGTCCATTACATCAGGGAATTTGCCAGGGGAGGTAGGAGGAGGACATAGCAGGGGCTCCTAACCCGGACTTAGGGATTGAGGAGGCTTCCTGAGGGACCTGATGTCTAAGCTGATCCTGGCAGAGGAGTAGAAGTTGGCCGAGGGAGAAGGAAGAGAGCGAGATAAGGTTCCAGGAAGAGGGAACAGCATACTCAGAAGCCAGGAGGTGACAAACTGGCCCCATCCAAGTACCCAAGTTCATTGACATGTGTGTGGGCTGTGAGCAGAGCCTGGAGGGCCAAGCAGGGGGCAGAGGAGGCAGGTCCTTGCAACCACAGTTACCGTAAGGAAAATGGGGAGCCATGGAAGGATTCTAAGCAAGGGAGTGACAGGGTCAGTGTTGCCTTTGAGGACATTGCCTCTGGCCCAGATACAAAGAATAGAGTTGACAGAAGGATTAGGCACAGGGAGGTGGGTCGGGGGAAGAAATGATGGTGGCCTGAATTCAGGGTTAGGCTGGGGGAGGACTCCTGTGAGAATGTGGCCCAAGGAGGCCCTGTTTGCAGAGTGCCCTGATCAGAGCCCCATCCTGGATGCCCCCCTCCCCGCTCCCAACTTGTGCTGAGATCACAGGGAAAGTAAGGAAGGATGCCTGGTCACTGACTCTGGTCCGCAGCCCCTGACCTCCTGAACGGAAGACCATTGCTTTTTTTTTTTTTTTTTTTTTGGCATGCGGGATTTAGTTCCCCTGCAGCAGAAGCGTGGAATCTTAACCACTGGACCGCCAGGGAAGTCCCCTGTATGTCCTTCTTCTGAGGAAAGTCTCCCACCATCCCAAGTCACCCAGTGCAACCTTTGTGTCCTTGTGTCACCTAAGAGGCTGTGCCCTTTCTCACTCATCCACCCAATCAGACACCGAGTCCTGTCAACTCCACCCACCACATCGCTCAGACCCCTCCCTTCCTCTCTGTCCTCGAGGTCACTGGCCTCATCCTGGCCCTTTGTTTCCTGTCCAGTGTCCTCCCCACGTCTGTCCCACACCCAAGCCCCACTCCACACTGGAGCCAGAGCCATGTCCCCAGAATGCAGATCAGAGTGCACTGACCTGGGTGTCCGGGATGGTCCCGCTGGCCACACAGGGCCTCTGGGGCAGCAGCTCGACTCAGGCACCACGTCCTGGGGCCCAGTCCTCAGCCTGTGTGCTGGGGGGTGGGCTCTGGCTCCCAGGGATAAACGCATCTTCAGCACATTCACAGAGGCTGGGGACAAGTTGGTCCAAATGAAAATAAGACCTAGTGGGGGGAGCAGGACGTGTGGTCCTGTCTTCTGAGTAATTCTCCAAAAGCGACAACTTTTCAACACGTTTTTAGGGTGTTTGACATGATGATTGTGAAGCCGAGGATGAAACGATATCAGAGGAAGCGATGTGACAGCGAGACACTTAGGGAAGGTGGGCAGAGGGGACACCTTCTTCTGAACCAGTTCCCCCACCAGGCAAGGCAAAGGCTCTCCCTCCCACTCCCTGATCATTACCCACCTCCCATAGGAGAGCCTGGGGATACCCCGTCAGAGTGGACATTCTTGACCTGTGCTTGGTAGCACTGGTCGGGACATAAAACATTAACCGTCCTCTTAAAGGTGTGTTCTTAGCTGGGAGGTAAGACCAGCACTTATGAAAGGGCCCAGAATGAAGTTCCCAGGCTGGAAATACCTGCCTTATGGCCAGGGCTGGGTTTGACCTTAGATTCTTCTCCCCCTTATTATAAAGTCCACATGGCCCATTTCAGATTGAGACAGGCTGGGACCTGGGACCCTTTACAGGAGTGCTTGCACTTGCGCCTGGACAAATGTTTCCTGGAGCCACAGATCACAAAGAAACTACAAGGGACTAAAAATAACTGCACGCATGGGCAATCGGGGCCACTGTGAACCATAAGATACAAGAAAGCCACAAACCAGCTGCCACTTCTGAGGTGCTGGGAGCAAAAGCAGGGTACTGGGCATGACCCCTGCACACAGCACCATCAAGGGGGTGGGCAAACACCTCAGCCTCCCCTCGGGCCCGACCCACCGATCTGCCCCCAGCCTCACCCTCACCCTCACCCTCACCCCACGTAAGGAATCAGCCCAACCTCCACAGAGAGCAAGCAAGGAACTTGTGTTTGTTTGTTTTTAATTAATTTATTTAGTTATTTAGTTTTGGCTGCGTTGGGTCTTCGTTGCTGCGCGCGGGCTTTCTCTAGTTGCGGCGAGCGGGGGCTGCTCTTCATTGCGGTGCGCAGGCTTCTCATTGCGGTGGCTTCTCTTGTTGTGGAGCACGGGCTCTAGGCACGTGGGCTTCAGTTGTTGTGGCACATGGGCTCAGTAGTTGTGGCTCACGGGCTCTAGGGCGCAGGCTCAGTAGTTGTGATGCACGGGCTTAGCTGCTCTGCGGCATGTGGGATCTTCCCGGATCAGGGCTCGAACCCGTGTCCCCTGCACTGGTAGGTGGATTCTCAACCACTGCGCCACCAGGGAAGTCCTGGGAACTTGTGTTTGGTTCTTACTCCTTCCTGCTGCAGCATGAGTCCCAGTAAAGCCTTGCCTGAATTCCTCCTCTGGCTTCTTATCAATTCTATTGATTAAAGAGTCCAAGGACACGGGTCAGTAATAAAATGACCCCTTAGGTGGAATTCCCATATCAAAATACAGCTGGTTGCATAACCAGATGATTTTTGGAGAATCTGACCTTTCTGGTGTTGATTTCCCTGGTTTTACATGTTCTGAGATTTCTCACTGTCTTTCCGCAATTACTACTTTGCTTAGACACACACCTCACAAGGCTCCCTGACCTGACCTCTTCTGCCCGCCCCCCTCCCATCCCCACCTCACACCCCCTAAGCTGGCCTTGGCCGTTCCCTGCCCAGGCCCAGGCTGTTTCAAGTTCCTGTACCTTTGCAGCTTCTGTTCCCTTCGGCTGGAATGCCCTGTCCAGTCTCCTGCAGGCGCACGCACTCTGTCTACAATGTCGGTCTAACATGGCTTCCTGGGGAAGATCTCTTGGACATGTCCAGGTTGCAAAGGATTCTCCTCCAGGCTCACAAGAGATGCATGTCCTCTCTCTGGATCCCTCAGTCTCTCCTAGTTTTCCTCAGGACCTGGCTGCACAGAGGATGGCAGTCTCCCACACATCACCTGCCCAAGAATGGAGGTCACTTTGCTCTCTGCCTCTGCAGTATTTTGGAGGCGGGTTTCCTGGAAATGAGGGTTGTGGGCAGCTAGGTTATGTTCACAGCCAGTTTCCAGGCACCCTGACCTCTGCCGTGCTCCATCAGTCCTGCTCAAGTGGGGAGGGAGCTCTGTTACACTGAAACTCCCCACCCCCTCCAACGCCCCCCTCATGCTCCCCTCCAGTGATTTAGGGTGCTCAGGGCCTCCAAGATGTTGACCTGGGTCAGCCCTTGAGCCCCCCAGCTCCTCCCAGGTGCTTTATGTTCTCAGCATGACTCTCCAGTCTCCTGTGGGTGCCAGTAGGATTCTGGTTGATGGGGGAGCCGTAGACTGTGATGAGGGCTTCGTCAGCTAGAGGATGGAAGGAGGGAATCTGGTTGGAGGGGTGTGCACAGGTGAGTTTTGCTTGCGGCCTTGTAGCCAGGAGAAAGGCCGTATCTGGAGAGTGGAGGAGGAGCCCAAGGACAGTCCCTTTCTGCCCCTGTCACTTCTTCCTCTTGCCTCTCTCCAGGTGTATCTCCCAAACCGATCCCTCCCCCACTTCGTTCCACAACCTTGAACCTGTATGTTTGTTTTGGAACAGGAGGACAGAGGCTTACTTGAGCCACTTAAAGTCCACATTCCTACATCAGTCCTACCTCCCGAGCCTGGCCTGACCACTGATTCCCCCAGCCTCCACCCCCTGCCAACCTTCTGCCATTGCCCAGAAGCCCCACCCAGAGCCAGGAACCTCCAGAGACTGAAAGGGGCATCGTGCACCCAGGTCCTGTCTGTCTGTCTGTCTTTCTATCTTGCATTCCGATGCAAGAGCCTGGAGGCAGCCAGGAGCTTTAGCTATGGCTGTCTTTATTCTTTTGTTCCTGTGGAGTGTTCTGGTGATGGGCATGGGTGAAGGTGGTGCTGGGAGTGAGGAAGGAATTGGGAAGGAGTGTCATCCCAGCCTGCCTCCCCTCTGCCCCTCTGTATCGCCAAGTGCCCAGCCCTGGGCACACCCTGGCCAGAGCCAGCTGTTTGCAGACCTGAGCCGAGAAGAGCTGACGGCTGTGATAAGCTTTCTGACCCAGAAGCTGGGGCCAGGCCTGGTGGATGCAGCTCAGGCCCAACCCTCAGACAACTGCGTCTTCTCGGTGGAGCTGCAGCTGCCCCCCAAGGCTGCAGCCCTGGCCCACCTGGACAGGGGGAGCCCCCCGCCTGCCCGGGAAGCACTGGCCATCGTCTTCTTTGGCGGACAACCCCAGCCCAATGTGACTGAGCTGCTGGTGGGGCCGCTGCCGCACCCCTGACCACACCCACCGTGCCCACTTCAAGGTGGATCTGGACGCAGGTGGTAAGACATCCTGGCGGAGGCCAGCTTTCCAGTAAAGGGGGCTGACGTCTCCATGCCTAGATTTAAAAATTGTCATTGAAACATCAAAAATGTAAAAGTATAAGAAGAAAATGTGAAAGTCATCAAATTCCTCAGAGATTTTCACCCTTAGATGGTTATTCTCTCATGCTTAAAAAAAGTCTTTCCTTTTTTAAAATTGTGCATCTGCACTCTAGACTATATTACAGTGTATACTGTGTATATATGATATACTGGTATACATTTTTAGAATTTTACCACCAAATTTCTATCATAATGTACATATATTGTGTCACTTCTAATTTCTCACATAACAATGTATTACACTCAGGCAAACAACAAATATTTACCGAATGAATGCGTGTTTGTGCCAAGCACTGCACTAAAACAATGTAACAGAAGAAACAATATCCCTGCTCTCAGTAGGCTGAGGTTGTAATGGAGGAGTGGAGAGCACAGTGGAGGGCTCCTGGAAAATGTGAGAGAAACATTTTTTTTTAATTGAAGTTTACTTGACTTAACAATGTTATGTTAATTTCTGTTGTACAGCAAAGTGATTCAGTTATACATATATCTATTCTTTTTCATATTCTTTTCCATTATGATTTTTTTATTCATTCATTAATTTATTTATTTTTGGCTGCTTTGGGTCTTCGTTGCTGCGCGCGGGCTTTCTCTAGTTGCTGTGAGCAGTGGCTTCTCTTGTTGCTGAGCACGGGCTCTAAGTACACGGGCTTCAGTAGTTGTAGCACGTGGGCTCTAGAGCACAGGCTCAGTAGTTGTGGCGCATGGGCTTTGTTGCTCTGCGGCATGTGGGACCAGGGCTCGAACCCGTGTCCCCTGCATTGGCAGGTGGATTCTTAACCACCACGCCACCAGGGAAGTCCCCCATTCTGATTTATCACAGGATACTGAATATATTTCCCTGTGCTATCCAGTAGGACCTTGTTGTTTATCCATTCTATATATAATAGTTTGCATCTGCTAACCTCAAACTCCCAATCCATCCCTCCCCCCCGGCAATCACAAGTCGGTTCTCTATATCTGTAAGTCTGTTTCTGTTTCATAGATGTGTTCATTTGTGTCGTTCTTTAGATTCCACATATAAGTGATATCATATAGTATTTACCTTTCTCTTTCTGACTCACTTCGCTTAGTATGATAATCACTAGGTCCATCCATGTTGCTGTAAATGACATTATTTCATTCATTTTTATGGCTGAGTAGTATTCCATTGTGTGTGTATGTATATGTACATGTATGTATGTATGTATGTGTGTATCACATCTTCTTAATCTAATCATCTGTTGATGGACACTTAGGTTGCTTCCAGGTTTTGGCTATTGTAAATAGTACTGCTCTGAACACAGGGATGCATGTATCTTTTTGAATCACGGTTTTGTCTGGCTATACGCCCAGGAGTGGGATTGCTGGATCATATGGAAACTCTATTTTTAGTTTTTTAAGGAACCTCCATACTGTTTTCCACAGTGGCTGCACCAATTTACATTCGCACCAACAATGTAAAACGGTTCCCTTTTCTCCACACCTGAAACATTTTTATGCTTAACTTCTCTGTATCTCAGTTTACTCAAGTGTAAAAATGGTGTAACAGTGCATTCCTCATAGGACTGTTGTGAGAATTAATGATGACTATTTAAAAACATTTTTTTCTTTTGAAATAACTTTAGACTTACAGAAAAGTTGCAGACATTATATAGAGTTCTCACATACTCATCACCAGCTCCCCCTAATGTTAACATCTTGCACAACCACAGGACAATCACAACCAGGAAATTAACATTGTTACAATACTATAAACTACAGACTTTATGAGAATTTCATCAGTTCTTTACCGATTTCCTTTCTGTCTTCCAGGATCTAAACCCACCTTGCACTTAGATGCCCTATCTCCTTATGGTCTCCTCCAGTCTGGCAGGTCTTCAGGTTTTCCTTGTCTTTCAGGAACTGACACTTTAGAAGATACTAGTCAATCATTTTGTAGAATGTCTTTCAGTTTGGGATTCTCTGATATTTTCTCATGATTGGATTGAGCTTGTGTTTTCGTTTTTGTGGAGGTTTTTTTTGGTAAGAAAACCACAGAAATGACTTTACACCCTTCTCAGAGCGTCATATCAAGGGGTATGTGATGTCCATATGTCTTATTACCAGTGATATTGGCCTCAAGCACTTGGTTAAGGTGGTGTTTAGCAACTTCCTCCATTGCAAAAGTTACTGTCTTTCCGTTTTCAGTTAATAAATATTTGGGGGCATTTTTGATGCTGCGCAAATATACTATTTCTTTTCTTCTCAAACTCTTGCCCACGAATTTTAGCATCTATTGGTGGATTTTTCCTGCAACAATTATTATTGCTGTCTCATTTACATTTTTTCTCTTATTCTTTATACATTTATTAATTGGAATTCTCCATTAAGAAAGTGTTATCCCTCCTTTTTACTTTATTTATGTATGTAATTATTTATACATAACTGTATGGACTCATGGATATTTTATTCTAAGGGTTATAACCCCATACTATCATTTATTTTGTTCCTTAAATTGTTTCAGCTTTGGCCATTGGGAGAGCCTTCAGGCTGGTTCCTGTGTCTTGCTGACATGCCTCCATCCTTTTTTGAGCACTTCTTTACTTTCTGGCACCGCAAGATATTCCAGTTACATCTTGTATTTTCCCTGCTGCAGCCCTGAAATCAACCACTTCTCCAAGAATCTCTGGTTCCTTTTATTGGAGAATAGTGTTTAGAAACCAAGATCTGGGTACCAGGTGTGCTCATTATTACTGGGATGTCATTGCTTTTAGGCTCTCTCATCGGACTTAGCTAGAAAATACATGTATGTATTCTAACTGACGCACACATCTCTCTTTATCTCTACATCTAAGCTATGACAACTCTTAAAGCACTTGGAACGGTGCCTGACACACACAGAGAAGTATTAGTTATTATTGTAAGTATTATCCACGTGAGCCTGTTTGTGTGGATGTACCGGAAAAGGAACTCTTGGCCTTTGTCGTCTACAAGTAGAAACTGTGGAGTGTGGGCTAGGAGCAGTAATTCACAAAGGGAAACTGAGGGTTTGCTTAATCAGTCTCTGCTCTCTTTGATCTTTGGAAGGTATGGAGGGAGCTTCTGGCATGTTTTGGTTTACTGCTCTTTGGTCTCAGATCACTTAAGTTGAGTCCTAAGATAGAACCTAGTTGGACTCCAATAAAATCATTCAAAACTCCAACTATTCAGGCAACAGACTATGTCTTTGGCCTTGCCCCTTATTCCTTGCCAATCCCCAAGCAATAGAAAACACCGCTAAGCTCCAGCAGTGTTGGGCCTGGGCTCTGACTCTCTTTCCTTCTGACCTGCGTGTCTGCTGTCCATGTGTGGTGGAGCCCCTTTGTGTTGGTTTCCTCTGGGTACTGATGTGTAGGCCGTGTAGAGCCAGGCTGAGACCTGGGTCCCCAGCACTGCCATGAAACTAACCACATGCCCTTGGTGACAAACCGGGGCACATTATTTAAATTCTCTGAGCCTCAGTTGTCCCATCTGTACAATGGGGACAATTATAGTTCCTCCTTCATCAGGTTGTTGTGCAAGTAAAGCATCAATCCATGTAAAGCCCTCAACACACTGCCTGTGCAGAGCTCCTCCAAGTTCAAAAAATATGAGCTACTGCTGTGATTATTTTCATGAGAAGGCAGTTCTAGTGACGCCAGAGGGCTTCAGATATGAGGGGCAGACCCTTTCCTCAGGTCAGAAAGAACCTGGTCCTGCACGTTGCCTGCTAGACTGCTCCAACCTCAGGTAAACCCCCCTCCCTTCAGCTCCTCAGAGCGGGAAGGTCAGTGGAAGCCCAGTCACAAGGCATCTGGGATTATTACCAGTGATGATATCAAGAAGAAAGACCTTCTTCAAATCTTTGGATCAGGGACATCTTGGGGAGAGGGGAGAGAAGAGGGGGCACACTCAGTCTGGCTTTCTCTTTGGCCCCCACTCTGAAGCCAGGTGGGGACAGAGTCCAGAGGGGGTGGAGCAGCTGCATGGCCAGCCCTCCCTCCCCCCTTCCCCCCACCACCTCCACTTCACCCCTGCAGGACTGGAGAACTGGGTCTGGGCTGAGGACATGGCTTTTGTCCCTACGGCGGTACCCTGGAGCCCCAAGCACCAGATACAGAGGCTGCAGGTGACCCAGAAGCTGCTGGAGACAGAGGAGCAGGCCGCCTTCCCCCTGGGAGGTCCCTCCCCTTGCAACCTGTACCTGGCCAGCAATCACAGCAACAAGTGGGGGCACCCAAGGGGCCACCGTATCTAGACAGTCAGCTTTGCTGGGGAGCCTCTGCCCCAGAACAGCTCCATGGAGAGAGCCTTGAGCTGGGCAAGGTGGGTGATGGGGTGTCAGAGAGGCACTGAGGGAGGCAGACTGTACAAAAGGCTCCATGTTGCTGGGAACCCAGGTTCCCCCACCTCCCATGGGTGTGTGTACATATACACACTCACGATCACACATTCACACACACACATTCCTGCAGCCACAATCTTAGGCCGCTCAAAATGAAGCCTCCTGCATGGATGAATGAATGGAAAGATGTGTGCTGAATCAAATATGACAAAATGCTCCAGGTGGAATCTAGGATGGTCACTAGACTATTCTTTTAACTTGTCTGTATGTTTAAAGTGTTCACAATCAAGGTTGGAGGGGAAAACAAAGAGAGGAGCACAGATCTGAGGGAATATTCCCTAAAATGCAGGCACATGGGATACTGAAATTCACCTAAGATGGGAATCAGGCCATGTCTGTGCACATGCGTCCAGGCCCTGACTCCCATCTGCATGGACGCGTGAGCGACAGTCCCACCTGAAGTCTGAATAATGGGCCGGTAGATGTTTGAGATACAGGATATTGAGCAAATGCGGGAACTTTGTGAGAGAGACAGAGAGAGAGGGAAGTGGACAGAGAACAATAAAGAGGCTGGACAACATCAGACCTTTATGCTCGTTTCCCCTTTGTGTCCTCTCTTCAGTGCAGCTTCAGGCAGCAGGATGGCTCGACGACCTTGTGGGTCTGATCCAAATCCCCTGCAGGTACCAGCTGGCTGTGACCCAGCGGAAGGAGGAGGAGCCCAGAAGCATCAGCATCTATAATTTGAAGGACCCCTGGACCCCCCACCCTGGACTTCACTGACTTCCTCAACAACGAAACCATTGCTGGGCAGGTGAGTTGAGGGGGAGGGGGTGGGCATGAGCGGGGAGGCCGGGGGAGCAAGGATGAACCTCCTTACTCTCTCCCAAGCCTGATTCCTCTAAGGGTCTTTAGAACCCACTAAGGAAGAAAGCGCTATGATGTCACATTTTTCCTGGGCTGCTGAACTCAGCCCTCCCATACAAGGCCACTGGGGGAGGCAGACGTGCCCTTAGCAAAGCCAGACCTCATGATCCTCTTTCTTCGCCCCCTTAGGACTTGGTGGCCTGGGTGACAACCGGTTTCCTGCACACCCCCCATGCAGAGGACATTCCCAACACAGTGACTGTGGGGAACAGCGTGGGCTTCTTCCTCCGACCCTACAACTTCTTTGACCAGGACCCCTCCATCGATTCTGCTGACTCCGTCTACTTCCGGGAGTTCCAGGGTGCTGGGGCCTGTGAGGTCGACCGCCTAGCTTGCCTCCCCCAGGCTGTGCCGCCCACCTCCATGCCTTCTCCCACACGGGCTTCTCCCACAACTAGATGGATGGGGAATGTGGCTGGGACCCCAGTGCCAGGGAGTGTGGGGAGGGGAGGGGATGGGCACTGGATGGGGCAGTTCTCTCTCTTGCACCATCCTCCCTTCCCTCCCCCTCCCTGCTGGGAGCATCCTGAGTCTGTGATGCCTGACACAGGGGGTTCTTAGCTCTGTTGACCTCAAACCTCCTGGGTTCCTGTCACAGAGTAGAGAGGAATGGCCAGCCGGGAGTCTAAAGTGATGGCCATACTTTTCCCAGAAGACTCCTGTTTTTTTTAACAGTTTTTTAATCTTATTTTTAAAATGAGATGCAATTCATATACCATAACATTCGCCCTTTTAACATGTACAGTTTTAATGGGTTTTAATATATTCATAAAGTTGTGCAACCATGACTACTATCTAATTCCAGAACAATTTCATCACCCCAGAAAGAAACTCCAAAATCTGTTAGTAGTCACTTCCTATTTCCCTCCAACCCATTCCCAATTCTAGGCAACCACTAACCTTTCTGTCACTACAGATTTGCCTAGATTCTGGAAGTTTCATATAAATATATTCATACAATAAGTGGTCTTTTGAGGTTGGCTTCTTTCACTCAGTGTAGCGTTTTTGAGGGGCACCCATGTTGTAGCAGGAATCAGTACTTCATTCCTTTATGGACGAATAATATTCCATTGTATGGATAGACCGTATTTTGTTTCCACTCTTTGGTTGTTACGGATAGTGCTGCTATGAACATTTGTATACAAGTTTGCATGTGGACAAATGCCTTCATTTCTCTTGGGTATGTACCTGGGAGCTGAATTGCTGGGTCCTATGGTAATCTATGGTTAACGTTTTGAGGAGCTGCCAGACACCATTCCAAAGTAACTGTACCATTTCCTTTCTTTTCTTTTCTTTTTTTTTGCATAACATAACATAAAACTTTTACTTAAACTTTTATGCAACATACTTATACACAACATAAAATGTACTCTTTGGCCATTTTAAAATGTACAATTCAGTTACCTTAAGTACATTCAGAAGTTTCTTGGGCCTCCCCAGCTCCTCCTTTGCCCTGGGTCTTGAATATGAAGGTGAGACATCTAGAGACTAGCTGTTCTCTGGAGCCCCAGGAAAGGGTCCCCACGAGGCCTGTGTCCAAGATCTTAGGAAGGTGCTTCCCTCAATTCCCTGTCACCCTAGCTTCCTCCTTCTCTCTCCTTTCTTCCCCTTGTCCTTCCCCTCCTCTTGCTACTTCAGCTCTACTCCCTGGTATTTCCCTCTGAGGTCCTGGGGGGAAGTCCCTGCTGGAAGTCCCCTCAGGTCCTATAATCCCCCACCCCAAATCCCCTCAGCTTTGGTGTCCTCCTCTGTCCCTGGGGTGGGGAAGCCTTGGGCATACAGGGGACTGTGGAGCCAGGTGTGTCCCAGTGGGGACAGTCTCTGCCTAGTCAGGCCACAGCCTCCAGGGCCTCACATCCCTGTTGCCCCTCCTGGGGCATGGACTTTGGATGGCTATAAATAAGAACTGGGACATTTTCCAGAAAGGAGTGTGGGAGCATGAGTAGGGTGGGGAGGAGGTAGACCTCAAAGACCGAGTTTTCTCAGGTGCCTCCAGGCTAAAGGAACCCATGTGGAGTGCGGTGTCTACTTCTATAGTTTGACCTATCCTGTCAGTGTCTTTTCTAGAGGGACCTGTGAGGTCAGGAAGAGAGGGGGTTCCTTCCCCAGCTGGAAGCCCAGGCCACAGACCCAGCCCTAGGGAAGGACACTGAGTGGGCAGGCCCTGGCAAGAGGGGAGTTCAGGGAACAGAGACTTGGGTCCAACTCAGCTTGTGACCAGAGGGAAACTGGAAGCTCAGACCACACGGAAGTCCCATCATTTCCTGCAGGAACTGCCTGGACCCAGGCTCAACCAGGTGAGCCGGGAAGGCATTGAGTTCTGGCAAAGGGACCTTCACCTAAAGACTAAACGCAGTAGGAGACGCATTCCCATCGAGACTGGCAGCAGCATATGGTGAAAAGTGCTCGGATGGGGACGGGGCGAAGGCAGAGCTGGGTTAAAGAATTAAACGAGGTCATGCTTGAGAAGTACCTGGCACCTGATCCACGGTAAGTGACCCTCTAGGGGAAAAATCAGTGTTCAGTGGACCAGAACAGAGATCTGCAGTTGCCTTAAAGCAAAGGCTCTCAACACTGACAGGACACCGAAATCACTGAGGAGCTTGTAAAACTCCACACACCCACGCCGCATTTCAGCCCAATAAAATTAGAATCTCTGGGGGTGACACTCAGACATTAGCAGCTTTGAAATTTCCCCCAGCTGATTCTAACATGAAACCAAGGTTGAGAAAACCCTGGGATAGCAGTTCAGTTCCAAACCTGCCAGAGGAGCATGAAGAATCTAAAAAAGAAGGTGGCTGTCAGACGGCACAGAAAAGGGGCATCACGGAGCCTGCCCCGGCAGTGACAATCTACCCGTGTGTGGAGCAGAGGACCCGGCCCAAGGCCAGGACTGTCCAGCCCTGGAGGCACAATAGCCACGTGGATGAGGGCTCCAGGCCCTCTCAAATCTCTCTCATGACTCATGACCAACTGCTGCCTCTGATTCGCAGCTCAGTGGGCCAGCTTCCCACCACATCTCAGTCATGGAAAGAAAATGGGCAAGTCCGTTATAGCTGTTGTGTAAATGATTATATAGATATAGATATAGGTATATGAGATAGATATATATATCTTCTGTAAATTGGTATCCTGATAATTGCTTTTGCTTTAGCAGTTACTGGAAATGGAGATTAGCCTTCAGGTGTTACTCTGGTAAATGTATTTATTTACCTATTTATTAAAAAAGAATTTTTGGTCCCACCGTGAGGCTTGAGGGATCTTAGTTCCCTGACCAGGGATCGAACCTGGGCCCTCGGCAGTGAAAGCACGGAGTCCTAACCACTGGACTGCCCGGGAATTCCCAGGTGTTACTCTGGTAAACTTAGATCTTCCCTAAAAGACCATCCCCCCCTGGTGAGCTGACAAATCTGGTTTCTGACTTAGGCCCCTCCCTTGGACTGTGGTGAATTCACCAGGAAACCATCGTGGGGTGTCCCGGGGGACATCAGCCAGCCTCTCCTGACACAGCACACACCAGCCTCGCCACAGACTCTGCAACTAGATTCCTGAGCCCAGACTCAGGAATCCTACCTTCCTTCCGTCCCCCTCCTATAGTTTTCCTTGGCCAACGGCCCTTTATAAATCTTCAGAGCTTCCCACTCTCTCCAGAGCATACTAGGCCATTCATGGACCAGGTTCAGCAGCTCCTGCCATCCTGATGCCCTGCTCACCAGACGCCTCCAACCATGGGACCTTCCCCAAACAGGCTGTTCCCATCCACTCATGCCTCTGCCCATGCGCTCCCCTCCTTCCCTCCTCTGGTTCCTTCCTCTTTCCCCTTCCTCCCTTTTTCATCTGGTGAAGGCTTATTCATCCTCTAAAACCCAACTCAAATATCATCCCCGTCCCATTTTCCCTGCTGGTTGCTTTGTTCTCCCTGCACCCTTGGTTCTTTGGAAAGAACCCTGCAATGGAGGTTCACACGCTGAACTCTAGTTCATCATCTACGTGTGTCCTCCCCTCGCTTCCCTGGGGCAAGAACCATGTCCTGTTGGCCTTGGTGGCCTGATGCCCAGAATGGTGTCATGCCCATTGTGGGTGCTTAAATACATCTTTGTTGAAATAATGACAGTTGTTATATTCAGGTAATTCTTTGTCTTGTAAAAAAAACATTTCATATCCAGTTTCTCCTTTGACTCCCTCAAAAAGGAAGATCTAAAGAAGCCCAAAGATCCTGAGTGAATGATCACCCTGGCTGCGCAGGTTAAGCTGGGACACAGGGCCAAAGGGCAACGCTGACACACTAGCCTGAATATTTCCTTTCCAGATGAGACCTGCACTGCTGGAACCAGCAGCCCAGCCAAGGTTGCAGGAGGGAGGAGATGGGACAGAAAAGTTTCTGAGTAGGTAGACATTGGCAGGTCTGTAAATTAGTTCCCCACACTGGGTTTTCCGTGAAACAGGTAGGAGGGATCCAGAGCCTGGGGTAGGCCCAAGGGCGCGTGGTATGGGAGGGTTTGAAGCATAGACTGGACGTTGGACCCCAAAATGCTATAGAATTCGGCATGTATGTAAGGAAGGGTGTTTCTGAGGCAGCAAAGCAATGAGTTAAAGGTTTCCTCATTCTGCAACATGGTATAGTGTTTTGTAGTATGGTTTCTGGAGCTAGATTGCTGGAGTTTGGCAGGTGTGACCTTGGACAAGTTATATAACCTCTCTGTGCCTCACTTTTCTCACCTGTAAAATGGGAACAGTAATAAAATCTACCTCAGGATTTTTATGAGGATTAAATGAATCAGTTCATGTAATTTTCCAAGACTAGTTCTTGACATATAGTGAATGCTCACTGAATGCTAGTTATTATTTGATATTTTTAATAATTTATTTTCTTTTATTTTGGCCATACCACACGGCCCCCTGCCATGGAAGCTCAGAGTCTTAGCTACTGGACCGCCAGGGAATTTTCCCTTATTTGATATTTTATTAACCAGCATCTATTGGGTGTTTCAGTTACTGCACCGCAAGCCACCCTGGAAAATAGTGGCTTAAAACAACAGACCATTTTATTTGCTCATTATTCTGTAGGTCGGCGCTCTGAGCGGGGCTCATTCGGCAGTTTTCTGGAGTTTCCTGGGATCACTCTTGTGGCTGCAGATACCCGGCAGATGGACTGGAGCTGGATGGTCTAAGATGGCCTCACTCACAGGTCTGGAGCTGGGGCCAGTTGTCAGACATGCCACACATGACAGCAGTGTGTCTTCAGCACGCCAGCCTGGACTTCTCCCCTTTGTGGTCCAGGGTTCCACCTGTAGCTCAAAGAGAACAAATCCTAGTGAGGGAATGCTTTTCAAGCCTCTGCTTACATCACATCTGCTAATGTCTCATTGGCCAAGGCACAAGATCAACCCCAGATTCAAAGGATGGAGACATAAACGTCACGTTTTGACAGGAAAAGAGTCAAAGTCACAGTGCAAAGGGATATATATCAGCAATGGGAGGAACCACTGCAGGCATCTAACCAAGCTACCATACTGGCCCCAGATATGCAAGCAGAACTCTGTTCTGGGTGCTGGAAGGGATGATTTCTTAGCCCTCAGGGCTCAGGATAATAGGAAAAGGGTTAAGAAATATGCAAACAACTGTAATGCAAGGTTTGAACGTGCTGAGTGACCTAAGGTAGGAATGGTTAAGGGCTAGGGGAGCTCAGGTCAGGCTGATCCTTTATAGCTGATGAGGGGTGAGCATCAGTGGGTTGGGAAGGCTCTATTAGCTTGGCTTTGAAGTATGTTTAGAACCTGGACATGTGGAGATGGGAGGAATTATATTCCAGTTGGAGGAAAGAGCCAAGTTAGGCAAACCAAGGCATGTTTGGGAAATCCAAGACCATTAGTGTATCTGGAATGAGGGGTCCATGAAGGGGAGCTGCAAGACATAAGGCTGAAAAGATAACCTGGGGTCGGATTGTGGGTGAGCTTAAGTTTGAACTTCATTCTGAAGGCAGTGGGGAGTCACGGGATGTTTTCTGGGTGATAAATGGAAAGAACTGTATTGTAAGAAGGCTCCTTTGGGGGCTTCCCTGGTAGCGTAGTGATTAAGAATCTACCTGCCAATGCAGGGGACATGGGTTCGACCCCTGGTCTGGAAAGATACCACATGTCGCAGAGCAACTAAGCCCGTGCGCCACAACTACTGAGCCTGTGCTCTAGAGCCCACGAGCCACAACTACCAAAGCCCTCATGCCACAACTACTGAAGCCCGTGTGCCTAGAGACCGTGCTCTGCAACAAGAGAAGCCACCGCAGTGAGAAGCCCGCGCACCCCCACGAAGAGTAGCCCCCACTCACCACAACTAGAGAAAGCCCGCGCACAGCGATGAAGACCCCACACAGCCAAAAATAAATAAATAAATAAATTCTTTTTAAAAAAGAAGGCTCCTTTACCTTTGCCAGTGGTCTGTAGGATGGCTCAGGTAGGGGAGTGAGAAGGGGCATAGGCCATCATTAGGTAACAAAGGGACTTGCGGGTCTAGGCAGAGGGATTGATGAGTGGCCACCAGAGTAGAAAATCAAACAAGACCTGATGAGGAGGCAACAAGGATGACGCAAAGGTTGCCAGGCTCGGTGCCTGTAGGATGACAGAGGAGGAAGAGATGCATTTACAAAGCAAGGAAGTCTGGAGGAACAACTGGCCTGGACAGAACTCATAGATCTGGGGAATGTATACAGCAGCCAGGTGGTGGCCAAGGGGGCACCTAACATCATGCTGATGGTGGGAGGAGGAAGGGGAGAAAGGAGAGTAGAGCTTGGTGGAGAGACACTGGAAACAGTGAGGGTGAGGGTGAGTGTTTCGTCTGTCGAAAGTGTCAGATGTGGCCAAAAATTAATAAAGAAGAAGGGTGAGAAAAGGTCAACCAGCAGACCTTCCAGCGAGAAGATCATGTTTCCTTCCCAGTAGAGCAGAGGAGGCTGAAGTTGCACAAGGCTGAGGAGGGAGCAGCTCACACCCTGCTCTCTGGAATTCAAGGTTGGAGGGATCCCCTGGACTTACACGACCCTGGCACTTCCCTCCTTCCACTTCCAACCTACTAAAGTGAAGAAAATCTTAAAAATAAAACAAGCTTTCCTTTCCATCCTAAAGGAGGGAGGCACACTACGCTCTCCTCGCCCTCTTCCCTGTCTCTCCTACTTGCTGGCTAGAGATCAGACACCGTCAGGACTCGAGTCCAGAGAGACAGGCGTTGGCAGGACAGACAGCTGTTTATTTCCTAGCAGAGCCCTGCTGTGTTTTCATAGCTCAGAATAGTTCCTTGGCGCTCTCCAAGGCGCTCTTGCAGGGTGAGGAAACCTCATTGTTTGTTTTCATGACAATTCTGGGCCTCACCTCTTCCTCTTTCTCTGCATCACAGTCCATACTTGGGAGCTCTCAGAGGGGGTAAGGTATAGGTTAACAGGGTCCGAGACTACTAATTTCCTAATTATGTCCCCCAACTGGGCTCCGGAAGAGGAAAGGACTAATAACTGACTATACAACATGGGTGTTTTGGTTAGGATGAAAATTCTGAAAATTAAAGAGTTGATTAAAGGACTACAGGGCAGAGCTGGGGGAGAAAAACAGTAGGTGGAACAGAAGAGGGTGGAAGGGATGACCCCCTCTCCCAATCTGGATCACAGCTGGATGCCAGGCTCTGGGCAGGAAGCTGCCTTCCACTTGAGAATTGTGAGGTGCTTCTGTGACTCCTGGTGTACCTCAGGTCTCAGCTGGGTCTTGGCAGAACCCATGTTTGGAAGATGCCCAGAGGTGGAAGGAAGAACTGACTTCACTGAATGATCTTTCAAACTCTGAACTTTTATTTTAACCATGTGGATACATTACTTATGAAAATATTTTAATTAAAAAGATATGCAGTGGGCTTCCCTGGTAGTGCAGTGGTTGAGAACCCACCTGCCAATGCAGGGGACACGGGTTTGAGCCCTGGCCTAGGAAGATCCCACATGTCGCGGAGCAACTAAGCCCATGAGCCACAACTATGGAAGCCCATGTGCCACAACTACTGAAGCCTGAGCACCTAGAGCCCATGCTCTGCAACAAGAGAAGCCACCACAATGAGAAGCCCGTGCGCCGCAACGAAGAGTAGCCCCTGCTCGCTGCAACTAGAGAAAGCCTGCACGCAGCAACAAAGACCCAATGCAGCCAAAAATAAATAAATAAATAAAATAAATTTATTTTTAAAAAAGATATGCAGATACACACTACTGTGTACAAAATAGATAAACAACAAGGACCCACTGTAAAGCACAGGGAATTATATTCAATATCTTGTAGTAACCTATAATGGAAGAGAATCTGAAAAAGAATATATATATATATTCTTAACTGAATCACTTTGCTGTACACCTGAAACATTATAAATCAACTGTACTTCAATTTAAATTTTTTTTTTTTTTTTTTTTTTGCAGTACGCGGGCCTCTCACTGTTGTGGCCTCTCCCATTGTGGAGCACAGGCTCTGGACGCGCAGGCTCAGCAGCCATGGCTCATGGACCCAGCCACTCCGCGGCATGTGGGATCTTCCCGGACTGGAGCACGAACCCATGTCCCCTGCATCGGCAGGTGGACTCTCAACCACTGCGCCACCAGGGAAGCCCTAAAAAATTTTTTTAATTAAAAAAAGATATGAACACATTTATCTTTTTCCTTCTGGCAATAATGAATCATTTACTTCTATTAAATCATTAAAAGTCAGGCACCACATCATTGGAGCTACTTTAAAAGGAGCACCCAAAAACTTAAACAATGTTAAAACTGAAAGGCAGGAAAAGATAGACAGGAGAAGCAAGAAGAACTACAATTCTGCAGCCTGTGGAAGGAAAACCACATTCACAGAAAGATAGACAAAATAAAAAGGCAGAGGGCTTTGTACAGATGAAGGAACAAGATAAAACCCCAGAAAAACAACTAAATGAAGTGGAGATAGGCAACCTTCCAGAAAAAGAATTCAGAATAATGATAGTGAAGATGATCCAGGACCTCAGAAAAAGAATGGAGGTAAAGATCGAGAAGATGCAAGAAATGTTTAACAAAGACCTAGAAGAATTAAAGAACAAACAGAGATGAACAACACAATAACTGAAATGAAAAATCCACTAGAAGAATCAGTAGCAAAATAACTGAGGCAGAAGAACGGATAAGTGACCTGGAGGACAGAATGGTGGAATTCACTGCCGTGGAACAGAATAAAGAAAAAAGAATGAAAAGAAATGAAGACAGCATAAGAGACCTCTGGGACAACATTAAACACAACATTCACATTATAGGGGTCCCAGAAGGAGACGAGAGAGAGAAAGGACCCAAGAAAATATTTGAAGAGATAATAGTCAAAAACTTCCCTAACGTGGGAAAGGAAATAGCCACCCAAGTCCAGGAAGCACAGAGCGTCCCAGGCAGGATAAACCCAAGGAGAAACATGCCGAGACACATAGTAATTAAATTGACAAAAATTAAAGACAAAGAAAAATTATTGAAAGCAACAAGGGAAAAACGACAAATAACATATAAGGGAACTCCCATGAGGTTAACAGCTGATTTCTCAGCAGAACTCTACAATCCAGAAGGGAGTGGCATGATGTACTTAAAGTGATGAAAGGGAAGAACCTACAACCAAGATTACTCTACCCAGCAAGATCTCATTCAGATTCAACAGAGAAATCAAAAGCTTTACAGAGAAATCAAAAGCTTTACAGAGAAGCAAAAGCTAAGAGAATTCAGCATCACCCAAACAGCTCTACAACAAATGCTAAAGGAACTTCTCTAAGTGGGAAACGCAAGAGAAGAAAAGGACCTACAAAAACAAACCCTAACAATTAAGAAAATGGTAATAGGAACATACAAATTGATAATTACCTTAAATGTGAATGGATTAAATACTCCAACCAAAAGACACAGGCTTGCTGAATGGATGCAAAAACAAGACCCATATATATGCTGTCTACAAGAGACCCACTTCAGACCTAGGGACACATACAGACTGAAAGTGAGGGGATGGAAAAAGGTATTCCATGCAAATGGAAAGCAAAAGAAAGCTGGAGTAGCAATACTCATATCAGATAAAACAGAATTTAAAATAAAGAATGTTACAAGAGACAAGGAAGGACACTACATAATGATCAAGGGATCAATCCAAGAAGAAGATACAACAATTATAAATATATATGCACCCAAAATAGGAGCACCTGTTAGCAACTGCTAACATCTATAAAAGAGGAAATCGACAGTAACACAATAATAGTGGGGGACTTTAACATCTCACGTACACCAAGGGACAGATCATCCAAAGAGAAAATTAATAAGGAAACACAAGCTTTAAATGACACAATAGGCCAGATAGATTTAATTGATACTTATAGGACATTCCATCCAAAAACAGCAGATTACACTTTCTTCTCAAGTGCACAAGGGACATTCTCCAGGATAGATCACATCTTGGGTCACAAATCAAGCCTCAGTAAATTTAAGAAAATTGAAATCATATCAAGCATTTTTTTCTGACCACAATGCTATGAGGTTAGAAATCAATTACAGGAGAAGAAACGTAAAAAACACAAACATATGGAGACTAAACAATACGTTATTAAATAACCAAGAAATCACTGAAGAAATCAAAGATAAAATTAAAAAATACCTAGAGACAAATTACAACAAAAACACGATGATCCAAAACCTATGGCATACAGCAAAAGCAGTTTTAAGAGGGAAGTTTATAGCAATACAAGCCTACCTCAAGAAACAAGAAAAATCTCAAATAAACAATCTAACCTTACACCTAAAGGAACTAGAGAAAGAAGAATAAACAAAACCCAGAGTTAGCAGAAGGAAAGAAATCATAAAGATCAGAGCAGAAATAAATGAAATAGAAACAAAGGAAACAATAGCAAAGATCAATAAAACTAAAAGCTGGTTCTTTGAGAAGGTAAACAAAATTGATAAACCATTAGCCAGACTCATCAAGAAAAAGAGGGAGAGGACTCAAATCAATAAAATTAGAAATGAAAAAGGAGAAGTTACAACAGACACTGCAGAAATACAAAGCATCCTAAGAGACTACTACAAGCAACTCTATGCCAATAAAATGGACAACCTGGAAGAAATGGACAAATTCTTAGAAAGGTATAACCTTCCAAGACTGAACCAGGAAGAAATAGAAAATATGAACAGACCAATCACAAGTAATGAAATTGAAACTGTGATTAAAAATCTCCCAACAAACAAAAGTCCAGGACCAGATGGCTTCACAGGTGAATTCTATCAAACATTTAGAGAAGAGCTAACACCCATCCTTCTCAAACTCTTCCAAAAAATTGCAGAGGAAGGAACTCTCCCAAACTCATTCTATGAGGCCACCATCACCCTGATACTAAAACCAGACAAATGTACTACAAAAAAAGAAAATTACAGACCAATATCACTGATGAATATAGATGCAAAAATCCTCAACAAAATACTAGCAAACAGAATCCAACAACACATTAAAAGGGTCATATAAAATGATCATGTGGGATTTATCCCAGGGATGCAAGGATTCTTCAATATACACAAATCAATCAATGTGATACACCATATTAACAAATTGAAGAATAAAAACCATATGATCATCTCAATAGATGCAGAAAAAGCTTTTGACAAAATTCAACACCCATTTATGATAAAAACTCTCCAGAGAGTGGGCATAGAGGGAACCTACCTCGACATAATAAAGGCCATACAGGACAAACCCGCAGCAAACATCATTCTCAATGGTGAAAAACTGAAAGCATTTCCTCTAAGATCAGGACAAGACAAGGATGTCCACTCTCGCCACTATTATTCAACATAGTTTTGGAAGTCCTAGTCACAGCAACCAGAGAAGAAAGAGAAATAAAAGGAATAGAAATTGGAAAATAAGATGTAAAACTGTCACTCTTTGCAGATGACATGATATTATACATAGAGAATCCTAAAGATGCCACCAGAAAACTACTAGAGGTGATCAGTGAATTTGGTAAAGTAGCAGGATACAAAATTTATGCACAGAAATCTCTTGCATTCCTATACACTCACAACGAAATATCAGAAAGAGAAATTAAGGAAACAATCCCATTCATCATTGCAACAAAAAGAATAAAATACCTAAGAATAATCCTACCTAAGGAGGTAAAACCCCTGTACTCAGAAAACTATAAGACACTGATGAAAGAAATCAAAGATGACACAAACAGATGGAGAGATATACCATGTTCTTGGTTTGGAAGAATCAATATTGTGAAAATGACTATAATACCCAAAGCAATCTACTGATTCAATGCAATCCTTATCAAATTACCAGTGGCATTTTTTACAGAACTAGAACAAAAAATCTTAAAATTTGTATGTAGACAAAAAAGACCCTGAATAGCCAAAGCAGTCTTGAGGGAAAAAACCGGAGCTGGAGGAATCAGACTCCCTGACTTCAGACTATACTACAAAGCTACAGTAATCAAGACAATATGGTACTGGCACAAAAACAGAAATATAGATCAATGAAACAGGATAGAAAGCCCAGAGATAAACCCACACACCTGTGGTCAGCTAATCTATGACAAAGGAGGCAAAGATATACAATGGAGAAAAGACAGTCTCTTCAATAAGTGGTGCTGGGAAAACTGGACAGCTACATGTAAAAGAATGAAATTAGAACAGTCCCTAACACCATACACAAAAATAAACTAAAAATGGATTAGAGACCTAAATGTAAGACTGGACACTATAAAACTCTTACAGGAAAACATAGGAAGAACACTCTTTGACATAAATCACAGCAAGATCTTTTTCGATCCACCTCCTAGAGTAATGGAAATAAAAATAAACAAATGGGACCTAATGAAACTTAAAAGCTTTTGCAAAGCAAAGGAAACTACAAACAAGACGAAAAGACAACCCTCAGAATGGGAGAAAATATTTACAAACAAATCAGTGGACAAAGGATTAATCTCCAAAATATATAAACAGCTCACACAGCTCAATATTAAAAAAACAAACAACCCAATCAAAAAATGGACAGAAAACCTAAATAGACATTTCTCCAAGAAGAGATGGTCAAGAAGAACATGAAAAGCTGCTCAACATCACTAATTTTTAGAGAAATGCAAATCAAAACTACAATGAGGTATCACTTCACACCACTTAGAATGGGCATCATCAGAAAATCTACAAACAACAAATGCTAAAGAAAGTGTGGAGAAAATGGAGCCCTCTTGCATTATTGGTGGGAATGTAAATTGATACAGCCACTATGGAGAACAGTATGGAGGTTCCTTAAAAAACTAAAAACAGAATTACCATATGACCCAGCAATCCCACTACTGGGCATATACCCATTCAAAACCATAATTCAAAAAGACACATGCAGGGCTTCCCTGGTGGCGCAGTAGTTAAGAATCCGCCTGCCAATGCAGGGGACACATGTTCGAGCCCTGGTCCAGGAAGATCCCACGTGCTGTGGAACAACTAAGCCCGTGCGCCACAATTACTGAGCCTGCACTCTAGAGCCCGCAAGCTACAGCTACTGAGCTCATGTGCCACAACTACTGACGCCCATGCGCCTAGAGCCTGTGCTCCACAACAAGAGAAGCCACCAGAAAGAGAAGCCTGCACAACACACTGAAGAGTAGCCCCTGTTTGATGCAACTAGAGAAAGCCCATGCGCAACAACGAAGACCCAATGCAGCCAAAAATAAATAAATAAAATAAATAAATTTTTTTAAAAAGACACATGCACCCCAATGTTCATTGCAGCACTATTTACAATAGGTCATGGAAGCAACCTAAATGTTCATTGAGAGATGAATTGATAAAGAAGATTTGGTACATATATACAATGGAATATTACTCAGCCATAAAAAGGAACGAAATTGGGTCATTTGTAGAGACAAATGGATGGATCTAGAGACTGTCAGACAGAGTGAAGTAAGTCAGAAAAAGAAAAACAAATATTGTATATCAACGCATATATGTGGAACCTAGAAAAATGGTACAGATGAACTGGTTTGCAGGGAAGAAATAGAGACACAGATGTAGAGCACAAACGTATGGACACCAAGGGGGAAAAGTGGCGGGGGGGTGGTGTGGGGTGGTGGTGGGATGAATTGGGAGATTGGGATTGAAATATATACACTAATATGCATAAAATAGATAACTAATAAGAGCCTCCTGTATAAAAAAATAAAATTCAAAAAAAAAAAAAAACCCAAAAACAAAAAACTGAATGGTGGGTGAGGGTGACCAAGTCTCAGTTTAACAGTTGACAAGAGTAAAACCCAGAGGAGTCCAGTGACTTGGCCAAGGTCACACAGATCTTTAACTTCTTTTTTTTTTTTTCCTTTTAATCCTAGTGATGGCAATGCAGGAGGGACAGTCTCCCGGGTTGCCTGCTGGAAGCTTGAGGATGTTTCTGAATCTTCTAAGGAAAACCAAGATGCTCCTTCTGCCCCACACCCACCTCCCACTCAACAATCCCCACCTCACTTCACCCCCCCGCATCAGGCTGAGCTAGCGCTGTGCAACTGATGACCCCTCAGTTTCCTCCCGTCCTTTAGTTTGTGCCAGTTCTTCCAAAGAATTCATGAGTTGAAGCAAGGAGGAACAGCCAGTCGAGGCTGGATCCTTAGCTTGAGTCACCCTTCCTGTCTCTCCTTAGCCAGTGCGTCTTTGTCTCTGGAGTACAGACCAGGACAAAGAAGAAAATGAGCTTTTTTCAAATAGTCCCAAGCACTTTTTTTGGAGGCTTCCTTCCTTTGCCTCTGCCTCTGCCCTGCACCATCAGCAAAGTTTAACTCCTGGCAGGAAGAATCGAATTTGACAGCAAGAATGTGTCCCAGCTGCTAGGGGTGGTTTGTCACCCCTGAAGGGCTGATGGAGAGTGGTAGAAATGTCCACCCTCTGGTCGTGAGGGAACTGGTTGACCGTCTGTGGAAAGAGGATAATCTCTGGAGGGAAAAACAGCTTCTTTGGGGAAGGGGGTTAAGGAAGAGGGAGGAGAGGAAGAAGATGGTTGGTCAGTGCTTCCCATAATGGCTCGGATGATTCATTTGATTTCAGTAGAAGGCAGACCCTGGGGTGACAAGAGGAAGGTAATGAGACAAGAATTCTTAACGGTTTACGATGAAGCAAATGCCCTCCAGCATTTTTCTGTGGACAAAATGTCCAGCTCAGGCTTCCCTGGTGGTGTCGTGGTTAAGAATCCCCCTGCCAATGCAGGGGACACAGGTTCGAGCCCTGATCCGGGAAGATCCCACATGCCGTGGCAACTAAGCCTGTGCACCATAACTACTGAGCCTGTGCTCTAGAGCCCGCGAGCCACAACTACTGAGGCCGCGTGCCGCAACTACGGAAGCCCGCAAGCCTAGAGCCCATGTTCCGCAACAAGAGAAGCCACCACGATGAGAAACCCGAGCACCGCAACGAAGAGTAGCCCCCGCTCGCCGCAACTAGAGAAAGCCCGCGCGCAACAATGAAGACCCAACACAGCCAAAAATTAATTAATTAAAAAAAAATGTCCAGCTCATCTTGAGACATGCACCACGCTCCTTCCACCTGGTCAATAGATACACAGTTCAAGGTCCTGCAGTTGAACTTTCCCACCACGCTGGAGATAAATCAGCCATTTTCACTGGCTAACAATGATTAATCCACCTGTCCCTCCACCTGTTTTTACCAACATGTTTTTGTAAAAAATGATCTGGGTCACTCACGTCAAAGGTGACAGCAGCTGATCCAGCCAATTTCTGTCTACCCCTAAACACCCCCCCCACCCCACCAATGATCACTTCATAGGGAAAAAAAAGCACCTGAAAATAAATTTTTCAAAAAATAAAACTATACATCTTGCAGTTCAGCCCGTCACCCTTGAGAGACATCTATGCTGTTACTCAGACAAAGCCTTGGATTGAAGCTGGGTTTGGCCTCCCTGTTACCTTGTGCAGACAAGACCCATTCTCGTGATCATCACTGAGCAGAAAGGCAGCTCCTCTCTCAATAGAACCCAGAGCCCCAGTCAGAATAGAGGATTTGGCTGTAGATAAAGTCACAATTTCTTTTTGGTAATAAATGTAATTTTTGGATGAGGTGCATGGTCAATTACGGCTCCCTCCCTTTTGCTTTCCTGTCAGCAAAGAAGCTTGTCTGATTGAATGATTCAACCTTGCTCTGGGAAGAAGAAGTTGCCAGATACACTGGAACCAGCTGCACTTAGTTAATGGCAGACCAGACTGTACTTTCTGGAACCTTGCCTTCATGTTCTTCCCAAACCAAGATCCCCAAGCCTCTGAATTTCTGTTTGTGGAGAGAGTGCCTGGGGAGTGCCCAGCTCATGTGCCTGGTGAAGAGGGACCCATATAATTTTCCATCTTCATTGATTCCTAGACTCAGCTGTCATTTCCCCAGAGGGCATTAAGAAGTCTTGAGTCATCTGCAATTAGGACAAAATAATAGGGAGCTCACTGGTATTTGTATAAATGGATTCAGTTACCATCGAAGGATCCCCCAGTCCACATAGTTAAGTAAATGGCTTCCCTGCCCAACTAGAGAGGGTGTGGAAATCCCTAAGGACGACTGGGATTTAACTTTGAATTCCTCAGAGAGCCAAGCGAGGCGATTTGCTCAATAAATGTTTGTTGAATTAAACTGGGGAACTTCTTTTCTTTTTTTTTTTTAACTTTATTTTGGCTGCGCGGGCTCTAGGCGCGCAGGCTTCAGTGGTTGTGGTGTGCAGGCTCTAGAGCGCAGGCTCTAGAGCACAGGCTCAGTAGCTGTGGCGCACAGGCTTAGTTGCTCCGTGGCATGTGGGATCTTGCCGGACCAGGGCTCAAACCCATGTCCCCTGCACTGACAGGCGGGTTCTTAACCACTGCGTCACCAGGGGAGTCCTGGAGATAGTTCTTTAAATGAGAGAATTCTCAACAAAACCTCCAGCAACTCAAATGCCTCTTCCACTGTATTCGCCACAACTATCCACAAGTCCTCTGAGGACTTAGAGTTCCACGGTTTCTCTCTTCAGTCAGCTTTCTAGTAGGCTCAAGTCCTTTGGGGCCTCACCTCTTTCCGCACGCGATAAAATTTTGCTGGAGGCAGCAGGACGGGGGTGGAAGTTAGAAAGGTAGAGACTGGCAAGTAGTCTCATGATGTATGCAATTGCTCTGATGAAGAGAATCCCCCTGCCTGGCGGGCAGCCTACCAGAGGGACTCCCCCACTGCCCAGTGTGCCCAGAATGGGATATCAGCTCCATCTGGACTCCTTATCAACATGAGTATGCTCCCTGAGTTTCCTCCAGAAGGTAGGGTTTACCCCTGGCTCCCTATATGCTGAGCACGTGATGGTACCCCGCCCAACTCAGACACGCCGGCTCCTAGCAGCCCGGGGGACACCCAGACAGTGGCCTTTGAATATTGTGTCAGAGCATCTGGCCTATTTGCCCTTGACTCACCTCAGACCACAGAAACTTCAGTCCCCAGGGATCACACAAGAGTTACTCAATACATTCTAGGAAGGCTTATCTGGATAGAGGGAAGGGGTCACCTGTTCTGCGGGGCCCATTACCTGTAGCCAGGCAGTCCTGATGATGCAGAACACCCTCCCCCTCAACACTACGAGTACATGTGTCATTTGCAGCCCACCAGGCCACCACCACCATCATCCCTGCTCTCCAGGTAAGGCATGTCAGGGGAGGGTTGCTTGGACCAGCAGAGACAATGTGGTCAAGGGCAGTTGGATTCTGCTTGAGCTGGGTAGGAGCCCAGGGGGTGGAGTGGGGATGAGACTCCAGCTCATACCTCCTGGACGAGGTTTTAATCATTTCCAGCACGGAATGTGGTCAACCTTTGCTACAAACTCATTTGCTCTGAATTTCTTTTCCCTGTCCCCAAACTACCCCTTACAAAGCAACCATGGACTTCCTAATGGGGAATTCTTGTGGGTTTTACCAAGTTTTATTCCCCCTGGCTCTTATTCTTGAAAATGCATCAGTCTGTCACCTGAGTCAGCCCCTGCTCCCTTCACAGTCCTAGGTCATCTGAGTGTGAGGTTTTGGTCTCTAGGCTACTGCAGGATGGTTTCTGTTTGTAGGGGTGAGCAGGCAGCATTGCTTCTCATAACTTGGTGTTTGTTACTTTACTCCTTGTCTACATCCATGGTTATAATAACATTGTATTTACTTCCTGGTGATTATTTGTATATATTGATATATCTGTATCTATATCTATATCTATATCATATCTATAGCTGTATCTAATCTCCAGGTACAAATGAAAGAAAGCTCAAAGTACAAAGCCCTTTCCAGAGTCCCCAGTCCCCAGTTTGCTGGTGTTTTTATTTAGAACCACATATTCATCATATTGTTTTTGCATGAACATGCATTCACTCTGTTGCTTAAACTTATGTGTTAAAACCCCAAAGGGCGAATTCCCTGGCTGTCCAGTGGTTAGCGCTCTGTGCTGCCACGGCAGGGGGCACAGGTTCGATCCCTGGTCGGGGAACTAAGATCCCACAAGCCGCGTGGCACTGCCAAAAAAACAACAACAACAAAATTAATCAGTGCATTCAAAGATGATTATTTTCTGGCCCTAAGAGATATAGAGCCAATACTGTGAAGAAGGTTTGATCTCGCAAATCAGAGGCATTTCCTAGACCCTAATGCAGTTAAGAAATGCCCAGCAACATGGCAGTTCCCAGTACAATAGAACTTACTATATTTTAAAATTAATAAATTAAAAGTTGAATAGCTAGAGCACCAAGACTTCTCTTTGTTCCAAAATAAGTGCAGTTGCAGACTTAGGAAATCAGGCATCTTTGCAAGAACCATGGCAGATTTAGACTCTGTCCTGTGTCTCTGGCCGGGTTTTGGAACCAGGAGGGCAGCCCCTTGCACTGTCAAGCAACAATGCCAAAGTTAATCATTGGCCGTGCCAGCCCACGGACGATCAGGCTGTTTTTCTGTGCCTGTTTTCCTATTTTACGTAAATCACACTGAACACGTTTGCATCAACCTACTGGTGATGCACCTTTGATCAATAGATTTTAGACAAAAGCGGTTTTTGAGTCCAAAGATCAGGGCTGGGTTGACCTGCAGACTGGATACAGAGTGTATAAAACAGAGGCAAGACACAGGCTGATAGCAGAGCAATCACCACCAAGTCTGAAATAACTGCAAGGCCGCAGCCAAAGGCTTCCTGAGTGAGGATGGAGGAGGGAATGAATGCTCTGCACGATTTTGGGGTCCAGTCAACGCACTACCTCCAGGTGAATTATCAGAACTCCCAGGATTGGTTCATCTTGGTGTCCGTGATCGCAGACCTCAGGAATGCCTTTTATGTCCTCTTCCCCATCTGGTTCCACCTCCGAGAAGCTGTGGGCATCAAACTCCTCTGGGTAGCTGTGATTGGAGACTGGCTCAACCTCGTCTTTAAGTGGTGAGTAAGAGCCAGACAAAGAGGACCTCGGCAAGGAGAGGCTGGCATTCTCTCTGGAAATGTCTGTCCGTCAGAAGTTGCCTTCTCCATGTTATTCAAGAAGGCACAGCTTACTCCCCTCCTGACTTTGGATCCTCTACAGAATGAGGGTAGACAGAGAAAACCCTGTCAGTGAGCTGAAGATACAGGAAAGGCTATGTCATATGGATGGAAGGCCAGCTGGACCTTGTGAATTATAGGCTATAAGCAAAGAAACACCGTTTTATTACTATGAAACAGCAT
This sequence comes from Leucopleurus acutus, assembly GCF_964270905.1. NCBI lineage: Eukaryota > Metazoa > Chordata > Mammalia > Artiodactyla > Delphinidae > Leucopleurus > Leucopleurus acutus. The sequence continues at coordinate 18,880,921 of NC_139161.1, read as the reverse complement.
AGGTGACATAAAGATAGATGTACGAAGGAAGAAAAATGAGGTATGAAGAAGGGAAACACATAGGCAATTTCAAAACTTGTTGTGTGGGGTCATGAGAAGTAATCCAGGGAACTCTCTTGTTCAGCCACCTACCGGCTGTGTGTCCTGGACAACTCGTGGCAACTCTCTGAGTTTCTGTTTTATAATCTGTAAACTTAGATTATCTCTGAGACCTTAATAATTAGTATAGTTATTAACATTTATCGAACACGTAGTATGTGCCAGGCCATGTGCTAAGCACTTTAAGGCACTGAGTTAAACGACTAGAAAAACACAGGTGGTGTCGGAGGCAGGATTGAAGCCCAGGCAGGCTGGTTTCAGAGGCAACGCTCTTACGAACTATGTTACATCCAGTGTTGATAAACTGACTCTTGGGGGTAAAAAGCCCTGATTTTAGTATTTGCCAGTTTCTACTGTGTATATTATCCCACTTTCAAGCTACCGTTGGGTCCAGCTTGCATCTGGTAGCCAGTACCGGATGACTCCAACACATTACTGGTTTGACCTCTATTTCCTCGTCTAGAAAATGAAGAGGTTGGACCAGCCGCCCTCTAAGATCTTTACCATCCCTAAAATTATCTTTGTTCACTGGTAGGTGATTCTTAAGATCTCTTCTAGCTCTAATTTTCTTTGGCCATAAACAAGAAAACTCCTTTAGGGTAGGAAAGAACATCGTTATTGAGCTCAGAAGCCCAAGGCGTATTGATGGGATTCTGAAATTCCTGTTGAAAAATCGACTTTGTCTGTAACTTCTGGTATTCAATAGCATAACTCTAACAAATGAAAAGATAAAACGTTATTCCAAACATCTAATTTCATGTAAAGAACCATAGATTTTCTCTGAGTTGGTAGAGGTCAGAGTTCGTGGCTAATTTTAGTGAGAAATCACTGTTCCTCCACTGCAGGGCAAAGGAGGCATCCTGACCAACCCTTCACACCTGTTTCCACAATGAAAAACATGCTATGAAAGGGAAAGCGGTTTGTCTGAGATATTCTGTTTCAAAGCTGAGAGGATACAGAACAAGCCCCTGAAGCTATGTATGTCCTAACAGAGAGTGATTCTGATGGAAACAGAGACCACATCCCCTGGTGGGGCTTGTCCTTGGGGCTGGGGCTCATTCTCTGGTGTCCGGAAGAAACCCAAGACTCTGGAGGCCAGCAGAAAGAGAACCCGTAGAATACGCAAGTCCAAGTTGCAAACTGTAGTTCCTATGCATCCTGCCAGGACAAATTCTTCTTGGGGTTTAAAAAAAAAAAAGCCACATAGTTGCCGTTAATACGGCTTTGAGGATATTGGATTTATTTATTTATGTTTGAATAAATAATACCTTCAAATAGTGCAAAATTCAAAAGTTATATAATGGGTGCACCATAAAGTCTCCCTCCCGGGACTTCCCTGGTAGCCCAGGGGTTAAGAATCCGCCTGCCAATGCAGGGGACACGGGTTCGAGCCCTAGTCCGGGAAGATCCCACATGCCACGGAGCAACTAAGCCCATGTGCCACAACTACTGAGCCTGTGTGCCACAACTACTGAAGCCCATGCACCTAGAGCCCGTGCTCTGCAACAAGAGAAGCCACTGCAATGAGAAGCCCGTGCACCACAATGAAGACCCAACACAGCTAAAAATAAATAAATAAAATATTTTTTTAAAAAAAAGTCTCCCTCCCTTGCTCCTCTCCAGCCATCCAGTTCCCCTTCTTGGAGGTGCCTGTGATACCAGTGTTCTGTGTAGGATCACATGGGTCTTCTCCTTGAGCTACTCTCTCTTCTCGAAGGTGTGGCATTGGGACAAAGTGTTCCCTCAGTAATTCCAGATATCGGTTCTGCTTTTTCACAGGATTCTCTTTGGACAGCGCCCATACTGGTGGGTCCTGGACACCAACTACTACAGCAACACCTCCGTGCCGCTGATAAAGCAGTTCCCGGTCACCTGTGAGACCGGTCCAGGTGAGACTCGCAGCCCTTGTCCAGACAGAAACTGGGTGGACCTTGCTCACAGTGGACACCTGGTAACAATGTTCTGGATGAAGCTGTCTTTGAGGGAGACATGAGCAGAGCCACTCTTGCAAGCTTTGGTCATGGTCTTGGATTTGGTACAACTCCATTTTATTTTATTTTATTTATTTATTTTTGGCTGCATTGGGTCTTTGTTGCTGTAGCTGTGGGCTCTGTAGTTGTGGGCTCCGTAGTTGTGGCTTGCAGGCTCTACAGCACAGGCTTAGTAGTTGTGGCGCACGGGCTTAGTTACCCCGCGGCATGTGAGATCTTCCTGGACCAGGGCTCGAACCCATGTTCCCTACATTGGCACGCTGATTCTTAACCACTGCACTACCAAGGAAGTCCGGTACAACTCCATTTGAATTCACTTAAGCAAGGCCTTCCCAAATAGCCCATGACTGACACTTTGGAAATCTGCCTAATGTTTCCAGAACCGAAATTGCTAGTCCAGAAAGGCAAGGGCTCCCTCACAGGCAAAGGGCTCAGGAGATAACTGTGCTGTGGCCCTTTGTCCAGGGAAGGGAACATGGTAGAAGCCTGAGCCCCTGGCTGTGCTTCCCAGAGGCCTGGCCCGGGAGATGTGGCCTCCCGAGCTGACTGTCCAATCCCACACCCTGTCTGTATTTTACTAGGTACATCCAGACAGGTGTTTTTCAGCCACATGATAGATTTAATTTTTCAGTAAGGAAAGGAACACTCAACCCCGTTGCTCACCCGTAGGTCTCAGTGTTAGTGTCCCTTCCTCAAACACCCTATCACTGACCCCCAGGCTAGGGCATGGCCCTTAGTTATTTGTTCTCACAAATTCTTGATTCACTTCAGAGCATATGCATTCATTCAAGTGATATTTATCTAACATCTGTGCCAAACACTGTTCTAGGTACTTGAAATGCTTCAGTGAATACAACAAAGATCCCTACCCGTGGGAATTCCCTGGTGGTCCAGTGGTTAGGACTCGGTGCCTTCACTGTGGTGGCCTGGGTTCAACTCCTGGTCAGGGAACTAAGACCCTGCAAGCCGTGCAGCATGGCAAAAAGATAAAAAGGTCCCCCTCTTGTGGAACTTAAATTTGCATGGGGTATGTGTGTGTGTGTGTGTGTGTGTGTGTGTGTGCGTGCGCGCGTGTGTGTGTGTTATAAAAAAAATCATAATACACAAGTAAAATATTTAGGATATTAGAGGAAGAAGAAGGAGGAGGAGGAAGAAAGAAAGACAAGGCTCTACCTATGCGGTTCCCTGCAAAGCAGACTCAGATGGAGATCAGCATGCAGGAGGTAGGCTGCTCTTGGGAGCAGCATTCGTAGAAGAAAGGGACAGAAACCACCTGGGCAGAAGAAACCTAGTTGCGATTCAGTCTCAGCCAACCCCATAGGAGCTCTGAATTGATTCAAGGAGACCAGACCCTTATACCCCAATAGAGACCAGTGATTGGGTGCAGGCTCCCCCCCCGCCCAGGGAGAGGGTAGCTGTGATCAAGACAGCTCTTTTCAGCCCAGGGCAAGACTTCCAGAGAAGTCTGAGAGCTGAGGGCCGTCTGCAACCACACTCTCAACAAGAGAAAGGGGAAATAACTCTTCAGTCCAGAAGGGGATCTGAGTGGCACATCTCAGGACCCTCCATCTTTCAGGGAAGAGGAAGCAGGAATAGGCATTGAATGCAGGATTAAATAAGGTGGTCAGGGTAGGACTCATGGAGAAGGTGAGATCTGAGCAAAAACTTGAAAGAGGCAAGGGAATTAGCCAGTAAATTTCTGAAGGAAGAAGTGTCTGGTTAGAAAGGCCAACATCACAGGGACACTGAAGTGGGAGTGTGTTTAAAGGAGAGCCATGAGGCCAGCATGGCTGGAGCAGACTGAGCAAAGAGAGTGGAAGAGAGATAATGGAAGGCAGATCGGTTTGTGATTGTATACCCAGCATGTCGATTCTTTGTGTAATCTCTAGATTGTATATAACCACAAGAGCTATGACCTTCTCTGACTTTGCTCACCACTGTACTCCCAAAGCCGAGCGTGGTGCTGGGCACGTAGTAGGAGCTCAATAGATATTTGTTAAATAAATGACTACATGGATAAATGAATGGATGGCAGGATGGGTAGATGGATGAAAAGATGGATGGGTGGATGGATAATTGGATGGATGGATGGATGGATGGAAAGATAGGTTTCAGTCTTTTCTATCAATAGTTGTTCAGCAGTTAGTTGTGATTTTGGTATGCTCATGAGAGGAGGTGAGCCCAGGGTCCTTCTACTTCAACATCTTGTAGCTTTTCCATTAAATTTCCTGAATGGAAAGATAGATGGATGGATGAATGGATGTATGGAAAGATGGATAGATGGAAGGATGGATGGTTGGTTGGATAGATGATGCCCCCTAGCAATCTCCCACATGGAGACTTTTAACCTTTGGTTCATTCATTCATCTCTTTCCTATTCTTTAGGGAGTCCCTCTGGCCATGCCATGGGTACGGCAGGTGTATACTATGTGATGGTCACGTCTACCCTCTCTATCTTTCGGGGAAAGAAAAAGCCAACCTACAAATTTCGGTAAGAACTCAACTCTGGGTTGTGGGTGGTGGAGGGCAGGAGGTGGCTCTCTGAAGCTGACACACCACTTACTCTTCTTCACGTGCCCCCAGCCCACCCCATGCCTTAGGCTGGTACTGATAAGAGTTGTGGCATTTCTGCTGAGAGTGAATATTAGAGTCACAGAATGTTAGGGCTGGAAGGGACCCACTTAATGAATGTTGTGAATGGGCAACACCTAATTTTAGAGATCAGTAAAAAAGGCCTAACATAGCAGAGGGGTTTCTCGAGATCAGCTAGTGAGCTAGAAGCAGGCTTTAAGCAAAAACCCATTTCTGTACCAACAATTGAGACGCCCCGTCCAGGTTAAAATAAACAAAGAAGCAGAAGACATTCCTTCTATGGGGAATTCTGGGTATGCAGACACTGTGAAAATCCTTAATTAGGAAACATAAAATAGGGAGGTTAAAATTCACATACACAGGGGTTCACCACTTGCCATGGTTATCTTTGAATTTTGAGTACAGGCTTCAATTTACAAAAATTCCACCGATGAAACCTGAGTTTGCCAGGCTCCAACGTTCCTGCTGAGGCTGTTCTCTTTGCTGAAGGATCTATAACTGGGTTCTCTTATGGCTGCCTCTTCCATTGCAGGTGCTTGAACATCATTTTGTGGTTGGGATTCTGGGCAGTGCAGCTGAATGTCTGTCTTTCGCGAATCTACCTTGCTGCTCATTTTCCCCATCAAGTTGTTGCTGGAGTCTTGTCAGGTACCAGCTGCTCTGGCTCCCTCCCTCCAACTCCCCACCTATACCATTCCTCCCTCATCAGGACAAAATCCCAGCATTCCTGCCATGTTCTGTGTATAATCAATGCTATTAGCATTTCAGTGGCTTGAAAGTCAAGGGTGGGTGATTTGAAATGACTCATTTCTATAGGAGTGCCCAGATGTACACAACTAAGTATGTTCCAGAAACATGACAATACAGAAAATTAACCTACCCAGTTGAATTCGCTTGAAATCTCCAAGATATTTACATTCTTTATTTCTTACGGGTCTTCAGTTGGAAGTGGCCCCTAGTTTAGTCTTAAGAAAAGCTACCAAATTTAACAAATTAACACCATATCCTTGGAAAGCTCTTTATTTAAATAAATTCATTTGCAAACCTAACAGATACCCACAGCTGGTCTTCATTATAGGTTCTGAATTTTGAATATTTTGTTTTCTTGGATCCAGTTAATGAGGGGCAGAAGAGACTTTGGTTAAGTGTAAGCAAGAATTTCTTGACTTTGTGGAAAGCACTAGAATATAAGACCTTAAGGAAAATGCAGAATTTTTCCCCTGGAGACCTGAAAAAGCAGAGCAGGACAGCATTCACAGAAGCATGTTGAGAACAAGGGAAATAATGGCTTCATGGCAACCACGGAATTAACACAGCATTTAGCACGGGGTTCCATGTTTGAGAAAGAGCCTGGAAGTTCATGTTACATGAAAGACCCGGGAATGTTTAAGTTAGAGAGGAGAATAACTATCTTTTTTTATTTTATTTTTTGAGTTCCCAGTCTGCCTTAGTCTCTTCTTTTTTTCCCCCAGTTTATTAGTTTTTTAATTGAAGTATAGTTGATTTACAATATCATGTTAGTTTCAGGTGTACAGCACAGTAATTCAGATATATATACAGGTACAGCTACCTATATATATACACATACACATATATATATTCATTTTCAGATTCTTTTCCCTTATAGGTTATTATAAAATATTGAGTATAGTTCCCTGTGCTATAGAGTAGGTCCTTGTTGGTTATCTATTTTATATAGTGTGTATATGTTAATCCCAACCTCCTAATTTATCCCTCACCGCTGAGAATAAGTCTTTAAATGTGCTGACAGAGGCTCTAGATTTACCACTTATTAACACCTGCGGAAAAAAACTGAGACCAATAGACATCATTAGAAGGAGAGAGGTTTTATTTAGCTCAGCACAAGGAAGAACTGTCTAATGATCAAATCCATGCAAAGATGAAATGGGCTCCCTGAGTGGGAGTGAGCTCTTCATCCCTGAGGGTATTCAAGTAGAGACAGGAGGACCACACACACACACACACAGATACACAGAGGAAACTTGCATGTGGAGTGAGGAAGTATGTGACATGACTCTTCCATCTGAAAGAATCTGTGGCTGAGGACAGGCTGGAATCACATATGGGAAGAAAACAAACGACTCTCAATCTGGCATCTGTGATTTAACTCCACAATGGTGAGGTGGATAGCATGTCACCCATTGCTCCAAACTCACCTCTAGGTGAAGGACCAGCGTCATCCCCAGTTCTCACGGTCATTCTTTCTTCCGCTCAGGCATCGCGGTTGCTGAGACTTTCCGCCACATCCGGAGCATCTACAACGCCAATCTCAAGAAATACTTTCTCATTACCTTCTTCCTGTTCAGTTTTGCCATTGGATTTTACCTGCTGCTAAAGGGGCTGGGGGTCGACCTCCTGTGGACCGTAGAGAAAGCCAAGCGAAGGTGTGAGCGGCCAGAATGGGTCCACATTGACACTACGCCCTTTGCCAGCCTCCTCAAGAACCTGGGGACACTCTTTGGCCTGGGTCTGGCTCTCAACTCCAGCATGTACAGGGAGAGCTGCAAAGGCAAACTTAGCAAGTGGTTCCCGTTCCGCCTCAGCTGCATTGTGGCCTCCCTCGTCCTCCTGCATCTCTTTGACTCTTTGAAACCCCCATCCCACATCGAGCTGATCTTCTATGTCCTGTCCTTCTGCAAGAGTGCGGCAGTGCCCCTGGCGTCTGTCAGTCTCATCCCCTACTGCCTGGCCCAGGTCCTGGGCCAGCCGAACAAGAAGACTTTGTAAAGGGATGTGGAGTCTTCAGAATTTAAAAGTCGATGACTGCACCAAGGATTGAAGGTGGCTAGGGCCTTCTGCCAGCCTGTTGTGAGGCCAGAGGTACTATAGAGTCAGCTCAGGCGACACCCCCTTCCCCCTTTGCAATTCTAATTGCATTGGGTGATGTTTTTTTGAAAAGCTAATAAGGCTCTTTGAGAAAAGCCTTATTGGAGGTTGGGTCATTCTGGCTTTTTTTCCACGAAGATATACTTACTCTTTTGTCCAATACACAAAAGTGAGACTTCTTGGTAGGGCCAGCTCATAACGCCAGGCTGGGGATCACACTGAATTTTCTACTCATGCTCATCCTTACCCAGAAAAGGAGAAAGGAGCAGTGGATTTGATAGGGAAAGAAGGATTGATTAAGGAGGATTTTTAAATATCTTGCATGTCATGCAAATTGTATGTCAAACAATATCTTAATGGCTTCGATGATATACGAATCTTTAGGTAAAGGGCTCTCAACGGTGGGGGACCCACTTAAAGTACAATGAATAGGTCCTTAGTGGAGTAATTCTGCTTCTTGTATTTTTTTATTATATATCCATGGTCATTGTATTTACTGGGATTTCTGAATGGCTGCAGTGATCTGGGTATTGCACTAGGTCAGAATACTCAGGCAATGTCAGCTTCTCCTCTATAACATTCGATCTTTCTCCTTATTAGCCCAGCTCTGCTTTCCCCAGCATTTTCCACTGATTCCACAACCACCCTGCTGGATCCTCAGATGCCTAAAAGTGACTCTATAGTGGTGCTTTTGTATGTTTCAGTTAAGCTCTGAAATCTTGGGCAAAATGGCAAGGAGAGGGCCAGGATTTCTCTCTCCAGAAGGTCACTCCAATGTTACTTTTTTTTTTTTGCCGTACGCGGGCCTCTCACTGCTGTGGCCTCTCCCGCTGCGGAGCACAGGCTCCGGACGCGCAGGCTCAGAGGCCATGGTTCACGGGCCCAGCCGCTCTGCAGCATGTGGGATCTTCCTGGACCGGGGCACGAACCCGTGTCCCCTGCATCGGCAGGCAGACTCCCAACCACCGCGCCACCAGGGAAGCCCCCAATGTTACTTTTGATTCCTGGAGGTAAATATGACTCCTTTCTCTATCCCAAGCCCATCAAGAGTGCATTCTTGAAGGAAAAGCCAACTCCTCCTCTTTGCCTATTCTCTAGTCTCAACTAATTTGCAGAATATGTCCTTTAAAAAAAATGTTGAAGCCTATTTATTTGAGAGTCCTTGTTTTTTCTACTAATTATATAGCTTACCATATAGTATCATTCACACCAACCATCCTGGTCATAACATCTTTGCAAAGAAAAATATATACGTGCAGTATTTTATTAAAACAACATTTTACTTAAGAATGAAGTCTTGCTGATTACTGTATTTTAGAGGCAATGTGATCTGAAGGTTCTCATTCTGGCTTAGCTAAATTTCTAGGTCTTTCTCTATTTCCCTAAACAAATAATTTGGTTTCTATATACTTATGTTTTCTTTTTGCAAGAGGAAGGTGCTTTGTCTTGGGTTGCCCAGGAGTCCCAGTAGGGCTGCCGAGACTCACAAAGTGTCCACAGGGGCACAGGTAGAGTCGAGCATATCAACAGAGTCACAATATCATATTCTAGTTGGCCAAGGCTGAACACTATTTACCAGACCACAGTGCAGCGTGAGTTGCTCTATGGGATCAAACTGTGACCGAGTCCAGGCTTGCTCTGCTTGCTACACGACAGGCCAATAAGTCGGGAGACGAGGTGCTGGGGCAAGGAATACAAGTTTATTCGGAAAGCTGGCAGACAGAGAAGATGGCAGACTAATGTCTCCAAAAAAACCCATCTTATCAGGGTTTGGATACCAGCTTCTTTTATAGAACAGAGGGGGAGGAGATGAGGAAGTAAAATAAAAAGGCCATAAGGTTTGCGAATGTCCCTTGGAATGGCCAGCCCTGGGGTGGGGATGTGTTCATTTCTTCTTTCTTGCCGCCATCCACAGGTGGACAGGGTCAGGATGTTTCCCTGAACAAAGGCACTTTGGTTTAACATTCAAGCAGAGGGGACAGGGTTTCCTAAGGCAGGCCACTGTGTATAGACAGTATCCTTTTAATGAACAAAAGCAACCGGAAGCAAAGGTTAAAAATAAAAGAAACAGATCCAACATGGAGTCAGGATTGGCTCTCTCCTGTTACAAAACTGCAACTTGGGGGCAGACAGGGAAGATCATTACCAAACTAACCAATCAGGGAATGTAAGTCATAGCAGCAGAACAAGACTGAGCAGGGAATTCCCTGGCGGTCCAGTGGTTAGGACTCTGCGCTTCCATCTCAAGGGGCGCAGGTTCAATCCCTGGTCCTGGCCAAAAAAAAAACTGAGCAGACTGTGGAATCCAGTAACCCAGTGTCAGCAAGGTTTCGGGTTATAGTTAAAGAAAATATGAACAGGGCAAGTGATAGCACCGAGGGCTGCTCAAGGGAGCTACTGAAAGTATTTCTGCAGGATTTATTTCATCCTGGGCGCAGGGTCCCACCTCCAGAAGCCTCGACTCATCGGCATATCTCTGGATCTACTGAGAGTGAGTCTGATCATTCGCTTCAGAACTTTGGGATGTGAATCTTTAGGGAAAGGTGAGTCCTCCTACCGAATTTTATTTCTTCAGGGGTGGCACCAGGCCCCTCGGAGACACTAACGGTCTCACCAGGGATGAAGGGAAACGGTCTTGTTCCGTCTGAATTGAACCCCACTGCTTGGGCATGGCCTCCAGCCTGGATGGTTTATTTGCCCTCAGGGACCAAGTCCAGGTTCCTTGCAGTAGGATTCTGGCAGAAAGTAAATAATGTCCCTGCCCCCAGCAGTTGGTGAGGTTAATAAAGACACATAATAAAAGATGAAATTTGGACTTAATATATACCAGGCTCTGTTCTTAGTATTTTATTTATTTATACAGTGAATTCCCTTAATTCTCCCAAGGTTTCTGTGAGGTGGGTGTTAGAATTTATGTTCACATTACATATGAATAGGCACAGAAGGATTAGGTATCTTGCCCAGAATAGAGGAGCCAGTTTAAGAGCTAGGCAGTCTGACTCCAAGTTCATCCTCTATCCTCTACCCCACAGATGCCAGTAAGACTAATGGCTGCATCAAACCATCCTTCCAATACCAGATACAACTCTTCCTTCAGACCGCAGAGATTTTGATTTCTTGTGGCCAAAGGACAAATACCGTTGTTGTTGTTGTTGTTTTAATTTTTGGCTGTGTTAGGTCTTCTTGCTGTGTGCGGGCTTTCTCTAGTTACAGCAAGCAGGGGCTACTCTTTGTTGTGGTGCACGTGCTTCTCATTGCGGTGGCTTCTCTTGTTGTGGAGCACAGGATCTAGGCGTGCAGGCTTCAGTAGTTGTGGCACATGGGCTCGGTAGTTGTGGCTCGTGGGCTCTAGAGTGCAGGCTCAGTAGTTGTGGCACACGGGCTTCGTTGCTCCACGGCATGTGGGATCTTCCCGGACCAGGGATCGAACCCGTGTCCCCTGCATTGGCAGGCAGATTCTTAACCACTGCGCCACCAGGGAAGTCCCCAAATAATGTATATTAATGCATATATGTGGAATCTAGAAAAATGGTACAGATGAAACTATTTGCAGGGCAGGAATAGAAACACAGACGTAGAGAATTTACGTGTGGACACGGTGGGGAAGGGGAGGGTGGGATGAATTGGGAGATTAGGTTTGACATAAATACACTACCATGTGTAAAATAGATAGCTAGTGGGAACCTGCTATATAGCACAGGGAGCTCAGCTCGGTGCTCTGTGATGACCTAGAGGTGTGGGAAGGGGGCAGGGGAGGGAGAGAGGTCCAAGAGGGGATTCACTTCATCCTACAGCAGAAACTAACACAACACTGTAAAGCAATTATACTCCAATTAAAAAAAAACACACACAGAGTGATCCTCCCAGCGAGCTAGTATTTATTTCTAAGTATGAAGATACTGTATTTCAAAGTTAATTTCATAAACTAACTATTGGAACAGGCATGACCATGTTAGATTAACAGCAGTGTCTAAAACAACCTTAGCTATTTCTTTTCTTTCTTTCAAGGAAGAGCTTAAAAGCCATGCTCAGCCTATCTGGGTCAGACAGTAAGTAACTTATTTCTACAATCGAGATAGCATGAGAAGGTAGAATTATCACAAAGAACTTTTGGTATAGAGCCATATACAGGAGTAGAAAGTAAAGAGACACCGTGGAAGATTATTTAGATCAGAGACTCCACAAATACAGGACTGCTACCTTTCACTGGGACAGGCAAAGTCTAGAAATGGACAGCCCTAAGGGCTAAGAATTTGTGACAGGTAAAGCCGAGCAGAGTGTCAGGCCATGATCAATTTGTAATATAGCCAATGTACTAGCACGTTTTGAACACAGATCTTTTCCCCAAGTTACAGATGTATGTTTGCTTTAGAAACGACTTGTGAAACCTCAGGATGGAAGTAAGTTTAAGTGACCAATGACCGTTTTAAACCAAGATCCATGTTATATTATAGCATAATTTGATAGATTGGTCTAGCAGTCTATCCGTTTTAGGGAAATAGGTTTGAGGATGATACACACACACACACACACACACTATACAATTGTATTATTGCCCTAGGAAAACAGACCCATTAAGAAAATGCAACTTCTGGGACTTCCCTGGTGGCACAGTGGTTAAGAATCCGGCTGCCAATGCAGGGGACACGGGTTCGAGCCCTGGTCCGGGAAGATCCCACATGCCGTGGAGCAACGAAGCCCGTGTGCCACAACTACTGAGCCTGTGCTCTAGAGCCCGCAAGCCACAACTACTGAGCTCATGTGCCACAACTACTGAAGCCCATGCGCCTGGAGCCCATGCTCTGCAACAAGGGAAGCCACTGTAATGAGAAGTCCATGCACCACAGCGAAGAGTAGCCCCTGCTCCCCGCAACTATAGAAAGCCCCACGCAGCAACGAAGACCCAACGCAGCCAAAAATAAATAAATAAATTTATTTAAAAAAAAAAAAGAAAAGGAAATGCAATGTCTGCTGCCTGGGCCAATGCTGCTTCACTGCAGAGAAACCAAGGGCATAAAATTTTTGTTTTCGCTTTTTTTTAAACAAAACTTATAATAGCTTTAAAAATTTATAACAGGGCTTCCCTGGTGGCGCAGTGGTTGAAAGTCTTGCCTGCCGATGCAAGGGACATGGGTTCGTGCCCCGGTCCGGGAGGATCCCTCGTGCCGTGGGGCGGCTGGGCCCCTGGGCCATGGCCGCTGGGCCTGCGCGTCCGGAGCCTGTGCTCTGCGGAGAGGCCACAATGGGGAGAGGCCCCCGTACCGCAAAAAAAAAAAAAAAAAAAAAAAATTATAACAATTTTATTGAGATATAATATACTCACATACTGTATAATAATCACATACTGTACAATTCAGCTATTTAAAGTGAACAGTCCAGGGACTTCCCTGGCGGTACAGTGGTTAAGACTTTGCCTTCCAGCGCAGGGGGGTTGTGGGTTCGATCCCTGGTCGGGGAGCTAAGATCCCACATGCCTCGAGGCCAAAGAACCAAAACATAAAACAGGAGCAATATTGTAACAAATTCAACGATGACTTTCAAAAAAATGGTCCACATCAAAAAAACTTAAAAAAAATAATAAAGTGAACAGTGGTTTTCAGCATATTCAGAGAATTGTACAACCATTACCACAAATCGATTTTAGAACATTCTTTCCCACTCCGTAAAGAAACCCCACACTCATTAGAAGTCACCTCCGTTTCACCCGAACCCGTACAGCCCTCGGCAACCACTCATCTATTTTCTGACTCATAGAGCTGCCTATTCTGGTCATTTCATATGAATGGAATCACACAACATGCAACCTTTTGGGTCTGGCTTCTTTCACTTATGATGTTTTCAAGGTTCATGTACGTTGTGACACGTATCAGTACTTCATTTCTTCTTATGGCCAAACAATATTTCAGTGTATGGATAAACCTTGTTTATCCATTCATTAGCTGATGGATATCCGGATTGTTCCCACACTGGGGCTCTCATGAACAATACTGCTAGGAACACTTGCGTACAAGTTTTCATGTAGATGCATGATTGCATTTCTCTTAAGTATATCCCTAGCTGTGGAACTGCGGGGTCAAATGGTAACTCTATGTTTAAGAAACTAGCGGAAACTAGAAAAAGTTACTAGAAACTTTTAAGGAACGACCAAACTTTTCCCAAGGGGTTAGGAAGGAAAAGTTTTACAGTGTTTTTGGTTTCCTAGGATCAGACCCTATATCAAAATTTTGTCTAATTCTTTGCTTTGGAAGAGTTTCAAAGCAAGATTGATCAGGTGATTAGATTTACATGAAGAAATGTCCGTGGGAGCCTCCTTCTTCTGTCGGCAGTGGCTCTATTGCTCCAAGAGCATTTCATTTGAAGACACACCTGGATAGTCGAAGTTCCAGTCCTTAACAATTGACTAGTTGTTTGTAACCTGTCAAACTTTGCTGAGCTGTTTTCTGAAAATCATTACGTTAGCTGTTAAATTTTTAATATTTATTGATTTCACTCTGTAGTAATTGCCAAACTAAGACAGACGCCTTTAAGGCCTATATGTGTAAATCAAATAGCAGAATAGAATTTGTATCCAAGAGTTTTTCAAGAGCCTCTTGAGAACAGAAAACACTCTGGCCAAAGAGCCTTCTGATGATGTTGTTAAGGAAAGAATTGACTAGAAACAGTATGAGTAGCAGTCAATAAAAGTTACTTCCATTAGGGAACCAAGGACCTAATCTATCTGGAAGAGAAACTAGCAACAGTCTAGTCTAATGATGGGCAACCCAAAGTCCAAAATCTAATTTCAGAGTGAAAGATAAAAAAGCTGCCTCTGGGTTGCTGGCTTCTTAATAAAAAGGAAAAAGTTTTTAATATTTTTCTTTTTCCTGAATTGGCCCTTATTTTTTTTTAAGTTGTTCATTATTAATTCTATTCAAAAAATTTTTTTTTCATTTCATAGATACAAAAATGCAGACTTACAGAGGTAAAACAGCCCTTGTAAGTCACATGAGTAACCTGTCCTCAGTTCTCCTGATTCTTAGCAGAGAACTGTCTCCCCTTTGTCTGACTCCGGCATTTACCTGGGCAGCGGGGTCAACAGGCAGCTGTTGACACAGAAGTGAAAGACATAAGTGAATAGCAGAGCCAGCTTATTTGAACCAGGACCAGAGTCTGTTAACCAAATTAAGCCACAGCTAGAATAACTGTGTTCTAGGTAGCCTGTTCCTAATTATGTTATGTGCTCCTCTCTTCCTTTGCTTTCATAAATCTTTCCAGGGCAGGAGTGTAACTACAACAACATGAAACGACTTGATGTTTTTATGGGGTTTGGGGTTTTTTTAGCATGAGGGTATTTTTCCAGTCAGCAAATTTTCAATGCTTTCTTTTCTGCTGTCTTCTGGCTTTCTTCTTTTGATCTTCACATTCCATGGTCATTGCCTTCCGATCAGCTCAACTGCACTTCAACATTTGAAGGCTGGCCAGACTTCTCTCATTCTCTCATTCCGCACCATCACAGAATTGGGATTCCAGCCTTCAAGAGCTGCAGTCCTTCTCTCCAGAGCAAAAAGAATGAAAATCTAATTCCTTCTCCTCCACGGTGAACCATTTTGGACTCTTTAGCTGAGGACTGCCACCAAAATTCCATCTTTGTTCCTCTGTCTTTCTCTATAATCTCCTCCTTCAACCCCACCCCATAGGCAACCCTGCCACTGATCCCTACTTGATCCACCCTAGTAATGAACTTAAGTGAGCTTTTGTACAAGTGTGATTTGGCTTCACTAACTTAAAAGTCCAAGTGGCATAAATTATTTTTGTTTATTTTGATCACATTGTTACCCACCAGGTTCTTGGCCTTCCCCAAGCAATAGACAATTGACTAGAGGGGAGACAAGAAATTCAGACAAGGCTTTACTGGGGCCCCTGCTGCAGCACGGGGGGGTGAAAACAAGTAACAGTTTCCCTTGCTCACTCCCGGAGGAGGGGAGAGCTGGTTCCCTATAGGGGGTGCGGAGTAGCGATGTTTCCAGGGGTCGGGCCAGAGGGGCGGCTGAGGTGTTTGCCCACCCCTTTGGTGCTGTTGAGTGCAGGGGGCATGCCCAGTACCCTGCTTTTGCTCCCGACTCTTCAGAAGTGGCAGTTGAGTTTTTTTGGACTTTTTGTATCTTTTATATCTTGTTGTCCAGAATTTGCCCCAACTGCAACATGCACGCAGTTTTTTTAGTCCCTTACAGTTTCCTTGTATTTTGTTGCTCAAAGAGACATTTGTCCAGGTGCAAGCATTGTAGCACTGCAGCAAAGGGTCTCAAGTCCCAGCCTGCCTCAATGTCTTTAGACTACCAATGCCCTCCTTACCAGTCCATTTTGTCCCACACGATGACTGCAGTGAAATGACGATGGCATTGTGTCTCCCTATAGACTGCAGTGAAACCACCATGGCCACTGCACCAGAGCCTCCAAAGGGCTCTCTCGCTCTGGGGAGCCTTAGGTGAGGTTCCTTAGGTGAGGCTCTCGACAGGTATCAGAGCTGATTCAGGAAAGGCTGACGCTGCAGCTCCAGGCTTTGATCTGGCTCCCCAAGCGTTGTCAGCAGCCTCCCTACTTACAGCGGCCGCCAAACAGTTATCTCCAGAACTCTGCCCTTTCTCGCTTCCTACCTACAAAGCTCCACACAGCTGCATGATACGCTTCTAAGAAATTCCAAAGGGCAAGTGACCCCAAACATAATAACTGTCAGACTGGTGAGTTAATTCCTCAAGTTGCGGGGGGTGGCTGAACTCAATCCATTTTAAGAAAAACATAAAAAAAATTTAAAAAAAAAAAAAAAATAAACATAAAATAAAAAAATAAAAAATAATAATAAAAAAACATAAAAAACATAAAAAAATAAAAAAATAAATAAAAATAAAAAAAATAAATTAAAAAAAAAAAAAGAAAAACAAAAGACCTGGGGAGGGGGCTTCCCTGGTGGCGCAGTGGTTGAGAGTCCGCCTGCCGATGCAGGGGACACGGGTTCGTGCCCTGGTCCGGGAGGATCCCACATGCCGCGGAGCGGCTGGGCCCGTGAGCCATGGCCGCCGAGCCTGCGCGTCCGGAGCCTGTGCTCCGCAGCAGGAGAGGCCGCAACAGTGAGAGCCCCGCGTACCGCAAGAACAACAACAACAAAAAAAGACCTACTGAAAACGTAGAAGGTTGATAACATCTCCGTTTGAAAAAAAAAAAAAAAAAGACCTGGGGAGGATACGGCTCACTTTGGGCTCTCTCACCTGAAACAGCTCAAGGTTTCCAAGTAGTTACAAGGTGTTCTTTGGAGGGAATGCCTATAATACTCAATCCTTGAGGAAGATTAACTGGGGGAAATGGATTTGAGGAAGAATAAAAAAGTGTTGGAGGGACTTCCCTGGTGGCGCAGTGTTTAAGAATCCGCCTGCCAATGAAGGGGACACGGGTTTGAGGCCTGGTCCAGGAAGATCCTACATGCTGCGGAGCAGTGAAGCCTCTGTGCCACAACTATTGAGCCTGTGCTCTAGAGCCCGCGAGCCACGACTACAGAGCCTGCAAGCCTAGAGCCTGTGCTCCGCACAAGAGAAGACCGCGCGCTGCCTGGAAGAGTAGCCCCCACTCTCGGCAACTAGAGAAAGACCACGTGGGGCAACGAAGACCCAACACAGCCAATAAATAAACAGATTAATTTAAAAAAAAAATGTTGAGAAGAGCTTGATGAGGGGAAGAGTTAGGAATGAAAACAAGTTTTATTTTGGGCTGAGCTAGCTGGGAAGCCAAGGGCAGAGTAGATGAAGTTGAAATGTTCCATTCATTTCAGAGATGGGGGAGAATCTCACACTATTGCCCAAATACCATCATGTCCACACAAAATATCTAATCAACCAATAGTTCTCCACTGGGTGTGACTTTGCCTCCCAGGTGACATTTGACGATACCTGGAGACATTTTTGGTTGTCATAATTGGATGGGGTGCTACTGGCATCTAGTACGTAGAAGCCACACAGGCTGTAAAGATCCTATAATGCACAGCTCCCCGTCCCCCCCACCCAACAAAGAATCATCCCGCCCCAAATGTTAATAACGCCAGGATTGAGAAACTGTGACAAACCAGAGAAGAAGCAGTTCAATCACAGTTTACTTGAAAGAACTTCCCTCCAGTGAATGTTATCCAACTCAGCGTCAGAGCACCTCTGCGCCAAGGGGTCATTCTGGGGTGCCAGGCGGCCCCTCTTTCGGTTCTGTTCGAGGTGGGAGATTTATCACTCTAAATTCTAAAACCTTTCCCTCCAACGAGGTCAACTTGTGAAAGTAACAGGAGTCGTTGCAGCTGGGTTCCTATAAGTAAAACTACCCTTGACTCCAGGACTTTTGTAGAGACCCTGAAGCTGAATGTCTTTCTAGGTATTCATAGATGTGGCCATCATTAAACACAGGATAAAATGTGTAGAAGGGTTGAGAGTTTCAGCCAGCAAGAGGGGCGGTGTCTCGGCAGGGAGCCACCAATTGCAAGAGTTTGGGAGACAAACCCCACCCTGGTTCCAAAGGCTCTGGATGTACTTAACATTGTTGTGAAATCACCAGGGAGAGGAATGAGTAAAACGAAACACATTGTTAGATGAACAAAGACCTTGGTTAAGACACACGGCACAACACGGGCGCTTAACTCTGCTGAGCTTGGACTTGACTTCTTTGGAGAGGATAGAAGACATGGGATACTTTGATGTCTCATCGCTACAAAATTCAGTGTCCAATAGTGTTGGTACAAACTCCTGTTTTAATTTCTGTTAGTGGCTGATGGGAAAAAAATGCAAATTTGATTGTGTCTTACTGCCCAAGTTAAGGCTAAGAAAGAAAAAAATCCATCCCAGGCCAAATAGCCTTCGGATGATGATAAGGTAAAACTTCACTAGAAAAAATGACTTTAAATGATGTGTAGGGCTTCCCAGGTGGTGCAGTGGTTAAGAATCTGCCTGCCAGTGCAGGGGACATGGGTTCGAGCCCTGGTCCAGGATGATCCCACATGCCACAGAGCAACTAAGCCCATGTGCCACAACTACTGAGCCTGCGATCTAGAGCCTGCGAGCCACAACTACTGAGCCCGTGCGCCTAGAGCCCGTGCTCCACAAGAGAAGCCACTGCAATGAGAAGCCTGCGTACCACAATGAAGAGTAGCCCCCACTTGCCACAACTGGAGAAAGCCCGCATACAGCAACAAAGACCCAACACAGCCAAAAATAAATAAATAAAATAAATAAAATTTTTTAAAACTGACGTGTAAACTTTAATAACAATTCATTCCAGTGAACGTGTTTCCTTGTTTTCTAGTTGTTAAAAATTAACTCATATCCAAGATATATTATTAAAAAAATACTCTATACGCCCCTAAAATTGCCACAAATATCTATCCATCACCTTCCTGTTTTTTACAGCACCTTGATTAATGTCCTCTTAGTTTCTTGCTCTGACTGTCCAGTTTCCTATTCTGAACTCTTGCATTCCTAGTTTTTAAAAAAAGAAGTGAGAGTCTACTGTAGGCCTGAGTCTGTAAATAGTCATTGAAGAGTCTGTGTTACTTTTTGGTAAATGTTTCTTCAGCATGTCTCATACATTCTGGCCTCTGAAATCTAATTTTCTCCTCTCTCCCTGTTAAAAAAAAAGGTCCCCTCCACTTGCCTTGTTACTGGTGAGCCCTCAGCAAGGTCTGAGTATTGATCTGCCAGGGGTCTGATTCCAAACAGGTTTTAATACCCAGCATGTCTTTTCTGCAGCTCTCGATGTCTCCAGATTCTAGAGCAAAGACTTCTGATGCCAGAGTTCATATTTTCCCAAGCCTTGGCACAGAACTATGAAGATGTTGCCTCCGTGCTTCCACCACGGGGGCAAAACATAGCCCACTGGTTGATTTATATTATAATTAGCTATGTTCTATGCTCTTACAGCTGTCGAAAAGGTCAGACCCCAGAAGGTACTGCAATAGATGTTTGCAACATTACGGCAGTTCACAACTTTCCAGTAATTCACACGCAGCTTTACAGCAGAGGTATCACACTCAACTCTGAACTACATTTTCCTTTCCTCAAAATTCACTTCCAAAAAAAATTCACTTCCAAACTTTTCTGCACAACACACATTTTACACAGCTGCAAACTTTTCATTTGTTGTTCTTTGTCACTTAAAATAATTTAATCTACACATTCCCCAGAGCCAGCAGAGGCTATACTCCTGTCCTTGAAAATCGTTCCCTGGTGTCTCTCTCCTTATGTCACTATACCATAATTTGCCAAGCCATTCCCTTATTTGGCATTTGGATTATTTCCAATTCTTCACTCTTAAAAATAGCTGCACACAAACATCTTTGCACGAGTTACATTTTTTCCCTTTTAGTTTATTTCTTCGGGGTATATTCCCAAAACTGGTAATACTGGGTCAAAGGTTTGAAAAGTTTCATAGCTGTTGTTACCCACTGCCGGAATATTCTCTAGGCAGATTGTGGTATATTTGGGCATTTCAAATGTCTAACCAGGTTTCCCACGCTCTACAGTAAGAGTAACTTTTATCTTCTCTTATTCTTCCATAATCTTCAGTAGGGGACGGCAGTTACAAAATTTCAAAACAAAACAAAAATAAGGATGGAAGCACTCTTTGTGTAGCCAGAGACGAGCTTTTTTAGGTTAACTTGATAGAATGCTACCCCACAGGTGCTGGAGTGAAGCAGCTGTATTCCAGGCAGAATAGAAAATGACACCAAGGTTCTGGGAAGTAATGTCCGCTGACGATATCTGAGGCTGAGATAGTTTTGAGGAGAATTTAAAGCTGGCAAGTGACAAGCGATCAGGAAGACTTGGTAAGGAGGATAGGGGGAGAGGTGGAAAATAAAAAGAAAGGAGGTAAAAAATTAAAAAAAAAAAAAAGGAAATTCCCTGGTGGCCCAGTGTTTAGGACTCCGCTCTTCCACTGCAGGGGGCGCGGGTTCGATCCTTGGTTGCAGCCAAAAAAAAAAAAAAGGAAGGACTTGCTCTCTTGTCATTGCTGCTTTTGGGGTGATGGCACAAGCAGAGAGAGAAATAAGCTGATTCTGTGCCTTTGAGATTCAGATTAATCACTATCTGTAGGTGACTTCTAAGGACTGTGAATGCTTGAGGACCTTGGTCTCTTTGGTTTAAGAATCAAAACCAAAACAAAACAAAAAAAACTTACTGAGTCACCCTTACCACCTGGTTCCTCGAGCTAATAGGGATGATGATGATGGTGGTGGTGGTGGTGAAGATGGTGGTGATGGTGATGGTGGTGGTGATGATGGTGATGGTGGTGGTGATGATAATGGTGGTGGTGATGATGGTGGTGGTGATGGTGGTGGTGATGATGGTGGTGGTGATGATGGTGGTGATGGTGATGGTGGTGGTGATGATGGTGATGGTGGTGGTGATGGTGATGGTGGTGGTGGTGAAGATGGTGATGATGGCGATGGTGGTGGTGATGATGATAATGGTGGTGGTGATGATGGTGGTGATGGTGAGGTAGCTGTCACTTTTCTAAAGACTTTGCACATATAACTTGCTTCATCCTCCCAACACCAATTATTATCAGCACTTTACAGATGAGGAAGCAGAATCATAAAGCTAAGAAACTTCCTCAAGGTCACAGAGCTAGTCTGAGCCTGATTCAAACCCAGGCAATTGACCACCATGCCTGGGCTCTGACCACTGCACCATACTGCCTCAGGTACTGCAATAGAAAAATGGCTCATACATGGTTAAATGATACACTAGAATATCGAATTTTTTAGGTTCCTTTTTTTTTTTAGTATTCATTTATTTATTTTATTTACTTGGCTGTGTCGGATCTTAGTTGCCACGTGCAGGATCTTTGCTGTGGCGTGGGGGATCTTTAGTTGGGGCATGTGGGATCTTAGCTGCTGCATGCGGGATCTAGTTCCCTGACCAGGGATCGAACCCGGGCCCCCTGCATTGGGAGTGCGGAGTCTCAACCTGTGGACCACCAGGGAAGTCCCCAATTTTAGGTTCTTTTAAAAACTTCTGAATGTTTAGAATTATTTCTGTTGCCTTCTACTCATCTAAGTTGAAACAATGTGTTATTCAAATATGTCATTTAAATTTAAACTACCAGGGCTTTCCTGGTGGTGCAGTGGTTGAGAGCCTGCCTGCTGATGCAGGGGACGTGGGTTTGTGCCCCGGTCCGGGAAGATCCCACATGCTGCGGAGCGGCTGGGCCCGGGGGGCCATGGCTGCTGAGCCTGCGCATCCGGAGCCTGTGCTTCGCAACGGGAGAGAGGCCACAACAGTGAGAGGCCCGCATACCGCAAAAAAAAAAAAAAAAAAATTAAACTCTCAGTGGGTCTGTGTGTATATATAGTAACATCAAATACAGTTTTTAAGTGCCTAAGAAAAATGAAAGGAAATACACCAAAATGTCAACATTGACTATCTTTAGGTGGTGGAATCATGGGTATTTTCTTCTTTCCGTGTTTCTGTTTTTTCTCAATTGTTCTATACTATGCAGGTGTTAGTTTTTTCCCTACTTTTTATTTTGAAAATTTTTAAAATAAAAAATAAAGTGCAATGAACTTTTATATGCCCTTCGTCTAAATCACCAACTAGTCACATTTTGTCTTATTTGCCTTATCACTCTCTCTCACTAGATATATATACATATTCTTATTTTTTGGTCATTCATTTAAGAGTAATTTTCAGACATCAGGACTCCTTCAATTCTAAGTACTTCACATAGCTCCTAAGAATAAGGACATTCTCTCTTTTTAAAAAAAAATATTTACTTTCTGTTCTGCAAATATAACCCCTCCAGTTATGTACTTTTTTTTAAAACATGCCACATTTAAATTTATTTATTTTTTATTTGTTTATTTTTGGCTGCTTCGGGTCTTCATTGCAGCGAGTGGGAGCTACTCTTCGATGCGGTGCTCGGGCTTCTTATTGCGGTGGCTCTAGGCGCACGGGTTTCAGTAGTTGTGGCGCACAAGCTTAGTTGCTCCGCGGCATGTGAGATCTTCCCGGACCAAGGCTCGAACCCATGTCCGCTGCATTGGCAGAAGGATTCTTAACCACTGCACCACCAGGGAAGTACCTGCTCTCTTTTTTATTTGATTTCCTTCAACCCTACAACAGCCCCTTTCTTAAACTCTCCTCAAAGCAAGCCGTTGGAGCATACATCTCTTTCCTGCAGGGCCTCTGCCTGTCTCCCAGTGACTGTCAAATTATCTCCTTCCAGACCAGTCTCCACTGCTTTCTAGAGCTGTTCATTCAACTACCCATTTAACCTGAATTTCTCACAGTGCCTCAAACTCAAAACATACCAGCCAGGTATATGATGTAATAAAAAATATACATGATGTTTGTCCCTGGTTTTTGGCACAGAGCTCCTAAAACCCTTGGAGTTTCTAAGTGATATGAGCAATAAAGGTGTCGATATTCATAACAAATTTCTTTCAACCACACCCGAGTTTATGTTAATGAAGTGACTTTTGGAAAGCACCTAAGGATGGGGGCTGGTTGCTAGGGGAACCAACCACGTGAGGAGAAGGTTGGAACTTTCAGTCCCACCCTCCTGACCTCCGGAGAGGGGAGAGGGACTGGAGGTTGAATCAACTGCTAATGGCCAATGATGTAATCCGTCATGCCTATGTAATGAAGCCTCCCTAAAACCCAGAAGGGTGGGGTTTGGAGAGCTTCCGGGTTGGTGAACACAGAGATTTGGGCAGAGTAGGGTGTGTGGAGAGAGCATAGAAGCTCCACGACTTTTCGCCATACATTGCCCTAGGCATCTCTTCTGTCTGGCTGTTTCTGAGTTTATATCCTCTTATAATAAATCGGTAATTTAGTTAAGTAAAATGTTTCTCTGAGTTCTCTGAGCCACTTAGCAAGTTAGTCGAACCCAAGGAGGGGGTCAGTGGAACCTAAGAATCTGCCCGCCAGTGCAGGGGACAGGGGTTCGAGCCCTGGTCAGGGAAGATCCCGCATGATGTGCCGCCAAAAAAAAAAAAAAAAAAAAACTGTCCTCTGAATGGAGGGTTGGAGGGGAGGACAGTCTTGGAGAACTGAGCCCTTAACCTCAATGTCCAGGTAGACGGTGTCAGAATTGAGTTGAATTGTAGGACGCCCAGGCTGTGTCCCCATAATTGCTTGTTGGATGTTTGGGGAAACACTCACATACACACATTGAAATTGGGTCCAGAACCCAAATGGGGAGAATGGAGATTACTGCCAAAGACTATAAAGTTTCCTCGGGGGTGGGGGGAGGGTGATGAAAATGTTTTAAAATTGGTTGTAGTGATTATTTAACTTTGTGTATCTACTAAAAACCAATGAACTGTACACGTTAGATCAATAAATTCTATGGTATGTGAATGATCTCAATAAATCTCTTACCACAAAAAAAGAAACAAATCTTTACGTGGCCTCCAGGAGTCAGCTTGAGCTGCGCCTTGGGTGGCGCATTGCCACCTTCGCCTCGGTCTGTGTACTCCAGCCTGGTTCCTCGGGGCTTTTGCACAGCCCTCTTCTCAGAACACTCTTCCCCCACTTCACAAGAAAATTCCTTCCCATTCCATAGCAGTTTCTCCAGGAAACCACCCCCCACCCCCAGGCTAGATCAAGAGGCCCTGATAAGACCATGCATAGCTCCCCATTTACCCTTCCTCTCTAGCAAGTGTCAGGTGTGTGATTTATTGAGCCACGTCTGTCTTCCCCACTAGACCCTTACAAGCCCCATGAGGGCAGCTCCTGCCTGCTCTGATCACCACCATGCCTCAGGGCCTAACACAGAGGTGGCCTCCGAAAGTCTCTGTTGACTGATACGTGAAAAATAGACAGCTATTTCCTGGAAAATAGTTGGAAAAACCAGCTAACAAATTATAAATTCGAGTTCCACAAATGACTCAATAAAAAGACATTCTTAGGCTCCCAACTGAAAATTAGAAAGAGGTTGAAAACCCAAAGGACAGGGTAGGTTATGGAGAAACTCTGGCCTCTGGGTTCCCAGGAGAGGTTTACTCCCCAGTAGGCGGGGAACAAACTCCTGAAGCAGCTGATGATGAGGAAGTCATGAGTAAGTCTTGCCTTTATTTTTCAAGATAGATTGACTCCCGAAGGTTCTAGGCAGAAAGTGTCAACTGAATCCTGCTTCAACCCCAGGGCTTTCAGGGTGGGACTTTATCTTTTCATTGAAGGTCACAGATCTCTTGGTGTCTTAACCAGCAGTCACCACATTGCCTCAGCCCCTGTGACACTCCAGTTCCCTGTCCCCTTTGTGATGCTTTGAACATCATAAAAGCAGAGAAAACATCCACAGAACGCCACAGCGATAGCAGAACTCATTATTAGGCAGTTACACTTAAGTGGTTACCTAAGTCATAATACTGTGGGTGTCAATGTTCACCTTCATCGTCGCTGTATATATTATTCTTACTCTCTTGGGTTCCCTTTCTAGGATTATTTGACACTCTCGTAGGTTCACAGCAATTTTGTTTTTCCTTTGTCTTCGTAGGGTTACAGTGATCTTCAGAACCAAGACAGAAAAAAATACTATCTCTGACCAGCCAAGATTAGGTTTCCACGTTCTAAACCTTCTGGACCAGTATATGGATCTGGTCGTACTTTCCAACCCAAGATCCCGTTTTCTACTTAAACTTGACTTGCTACATCGATAGATTGTACTAATTCATCCCTTGGAACCTGGTGTCTCCCACCAAAATAGTGCATTCTACAATCTTGCTTAGCCAAATCCCACTGCCTCATCATCTGAATGATACGCAGTACTGACCAGGTCTGTTGCAATTATATTTAAAATGTATGTGTGCTTTGTCATATCTCATTATGATTAACAGGGAGCTCTGGAAGTTTCCCCTCTCCCGTCTAGAATATTTGGGTAATTCTTCATCTTGGAAAACTTTGGAGTTGCTCCACTGTGAGACCCCCACACATACACTTTCTGTTTATTATGTGTGACCACTAGTCTTGATCAGTCTTTCCTGTTCTTGGTACAATTTCTACCTTTTTCCAGAACTATCTGTCTCACATTAATTTCTTGTAGTCACACTTTCCTGATTACACAGTAAAAAATGCATGAGGCTACTAATTTAATCTTAAAAGTCCAGATTTATTGACACTCTATTGATTAAAGGTAACATATTTGGCTGTATTTATCTTTTTTGTGTGTGTGTGTGGTACGCGGGCCTTTCACTGCTGTGGCCTCTCCCGCTGCGGAGCACAGGCTCTGGATGCGCAGGCCCAGCAGCCATGGCTCACGGGCCCAGCCGCTCCGCGGCACGTGGGATCCTCCCGGAACCGGGCACGAACCCGTGTCCCCTGCATCGGCAGGCGGACTCTCAACCACTGCGCCACCAGGGAAGCCCTGTATTTATCTTTTTAAGAAATCATACATCAACTTCTTTATCTTGAGGTTTTTCACACACTCAACTCATTTTAGTTAATCATAATTGGTTTTTCTTTTTTGGTGTCAAAATTGTTGCATTTTGGTCCATGGCTTCCTTATCCTTCCACCATTACCTGTCTGAAACCCTTGTTTTCTAAGCCCATCCTAAATTTTCCTTGCTCCAAGATGCAGAATCCTCCTTCAAGAAGTCTCAATTCCTTTCAGTGAGAGTCAGGGGTTGGCAGAAGTGCTGATACTAATGGGCTGCAGTCAGAAAAACATATTTCTGTTAAGGGTCATGCGTTCACAATGATTTTCCCAATTAAAATTACATTTTTTTCTAATATAAAATCTTTTATCTATTTTATTTTACCTACAATATTTCTGCTTAAAGTTTTATTCCTTCACCCACAATATAATCGTACTTCCTTCTTTTTATTACTCTTATTCCTTGGCAACTACCGTCATGCTGTCTCTTTGTTGACAATGATGTCCCCTGGGTTGGTCTCTTTGTTTTAGTTGATCAACCTGTCCTCTTTCCGTTAACGGCAGGAAACACAACCTCTCAACGCACACACACGCACACACTTGCACACGTGAGCGTGTGCATTCACTGGCCAGGGCCAGAATTCTTACTGGAGGCAGCCTCCTGAAGCCAGCCATCCTTTTTTTTTTTTCATTTTTTTAACATTTATTTATTTTTGGCTGTGTTGGGTCTTCATTGCTGCATGCAGGCTTTTTCTAGTTGTGGTGAGCAGGGGCTACTCTTTGTTGTGGAGCACAGGCTCTAGGCTCATGGGCTTCAGTAGTTGTGGCACGAGGGCTCAGTAGTTGTGGCTCGAGGGCTCTAGAGTGCGGGCTCAGTAGTTGTGGCACACGGGCTTAGCTGCTCCGCGGCACGTGGGATCTTCCTGGACCAGGGCTCGAACCCGTGTCCACTGCATTGGCAGGCGGATTCTTAACAACTGCGCCACCAGGGAAGTCCCAAAGTATGTACTTTTATGAGAAAATGTCTCCTGGGTTACAACACCCTTCCAATCAAAATGTCAGGGTAAAAACTGTGGTGTCCAAAGGTTTCAGGCTTTCCCTAATTTTTTTCTTTTCTGTTTAGTATACTTTCGGTACTTTTTTTTTTTTTTCCTGTACGCGGGCCTGTCACTGTTGTGGCCTCTCCCGTTGCGGAGCACAGGCTCCGGACGCGCAGGCTGCGGACGCGCAGGCTCAGCGGCCATGGCTCACGGGCCCAGCCGCTCCGCGGCATGTGGGATCTTCCCGGACCGGGGCACGAACCCGTGTCCCCTGCATCGGCAGGCGGACTCTCAACCACTGCGCCACCAGGGAAGCCCGCGGTATTTTTTTTTTAATTAACTAATGTCTCTTAATGAGTAACATTTGTTTTCAGGTAGTTAAACTTAGTCAACTGTCCCCTAAAAATCAGAAGACCTCTCTGATATCTAACTGGAGAATCAAAAACCTATTTTTTAATTTAAAATAAGTTTAAGATCTAAGCCTACTTTTAGGTTCATTCTCCAAGAGAAACGAATGAGGAAACGCTGAGCCGGAAGCACAACATCCAGGGCTGCCGATGGCGGGTAAGCACGGAAACAGACATGCGCAGAACTCCCCAGGTGCCCCTGCTGTCCTGGCGCCTCCCGCCCCCCAGGGGACTCCCCTAACACCGCCACAGCATTGAAGGGCCAGCAAGAGGCTCCCAGCGTCCCGCTCCAGCCCCTCCCGGATCGGCACCATCCTCCACGCCCAGGAGTGGTCCTTCACCCCTCTCCCTCCCTCACTCCCACATCCAGTTAGTCAGGAAATCCCAACGGCTCTAACTTTCAAGTATATCCAGAACCCACCCCTGCCCATCTGGATCCAAGGTGCCATCTTCTCTCACCTGGATGGCAGCATCAGCCTCCTGACAGACCCCCTGCTTCCTCCCATACCTCCTACAGTCTTTTTTCATCAGAACAACCATTGTGATCATTTTTAAATGAAAGTCAGACGCTGGCCTTTGTGCTTAAGATGCTTCAGTGGGTGGGATGTCATTCAGAGTAAGAGCTGCACTCCTCTCGGGTTGGTGGAGGGATGGAGGGACAAGGACACTTATCTCGCTCCTCTCCTTCCACTGCAGCCCCCACTCCAGCCACCGTGGCTCCTTGAGGTCCCTGCCGCAGACTAGGCACACTCCAGCCTGAGGGCTTGGCACCAGCTCTCCTCTGCCCCCACGCACTGCCCTCAGATACCTGCTTGCCTGATGCCCTCATCTCTGTCAAGTCTTTGCTTGAGTCTCATCTTCTCAATGAAGCCTTCCATGACCACCCGACTTAAAAGTTCCAACCACGCTACTGCTTTCCTCTCCCTGTTCCTACCCTCTGTGTCCCCAATCCTGCTTCTCTTTCCTGCTCCCTTTCTTTTGTCCTCTCTTACTGATTTATTGTTTCTGATGTGTCTGCATCACTATAAGGTAAGCTCTACTTGGGCAGAAATTGTTTTGTTCACTGATGTGTTCCAAGCACCTAGAATAATGTCTAGCACATAGAGGCACTCAATAAATATTTGTTGAAAATGGTCAGGACTCATGCCATAGCAATTGGTAAACGATTTGAATACATCACCTAAAAAGATCCTATAAAACTATTCTATAAAAGGCAGTCAAAGTGAAAAGAAACAACAAAGTGCATCATGGGGAAACAATTGTGGTTAGCAACTATCATAAATCCAAAATGATGGTTCACAAAATTAGAGCACCCGTCAATCCCACTCCCCACTCCCACCCCGAATAACCTAGCTAAAGGAGGCACGGCCTTCGTAGTCTGGAAAATGCTGCTCTTTCTGCTTCTTCAGTTCTCAGAGTCATTTAAAAACTATGGTTTGCTTTATTTTCAGATCGTGACTTTCTTGAACAGTGTGACTTTGTGATTGTTTAGATGTTTCTAATCAGCTCTTCAATGTTCGTTGCCCCGTAAAGCAGCTTTTCTTTCCCTGCAGTTCTCAGTTTCAGTTTCTTAAATCCTATGTTTTCCTCTTTGTTGAATTCTTCTCTTGTCTGGCTGGAGTTTATCCAACACGTCAAATCAAATATTGTTTGTTTGTCCGGAAAGGGAGCACAGGCAATAACATTTCTGAGTCCTTGTCTGTCTAGCAGTATCTTTGCTTTGTTCAGGTCTAGAATCTTGATAAGTTTATATTCCAGGTGATTGCTGATGCCATCAGAGGCCAGTCTGCCACCACAACTTTTCTCACACATTGCCCAAGTTCCCTCTGCATCCCCATAGCCCCTTCTCTCACTGTGGTTGTGAAATCGCGTAGAAACAGTTGAAGCCAGCTCTCCACGATAGATATATTCTACACTTGTCAGAAATAGCAAATTGAGTGTGTCCATCAGGTTATTTTATGAACTTATCAGCCTATCTTGCCATGAAAGCCTGGTGTGAGGGGTTTTATAAAAATATATCTTATAAAGCAAATTTGCTTAGAGCAAAGGTAACTGAAATAGCCAGAAATACAAAACGTTGCTATTGCTTTCTGTCAATAATCAAGACATGACAGAATGTCCATCATCAAAAAATCTAGAAACAATAAATGCTGGAGAGGGTATGGAGAAAAGGGAACACTCTTGCACTGTTGGTGGGAATGTAAATTGATACAGCCACTGTGGAGAACAGTATGGAGGTTCCTTAAAAAACTACAAATAGAACTACCATATGACCCAGCAATCCCACTACTGGGCATATACCCTGAGAAACCATAATTCAAAAAGAGTCATGTACCAAAATGTTCATTGCAGCTCTATTTACAATAGCCCAGAGATGGAAACAACCTAAGTACCCATCATCGGATGAATGGATAAAGAAGATGTGGCACATATATACAATGGAATATTACTCAGCCATAAAAAGAAACAAAATTGAGCTATTTGTAATGAGGTGGATAGACCTAGAGTCTGTCATACAGAGTGAAGTAAGTCAGAAAGAGAAAGACAAATACCGTATGCTAACACATATATGTGGAATTTAAGAAAAAAAATGTCATGAAGAACCTAGGGGTAAGACAGGAATAAAGACTCAGACCTACTAGAGAATGGACTTGAGGATATGGGGAGAGGGAAGGGTAAGCTGTGACAAAGCGAGAGAGAGGCATGGACATATATACACTACCAAACGTAAGGTAGATAGCTAGTGGGAAGCAGCTGCATAGCACAGGGAGATCAGCTCGGTCACAATGACTGCCTGGAGGGGTGGGATAGGGAGGGTGGGAGGGAGGGAGATGCAAGAGGGAAGAGAGATATAGGAACGTATGTATATGTATAACTGATTCACTTTGTTATAAAGCGGAAACTAACACACCATTGTAAAGCAATTATACTCCAATAAAGATGTAAAAAAATAATAATCAAGACATGAAAAACGTTGTAGGAAGTCAAGAAGCTGGAAAAAAAAAAGAGTTAAAGATGCAGAATTTCAGGAAGACTGAGAAAAACAGAGATAACCTGGAGGTAGCAGTCAAGCCTCAGCTTACAAAAAGATGAAACAAAGAAAGAAATGTTCCCTGTTGTCTTACTGCAGCCATTGATAGCATCAGTATAGAGGAATTCAGCAGGGGTTTCCAGGGGGTGCTGGAAAATGGGAATCATGAATGCTGTATTCTGTTTTGTGTGTTTGTTACATAAATCAAGCTATTTATTATGGGCTAGCAATGTTTCAAATGGTGGAGCTCTTACTGGCCTTTGCATGTCTTCAGTCTTCTGAGGGCAGACGTTACTGTGACTGCAGAAGTGGGCTGGGAGGTTCCGGCACCACCAGCTACAATTTTCATGCAGGAACCCCAGTGCCTGATCCCCACAACTCAGCTCTTCATTTTGGTTTCACCTCAGAAGGAACAAGTGTACTTGGCGTGCTGGCGGACTTCAATTTCCTTCACCATTCTCCTGAGGGAGGCATCAAAACAGGTCCCATATTTACCCATGATTCTGACTTTAGTGCATTTAGCCTTGTCGTTGCAAACTAAGGCTGAGCCCAGAAAGCGGATGCTGTTTTCTGAATTAAGTTAGGATTCAGCACTAGTCAGAATCTCTGGTCTTCATGGAGGTAAGGGCATAAAATATCAAGCATCAGTTTGACCAGAGAAGGGTTAAAACTCTCAAAAACACAAATGACAAATCATTTCCAGAAGGCCACAACTTGTCTCTTCATTCCCTGCTGGCTTTTCGAGAAACCTCTCACTACTCCACGTCCCCCAGGCAAGATCTTCAGTAGCCACAAGGGGCCAAGACAATGAGAAGCCTTCTTTCAGGCTGGCTGAATCAGCGGGGGCTCTTTTATCTTCTTTTCTTCTGGCGGAGGCCTGGGCCACCACAGGCTCACAGCACCCTCTGCTGTCAAATTACAGTCTTGATGTTGGGACTGAGACCACGAGAGAATTCTGTTCTGGGGCAAGAAGCAAATGACAAGAGCAAAAGAAACTCAAAATTAGTTTTCATGCAAAACTTCAGGACGAGTTAATCTTGCTGGTAACAGGCAGCAAAGACACAGCCAAGGAAAACGGGAGGACAGTGGAACTTTTCCAGCAAGACAGCTTTTCAGCCTTTTCCAAAGCTGAATGGAAATCCCTGACTCACCCACACCAAGGATCCAAACAGGCCAAGTACACTTTTTCGAGCACCATTTGTAAAACACATGGAATATTGTCTTCATAGAAATAGAGCCCAGAGTAACAGAAAAGGGGAGACAGACAGGCTTCGAATTAAATGTAGGGAATTAGGGGCTTCTCTTCTGGGCCCTCTGGCTTTCAGCATGATAAGGTATGTACCTGCCCTAACAGAGGTAAAATTAGAAGCTACATGGCAACAGTGTAATGGAAGGTTTTCACTTCTCCTTATAGCTTGCTTATTTGATCTTTTTCCTTGCCAAAAGCACCAGACAGCCTTAGATCCTTAAATGCCTCCGTCCTGAAATCACTTATTTAACCATGAGAGAGATGCTAGTTTATAAAAGAAAAGATGTTGGTCATATATATATATATATATAATACAAATATAATATATTTATATATATTATATATAATTATATATAATATAAAATATTATACAAATATATTATACAAATTATATATATATGTGTATATATGCACACATATATATATAATTTGTGTGCTCTTTTAAAGTATATTACGAATACTTACATAACTACTTAAATATACTAGCTATGTTACTCAGAGGCCACACAACATGGTGGTTAGGCAGATGGGCTCGGGAGCCAGATTGCTAGTTCAAAGTTGTGCCCTGTCATTAACTAGCCGTGTGACCCCAGCAATCTCCTTATCTCTCTGTGCCTCAGTATCCTCATCTGTAAAATGGGGATAACAATGGAATCCATCTCATGGGGTTGTTCTGAGAATTAAATAAGTTGATATTTATAAAGTGCTTAGAACAACACCTGGCAGAACTCTATATGTTTAACACCAACCAATAATTAAGCAATACCAAACAATAATAAAATAAAAATTAGGCAGTGGCACTGAAATCTGCTTTTCACTATTTGGAACTGCAATTAGTAGAGGGTTTTATCTAGTGTAACTTCTTTGCCTTTGTGAGGTCTTTTTCAGACTATGTTTTTGTCACCCTCTTTTTGCTGGGGTGTAACACAGGATTTACCTTCTGTTAATGGGGAGGGAGGTGGGCCTCTGGGGACCAGAAGAAATGGCCTAAAATTGGTGGGAGAGGTTCATTTGGGTGAAGAGCAACACAAGCTTCATGTCTGTCTTATTCTTTGCCTCCTTGTAACAGTCAAGTAAAAGGTGCCCAAAATATATGACTCACTCCATCAGCCTTTTTAAGACCCTGTTACCTTCTGGGGCTGAGGACAATTCGCAGTCCAGAATTTCTATAAAGAAGGGGCTTAGCAGTGACCATCTGGTTGGAAGGGAAACCAGCAGTTGTCTTAGAATAAAGTAGTTTTGTTTGCCTATTAAGCGCACTGCTGTATTTGAGATGGCCTGGATACTGGAGCCCAGGGGCGACAAGATTCCACCCAGTCCTCTGTTGTCTCTGCCACAATCCTCATCTGCTCTCCTCCCCCCATTATTCTCTCACATCACCCTGTTCTTTTCCTGTTTGACTTAACAGAATGTACAATTTTACATTTATTTGCTTCTCTCTCCCCTTTCTTCTCCAGGACCTCAAATACCATTGAAAACAGTGACCACAGCTGTTTTATCCACCAGTATGGCCCAGTTCTTAGAACAGTGTCTGACACACACTACACTGTCAATAAATACCTGTTGAAGACATGAACAAATGAATTCCGTGATGGTTTACTACATACCCAAATCAGCAATAACAACAAAAACAAGTTAGGTGACCTGGAAGATAGAGGAACTTTTATTTTCACAGAAGAAAAGGTTGATTCTGAAACACTTGGCTTTGAGGAAGTTTGAGGATGAACAGGGATGGTTTACAGGAGGCCTCGGCTGCAGGGAGTTCACGGAAGGGCTCAGCAAAAGAGAGAGAAGGCTCTCATTATCAGCGCCTCTTCTGCTCTGGACACCGGCCAGTTCACCAAGACCCACTCTTGTTCCTTGACATTGAGAGTCTGGCACTCTGCCAGCAGTAGTCTTCACAGAAGGTGCAGACCTTTCTGGAAAAAAGAAGAAGACTTTCCATCACTCTTTCCCAAATAGCCCTGGTTTCCCTCCATCGAAGACACTTTAGTCATAGCTTGGATCCAATTCAGGAAAGGAATGGGAGACACAGAAGCTTTCTTCAAGAGTATTTCATTAGCGTATGTTGAGCTGTCTGTTTTCCCAGCAGGGCTCTGCAGTTTATTTAAGTTCTTATTAAGGAAAATACCTGGCATTCTAGCATAACTTGGCTGACTCTCTCGTTTCCACTCAGGACTAAAGGGTGGGGTGGAGCTACAGGACATTTAGGCACTATGCCCGCCTGAATTTAGGCTGTCTCCTGCTCTGTGTCCAGCTTTCATCTGATGTTGTTTGTCTTTCATACTAAAATCTGATCCAGCACCTCCATGTGCGCACATAGTTACAAAGGAGACCTTCACCTTGGTGTGAGCCACAGCATTGTCTTCAGCAATTTATGGGTACTTAAGTCATAAAACTTTCTTAGCCAAGAGGGAGCCATTTCTCACTATTTCTATGCTGTAAAAGTGGATTCTAGCAATGTTCCAGAATATGCAATCTATGTGTGTATCTGTGTACCTAAAACTCTACTACATTTTGTGCTAATTAATACCTATTATTCTCTTGGTCCTCATTTAATGTTACTCTAGTAAATGATCAAACTCACTCTGCTTGATTTTCTGGTGAACCTCACAAAAGATAATCCACCCCGACCCTTGAATACAAACTGTACCTCTCCCCAGGGCATTGGATTAGGGCCCCTTTGACAGGTGTGAATGACATCACCAGTTCAAAATGTGCTGCTTTATTTTTTCCCTTCCTTTACACAACTAGTTACTGTTTTCACATAATTAGCTCAAATGTTGATGCATTTTCTTAATTATTTCAGAAAATTCCTTCTTTCTTAGGACACCGTGTTCACATCCCCACTTGCCGGTTAAGAAATTGAAGGTAAGGGAGAGTCTCAGCAGGGAAACCATACACCCCGGATTTGCCCGAGACCAACCTGGTTTGTGGTTCTGGAGAGATGTGTGGAGCACCCCTTTCACTCTTAGAAGTCCCCAAGTTTGGGTAATAAATCATATAGTCATTCTAAGCCTACGTGACCAGAACCCACCTGAGTGGTGGCAAGCAAGGGTGGCCCCAGTCCACTGCTTTTTTTTTTTTTAATAAATTTATTTTATTCATTTTTGTCTGCGTTGGGTCTTCATTGCTGCGGGCAGTCTATCTCTAGTTGCAGCGAGCGGGGGCTACTGTTCGTTGCGGTGCATGGGCTTCTCATTGCAGTGGCTTCTCTTGTTGCGGAGCACGAGCTCTAGGCACGCGGGCTTCAGTAGATGTGGTGCACGGCTTAGTTGCTCCGCAGCATGTGAGATCTTCTTGGACCAGGGATCGAATTCGTGTCCCCTGCATCGGCAGGTGGATTCTTAACCACTGTGCCACCAGGGAAGCCCAGTTCACTGCTATTTTTATTACACCCCGATGAAACAGAAACACAGAGGGAGAGAGGGAGATCACACACACAAGAAAATGAACTCATGGGAATTCCTTGGTGGTCCAGGGGTTAGGACTCCACGCTTCCACTGCAGGGGGCCCGGGTTTGATCCCTGGTAGGGGAGCTAGGATCCCACAAGCCATGCAGCCAAAAAACAAACAAACGAACAACTCCCCTCTCAAAAAAAAAGAATTCCCTTGGGTCTCTGTTCAAGGGAATCCTGCCTGAGTCCTTCTCTAAGTAGGAACCCTTCTGTGAAGCAAATAATACTTCCCCGTCTCTCATCAACGATTCCATTTTGTACTGCCTAACTTTTACACTATGGTTTTGTTTTAAAACACAATACTCATTTAATTGAGGAAAGCAAGATGCAGAGGAGTGTACACTATGTTTCAAAAGAGGGGAGATTTATACACATCTATGAAAAAAATACTGCCAGAGGATATATAAGAAATTAGTGGCTGTCTCTGGCAAGGAAAATTGGGCAGAGGCAGGGCTGGAGAAAAAAAAATTTTAAATACGTTTTTTAGGGACTTCCCTGGCGGTCCAGTTGTTAAGACTCCCTGTGTCCACTGCACGGGGCGCAGGTTTGATCCCTGGTCGGGGAACTAGTATCCCGCATGCTGTGTGGAGCAGCCAAAAATTTTTAAAATACATTTTTTAATTTATTTTTTAAATTTATTTAATTTATTTAAAATAAAATAAAAATACATTTTAAAAATATCTCTTGATGCCTTTCATACCCCCTCCGCAGCCTACTGATGCAACGTCAATGCCTAAGTTTTGCCTCAGAAACTCAAATTTCTCTTCCCTCTGGCCACCTGCCTGCAGCCCAGCTCTCCCACTCATCCTCCTCCTGGCTCCAGCTGAAGTCTCAGACTCTGGACTTCTGTCCCTGCCAAGTAGGCTGCCTTGTGGCTTTCAGTCTTACCAGACAAGCTGTTTTAGCTTCTTTCACTTTGGGAGAAAACTAACTGGACACCGTCATTCTCTCCTTAGGAGCTCTTGACACAGGAGGAAAAAATGATTCCACACCAGAGCTGTATCCACCCTGAACTTCTATATCACATGCACATGTAAGCACATCCGGAGACCCAGGATTCAACCATAAGTTTGATTTATAGGACCAGCACAAACATCAAAGCTGACATGCCCTGTGAGGGAAAACACAGGGGCTATTTGGGAGAATTGGTCTATACTTTGAAATGGAATGGCACATCAAAAAATACTTGTTAAGGGCTTCCCTGGTGGCGCAGTGGTTGAGAGTCCGCCTGCCAATGCAGGGAACACGGGTTCGTGCCCCGGTCCGGGAGGATCCCACATGCCGCGGAGTGGCTGGGCCCGTGAGCCATGGCCGCTGAGCCTGTGCGTCCGGAGCCTGTGCCCCACAACGGGAGAGGCCACAACAGTGAGAGGCCCGCGTATCTAAAAAAAAAAAAAAAAAAAAACTTGTTAAATGTGAAGCTAATCTTTTTAACTACCTTGGATGCTTACTGCCCTATGGTACTATTACTAATCATATACCCATTGGCACCTACCTTCCCTGAACCTTCTCATCTATAAAATAGTTACACTACATCAGTGGTTTCCAAACAGTGCCCTGTGGCTCCATGGGGGTACCTCAGGGCCCTCTAAGCTCCTGCAAAACTCCAAGCCTCCACTCCTTTTTCCAACCAGATCAACACAGCTTTCATCCATTTCTGAATTGGGCTGTTATATGTAAGACTCATGAAGAAAAGCTTCCTTTAAATTGAAGACAAAAGTTTGAAAGCCACTACACTAGGTAACCACCCAATTCCATCCAGCCAAATTCTATGAAGCCACGCTCCCTGCCTGCCTCAGTTTCTCTAGTAGGAACGCAGCAGAAATTCCTCATGTGGGAATTTTACCTGAATAAAGTCCTTGTGTGAACAAGGAGACAGACATCTAATCTGAAGCTATTCACCGGTAGCTGCTGGGTTCAAAAGACGCCTCCCTTGGCCTCAATCATAGCTCCAAAATAACCTGGGGAAGCATAGGGGGTGCCTGCACACACGTCCATCCACAGGGGCACTGCCCAGGGATGCAGCTCACCTGGAGGTGGCAGATGTGCAGCCACTCCTGCTGTTACAACCAATCCTCGATTCGCAGGTAAAGAGGAACTGAACATTAGGTAATCAAAAATACCCATTCTCGGTCATCTCCAGGAATCCAGTGTTTTCTTGAGCACTTACACTTGAATATGTTACTTCCCAACAGCACAGAGATTGAGGCACCCCCATTACTGCCACGTCACCAGTGAGGAAAGTGAAGGTTGAAAAGGCAAGATAACTCTCCCAAGTGAGTAAACAACAGAACCGGATTTTTTTTAAGTTGTATTCTTAAATTGTGAAATATAACCTCATGGAATAAATCATAAATGTAGGCTACAATGCGTAATCGCAGAGCAAAGCCCGATGTTTAACTGTCACCCAAGAAACAAAACACTGCGGGCACCCCGGAAACCACCCTCCCATCTCCATCTCGGGTCCCTTCTTCGTCCTGCTTCACTCCCCCCCCAGAAGTATCAATAAATGTTGTCCTTTTAAAATCAATCCCTCGCTTTTTGTTATATAGTTCTACCACCTATAGATGCACGAAGCCAGGACTACTCAGGTCTGTGAAACTCCAGTCTATGCTCTTAACCTTGAGATAATGCTTCCTCTTGTTCTATCAGCTGCTGAAAGATGACTTTAAATCTTCCATCAACTATGGATTTGTTTCTCCTTTTAGATCTGTCAATGTCTGCTTTATGTATTTTGAGGCTGTTATTGGATACCTATAAATTTAGAACTATTTTATCTTCCTTTTATCACCACATGTCTCTCTTGGTCTCTAATAATGATTCTTTTTTTTTTTGGCCATGCTGTGCAGCTTGCGGGATCTTACTTTCCCCCACCAGGGATTGAACCCAGGCCACAGCAATGAAAGCACCGAGTCCTAACCACTGGACCGCCAGGGAATTCCTTTTTTTTTTTTCTGGGGGGGCGGAGCCAATAATGATTCTTAAAGTGTTACAGCCTTAAAGTCTCATTTACCTCATATTAATAATGCCCCCAGCTTTCTCTGGGTTAGTCTTGCCTGGTATCTTTTTCCATCCTTTTCCTGCCTCAATAGCAGACTTGGAACATCTTTCAACTATATATTTTCGTGCCCTCTTGACCTATTTACAAAGTCATTGATACCTTTTAATTCTGAAACACAAGACTAGGAAAAGAAATAAGGAAAAAATACGAGAAAACAAGGAGATGTGAGTCTAAGCCCTAAGCCAAGCCTCTGGTCTGACTCACATCTCCTTAGGCAGCTGCATTTCTACATGAAGAAAGACTGCAGCTGGGTTTAAATAAATCACTACAGTTCATCAACATAACACTCACGGATAGGGTGTGCCTAACAGGAGCTGAATTAGAAAGCTGTTTAAGACTCACAAACAGAGAGAACAGACTTGTGGATGCCATAGTAGGGGTGGGGGTGGGGGGTAGGTAGGGAAGGACTGGGAGTTTGGGATTAGGAGATGCAAACTATTATATATAGAATGGATAAACAACAAGGTCCTACTGTATAGCACAGGGAACTATATTCAATATCTTGTGATAAACCATAATGGAAAAATTATGAAAAAGAACATATGTAGCTGAATCACTCTACTGTACAGCAGAAATTAACACAACATTGTATATATCAACTATACTTCAATAAAATAAATTTTAAAAAATAAAGCTGTTTATTCACAAAGACACTGATCACATAAGCACACTGGAATATACTGTATAAATTCAAATCCATCATGTAAATATACATGGTGCCACAATCATTTCAAGTCAAACTATTTTATTGTCCAAGAGACTCCTTCTGTGGTCACCGGAGGCCGGCTGTCAACGGACAACCAGGGAGGCACCCGAGCCCTCACTCCTCTGCACTCTGCGTGCTGACGTAGTCCTGGAGAAGCGCCTGCACCTCTGCCCGACGGCTCATCTTGGTGGCCTTGCCTTGAAAGCGGCCTTTCTTCCCCGCTCCCTTGCCTTCTAGCACCTCAGCCACCCTGGGGAACAGAGAGACAGTCAGGGAGGGCGTCTTTGAGGGAAAAGTCACAGGAAAACCAAGGGCAGCCCTGAGGCTTTCCCCTTGGGCTGGGGGGAGAGAAAAAGTAAATGACTTCTAGAAATACTTGCACATGTGCACAAAGATATGGGTACCACATTTAGTTAACAGCGAATAACTGGGGGCTTCCCTGGTGGCACACTGATTAAGAATCCGCCTGCCAATGCAGGGGACACGGGTTCGAGCCCTGGTCCGGGAAGACACCACATGTCACAGAGCAACTAAGCCCATGCGCCACAACTACTGAGCCTGTGCTCTAGAGCCCACGGGCCACAACTACTACAGCCCATGCGCCTAGAGCCCGTGCTCTGCAACAGGAGAAGCCACCGCAATGGGAAGCCTGCGCACTGCAACAAAGAGTAGCCCCGGTTCGCCGCAACTAGAGAAAGCCCGCGCGCAGCAACGTAGACCCAACGCAGCCAAAAATAAATTAATTAATGATTATTTAAAAAAAAAAAAGAGTGAATAACTGGAAACAATAGAAGTGTCTAGAAACGGGCTAAATTACGGCAACCTCCAAGGAACAGGATGAGCGTCATTAGGAGTAAAGAGCTGTAGACACAAAGGCCTGCGGGAGCAGCAGGGAAGCAACTGGGGCTGAGCGAGAAAGGTGGGCCTATGGCACTGGCCGGGCCCGTGCTGTCTGAAGAAGCAGGCCCCACTCACGTCCTCGTAGATACTAACCTGCAGGAACGTCAGTCCAGTGTTGCAAGCGTGTGCCTTTTTTCTTCCTTTTTTGAGAAAAGCTAGAACTCCCTATTTTTAAATAAAAATCTCCTAATTTTAAAATGTAGCAACTAATTTTAAAAATTTAAAGTAGTACACAGGCCAAACCAGTCTATAGGCCACAGCTGGCTGCCTGTCAGGAGCCTCTGCTCTAAATACTTCTGTTTTCCTTCAGTGTTTTACAGTGAACACATATTCATCACAGCCAATCAGGACTTCAAAACCCTAAATGCCAGAAAGAATATGGGGCACTCCACCTCCATATCTAATTTAAAATAAGAAAATATAAACAATATAAGAGTAAAAAAGTCCAACACAATTCTAATTTTTCTATAATAACTACATCAATACGTTTTTTGATTCAGTCTCAAAACCCTAATTTTTTTCCCCAAGTTTGTCTGTGCCTCTGCTTTGCTGATGCCTTAAGCAGGTGCTTCATCTGTCTAGTGAGAATCCAGCACCTGTATTCATGTATCACTTATGAATCTCAATTTCTAAAAGAAAAAACACAAAGCACGTGAGATTTGGAGCCGAAAGTCCTGGGCTCGAGTCTCAGTTCTGCCACTTTAACCGTGAGATCTCAGGCACACAATGTGCTGTCCCTCATCTCTAAAACTGGGAATGACGGTGGTGATCATTATTTCTGCTAAGGCAACATCACATGACTGTGATGTGAATGAAAATGAGATGCAGGGGCTTCCCTGGTGGCGCAGTAGTTAAGAATCTGCCTGTCAATGCAGGGGACACGGGTTCGTGCCCCGGTCCAGGAAGATTCCACATGCCGTGGAGCGGCTAGGCCCATGCGCCACAACTACTGAGCCTGCGCGTCTAGAGCCTGTGCTCTGCAACGGGAGAGGCCGCGACAGTGAGAGGTCCGCGCACCGCGATGAACAGCGGCCCCCGCTCGCCGCAACTGGAGAAAGCTCTCGCACAGAAACGAAGACCCAACACAGCCAAAAATAAATAAATAAATAAGTAAATTTATTAAAAAAAAAAGAATGAGATGCAGATGCGGTGGCCCTTTGCATCCAACAAGGGTGCTATTAGTAGGTTAGGCTTACAGGCTCTTCCACCCGTGCAAAGCAGTCCACGGAAGATTACCTGGGCGCCAGGGTCTCCACAGCCTCAGCTGGCCCTGCCAGTAAGAAGAGTCCAGCACCTTTCTCTTCGCCCACAGTTAAGAACAGGAGGGTCTCCTAGGATGGAAGACAAGATGAGCCCTGACACTTAAAAGACGTGCAGTCAATCCCCCCTAAACTGCACTGTCTTCAGTCTCAAGAACAGACTTTTATCATATTGCAATATATAAAGATACCAAATCAACACAGTGCACACCTTACACAATATTACATACCAATAACATCTCAATTAAAAGGAAAACACGTTTTCCCTCCTAAACCACAAGTGATGTTCCTCATGAATGTAAGGCAGCCCCTGCACTCTGGGGCCCACTAGGGACAAGAAACTTTGAGAGTGGCTATAGGAACTTAGGTTGAATATTAAGGGGGCAGAAGCCTGCTGACCATGACCAAGCATAGAATGTCTTTCATGATCTGACTCCCGCCAAACTCTGCAGCCTGGTCACCCCACTCCCACACCGCCCCTGCACCCTGTGTCTGCTATCGCCAAAACCTCCGTGTTTCCCTCTGCTTAGCCACCTCGGCTCCCCTGTCTGCCGATGACCGCTAAGCAGTCTTCTAGGCCTCTCCCCTGAAGCCTCCCCAGCCTTTCAGGGAATGCGCTCCTCTGCCTCTAGCACTGACCACCCTAAGTTATAAATGTCGGCATACACGGTTGTCTCCCAGACTCAAGAGTGAGCTCCTTGAGTATCAGTACTCTCTACACAGAAATAAGAGGAGAGATACACACACACTGCTTGGCCCAGAGTAGATATTCCCAAAGGTGTTTCCTGAGTGAATGCAAAAGAGAGACCTGGAAACCACTAAGCTCTGGTCAGGACCGGGACGGGTGGCTGAAGCCAGAGGCAAAGGAACACTGAACGGACGGCCTTCTAAGGGCCTAGCCGACCACCGTATTTCTGAAATCAGCCCTCAGCACATATAAATGTGGGTGGTACGGAGGAGTTCCAGTTCTGATAAAAGGAGCTCTGAAGCTGGTAAGTGTTACAGCCCCAGAAAGGACAATACCACTGACTGAGCTTGGCACCTAAAACAGAGCCTAGCTCAGAGTCAGTGCTGAGAAAATAGCGTTGAATGAATTTCTGTTCCCTATTCTTCATGTGTTCATGCAGAGGGACCTCAGCTAACCTGACGCCCCTCATTAGGTCTCCACCCGCGGCGGACAGAGAACCTCATGCTCCTCTTACCTCTGACCCAATCTCGTTGGCGATGATATTCATGAACTCAGAATCACCCTCCTTCCTAAAACAAAGGGCAAAGACATCAGATCCAAGTTGCAACGGGAGCTAGGAAACTGCAGGAAGCCCAGCTCCTCCTCGTGAGGCTGGCCACACTGCTGCCTTTTGTGCAGAGTCCCAGAGAAAGAGCGTGCTCTCTGAGGGCCAGCCTGGCATCTTTCTAAGCCTCGGCACGCTATAACAAGTTTTGCGTTTGTTTCTGTCTCCCTTAAACAGGATTCACCCGGGTAAGTGGAGACCTGTTAGATGGCAAAGGAGATGAGGGAAGGCTCTAATGAAAGTTATAGTGAAGATGTTTATATCAAACCCAGGAAATCTGCAAGGCAACACACTTCTTCGGGTCTTCTCAGCCTTAAGAACACCAGGGGCAGGGCTTCCCTGGTGGCGCAGTGGTTGAGAGTCCGCCTGCCGATGCAGGGGACACGGGTTCGCGCCCCGGTCCAGGAAGATCCCACATACCGCGGAGCGGCTGGGCCCGTGAGCCATGGCCACTGAGCCTGCGCGTCCGGAGCCTGTGCTCCGCAACGGGAGAGACCACAACAGTGAGAGGCCCGCGTACCGCAAAAAAAAAAAAAGAACACCCGGGGCGACCTGCCTCCCACTCCACTCTGCACTGCGTACAGGGGAGAGGCTGAGCCCTAAGCCTAGCACCCCTGGCCTCACCTGTGTAATGTGACCACACCTCCCCAGTCTGGGCTGTTCCTGAGGCTGTGGGCAATGTGCACAGCCAGGTCTCTGAGCAGATTCAGGTTGTTCTGAAAAGGATGCCATAACTCAGTTGACAGGTGGGGAAAGGGTAACCAGAGAGAATACCATCTCTCCACCCCTCCCCTCCCCAGTCACTGCCCACTAACATGCTGCACATCCAGTCAGGTGGAGGGGCTGAGTCTGGGGAGCCTTTTCCAGGCAGAGCCCACACCCTCGCCACCCTCCATGGATAAATCACCTTCTGCAGGAGCTTGTTGGAGTTCTGTAGCTTTTTCACTGCTTCCACGTGATCCTCTGCTCCACACCTGCAAGAGAAAGGTTCATGGAGGCCTGCCCAGTTTTCTAACTGCTTTTGGTGTCAGGCATAAATCAATGGCGCCCTTCTTGATGGGACCCAGGGACATTTCCAAGGAAGCCTCAGGCTGTTGGGGAAGAGGATGTAAAGGAAGAAACCATTTTGTGTGCATCTGATCGACTACCCAAAGCACCTTAGCATTTCTGGTTGCATCCTACCCCTAAAGATAGAGTATTCTGTCTGCTGCACAGGTGGGAAGGCTAAGCTCCGGGCTGCCCAGGCGCTGAGAAAAGGAGGCAGTGGAAGGGGGCGTACTTCAGCAGAGCTGTCAGTGCTTTCTCAGTGCTGTGACTCTTCTCCATCCACTTCAGCACCCGGTTCCCAGCCAGAAAGGTCACGTTGGTTTTGTTCTTTTTCCCCTTCTCAGAGCCCAGGATTTTAAT
This sequence comes from Leucopleurus acutus, assembly GCF_964270905.1. Taxonomy (NCBI): domain Eukaryota; kingdom Metazoa; phylum Chordata; class Mammalia; order Artiodactyla; family Delphinidae; genus Leucopleurus; species Leucopleurus acutus. The sequence continues at coordinate 18,837,204 of NC_139161.1, read as the reverse complement.
GACCTACATGAGGCAAGGAAGTAAAACACACACACACACACACACACACACACACACACAAACTGCAGCAGGTGCTGGACCCAAGGGTAGGAGAGATCAAGACCTCCCTGCTGGCTCAGAAGCAATAAGGAGTGATTTCACTCAGGACCCCTCACGTGTCCCCCTCTATCACTCTCAGCCCTGCCGTGATCCCCCACCTCCGACACCCTCGCTCCACCCACTCAAGAGCCCCTCCTCACCTACCTGAAGGTCACTGAGATTGCTCACGTGGGTCCCACAGCACATGTTGGAATCAACGCTCTTGATGGTGACAACTCGAATAGGCCCAGCATGATCATCCGGCAAACCCCGGCCCCTCACCTGGAACGCAAGGGAGGGAGGAGGGCTGTTTGAATTTTGATGAGGAGCCCTCGGAGGGCCACTCTACAGAAGCCACCCTGCCGGCTCTCCCCTCACCTGCTCCACACCGGGATCGTCCAGGCTCAGTTCTCGCACATACACAGGCAGCCGCTCTCTGATTTTTTCATTGACGCTCTGCTCAATGGCAGCTACGTGCTCCGCAGTCACAGAAGGGCTGTCCAGCTCGATGACACTCCGGAGTCGCCCTAACTCCCTGCAAGAAGCAGCAGAGTGGTCACAGGACGCTGACGGGGACAATTAATAATGGAAGGAAGTTTACCGTTTACAAAGCATGTTCATGTAAATGCTGGTATTTAATCCTCACAAAAATGTCACAAAGTAGGGACTGTCATTTCCACTTTACAGGTGAGGGGTGATAAGGAACATGATCAAGGTCATGCAAGGGATTCACCCCCTAGGTCACTGAGGTTCAAAGTCCGTATTCTTTTTTAAGCAAAGGGAGATGTTTCTCAGGGAAAACACAAAGTCATCCACCACCCCATCTTCGAGGGGAACAGGTGAGCACAGCAGATTTTTATCCTCCTACCCCTGACTCACTACTAGGGAAGGAGCCAGCAGTCAGGGACCCATGTCTGACAATTAGGCTTATGCCTCTTGCTCACCATGATGTTGTCTTCAGCCCAAACAGATGATCAGCAACCGCAGTGATGAGATGCTGCCCTGAGCAGAGAGAGGAGACGGGAGAAGAAGTGAGAAGTGATCATGAGTGACACGACCCCAATGTCAACGTTATCACAGAAATTCTACTGCTGAAGACCTGCCTGGCACTGGGTAATACTCTTGAGAGATACTTTATTGAAAACCCTCAAGAGAATTCTGCAAGAGGCTTTATGATGCCATTTCTTTTTTTTTTTTTTTTTGCGGTACGCGGGCCTCTCACTGTTGTGTCCTCTCCCGTTGCGGAGCACAGGCTCCGGACGCGCAGGCTCAGCGGCCATGGCTCACGGGCCCAGCCGCTCCGCGGCATGTGGGATCTTCCCGGACCGGGGCACGAACCCGTGTCCCCTGCATTGGCAGGCGGACTCTCAACCACTGCGCCACCAGGGAAGCCCTATGATGCCATTTCTTGAATGAGGAAACCAAGGTCTAGAGAAATCAAACAACTTTCCAAGGCAACAGTAGCTCGTCAGAGGCAGGATTTGAACTTGAGTTCTAATTGTGCCAGATTCATTCACTCAACAAAAATTTATCAAGTGTCTACCATGTGCAAGGCACAGGGCTTGGCACTAGAGATATAGCGCTATCCCTGATCGATGACAGCGAGGAGGAGAAGGAATCAACTGTGAAGGCAAAGGGAACAGGACAGCCAAAGGCCTTGAAGGAGGAAAGAAGCAGGATGTGTTCAAGGAATGGAGAGAAGGCCAGCATGGCCAGGATGCAGGGAGCAGGAGGCAGGAGCACCGGGTGAGGCTGGAGCAGTAGATGAACACCAGCCCAGGCAGGCCTTGTGCCCCATGGCAAGACGTTTGCCTTCATCATGAGCTACAGGTAGCCTTTGAAAAGCTTTAAAGCAGGGGAGTGGCCTGATCAGACTTTCATTTTTAAAAAATATTCTGGCTGCTTTGTGGAGAATGGGTTGCAAAGAGACAAGACTGAACATGGGGAGACTAGCCGGGAGGCTGTTACAGAGGGCTGGGAAGAGACAATGAGAGCTGGGACGAGGATGACTGTGTTGACAGTGGAAGCAGATAGAGAAGTATTTTGAAAATAAACCGACATGACTCAGATTGCCTGGCTATCCCTAAAGCAGTGTCTGAACTGACTTCCAGGATTTGAGCAACTGAGTAGATGCTGGCCATGCACTGAACATAGTGAAGGCGAAGAGAAGACCAGATCTGGGGGAGGGGGTGGCTTTTTAATTCCATTCTGGACATTTTGAGTTTAAGAAGGCTATGAGACATCTGCAGATATAGATATCAAGTGGGAAGTTATAACACTTAAATCCAGCAGTTATTCTAATACTTCTACTTTAACTGCTCATTTTGCTTTTATAACATTTATCACATCTTGCCTGAACTGGAGCTGATTCTGAATATGTCTGTCTCTTCCAAAAGGTTAACTCCTAGAGGACCCAAACCACGTCTCAATCATCGTGACATTCCCACACGCAGCAACTGCCCCATCCCACCCCACCTACCTGAATGCTGCTGCATGTGGTCAAACCTCCGTTCCCAGTCCACCCGGACCTGTACCTCAGTCCCAGGGGTCAGAGGTGTCTGGGTGAAATGATCAGCCTGGGCGCCCCGGCGGGTCACTCTCAGCACAGAGATGTCATTGATTGTACCACGGTCATCAGGCTGGGGAAAGAAGTAAAAATAATCGGTGGTAGCAGGTAGGGCTCACCCTAACTCCTGGATACAAAGACCCTCTAGCAGAAGTTTGTGAGAAACACACCCAGAATTTGAGATTCCCTAAGGGAGAAGCAGCAATGCCAAGTGAGGGGGTCCACTTTGCTCATGAGGGGACTCTCTCTATACTCTTCACTTGGAACACCTTCTGTTCTTCAGAACAAAATAACAGAATGAATACAAAAATTGTAACTACAGCATAAAATAGATAACTAATGAGACCCTACTGTATAGCACATGGAGCTCGAAAACAAATAAATAAATAAAATTTGAAAAACAAATGTAACTACAGCAACGAAAATTTTAGTAAAACCCAAACAAACTTAATCCTCACTCTCATTGCCTTGGTTTAGATTTTTATCTTTCAATAGTTTCCAAACTGACCTGAATTTTTCTCCTTTCTTCCACTCTATCTTCTACACTGCTACTAGAATTAAATTCAAAAATATTCATTAAAAATATCAAATATTACAAAATATCAACTGCTTACAAGACACTGTACCTATCCAAGACTATAATGTAAATAAGACATGGTCCCTCATGGAACTGAGAAGTCTGGAGAAGAATAGAGACATGCTAACAGGCAACTGCAATATGATCTACAACATGCCATAGTTCAAAAAAGTACATTGTTTTAGAGGAGCTCAAGGAAAAGGAACCTAACAGTCTTGGGGAATCAGGGAAGACTTTCTGGAAGAGGTGATATATAAAATGAGACCTGCTATGGATACCTGAGGGCACAGGTTTTCCTTCAGCAGATCAGAAAACCTCCATGCTGGGAAAAATTGGAAGTTTCTCACAATCAAGTTTACTGAATATGTTCTCTCACATCATTTCTTTGCCTAAGTACTTCCATGGCTCACCATAGCTTCCTGAATGAAGTCCACACACCTTAACACATCCTTCAAGGCCCTCTGAACTGGCCCCCACTTACCTTTCCAAAGCCATCTCCAGTCTGTCATCAACACACACCAGAGGCTCCAACTATATGGGACTATTTTGCAGTTAACTAGACTTGTCAGATTCTTACAGGCTTCCCTGTTTCGGCTGGGAAAGCCTCTCCCACAATGCCCACCTTTGGTGTTATTATTCTCCTTTCCCATTTTCTCATTGGACCTTGCCCCTACCCCATCACAGCACTGATACGTCTGCCCTCTGTTGTGCTCCTTCATGGGAAACTTTTTCAGTCCATGCCAAACACCCTAATCGAATTCCTCAGGTCCTTTGCACTTATTCTCCCTCCCCGGAATACTCCCCACCCCCCACCAGCACCACTAGATAATGGCAATGGCTTACCCCCTCACCTCACTTCGTTCTCGATTGAAATAACTTGCCCCCTACCTAGGCGGCCATCCCATCACTCTCTTTCCCTCGATCTTTAATTTTCTTTATAGCATTTATCATACCGACATACTACTTATCTATTCACAGTTTTGTCTGTTTTCTCCAATAAATATTCTACGTATGCAAAGACATTTTCTTGTTCAGCTTTTATCCTTAGGGCTTGAATTAGTACCCAGCATTTGTTACGGACAGATAACCATTCGTTGATAAATACCTGCTGAATGAACGAATGAACTGAATTGAACTAATTTCCATCTGTATTCATTACAGCTAGGACTGAGGACCAGGAGAGCATTTCCGACCTGCTCGGAAAGAATTAGGGGCTTCCTGGGAGGGGGGAGAAGGAAAGGGGAAAGGACGGGCCTGGTACCTGTCCCCCGCCCTCGGGGAAAAGCAGCGTGTCTTCCAGCACCACGTGGAAACCGCTCAGCACTTCCTTCTTGCCGTTGCTTCCTTCGGTCTGCAGCTCCGCGGGACTGCAGGAGACCACGGTGGTGGTGAACTGGGTAAAGAGGGATGCGAGAGTAAGCCCCGACCCCAACCCTCAGCGCACCGGGACTGAATCCAGCTCGGTGCCCCCTCCACGCGGCGCCCTCTTCCCCGCACCGCCGCACCCGCTCGGAGCATCAGGTTTCCCGCCCGCCGGCCGCACCTCCCTGGCGTAGCTGTCCCGCTGACACTGGAACGCCATCGCTGCTGTCTCCCAGTACGCCGGTACCCTTGCACACAGAAACGCCTGGCGCCGGACGGAGAGCGAAGCGGGACAATCTTCATTCCGGGCGCGTCTCTGCGCAGAAGCAAAAGGGCTAAGAACGGCGTGTGGTTTGGACAAATTTATTGAAAACGCGAAGTGCAGGCGCTCAGGGTTGCTGAGGGACTATTTTAAGACTTTGAAGAAAACCAGAAGACAAGACAGAACAAAACTGCGGCCTGAACTTGTCATAGCACTTTGTTTGGCCCCGTTGGACCCCAGGGATGTACGTAATTCGGCCCCGCGGAAGCCTGCCTGATAGAAGTGGGGATGGTACTGGCTTGGATAGACAGCAACGCCGCCCAATGGAAATGTAATGCAAGCCACATGTTAATTTTTCTTTAAAGCTCTTTTTTTTTAATTAAATTAATTATTTATTTGGTTGCACTCGGTCTTAGTTGCGGCAGGCGGGCTCCTTAGCTGTGGCATGCGAACTCTTAGTTGCAGCATGCGTGTGGGATCTAGTTCCCTGACACGGGATAGAACCCGGCCCCCTGCATTGGGAGTACTGGGATCTTATCCACTGCGCCACCAGGGAAGTCCCTTAATAATGTTTTTATTTAAATCACCATATCCAAAATATTATTTCATCATGTAATGTGTATTTTAAAATAAGTATTTTTCCCCCCGTACAAGATTTTCGAAACCTGTTATGTATTTTACACTTACAGCACCTCTCAGTTCGGACTAGCAACATTTCAAGTACTCAGTAATCACGTGTGACCATTGCTACGGGATTGGACAGTGCAAATAAAGAGGTTAACAGAAGTTAACAAGTTTAACTGCAATCGGTGCTTTAAAACGTTAAATGGATTAAAAGTTAAGATTAACTTTCTGCTCTTTTAAATCAAGTAATAAAAAGCTTGAAGTTCCCAGATGTTTCAGAATATAGGGTTTTTCTGATTTTAGGCAGTAAATTTTAGGCAGACCATACCCATGTGTTACGTAATGTGTTCCATTTGGAACTCTAGAGCAACTCCGTATTGATATTTATGCTGAGAAATAGATACGCTAAATGGAATAAACAAAGACTATAAATAGCCTCACATCATTTTAGGTCATGTTTTGCTGCCGGATGAGTTTTGGTGTTAACTTTTTTTTTTAGGTCAGTTTTTAGAAATTTTCGGTTTTCAGAATTGTGGGCAAGGGGACATATGCTATAGAAGTTCAAGTCCCAGCTTTGCCATTTATTGTGACCTGTTTGAGCACCTATTAAGAGAAGACTTAATTATTTTACAAGGTTGATATGAAGTTCAAAATTTTTAATGAGATGATATTAAAATACTTAGTAAATTGTAAAGCACGATACAAATAAGATTTGCATTATGTTATTTTTTAAGTTTAAGAACTAATGTCAATATCAAAATGGGCAAAAGACATGGACAGAGCACATTAAAAGAAATATTAATCACTAATAAACAATGAGCCATCTCATAACTTAAAGCAAATTAAACCAGGGGATTCCCTGGCGGTCCAGTGGTTAGGATTCTGTACTCTCATTGCTGAGGGCCCGGGTTCAATCCCTGGTTGGGGAACTAAGATCCTTCAAGTCCCGCGTCGTGGCCAGAAAGAAAAAAAATGAAGCAAATTAAACCAAGTATAATTTTATCTTGGCAAATATCTAAAAGGTTTTGGAGAATGGAGCACTCTTGGTGGAAGCGAAAATTGGTATGATTTCATCTAAAAGCAACTTGGCAACAGCTTTCAAAATGTTTATCTGCTCTTTGACCTAGCAATTCTACTTCTAGAAATTTACCCTATAGGAATTCCCTGGTGGTCCAGTGGTTAGGACTTGGTGCTTCCACTGCCAGGGCCCAGGTTCAATCCCTGGTTGGGGAACTAAGATCCTGCAAGCCACGTGGTGTGGCCGGGAAAAAAAAAGAAAGAAATTTACCCTACAGATATTCTTGCCAAACATGTAAGGATCTACTTTTTTTTTTTTTTTTTTGTGGTACGCTAGCCTCTTACTGTTGTGGCCTCTCCCGTTGCGGAGCACAGGCTCCTGACGCGCAGGCTCAGCGGCCATGGCTCACCAGCCCAGCCGCTCCGCAGCATGTGGGATCTTCCTGGACCAGGGCACGAACCCGTGTCCCCTGCATCGGCAGGCGGACTCTCAACCACTGCGCCACCAGGGAAGCCCAAGGATCTACTTTTTAAACTGTTCCTTGCAGCCTTGTTTGAAAACTGAAAAAGACTAACAACAACTTAAATATCCCTTGATAAGGAACCAGTTAAATTATGGAAAATATATTCAACTGAATACCATGTAGCCATAAAGAAGAGTCAGATCTATGTATACTGATTTAGAAAGAGCTCCAATATATATTAAGTGAAAAAAAGCAGGGTACAAGATGTATATTAATAGTATGATTCCCATTGTGTACACACAGACGCATTGCATTTGCCTATATGCGTTAAATTTTAATATATTGATATATTGTACTGTATATAAATAATACATGATATTGTATATGTTCCAGATATGTTGTATGTTTTATATATAACTATATAATTATATAATATTAATTATAGGTACTATGAAATTTATAACAGATATAGATATAAAGATCTAGACATAAATATATAAATTTATTGAAGAAATTGTTAACAGTGGTTACAGCTATTGAGGGAGTGCAAATTCTACTTTAAATTTTAGACCCTTCTATACTATTTAGTTTTTTAAACTATGTCCCTATATTACTGAAATAAACTTTAGATTTTAATTTTTTTTAACAAATCTCAGTACTTTACCATGAATTCAAGGGCAAAGCCTGAGTGTTGCATTTTGTTTAAGTCACAGTTTAAGTACACACTGGGCCCTCAGAAAACGTTTATGGATGAATGGGGTAGCTGATGAATAGAGTAATAAACAGACATAGGCATTAACTAATGTAACAATTAGCTTTAAAAGTGTAAAGATAGGGCTTCCCTGGTGGCGCAGTGGTTGAGAGTCCACCTGCCGATGCAGGGGACGCGGGTTCGTGCCCCGGTCCGGGAGGATCCCACATGCCGCGGAGCGGCTGGGCCCGTGAGCCATGGCTGCTGAGCCTGCGCGTCTGGAGCCTGTGCTCCGCAACGGGAGAGGCCACAACAGTGAGAGGCCCGCATACTGAAAAACAAACAAAAGAACAAAACAAAAAAAAAGTGTAAAGATATTTAAAGGAATGCTCTCCTAGTGCCAATAAATGGCCTAACTGCTTTTTAAGTGCCAAAAAAAAAAAAAAAAAAAAACATGTAAAGATATTTCTGGAGTATCCAGGAAGCTAAGGTGGGTTTCTGGCTGGTTCTAGAGGTGGCAGTATTAGCTATACAGAGAAAGGCTGGTTTCTGCTCTGAAGATCTGGGCATGGGAAAGTTCCCCAGCTTGGTTACAAGTCTGCTCCCAATATCTTTCTTCTTCCAATCTCGACAGTAAGGGCCAGGATCTCTGACACCCACCTCTCCACTGGAGAGGAGCTATAGACAGGAAGAGGCTTGCCTCTAGGAGGAAGAAGTACAAAAAGGAAAGAGACACAGAACAGTTCCTACAGATTTATTATAATCTATATGCTGCTTCTATGGCTTTTGCTCTTACACATACACACACGCAGAGGCTCAAATACTCCAGAAAGCCCTGATGAGTGGCCCAAACACAAAGATTGCAGCCAGTTGGTAGGAAGTCAGAAGCCCCACCTGTCTACTCCTCTCCTATCCTGTCATCTGACACAGCAGCCTTAGTCAAGTGCCTAGGAAATAGAAATAAAGCATGAAGGAGGACCCTTAATAAAGAGCTTCTAGGAAAGTTCGGAGATCCCAGAGGACCCTGGCGCACAGCCAAAGAGCTGAGAAAGACCCAGGACCTAGCTTGTTAGAGTGACTGGAAGATAGCCACAGCTTCCTCCCCAGCTCTGCTGTCACAGAAAGTTAATTACTTGTTGCCTCCGCACTGTCAGAATCATCCTGGGGGGAAAAAGAGACAAAAGCCCCTGTAGCGTCTGCAAAGAGTGGACATTTATGTTCACAAATGCTGCTCACTCCCTCCAGCTCTCCAGGTTTTCTTTGGTAATTTTCTGAATCACACAACTTCTTGGGAGCCTAACACGGAAGGATTTAAATTTTGTATGATAAAATAAGACACTTGTATTCAGTAAACAGCACTGTGCCATGCATCAGTTAATGCCAGAATTACAGCGAATGCTACTGGTCCTTACAGCTATAAAGATAGTCAACAGGGCCAGGTCTGCCCTAGATTGGGGAAGCAGAAGGGGAGATGGAAGGGACAAGGGTCTTACTGGGGTTTTCTAGAGCATGGAGAAGAACATTTGACCTCCTGTGTCAAATTCAGATTTGGCTAACATGCACTGAGAACCACTATGTGCTAGAGACTGGGACAGGAGCTTTCTAGTATCTTATTTTTAAGGGCTAAAAGGAAAGGGAAAGGTTAAGCAGCAGGCTTTACTTACATCCAGGTCGTCCATTGCAGGGGGAGGCCTCTTGGTCCTGACCTTCTCCAAAAGCTGGTGGGAAGAGAAAAGTAGTCACGAGAGAGAAGAGGGGCAAAGGAAGAGCAACCTGCATATTGACGGACCACAGGAAAATGGTCCCAGGCAAACAACTGCCCCAGCTTTAAAGCCCCTAATACATCACTGGAATGAACTGACGAAAAGTACATTGATACACCCCTTTTTAAAAAATTTTATTTTATATTGTAGTACAGTCGATTAACAATGTTGTATTAGTTTCAGGTGTACAGCAAAGTGATTCAGTTATACCTATTCTTTTTCAAGTTCTTTTCCCATTTAGGTTATTACAGAATATTGAGCAGAGTTCCCTGTGCTATACGGTAGGTCCTTGTTGGTTATCTATTTTAATTATAGCAGTGTGTATATGAAATTGACCCCCTTTTTAAAAGGAAATTTAGACACACACACCTCCTTACTAATCCGGGTTACTATTAGTGTTTTTACAACTTGAATAAACAGCTGAAATTCGGAAACCAAATATCGTATAGCACGGTGCAATTTATTGGGGATTGGTGATTTATTTTGTGATGTGAATTTTTATACTGCGTAGTTTGAGCTTCCCATGAAGCTATCTGGCTCAGGAAAAACACACACACATACACAAAGAAAACAAAAGAGAGAACAAGAATTACAGAAAAGTAGGAAAAGCTTTTGCCAAACTTGTTCGGAACACAGGCTCTACTCTAAACAGTGAATGAATCTATGTATACAATTTCACTAGCAATATTCACTTCTCTCATCCCTACTAAATAAACATTGCACAAAACATAAAGACTATCAAACCATTGAGCAACCTGCCTGGGGAGATCATATCCCTCTGCCTAGCCCTGACGACAATCCTCCAAAGCAATGTGTGCAGAGAGTCACAGAGAATGATTGAGATAGGCAGAAAAGAGCATTACCTCTGCGTAATGGTCCACCTGAGCCAGCTCCACTTCTTCATCCCCTTCCCAGTCTCTCCAGTTATCAAAATCCACAGACAACCACACTGGCTGCAGGAGGAAAGCACAGAGAGTCACAGGCCAGGAAGGCAGCAGCAGAAGTGCATAGATGAGTGTGGGTATGTGTGTGGGAGTATGCTTGGGGAAAAGAGGGTCAATGGGGGTATCATCTTCCCAACAGCACCCCTTTAGTTAACCCCCCTCCAGGCTGCCACGTCATCAGCAGCAGCAGCAGCAAAGATTTACCAAGAACTTACTAAGTGCCAAGCACAATGCCAGGCATTGTAGGGGATGGAAAAGCATAGAAACTCTGTCCTCCAGGAGCCAGCTGACTAGAAAGATAACACATCTAGAAAGATAACTGTATCATAAAGCATCCTAGGAGTCAACCAAGCAGCATTCCCTGGAATCAGGGACAACCCTTTGAGGCCCATATTCCAAGTTCCCACATTTAGACAGGGAAAGAAGTTATTTACTCGATCATTTAACAGGTATTTATTGAACACATACTGTGGTTGGCACTGGGATTTTTAAAATGTTCACTACACAGTCTCAGCCATCAAGAAGCAAGTAGGGGGGCTTCCCTGGTGGCGCAATGGTTGAGAGTCCCCCTGCCGATGCAGGGGACATGGGTTCGTGCCCCGGTCCGGGAAGATCCCACAGGCCGCGGAGCAGCTGGGCCCGTGAGCCATGGCCGCTGAGCCTGCACGTCCGGAGCCTGTGCTCCGCAATGGGAGAGGCCACAATAGAGAGAGGCACGCGTACCGCAAAAAAAAAAAAAAAAAAAAAAAAAAGAAGCAAGTAGGGGACTTCCCTGGTGGTGCAGTGGTTAAGAATCTGCCTGCCAGTGCAGGGGACGCAGGTTCGAGCCCTGGTCCGGGAAGATCCCACATGCCACGGAGCAGCTAAGCCCGAGTGCCACAACTACTGAAGCCCATGCGCCTACAGCCTGTGCTCTGCAACAAGAGAAGCCACTGCGATGAGAAGTCCGCGCACCGCAACAAAGAACCGCTCGCCACAACTAGAGAAAGCCCGCGTGCAGCAATGAAGACCCAATGCAGCCAAAATAAGTAAATAAATTTATTTTTAAAAAAAGAAGCAAGTAGGGAAGGGAAATGTAAATACATCATTATAATACAGTGTGGAAAGTGTGACGGTGGGTTCTGTAGGGGATATTATAGGAAGCCAGCCTTCTTGGAGTAGCAGGGCCTTGAAGGATGAGCAGGGGTTAGGTGGGCAAAGGTAGTGGTGATGGAGACTTTCCAGGAAGAAGGCATAGCTTGAGCAAAGGTATTGAGGTGCATAATAGCCTGGTGTGTGGAAGACAGCTGCAAGCAGTTGGCTGTGGCTGGAATGTGACGTTTGAGGCAGAGAGTAAAGGGGTACGAGGCTGCAGAAGGAAAGAACAGCCAAGTCATCAGCTTATACGCCATGCTATGGGCCTTAGACTCTAACCCAAATGGCAGAAGCTACAAGTTCAAATGCCTGAGAGTGTCAGGGAGATAACAAAAAGGAGTGAAGTGAAGTGGAATGCATGCCCCATTTCAAGCTCCAACTCTAGGCATTTGGGAATTTAGACCAGCGTGGCCAGAGTCTCCAGTTTCCAAGAGAAGCTGAGAATCTGGATTTTTAGGTGAAATCTCTACGTTTTTTGTTAAATTTTTTATTTATGTATTTATTCATTTTTACCATCTAGATCTTTTATTTTCTTTATAGCTATCATGCCATGAATTCATAGGGAATGGGTTCCAACAGTTCAGGCTCCTTTCCATTGGTTCTCATGAAGTGTGCTTCTCTGGGTGGAGCAGGCTGGTGCTTCAGCTGAACCCAAGTACCATTCTCTTTGGCTTCCTTCTTTTTCTGATCATTTTCCTTCACACATTTCAGGAAACTATCTCTGCTCTCAGAGTGCTTAATATGCTAAATATGCACATTAATTCTCTCGGCAATAATCTTGCCCTTAACTTGTTTGTTTACAGTGATGCCAACAGCATGCTGGGTAATGCTGTAAACTTGCAATTTTGCCATGGTAACATTTGTGGGGCATTCCTTTTTGAACAGAGCCCATTCGCTTGATATCTACAATACCACCTTTCTTGTAGATTCACATGGAAGGAACAACTCCATGTTTTTTAAAAGGCCTAGAGAACATATAGTGGGTGGCCTCCTCTTTCCCTTTGTGTTGGTCATTTTGGGGAGTTACTGGAAAATGGCGGTTCCAGCTGAAAGGTGAAATCTCCACATTTTAAATAATTAATTAATTAATGGCTGCCTTGGGTCTTTGTTGCTGCGCGCAGGCTTTCTCTAGTTGCGGCAAGCAGGGGCTACTCTTTGTTGCGGTGCGCGGGCTCTAGGCTTCAGTAGTTGTGGCATGTGGGCTCTGTAGTTGTGGCTCACGGTCTCTAGAGCGCAGGCTCAGTAGTCGTGGCGCACAGGCTTAGTTGCTCCACGGCAAGTGGGATCTTCTAGGACCAGGGCTCCAACCCATGTCCCCTGCATTGGCAGGTGGATTCTTAACCACTGAGCCATCAGGGATGTCTGAAATCTCCACATTTTTAAATGTCAGTAGCCCATCAAAATAATTTTTAACACTTTGAAGACTGCTAAAACAAATTTGAGAGGCAGATCCAGCCAGCATGCAGCCAATTTTCAACTTTTAGGGGAAAAGAAGCCACTGGAGGGTCTTAAGAGGAAAAGTGACAGGGTCAAATGTGTGTTTTAAACAGACCATGCTGCGAGGAATGCAGAAGATGGATTGAGGGTGGTGCTGAAAATATGCAACAAACCTCACCCAGTAATGGATAAGGCCTGAATTAGGAAGAGATTAAATCATGGATTCTGTTTAAGAGGTCAAATAGGCAGGACCTGGTGAGTAACTGAATGTTGGTGGGAAAGGAGCCAAGGGTGAGTCCCAGACCCAACTTGTCAACCTGGGTACACAGATAGAGAGCACAGGAGAAAAAGCGGCCACTTCCCGCACACCCACCTTGATATCCTCCTTAGTGAGTCGGGGCCAGGCCACCTTCTCCTTCCATTTCCTCACAAAGCAAGTAATGGACCGGCCAGAGCGCTTATCTCGCGAGTCCTGCCAGATAGAGAGCATCATTCTTAGCGTCTGAGGTTTAGAATGAATCTCCATTTCCCAAGCAGCCTTCCCATCCAGCCCTTACTGCCCCACCCCACCCTTACCTTGCAGTTCACCTTGGCATAGAACTCAATCTCATTATAAAACTCCACTCCATCGGCATTCTTGCAGCTGAGGAGACAATGCAGCTAAGGAGACGAGGAGGCTGAGTGTGGAGTGTGGGGGCATTAGGAGAAGGGAAAGGTTCCCAAGAAGCCAGGCCCTGGCAGCAGTGGAGGGGGAGGGGATTACCTGAACACAATGCGGTGGTCTTCGATGAGCACGTGGACATCGGTGCTGTCCTCAACACAAAACTCCATGAACACATACTTGGGCCTGTCGTACCACAGGGTCCGAGCATGCTGCCTGAAGAGGAGTTGAGGTGGGGCTTCATAGGGGTGCGAGAGGGAAGACTGAGGGCATTTGGGAAAGGTTGGGGGAAAATACAGGGACGTTTTATGCTACAGCACGGTCAAAGCGGAGCTAAATAAGACAGAAGGGGGTGGAAGGGGAGTGACGAGACTGGGGTGTGCGGTGAAGATGAACCTGAGGATAACCGAAAGTGCGAGAGTAGAGAGGTAGGGAGTTATGGAGAACATTCAGGTCACACTTCCCCTCAGCACCCCAAGGATACAGAGACCTGGGGTCCGGGGTTCCCATGGGACCTCGCAGAACCTGGAGCGCCCAGAAAACGTGGGGAAAGGAATCTCTAGTGAAAGAGGCGGCCAGAAGCACTTACCGTGCCATGGCGGCTCCCGCTGCCCCGAGGCGTTTGGAATCCGAGGCAGGGGCCGCTATCTTTAGATCCTGGGGACGCCCCCAGCAGCTGCCTCTCCTTACATGGTTGGGGAAAGGGTTTAGAAGAAGTGGGAACGTGGCCTAAGCCAAGGGATCCGCACTCCGAAGAGACTCTGGGAGAGCATAGTCCCTGCAGCCCTGCACATCTTGGGGTCTCCAGAAATACACACGTTAGGAATAGACGACCCGCCCGCCGGGATTAGAGGTCGATACACATGGAAGGGCTTGTCCCGACTTCATTCGCCTGTTTCTCCAATGCTTAGCACACTCAGTGTCCGACACGCAGCAGGCGCTCAATAAAAAAAAAAAAACTACTGGCCAGAATTAAGTCCCGAGGGAAGGCCGGCCCTGGATGACGTCTGAACTAGGTGACGTCTGGGCCCCACCCATCCGCTCCTCCGGGTTTCCCAGCCAGCGCGCCGTTGCCATAGCAGCAGGGGGGCGTGGCTGCCGTCCGCCGGCGTTTCCTGAAACATGGCGGCTCTCGAAGCGGCTGCTGAACCGGTAACGGGGGTAGCGGCCGTTGGACCAAAGGCGAAGGACGAAGAGGAGGAGGAAGAGGAGTCGCTTCCGCCGTGCGAGGCAGTGCGCTGGGCGCCGGTGGGGGCGGTGGCAGAGGCCGGGCCCGGGGCGGCGGCGTTCTCGGAAGAGGCGGCGGCCGAGGAGCCCGGAGCGGCCCCGGGCTCCCCACCGGACTCGCCGGGCCGGACGCTGCGGCGGCTGCGGGCCGAGCGGCGGCGGCTGGACTCGGCGCTGCTCGCGTTGTCCTCGCATTTCGCGCAGGTGCAGTTCCGCCTGCGGCAGGTGGTGCGCGGGGCGCCGGCGGAGCAGCAGCGGCTCCTGAGCGAGCTCGAGGACTTTGCGTTCCGCGGCTGCCCTCACGTCCTGGGTTACGGGAGCCCAGAGGACCCCACCAGCGATGATGGCGACGGGATGCCGGGGGACCGGCCACGGTTGCGGGGCGAGGACCAGGTGAACAGCTGGGGCCACGCCCCGAGGGATATGGGAGTAGAGGGGTAGGTGGGCGGCGATGCTAACGCGGACGGAGGTAGCACTGGTGAGAAGCCGGCTCGTCTAGGTGGCTATGCGTGTCCCAGAAGAGACCAGACAGGTGTTCGGGACCTGCTGAAAGGCAAGAGGACAGAGAGGCCTGGGAAGCTGACGGTGAGAGGTGTTCACCAAAGGTGTGGGAAGAGATGCAGGTGTGATGAGGTGAGAGGCAGAAGAGGGATGAGCGAGGAGAGTGTTCAGAGGGCAACAGAGCAGCCAACTGAAACAGTGCTGCTCCCGCTCACCTTGCTGTCGCCTCAAGAACCTAAGCCCTCAGCACATTTGTTGTGAGAGTTCTCCGACCCTGGAGATTGAGAAAATTGCTTAGAGAAGAGCAAGTGAATTGAAATCCATGGAAATTTAGATGTACTCCCTGTCCGTGCTTTCCTAGAATCTAGAGAATGTCTTTAATCTTCAGACTCTTGTCTGGGTGAGAGCTTTGGTGAACAGCAAGGTCTCTTAGTAATTGTAAGAAACACAAGTCCTAATTATGTGAATTTTCTAATGCTGGCATTTTAAAACTCCTTCCCCATCCTACTTAATAACTAGATATTCTAAAGGAAGCCCCTTTGGTAACTGTGACAAGATTCATTCAGTTAGTCAACACTGAATGCTGAGAATTTGTATGACAGCCCCAGGGGACGTTTCCTTACAGTCTTTGAACCTCTGGAAGTGCACAATTGTAGATAGCTTGTTGGAAGAGACTCGCTGTTTTTTCTCCACCTTCTTATTTAGGTTACAACCCATATGTGGCTTTCTTCCCACTTAAATTGATTTTAACCAAGAAGACTTATCAGCAGATATTGACTTGCTTATTTTAATCTGAAATGTTTCCAGTGCAGTCCTGTGTTTACTGTTCCACCCTTGTCTCCGTATACCCACAGCTCCTTGCACAAGTCCTCAAATTGCCAGACTTTTTTTTTTTTTTTGCGGTACGCGGGCCTCTCACTGTCGTGGCCTCTCCTGTTGCGGAGCAAAGGCTCCGGATGCGCAGGCTCAGCGGCCATGGCTCACGGGCCCAGCCGCTCCGCGGCATGTAGGATCTTCCTAGACCGGGGCACGAACCCATGTCCCCTGCATCGGCAAGCGGACTCTCAACCACTGCGCCACTAGGGAAGCCCAAATTGCCAGACTTTTAAGGAACAGGTAGGATAGAAAGAATTTCTGTGGTCAGGCCCTGTTCAGGAGTGAGGAGCACCAAAGGTTTGGTGTGGATGTGGTGCTCTTTTGATTGTCCGTTTTTACTTTTAGAAACAGTGTACAACTTAAAAAAAAAAAAACTGTAGTGCTCAAAACACCTAATAAGCGGCTGTAATCTTGTGTGCATATATTGACACATGAACAGGTGGTGCCAAAGTGGGGACATGTTAGAACCAAACGATTTACTACTTATCAGTTCCAGTTTTTTGTTTTTTTAACCAGTATTTTCTCTCGCTTCATACTGGAAATTATTTCTGTTATTTCCTGCCTTGCACCAGAGCTCATTGTTCTCACCTAGTAAACATGTTTGCCCACACTCCAGTAAATCGCATACTCAGTAATTACCGTGGCAGGTAACAGCGTTCAGCAGACACAGTCATGAAAATGGAATCAGGATCTATGGCTGGTTTCTTTCTTCTTTGGCTTCATAATGTTGGGATGGGATACAATGAAAACAAAAACAAAGTTTCCCTAGTCCTTTCCCTTTGGGCTGGTTAGACAACTTTTTCCGTAAGAGTTCATTATTTGGCATGTGGCCTTCTGAACCTGATTGCGTTCAGTAACATACAGCAAATGTGTACTGGGAGCTTACCCTGTGCCAGACACAGTGCTAGGCCCTGGGGGTAGTCAGGGCCTTTGTCCTTAAGGAGTTCATAGACTTGGGGAGACAGAATCCTAAACAAATCATTATAATGTGACATGAGCTAGAGTAGAAGTTTGTACAAAATACAGAGGAAGTGATTGATTCTGCCTGGGGAAATCGAGGAAACCTCTTAAAGAATAGCTAGGCCACTAAGTTGGGGAGAAGAACAGGGTTCTAAGAAAAAACCACGACACTGGGAAAGCTTTGGAGAGGCAGTATCCCCTGAGAAAAGGCTTGCTTTCATATTGAGCAAAGCTAAAGCAAGGGGATTGCTTTTTAAATAGCTAAACAAACAGTTAATTTGTTGTTTTTCATTTGTTCTCTCTCATACCTTACTTCTGGAGGCCTTGGTAAGTACCATTTTAAGATTAAATTTAATATCCTATAGACATCTAGTTTAAAATGCAGCCTTACACCTGTAAATGACTTGCTAGTTTTGCTTGTTTTGTTTTTGATACTCAAAAAAGGCAAGGAAGAACCAGTGTTTGAGAATACATTGGCAAGGCTTTACCTCTCCGAAGGGTTTTTCATCATTTAAATGTAGAAACTACCGGGTGGCCAACAGTGAGAAAAGGCGTCACTGGTCAGGGAACCTTATCGAACTTTTTTTTTTTTTTTTTCAAACCTAATTACCTTCTCACCCCTATTACTTGGCTTTGAATTTTTTTCACTGCCCCAGGTACCTGTGTTTGTTTGATTTTGCAATACATTGGAGGCGCTTTGGACCTTAAGAAAACTGATATGAGTTATAAAGCCTCTCTGTACACCCTTACCTCCAGATTCTCTCGCAAAATTTGGCTGTAGCAAGTATTCAGGACTTGTTCTGTGGTAATTGGCTCTGGAGGATGGCATGTTTAATTCCAGGGAGGCTGTCTTGGCTGAGATAAATTGTGGCAATCTTAACTAGACCTGAGGGGGTGGGAAGCAATCTTAATGAAAGGCCCCATTGTACTTATATCCTATTTCCAATGAAGGACAAATACTTTCTTAAAGAAAACACCTATTTAATAAATTGCCCCGATGAAATAATTATTCTCATTTTTTAACGTGTCCCATGAATTCTGTATTTCATTCGGGTTACTTGGAAACATTTTATATTTTACTAGTCATTATTGGCTTAAGAGAATTCATAATGTGCCCTGACTTTTTCTTTTCCTGTGAAATCAACCCAAATCTTTTCCCATCTTAGAGTGAGCAGGAGAAACGGGAACATCTGGAAACCCAAAGGGAGAAGCAGAAAGAACTGATACTGCAGCTCAAAACGCAGCTTGATGACCTGGAGACGTTTGCCTATGAGGAAGGCAGTTACGACTCCCTGCCGCAGTCCGTGGTCTTGGAAAGGCAGCGGGTGAGCAGATCCAGAGGCGCCTCCTCCACTGCCTCGGGTTACCTTGTCCCTTCCAGCGTTCACAGGACAGCCTTGTCCAGCTTGCTCACCCTCAGCCTCACTGCTGGCCCATATCAAAGGGAAATTTTGCTGCTACCTGGGACCAGTCTTTATTCACATGTGGAAACACACATGCCAAAGCTTTCTAATGTGATGATTGAGCTCTTTTTTGTTTTTTTGGTGGCTATTATTATTAATAATAATAGTAATAAATAATAATAACAGCAATAATTTCTTTCATTTGATCATTGAAACCGTTCTACTTGGGCACTTCATATGATGTAAACTAGTTTTCTCCCCCAGCACCACTCAATAAATATTCCAGGAATCCTGACTTTAACGCTGTATTTATTAAAGCAACACCTGGGCAGACAGGTGAATCTGTTAGTCAAAACACAGTCTCCGTTACACATTTGTCTCTCTGGAGCTGTGATGTGGCTGTTTTTCTGGCAGGGCTGGAGTTATACATTATCTGGTTTTCAAATTGTTCCTCATGTTGTCACTAGGATATTTTGGTTGTAACACGCCTGGATGTTTCATAGAGCTTTTCCTTTAGTTGCCTAGAGTAGTAAGGCAAGAAGGGATGAGAAGGACTAGAAACTAAGGGAAATCAGTATTTATTCTCTTGGAGGCCATGGGGGAAGCTAACTGTGGGGCTTTCGGGATCATCAGCCACTTTGGATCATTTACACCGTTGTTCTCTTGAGTGAAATTTACCTGGCCTGGTAGAAAATTTGCAGTGAGAGGAGCCATTTCTGTCAGAGAGGAACCAGGGGTCCTTGTTTCTATAAGAGACGTAAAAGGCCTGTGCCCTCACCTTGATCAGCAGTTGCACCATTTTTCTCACAAATTGGATTTCCATTTAAGGGTAGAAGGGAGGCACACTAGTAAAGATTCTCCTTCTTCCTAACCCTCTCCCTGAAAATTCCAAAGGGTGTGCTCATGGCTTGTAGTCTTGATAGGTGATCATCGATGAGTTAATAAAGAAACTGGACATGAATCTGAACGAGGACCTCAGCTCACTGTCCACTGAGGAGCTTCGGCAGCGTGTGGATGTAGCTGTAGCTCAGATCGTCAACCCAGCCCGAGTGAAAGAACAGCTGGTTGAGCAGCTGAAAACTCAGATCCGAGACCTCGAGATGTTCATCAGCTTCATCCAAGGTCAGAGGAGGGGTGGAAAGAGAAGGGTGGCTGGATGTCATCATAATTATATGTATTCTGAGTACTAACACCTAAAGGTGCCAGTCCTTGATGTATATGCAAGAGGTTTGATCACTCGGTAAGGGAGCCAGCATGGTGGAGTAGAAAGGACATGGATTTTAAAACCAGAGAGTTAAAATCTCAGCCCTGCCCCTTACTGGCTTCGTGTCCTTCGTAGACTAATGAGGTTAGGCAGGTTCCTAACCTCTTCAGTCCCGCTTTCCTCCTCCATAAAATGATGATTCATGCTTCCTTCACTCAGCAGTTATTTATTGAGCCAGCTAGTATGTGCCAGTCACTGTTCCACACGATGAAATACTATTTGTAAAAGTCTTGTCACGTGGTAGGCACTAGTAAATAGTATTTTGCCTTTAAAAATCTGCCAAAAAGAGGCTAAATAAATGTCTCCTCTTTGTAACCTCTGATTGCAGATGAAGTAGGAAGCCCATTACAGACAGGTAGTGGGCACTGTGAGTGCAAGGCCAGTGGGAAGACAGGAAACGGCTCCTGCAGAACTGGCAGCAGCAGACCACCTCCAGGAAACAGCAAAAGTAAGTACAGCTTCCAGAATGTGCAAATCTATAGAGACAGAAAGTAGATTAGGGGTTGCCTAGGCTGGGGGATCGGGGAGAAGTAGGGAGTGGGAAATGCCAATGGTACACGCTTTCTTTGGGGGATGATGGTTGCCCAACTCTGTGAATATACTAAAAACCACTGAATTATACACTTTTAATGGATAAGTTGAGTGTTATGTGAATCATATCTCAAAATAGTTATTACTAACCAAAAAAAGTAAGCCCAGCGACATCCTAGGTGGCTCTTGGCTTCATGTGGGACCCATGCTGTGGCTCAGAAGCAAGACTGGATCTCAGCTTGTGACTTGCTGACTGTCCCTCTGACCACTATGGCCTCTCACTGATGAGTCGTTGTGTTTTCTACGCAGCGAAGGCAGAAGACATGAAGAGAGTTCGGGAGACAGGGCTGCACCTGATGCGGCGAGTGCTGGCAGTGCTCCAGATCTTTGCTGTTAGCCAGTTCGGTTGCGCCACGGGCCAGATCCCGCAGACCCTGTGGCAGAGGGACCAGGCTGACAGGGACTACTCTCCCTTATTGAAGAGGCTGGAGGTGTCAGTAGACAGGGTGAAGCAGCTGGCCTTGAGGCACCAGGCGCACGACCATTTCAGCAGCTCCGCCAGCCTCCAGGACCTCTCTCTGGGAGGCAAGGATGAGCTGACCGTGGCTGTGCGGAAGGAGCTGACTGTGGCCGTGAGGGACCTGCTGGCCCATGGACTGTACGCCTCTTCACCAGGGATGAGCCTCGTCATGGCCCCCATCGCCTGTCTGCTGCCGGCCTTCTCCTCGGCCCCCGAGGCCATGCACCCCTGGGAGCTCTTTGTAAAGTACTACCACGCTAAGAACGGCCGTGCTTACGTGGAATCCCCCGCCCGGAAGCTCTCACAGTCCTTCGCCCTGCCTGTCATGGGAGGCACTGTGGTGACGCCCAAGCAGAGCCTGCTGACAGCCATCCACGTGGTGCTGACAGAGCACGACCCGTTTAAGCGCAGTGCAGACTCGGAGCTGAAGGCCTTGGTGTGCATGGCGCTGAATGAGCAGCGTCTCGTGTCCTGGGTGAACCTCATCTGCAAGTCGGGGTCGCTCATCGAGCCCCACTACCAGCCCTGGAGCTACATGGCACACACGGGCTTTGAGAGTGCCCTCAACCTGCTCAGCCGCCTTAGCAGCCTCAAGTTCAGCCTCCCTGTAGACCTGGCTGTGCGCCAGCTCAAGAACATCAAAGATGCCTTTTGATGAGAATGCCCTGGCCCCAGACCAGCACCTTGCTCAGTAAGGATAGATGGTTAGTCTTCTAGGATAAGAGCAAGAATTAGGAGGAGGGGCTAAAGACATTTTCCCTAGCCGGATGATGCAAAGTCTCTCTCCCCCATCAACTTAGCATCTCAGAAAGATATGCTGGAGACCCTCTTGTTAAAAGGTTCTGCCCTGGCGTGTAACCACGGTGTGCATGTGAGCACATATACTTGAGCCTGTTGAAAAGAAGTCAGTCATGGCACACCCTCTTCACGCCATGTCTGATTTGTAGAAAATCCGGGTTGCTGTAACCATTCTCTTCACGGTGGTGAGGGACAGCATGAGTGAGTTGTTGGTCCTGGAAGACATACAACTTAAGGCTCCTGTCAGTCAAGTTGCGAGCCATCTTCCTTCACTTGAAGCAGGTTTGAGAGAGTCCTAGGTCAGAATTCAAACTCCTTTTGTGAATACTGATGCCTCTTTCTTCCTGACCCCAAGGTCAGGGGAGGCCCTGTGTGTTCCATAGCTGCCTCTAAAACCAGGAGTGGGGCTATCTGAGAACAGCATTTCTAAGGGTGTTTACCACAGTTGTTTTGTTTTTTTTTTTTTAATTTGCCTGTGCTGAGCAGCTTGCGGGATCTTAGCTCCCCGACCAGGGATTGAACCCCGGGCCCACAGCAGTGAAAGCGCCAAGTCTTAGCCACTGGACCGCCAGGGAATTCCCCAAAGTTGATTTTAATATGAGCCCTTTTTCGTGTAGAGGTAAGAACTGAAATCTGTCCCTGACCACGTGGTCCTTTCCTCACAGCCCAGATGATGGTCTTTCAGTTTTGGAGCTGGTTTACCAGGACAGCCACCGTCTGGTACCATGTCCTCTGGCGAGTAACCTTTCCTCTGCGCACCTCCCAGCTTCTCAGAAGGAAACGTGTCCAAGGTGTGTTCCACGTGTCCTGGAGGCTGGATGGTGGAGGAGGTCTGACCACGTGATCATACTACAGCGTGGGTAGGAACTGTGGCAGATCACTGGTGACAAAGAAGGGCCTTGGCATTTCCTTGTAGAACTGACTCTAGACTGGTCCTATTGGGTCTCTTTTAGCCTTTTTAGTTCATATTTGCCATTCAGCTTGCATCCTGCTCTGGGACTGACCAAAAATGAGCAAAGTATATCACCTTCTGGAAAGCCAAATGGGTTCCCAACACTACTGATTTACCATCGTTTCATGTATTTAATTGCCAGCTGTGCTTCGTGTCTGCACTATTATGTAGTGCATTTTAACTTAATGTTTTCAGTAAGGTATTATTTAAGATCTATTCTTGATAATTCATTAGAATTAGTCCTCCTTCACGTGAAACAGGATAAGTGTAAAATGTTGTGAAAAATGGTATCTGTGGTTGCTAATAAAATCATAGTATTTTGTGTAGCTTCTCTGCAAAGACCTTAGAGACTGTTGGCTTTGGTTTATAAGTTTATAAGGGCATTGTCAGCGTATCTGATCCAGATCAGTATTTCCTTGAGCAGTGCCTGGCTCCTGGCATTTCTGCCTCTTCTCTGTCCCCTGCACTGGATCAACTCAGCTTTGGTGGTGTTTCCCCCACTATCCCCCTTGAACAAATTCATGAGAAAGTGTCGTTGGCATTACCATCCCATCTTGCCCAGACCTACAGGCCTATCCCCACAGCATATCTCACCACACATGCCACTTTAGGAACTGACGCTTTTGAATTCACTTGTCTGGATACCATTTAGGGTGGGTGATAAGTGCTCTAGTCGTATGGCATAGCCCTGGATCACCCCAGTATGTTTCCAATCCTCACAAAAACTGGTATTAAGGCTTTTATGCTAACATGAGGAGAAGCATTTTGTGTGTGCGCCATCCTAATTTAATTCTCACTACATGTAAGGCAGGACAGTATTATCTGCATTTTATAGCGGAGGAAACTGAACTGCAGAGGTTAAATATTTTGTCCACGCTTACGTGTTGGAAGAGCTGGGATTTGAACCCAAGTTGCCTGAATCCAAATCCTGTGGTCTTTATACTGTTAATGTTACCTCATTGTATCATGCTGCTTCTAGATAGTTTGTTCCTCTCTCTCCTTTATCCACCCCCTCACTTCACCATCACTTTGTGGATGAACAGGTATTTTCCACATGCCTGCCAGAAATTTCAGCTGCCAAAGGACTAGGCTGCAGGGAGATGGGCAGATAGCCATTGCTCTGCCAAGTTCTTCATGAAACTTAGAGACATGTAGAGACAGAGACAAGCCTGCCAGCGGGCCAGCAGTCACGTAGCTGCTAGTCACTGATAACATCTGTATTATAACTGAGGACAGAGGTCTGTGCTTGGCTTGGAGTGAGGCAGACAGGATGAAGGAGGAGAGGAGGGACTGTCAGCCGAGGTCTAAGGCTATGCAAGAACAGAATGAAAGAGAGCCGTGGATATGTATCCAGTGAAAGTGCAGGGTCCATTGTATGATCTGCAAGGCATCGTTAAAGATTTCCAAGATGCTCTGCCTTCATTCATTCACTATTGAGCACCCACCAACTGCTTGGGCCAGGCTAGGTGCTCAGAACTTCTCTCTGCCTGCCTTCAAGGAACACAAGGTTTAGCAAAGGAGGTAGCAAGCCAATTGGAGATTTGAGTAGCTTGTTAAAACACAAATTGCTGGGACTTCCCTGGTGGTGCAGTGGTTAAGAATCCGCCTGCCAAGGCAGGGGACACAGGTTCAATCCCTGGTCTGGGAAGATCCCACATGCCGCGGAGCAACTAAGCCCGTGCGCCGCAACCACTGAGCGTGCATGCCACGACTACTGAAGCCTGTGCTCCTAGAGCCTGTGTTCTGCAGCAAGAGAAGCCACCACAATGAGAAGCCAGAGCACCACAATGAAGAGTAGTCCCCCTGCGCGCAGCAAGGAATACCCAATGCAGCCAAAAATAAATAAATAATTAAAACAAAAACAACCACAAATTGCTTGGTTCCATCCCCAGAGTTTTTTATTCAGTAGCTCTGAGAATTTGCATTTCTAACAAGTTCCCATGCTTGTTATGCTGATGCCGCTGGTCTGGGGACCACACTTTGACAACCACTGATCCAAACCAACTGAAATATGTTCTATAGTAAAATGAAGTGTGGATTGGATTGCTGAGGGAGCATAGAGAAGGAAGAGATGAATTCTGCCTGGGAGAATTCTAGAGTGGCCTTGAAGGATGGATAGGATTTTGCCCAGCTACAGTGGAGGAGAATAACGAAACACGGAACAGCTTGTGTGAAGACCCTGGCGCTCAGAAGGGGTCGGATCTTTGAGTAGTTGAGCTGGCTGGAACCCAGGTGGTATGTGAAGGGTGTGGAGGAGACAGGAACTTATACTGCAAGGAAGATAGGAAGGGAGTGAGAAACTTTGGTACAGAGAGCCAGCAAAGGATTTCAGGCAGGTAAGTGGTGGACTTAAGAGTTGTGTTTAGAGAACTTTCTAAAAATAAGATCTATAGCTCATGGCTCCACACCAGACCTGAACTGGAATCTCTTCAGTTGGCAATGCATATTTAATAAGCATCCCAAGCAATTTTTGACCCACCCAAAGTTTTGAGGAGGGACTGGAGAAAACAAAGAACTGAAGCTGGATCAGTTAGGGAGCAGGTGTAAAAGGATAGAAAAGATTTAAAAGACATGAGGCAAAATTCACAGGATTTAGTTACTAATTTGATTTGGAGAGTTTTAGTATGTGATAAGAGTTCAAGGCAATGATAAGATTTCAGGGTTTGGTTTCTGTTTTCCAAGAGAGAAACAGCAGAAGACACAAAAGCAGATAAGGAGGCTGAAAGAAGACCATGGAGGTGGAAGTGGACAGGGTCGTGTGGTGCAGTGGCAAGAGTGGCTTGGGAACGGGGGAGCCTTGATCTGCGCCACCAACTCCGTGACTTTGCTGCTCTAGAACTTTCCTCTCATCTTCGAGAGGACAGAGTAGACGATTTCTGAGTTCCTTTCCAACTCTACAATGTCATATTACAAATTAAAACAAAACATTTTCATTAAATATAGAAATATAAGTACATAATCAGGGTGATAAACTATTGGAATGAAGTCCTGAGGGCTGCGGGGGAAATTGGTCCTTGGAGAGCCTGAAGAAGAGAAATGATGAAACCCTGATTGTTCCCACGTCTTGCCCAAGACCAATCCTATAGATTCGTCAGTGTTCAAATGAGCAAAAACTATAAGATGGTTTCTCTTTCTCTTGAACTCGGAAGACACCTAAGGAACCATCTAAAAACACTCTTCCAGTAAGTGATGGGAAATAATTCAGTTTGAGAGCAAACTAGACCTGGGTTCAAACCCAGATTTGATGATCAGAGCCTTAGGCTCTCTAAATCTCAATTTCCTCATGTCTAAATGGGAGGAAAATACCCAAGATGCAGATTCCTGAGAATTAAATAGCAGTTGACTTACCTAAAGTGCCTAGCATCTTGCCTGGCACAGAGTGGGTACTCAATTTGGTGACTGGGTAAACAGTATGGGCTCAGGAGTACTGCTTGAATCTGAGTTCCCAGCTTGATCACGTACTAGCTGTGGATTTGGGGCAAATTACTTAACCTTCCCAAACCACAGTATCTTCAACTGTGGAATGGAGATAACATTACTTATCTCTTATTGTCGTTATGAGGATCAAAAGAGATAATAACGTAACACGTAAATAGATAACACGTAAATAGATTAACTTGGCCTGACACAGCGTACAGAGCTGCTAGTATCACCATAATCGTCCTTCATCTCCCTCCTTTATTCTGGTCGGAAATGTCTCTGACATCATTAGCCTCTAAATGTTGAGGGCAAGTTCCCTTGTTTGATTGATCTTCGTCTCTTCCTTATGCGTAACTGTACACAGTTGGTACTAATAAATGTCCTATTTTGTTTCTTACTCTTACAAAGCAAAAGAAGTATATTTCAAACTGTGCCTCCCCCACCCGCTAGCGCCAGAGAAAGGAACTACAACCAGGGGGCAGAGGAGCAGCTGCGTCCACGTAAAAACCTTCCGGGGGAGGCAGAACTCCTTTGCCCTTTCTACTGCTGGAGCTGCTCATAAAGTTTGATTTGAATAAAAAAACTGCCAGGCCTTCCTTTCCCTTCAAGAGCTTCTTCCGCCCTCAACACAGATTCTGAGCGCCACGCAAGAGGCGGGGAGAAGCCCGAGGGGGCGGGACAGGAAGTGAGATCACCCTCCCCGGGGTGAAAGGTAAGCGGAAGTGCTCTTTCTTTCTCTGCTGTAGGCCCGAGAGGTTGCTGTCGGTGAGTAGCGGCTGGGGCAGGGTATTACAATCCGCAGCCATCCGCGGACTGGGGGTCGAGTTGCGGGGTGGTGCCGGGTGCTTTTCATTCCTCGGTCTCTGACGGCTTCGTAGCGGATCCTGTCTTGAGAGCAGTACCTGCAGGTGGCCTGAGCCGAGACGCAGTGAGCGCCGCTGAAGTTCCGGGCCCACAGCCTGAGCTGGCGGGTTTCTGAGCGGCCCCTTCTCTTTTCTCTGCAGACATGGGCAAGTTCATGAAACCCGGGAAGGTGGTGCTGGTCCTGGCCGGTCGCTACTCCGGACGCAAAGCGGTCATCGTAAAGGTACCAACCTCGCGAACCTGTGCCCCTTTGTATCCCGTGAATGGGGCGGGCGGGCAACTTGGAATTCAAGACCTAGTTTGAGGGCATTACCCACTGAGCATTGCGAATGGTGGTGGTGGGGGTGAATGCATGAGAGCTTTTGATAGAGAAAGACGCGTAATAACAAATGGGAGTTGAATTGGACAGCTGACACCCAACGCGTTTTCTATCAGAGAGGTTTTAAATAATACTAATGGCTGACGTTTATTGAATGCTTGCTTGGTACCTGGCACTGCCTTATAGGTGTCGTCATGTGCAATCCTTGCGGAAACTATAAGGTTACTTTCTACTGCGAAGGTTTAGAGATGTTAAGTTTAACCTGAGGTCAAACAGGTAGTGCTGCAGCTGGGACTCCGTAAAAAGAGGAGAAATTGTTACTAGTTAAAATGGTCACTTAGCGTAATCTAGCCGTTCACTGTTTGCCTTTTACCTACGTCTTTAGCCTTTTATGAGATTTTCCTAAGCTCTGGCCACATACACCACTGCTGTTGACTGTTGGGGACACCGGGGCACCCTTGGTTCCCTTTCCTCCGTCTGCCTGAGGCTGGTTTTGGAGTTAGGCAGCCAGGTTTGGAATCCTGCCTCTAACCATTCCTAGCAGTGCAATCCTGGAGGAGGTTAAGAGATGTAAAGTCCTGAGAACTAGTGCTTGGCATATAGCAATCACTTCATAATTGTTAACTGTTGTTACATTTTAAATCTCTTGCCTCCCAGGAACCCTTCCAAATTTTTCCTGGTGGGAAGGAAACCACCCTTTTCCCTGTTACTCTTTGGGCATCTAGCATAGCACTTAGAATGTCTGCTTTGTGTCGTTTTTATAATAGTGGGTCTCAGAGGCCTAGGGGTTGAGGGCGTTCTTTCTATACACGCCCTACATCTAGCAAAGGGCCTCAATAGCAATAACATGTAATTGCTCATTCAGAACATTGATGACGGCACCTCAGACCGACCCTACAGCCATGCTCTGGTGGCTGGAATTGATCGCTATCCCCGCAAAGTGACAGCTGCCATGGGCAAGAAGAAAATTGCCAAGAGGTCAAAGATCAAGTCTTTCGTGAAAGTTTATAATTATAATCACCTCATGCCTACAAGGTGAGCGTTTCAAGAATGGGAATGAAAGTGACTTTCTTACTTTTCCCACTCTCTGCCCTGCTGAATAAGGAGACAACCTTGTAGCCGCTCCAGTGGAAGAGACATCATTTTCAATTTGTCATTTGGCCGTGGTTTCCAGTGTTGCCTCTTTAATCCATCTTGGAAGTGTTCACTTTCCTGTTGTTTTCTATTGATTTCCCTGACTTGGCAACGCCGGATTGAAAAACCTCTTCCAAACTTGCTCTTGATCTGTCTCTCTCCTCACCTGAAAATTCTTTGAAGTGTTGAGTAAAGGTTGTTCCATTTGTTTCCAGCCACAGTAAACACAGGCATGGAATCTGGCCTGCCTTCTTCCACTCTCAAGGATACTAGTTATTATAGGGTAGGGTAGTTGTGGGAAACTGAGAGTGAATTGTGAAGTTTTTCAGTGGCTTGAATCTATGTAAATGAGTTTGTTAAAACTGGGCATTTCCAAAGAATATCATCAGGACTTTAGCACAGTTTTGATGATAGCTCCTGTGGAGTCAGACCTTAACGTGCCAATGTCCCAGGAGTGGGGCGGAGGGGTGAAGGCCCTGGCAGCATGTGGGCTGCTCCTACCTTCCTGCCATTGTCCCCAGGTACTCTGTGGATATCCCCTTGGACAAAACTGTTGTCAACAAGGATGTCTTCAGAGACCCTGCTCTCAAACGCAAGGCCCGACGAGAGGCCAAGGTCAAGTTTGAGGAGAGGTAAGTAGGCTTTGGTAGTGAATACTGGAGTATGGTTTCACTGTTCTCCATGAAGACAGTTTTGTCTTCTGTGATTCCTCTCCTCATTAGTGTCCTTTTTTCCCCCCTCTAGATACAAGACCGGCAAGAACAAATGGTTCTTTCAGAAGCTGCGGTTTTAGGTCTGTCTTGTTTCAGTCATTACAAATACAAAAATACAAAAAAAAAAATCCATGTGTCTGCTTTCTTCTTGTTATTAGACTGGGAAAGAACATTCATACGGTGAGAGACACTGGGTGGTGGATGAGGGACTGTGGGAAAATACAAAATAAAAGGTACATCTGCCTTTGTGAGACATGGGCTACTTCTGTCCATAGCCTCATAATCCTTTAATGGTCTAACTCAGTGGGTAAAATGTCATATTGAACTGTTTCCCCAAAAGAGCTACTCTGGACATTTTTAGGTGTGGAATTGTTTAAGCATCCCTGGCTTCAACCCATTACATATCTAGAGAACTGTTCCCCCACCCCCACCCCGTGTGACAACCAAAGGCCCCTCTGAGTGGACACCATCTACTTTGGATTAAGAGTCACTAACTTGAGGTGGTTTGTTAAACCGGAGTGCCAGATTTCGTAGGTCAGAATTCAGCATCTTGTCAAGTGATGTTGGTGCTGCTTGGACGAGGACCACGCTGGAGAACTGCTCTAGATGGGGATGGACACCAACAATGAAGGCCTGAGCCACAGAGCAGCCATTCCTAGTGGGAGCAAGGAGAGGTCCCCGAGTGGTCTGTCTAGCGGAGACAGGCAAGGAAGGGGGTGGGGCTCTGGATTGTCACCACTGTGTTACAGGAAAGGCGTTTGGCCCTTCTATAGCATTTTACCTCTCATTGGACACTTAACTGACTGGTGTTACTGATGAAATAGGTTTTCCAGCCAAGCTAATACTAAGTCACTAAATGGAACTAGGATTCAAATGGCCGTATTTGCCAAGCTTCACACTTGGCACACTTTCAGCTGGGGTGAGGAGTGGGGGCATGAGAAAGGGGCTCAGTAAGTTACTCTGAGTGGGAAGCCCTGGACTAGGTGAAAATAGAAAACTCATATCCTGCACTGTTTTATGTATATTCATTGGACTCATCTCACCCTTAAGTGTTTTTTGGTGGTTTTTTTTTTTTTTTTTGCGTTGGGTCTTCGTTGCTACGCGCAGGCTTGTCTCTAATTGTGAGCGGGGGCTACTCTTCGTTGCAGTGCGCGAGCTTCTCATTGCGGTGACTTCTCTTTTTGGAGCACAGGCTCTAGAGCGCAGGCTCGGTAGTTGTGGTCCAGGGGCTTAGTTGCTCCACGGTATGTGGGATCTTCTCGGACCAGGTCTCGGACTTTTGTCCCCTGCGTTGGCAGGCAGATTCTTAACCACTGCGCCACCAGGGAAGCCCCTCACCCTTAAGTGTTCGATGTCTCCAGTAAGTCACTCACACTCACAGTCACAAATGGAACTATATTTAAACCCTCCTTTAACTAAAAATTCAAGTTCAAATACTGTTCCAACCAGGTTTGGATACATGCATCACTTCCTAGCAATGTGACTTTGGGCAGGTTTCTGCACTTCTGTGCCTCACAAGTTTAGAATCTCATCGGGAAAATGGAACCAACTTCAAGGGGTTGTTTTGAAGGTTGAGTTAATTCATGGGAAGCAGAATTGGTATTGGGCACATAACAGCTCTCAAGTGCTGGCTGTTGCTACAGCTTCGTCAACTTGATGGGACTTTATCTGTCCTGGTTGCATTTCTCATTCAGTTATCAGCATCTGCATGTTCTGGGCAACATTCTAAGCTCTTGGGAAATAGCCATTAACAAAGCAGACAAAATTCTACCAATAGGCCTGTGCTGGGATTGCTAGGTTGGGAATGAATGGCTGATCGGGGCCAGCATTCAGTTTGTAGTTGCTTGTGGGGTAACTTCCCCTGAGGCCTCACAGCTGGGGGAAGTTCGAAGACCAGGAAGCCACCCAGGGGTGGAGTACGGAAGGGCAGGGACTTTACTGAAATGAAAGTGAAAGCAAAGAGCCTGCGTAAGAACCATAAGAAGTGTCTTTCAGGCTCTGCTGGGGAGACCAAAACTCCTCAAAGTGCAAGCAAGACTTTAGTCGCGTTGGACCCTGCCAGTTTGTGCCAGCTCTGAAGCTTCAGCCCTTGCTAACTGGACCTTAGACCATGATGGTGAGAGGAGGGTCTTGGGGGTGGGGAGAATCCAAGAGGAATGCTCCTCTTGGCCAGGAATCTACAGGTATGCCAGGGCCTGGCAGGCAACCCTCTCCCTACCCATCTCTTAGACCTGCTACAGGTCTGGGGAGTGACGGCTGGGATGACCTCTCTGCAAGGGAGTTGGTCCCCTAATCCACTGCCTCAGAGACAGTTCTATAACCTGCATCTCGGGATCGTGAATTCCTTGTGTGGATGTGCATTTTTCTGGAGAAAGAATCCATCGTTTTCATTAGATACTCAAAGGGTTCTGTGACCCCAAAAAGTTTAAGAATTGCTCCAACCTTTATCTCCTGAGATCTTCCTCAACAAGTTCCTCCCCTCCTTATATTTCCATCTGAATGTCACCTTGACCTCTCTTGAGGGCGAGGGGAAGAAGTGTTACCTGTCTGCTGTGGTCCCCGCTTTCCCAACCCCTGATCGCCCCTGCTCGTGCTAGACTAAGCCCTCTGCGGGCTGGTTCTCTGTCTCAGCCTGTTCACCCTTGATCCTCGGTGCCCAGCACAGTGCCTGGCATGCAGTAGGCGCTCAATAAACAGCTGTTGAGTGAATGAATATTATTTCCCTAGTTTCTTCAGTCTTTCTCCCTGATACTACCCCGTCTGTTACAAATATATAGGTCTCTTGCTTGGAAATTTTTCATTTGCCCCTCAAATGTTGAAGGAAGACACAGGCTCTAGAGGCCAGCCTGCCTGGTTCCAAATCCTGGTTCCTCCAATTGTGTGGCCCTGGGTAAGTTATTAGCCTCTCTAAAGTTTACAATCTAAGCCCCATTTCCTTATCTATTTGGTGGGAATGATGGTAACACTTCCACACAAGAATACCTACCTGCCACAATTAAACTAAACAATCCCTAAAATACACAGTAAAAACTGAGCACGCTGCTTGGCACATACTGAGTGCTCAATACATGTTCATTATTGTTAATATTGCCAGTTTCCCAGTTCAGCCACCCCTCACTCCCACTCTGGTAAAAGTGCTCTCTTAAAGGGCCTTTACATATTAGAAAGGAAAGAAGGAAGGTGGATTCAGGAAACTATATTTTTTTAATATAAATTTATTTAATTTATTCATTTTTGGCTGTGTTGGGTCTTCGTTGCTGTGCGCGGGCTTTCTCCAGCTGCGGCGAGCAGGGGCCACTCTTCGTTGCGGTGCGCGGGCCTCTCATTGCGGTGGCCTCTCTTGTTGCGGAGCACGAGCTCTAGGCACGCGGGCTTCAGTAGTTATGGCATGTGGGCTCAGTAGTTGTGGCTCATGGGCTCCAGAGTGCAGGCCCAGTAGTTCTGGCGCACGGGCCCAGTTGCTCCGCGGCACGTGGGATCCTCCCAGACCAGGGCTTGAACCCGTGTCCCCTGCATTGGCAGGCAGACTCCTAACCACTGCGCCACCAGGGAAGCCCAGGAAACTGTATTTTTAAAAAATCACCCTAAATTCATTATTGAGAGACAGAGTCTATTAATGACATTGTGATGTCTATCTTCCCAGAATTTTTATGCATTAATAAATATCCTCATGAATTAAATCATTTTAAATCATCAGGATAGGGAATGTATAGGCAGCTCTATATTTTGCTTATTGTGAGCATTTTTTCATGTTAAATGTTCTTTATTACTGTCTTTTAATTGCTAAATATTTTATATTTAGCTGTTTCTTGTTGGACGTGTAGATTTCTTTTTTTTTTCCGTTGTAAACAAGGCTACTGTAATCATCCTTGTACGTGAACTGACCATCTCCTTATGATAAGCAGGACTGTTTTTTGTTGCTCAATCTCAGCAGTCATTCTCATGCCTCCTGGCAGAAGGCTTGTTAGCAGCACTGGGCACAGCTGCGGGCTCCTCTGCCTTAAACGTGTTGTTCTTCATGCCTGCTCTCCCTCAGGTTTCACGAGCCCCTCCTCTGCATTCTCCTTGGCTGGTTCTTCCTTGTTCCCCTGATCTCTTAGTGTTGGTTGCCCCAGAAATCAGCCCTTGGACCTCTACATGTTGATCTCATTTAATTTTGTGACTTTAAGTATCTCTGCTTGGATAATTTTCAAATTTATACTCATGGCCTGGACCCCTTCCCTGGATGCCACATCATAGAGGCAACCACCACTCTACATCTCTACTGGGATGTCAGATAAGCACTTCATCCCTAATATGTTCAAAGTAAACCCCAATCTCTTCCATCCAACGTATTTCCCATCTCGGCAAATGGCTCTCCTTCCCCTCAGTTGCTCAAGCCTAACAGCTTAGTGTCATCACAGACTCGTCTCTTTCTTCCACATCCTACTTCCAATCCATCAGCAACTTGAATCAATCTACTTTTTTTTTTTTTTTTTTTTTTTGTGGCACGCTTGCACGGCTTGCTGGATCCTAGTTCCCCAGCCAGGGTTTGAACCCGTGCCCCCTGGAGTGGAAGTGTGGAGTCCTAACCACTGGACCGCCAGGGAATTCCCTCAATCAATCTAAACTCTTGACTACGCCTCACCACCTCCACTGCTACCACCTGATCCAGGCCATCAGCATTGCTCACATGGACACTGTCATGGCCTCCTAAGTAGTCTCCCTATTAGTGCCCTTTCCCCACATCAGTCTGTTCGCACAGCAGCCAAGTTATCCTGTTAGCATTTAAGCCTGCCTGCAGCCTCCCACCTCACTTTATGTGAAAGGCCCTTCATGGCCCCACTCTGTTTTCTCTGTGACTTTATCTCCCACCACTCCCCCCTCACTCGCTCTGCTCCAGCCACATTGGTCTCCTTGATGTTCCTCAAATACATACAACAAACTCCCACCTCAGAGCCTTTGCACTTGCCGCTCCCTCTGCATTAAACTTTCCCCCACATATACACACGGCTGACTCCTTTATCTCCTTCAAGTATATGATCAAATATCTCAACGAGGCCTACTCTGATCACCCCAGTTAAAACTGTACTCCAACATTCTCTGTCCTACCTTCTCTGTTTTTGTCCATAACACTTATCACTAACATACTGCAGATTTTACTTATTTATTGTGTTTATTATCTGGCTCATCCCCTAAAATGTAAACTCCACAGGGAAGTTTTGTCTGTTTGGTTCACTACTGTGTCCCCAGAGCCTAGAACAGGGCCCGACACGTGGTAGATGCCTGGTAGCTGATCGTTGCATGAGTGAATAAGGAAGCAAATGAGGGAGGGGACTTCCTGTAGCCCTCCTTTTCTTTTGCCTCTGTTTCATCACTCCTCTTCCTTTGTGTCTATGATGCTACCTAATCCTGGCCCTGGCCCTGACCATGCCTTCTTTTTCTTTTCTTTTTTAACATTTATTTATTTATTTTGGCTGCACCGGGTCTTAGTTGCGGCACATGGGATCTTCGTTGCGGCATGCGGCCTCTTAATTGTGGCATGTGAACTCTTGGTTATGGCATGCATGTGGGATCTAGTTCCCTGACCAGGGATCGAACCCAGGCCCCCTGCCTGGAAGACGGAGTCTTATCCACTGGACCACCAGGGAAGTTCCCATGCCTTCTTTTTCTTCTCTGCATTCCTTTATCTTTCCTGACCCCTGACTAGGTATCTTCAAAGATCACATTTTTAAGGGCTCTGTCCCTGAATGAGTTCTTCCATCCTCTTGGCTTCTACCATTACCACATACTGTTCTAACCCAGAGTTCAATCCACCAAGTCCTGTCCCTGACACTCTGTGTCTTCAACAGCCTTGGGTTTGACTGACTTTGGCCCATTAGGGCCAAAGTTTTTTTGTTTGTTTGGTTTTGTTTTTTGTGGGTTTTTTTGTTTTGTTTTTGGCCACACCACGTGGCTTCCAGGATCTCAGTTCCCCGACCACGGATTGAACCCAGGCCACAGCAGTGAAAGCCTGGAATCCTAACCACCAGGCCATCAGGGAACTCCCACCATTAGTTAACCTTGATGAACCTCAGGTTCCTCAACTATCAAATGGGGATTATTAAAATACAAAACATTTAACAGAGCACTCATCATATGCCGGGAACTACTTTTCCAAATAAAATTATACATAGGTAGAAATTGCTATTCCCACTTTACAGATGAAGAAACCAAGGCACAGAGAGTTAAATAACTTGCCCATTGTCTTGGCAGTAGTAAGAGGAGCTGAATGTAAGCCCCGGAGTTTTGGCCCCAGAACTTGTGCTCTTAACTGCTATATTACACTGCCTCTCAGTACTGCTATGATGAACACAGATAGCATGAGATTTTATCTTAGGGGTTGTTAGGTTCTAAACTTGGCAAGTAAGGCAGAAGAATGCATGTAGTCAAATGAACCTCAAATCATTAACTCACCCCTAAGTATCCAGAATTTACAGTCTCTCAATGAGCTCAGTGTAAAACAGATCCCTTTTCTTTTTTCAGTTGAGTACCAGATGGATACTGGCTTGCATTTAGAGACCAAGTTATCATGTTAGTTAAGTAAATAAATAGCATGTATAGTTGAATTCAAGTAAGTGACTACAATCAGCCTGTGTTGTCCTTAAGAAGTCTGTGATAGAGAAGTTTCAGTTGGGAGTTGGAGACAGGAGGCAGTTTTGTGATACTTAAGTGGGATGGAGTCCAACTGTGCCGATCACTTAGCAGGTCCCCAGTAACTACTGGCTCTCTTCCCTTGCCTGCTGGGTCAATGACATTATACCAAATCCTTGGACACCCAAGTCTGCAACCTCAGTGTTGCATCGCCTCTCCAGTCTGTCCCCTCTGTCGCTTTAATACAGCATCCGGAGTCTGGCAGCTTTTCCTCTTGAGATGTACTCATCTGTGTGTGCTCCTTGTGCCCAGTGCCAGAGGTTCAGGTCAGCTCCTGTCACGTCTGTGAGAATTAGAGCCACAGATCTGGGCTTGTTCTCCCCACTCCCCAGTTCCTGCTGCTCCAGTTCATCCTGCCATCACTGCCAGCTTTTTTTTTTTTTTTTAAGTATAGTTGATTTACAATGTTATGTTAGTTTCAGGTGTACAGCAAAGTGATCCAGTTATACATATATGTATTCTTTTTCAGATTCTTTTCCATTATAGGTTATTGCAAGATATTGAATATAGTTCCCTGTGCTATATACAGTAGGTCCTTGTTTATCTATTTTATACATAATAGTGTGCATCTGCTAATCCCAGACTCCTAATTTATCCCTCCTTCACCCCTTTTCCCCTTTGGTAACCATAAGTTTGTTTCCTATGTCTGTGAGTCTGTTTTTGTTTTGTAAATAAGTTAATCTGTGTCATTTTTTTTAGATTTCACATATAAGTGGTATCATATGGTATTTGTCTTTCTCGACTTACTTCATTTAGTATGGTAATCTCTAGGTCCATCCGTTGCTGTAAATGGCATTATTTCATTCTTTTTTATGGCTGAGTAATATTCCTCTGTGTGTGTGTGAGTGTGTGTGTGTGTGTGCGCGCACACACACACACATATATATATATATATATATATATATATATAACATCTTTATTCATCTGTTGATGAACAGTTAACTTGCTTCCATGTCTTGGCTATCGTAAATAGTGCTGCTATGAACATTGGGGTGCATGTGTTGTTTTGAATTAGGGTTTTCATCTTTTCCGGATATATGCCCAGGAGCAGGATTGCTGGATCATATGGGTCACTCTATTTTTAGTTTTTTAAAGAGCCTCCATACTGTACTCCATTGTGGCTGCACCAATTTACATTCCCACCAACAGTGTAGGAGGGTTCCCTTTTCTCCACACCCTCTCCAGCCTTTATTATTTATAGACTTTTTAAGGATGGCCATTCTGACTGGTGTGAGGTGATACTTCATTGTAGTTTTCATTTGCATTTTTCTAATAATTAGCAATATTGAGCATCTTTTCATGTGCCTGTTGGCCACCTGTATGTCTTCTTTGAAGAAATATCTATTTAGGTCTTCTGTCCATTTTTTGATGACCGGATTGCGCTCTTTTCAACACTGTGTCCATCACCTCACTCCCCCTTTCAGAAATCTTCACCATTTCCCCATTTTCCCACTGATAAACTCTCTGGCCTGAATTGTTTTGTTTGTTTGTTTGTTTGCTTTTCCTTGTATCCATTCACCAGTGGATGGACGTTTTTGAATGTTTTTTTAAACTGTAATTATGAAGCTTTTAAAAATAAATTTACTTATTTATTTATTTAAAGCTATTTATTAAATAGCGTTGCCAATTACTAGATTCTCAAACAATATGTATAATTAGATCAAGATTTAAAGCAGAAGTAAAAAGAGGATGGATTAAAGACTGAATCCAACTTTTATTTTTCATATTTATTTAAAATCAAGCCATCTGGGCTTCCCTGGTGGCCCAGTGGTTGAGAGTCCGCCTGCCGATGCAGGGGACACGGGTTCGTGCCCCAGTCCAGGAGGATCCCACATGCCGCGGAGCGGCTGTGCCCGTGAGCCATGGCCGCTGAGCCTGCGCATCCAGAGCCTGTGCTCCGCGGCAGGAGAGGCCGCGGCGGTGAGAGGCCCGTGTACCGCAAAAAAATAAAATAAAATAAAATAAAATAAAGCCATCTTTTTCAAATAAAAATCCAGATTTCTGGTTTCCCTTAGAAATGGGAAGATATAGGATACTGAGACCACATTCCATGTGAAAAAACTTGGCTAGAGCCGAGAAGGGGTTGCCACTTTAGTTGGGACATGCTGTCTGCAGGATGTAAGAGTCCCCACCTCTCCCCTGCACCTGCTCCCCTGACTCATTGATGTCATGTAACTGACCCTGAAAGTCACTGATTATTTCTCACTACTCATTAACTGGCATTATTTGGTCAAGCCCTAGTTTTCTTCTGCTTAAAATAGAGTGAACTCACACTGAATTATTCAACGCCCACTGTAATATGTTCCCGTTCTGTCATTCGTTCACTTCATTCATTCACTTCATTCATTCATTCATTCATTCAACACGGGTTTACTGAATGCCTGTTTTGTGCCAGGGACTCTGCTGAACACTTGGGACACAGAGATGGCCAGGACAGAGTCCCGTCCTCCCCAGTGAGCTCACACTTCCCTGAGCTGACCTTATTTATCAGGCTTCCAACCACAGGGTGAGCTCTCCATCCCACAAACAAAGGTGCATTTATTCCCATCCCTGGTGTCACTCCCCTGCCCATTTGTCAGCTCTCTCTGGATCTGCTCCAAATCACACCCAGCCTGAAAGGCTGCTTGGTACAGCAGAAAGGGTGGCAGTCATGGGACAAGCTGGGAGATGTGGGGTAAATTACTCCCCTACTCTGAGTTTGATTTCTTCACTGTAAAGCATAGACTAAGAGTCGAGAGTCAGACTGCCTAGGGCCAGATGACTTCAGGTAAGTCACTTGATCTCTCTGAGCTACTGTTGCCTCATCTGCAAAATAAGAAGAGGGTGTTTATTTCATAAGGTTGTTGCAAGACATGAGTGGTATAATCCATATAAAGGGCTTAGCACATGTTAGCTGATAGTCTTATGACATCTTGCAACTGTAGGCTCCTACTACTCCTCGAGGCCTCCCTAGTTGTGTTAACCCCTTTGGGACGGTCCCTCCTCCAAATTCCCTCTGTCCTCCACCATCAGCCTCTCCTCCACCATCAGTCGTGTGATTGTGCACTGTCTTGAGTACTGTTTGTCTGTTTGAAATATTTATTTATTTATTTTGGCTGTGCTGGGTCTTAGTTGCAGCATGCGGGATCTTTGTTGCGGCATACGGACTCTTAGTTGTGGCATGTGTGCGGGATCTAGTTCCCCGACCAGGGGTCGAACCCAGACAGGCTGCATTGGGAGTGCAGTCTTACCCACTGGACCACCAGGGAAGTCCCTTGAGTACCGTTTTATACGGGCCTAAGCGCTTCCACTGCCTGTGTCGTGCCCAGTACCTCATAGCAGGAGCTCAATCAGTGTTTGTTAAACTCTGGGTCTCCAGGAACGACCCAGCCGTGGCTGCTGCAAAGGCTCCTCCTGCCTTTCAGAGCAGCTGCGATGGGGGCAGCCAGGCTGGGCCAGGACAAGCCCAGGGCAAGGTAAAGGGGTTGGGCTGTTCTCGGGCTGAGCACCAACTCTGCTCCTGGAGTGTCCAGAATAGCGGCCCCCTTTCCCTGGGTCATTCATTCTCTGGAAACGCAGGTGGATGTCTGGTTGTTCCCCTCCGCTCCAATAGGCCCTCCAAGCCCTTCAGGAGGAACAGGCCAAACTAAAGACCAGGCTACAGGAGCTGAAAAGGAAGCTCAGGGACAACCCCCAAGACAAGGTAAGCTGGGAGGGGGTATGGCCTGGTAGAAAGAGCTGGGGAGGTCTTGGTTTCACTACTGCCTCTGCCATTTCCGTGCTGTGTGACCGCGAGTGTGTTACTTGAACTCTCTGAACCTGTCTGCTTCTCTGTAAAGTGGAGCTACCTACCTCACAGGCTTGTGTGAGGACAAACTAAGATTTTGTATGTAAAGTGCCAGTACATGCTTGGCCCACATTCATCCGCTTAGTTACCCAGCTCTTCTTTCAGTGTTCATCCCTGGCACTCAGCATCAGTGGCATGTAATTGGGGGTGCTTTCCTCCTGGGAGTGGGGCGCTCTCCCAACCCTGAAATCTGCATCAGCCTCTCCTCCCCCACCTCCAGATCCCATTCCCAGTGCCTGAGACCCCCCTGGTGTTCCGAGGAGACATTCAGCAGGGCAAGGAAACAACCAAGTCTGTGGTTTCTAACCTGCGGATCTGTTACCCTCTGCCTGGAGGCTCTGCTCTGGTCACCTTTGATGACCCCAATGGTGAGCTCCGGGAAACCTTGGGAGGGAGGCTGGGAGGCTTCCTAAGTACTGACCCTGCTCCCCCACCCAGTGGCCAAGCAGGTGCTGCAGCAGACGGAGCACACGATCGATGTGGAAGGGTTCCGACTGCGGGTGCAGGTCCAGCCCTTGGAGCTGCCCATGCTGACCACCATCCAGGTGACAGAATGGCAGGGCCCTGGGATCTGCACGGGGCCCCATGCACCTGGGCACAAGGGAGTGGGGTGTGGCTGGGATGACTCCCTCCTGCCTCCCCCTAGGTGTCCAGCCAGATGAATGAACAGAGAGTACTGGTCAGTGGGTTTCCTGCCGGGCTTAAGCTAAGTGAGGAGGAGCTGCTGGACAAGCTGGAGATCTTCTTTGGCAAGAGCAAGAACGGGGGTGGCGATGTGGAGACGCGGGAACTGCTGCAAGGCAGTGTCATGCTGGGCTTCGCTAAGGATACAGGTAAGGGCCTTGTCGGCGAGATGAGAGCAGAGGCACCAGGCCACAGCCCTTGATGCTGAAGGTCCCCCGCTCCTTGTCCCTGCAGTGGCCCAGCACCTGTGCCAGACGGGCCAGTTCACAGTGCCACTGGGTAAGCAGCAGTTCCCTCTGAGAGTCTCTCCCTACGTGAGTGGAAAGATCCAGAAGGCTGAGGTAAGTGGGAAGGTGGAAGATGGGGACTGGACCCAGTAACCTGTCTGCCTGCCAGAAACTTGCCCAAGGAAGGACCACAGCCCCAAAACCCCACTGACCTACCCGCTGCCAACCTCTCCAGGCCTCCTGCCCCCTCCCATACTCCCACGGTCGCCACCTGCCCCGACCTCTGCCCCGCCCCGACCCCCCAGCCCAACCTGCACGAGCCCTTGCCCAGCTCCTGGCTCCTTTTCCAGGTCAGGTCCCTGCCAGTGCCCCACTCGGTGCTGGTGCTCAACATTCCCGATGTCCTGGATGGCCCGGAGCTACAAGACGTCCTGGAGATCCACTTCCAGAAGCCCACCCGTGGGGGTGGGGAGGTGGAAGCCGTGGCAGTCATGCCCCTGGGACAGCAGGGCCTGGCAGTCTTCACTGCCAAGTTGGGCTAGGAGCCTGCCCTGCTCATCACCCCCCGCCCCTCTGCCAAGGTTCTCAAACCAGGCTGGGGTTGGACGCATATACAGGAGAGAGAGATCATGCCGGTCAACGGCAGGAGGGACTATGAGTTGTGAAACGCTGCCCCGAGAACAGTAAAAGCGCCTGCATTGCATGATCTTCTTCCTCATTTCATTTCAAGAAAGGAAACTCGATTAGGCCATGGAAGAAGGCTGGGGGGAGGGAGAAACCCTAGCCTTCCACTAGCAGCACTGGCCTTCCACAAGCTCCCCTTCCCATCCACTATCAGAGGCAACATCCAGGACCCAGGGTTTGGCTTTTTATTGACACAAACACAAAGGCAGCTTCGGTAACCATAACGGGGTGGGTACACAAAAGTGAAAATCGCACTTCACACATTTAGGCCTCGTTCAGATGAAGAAGAGGCTGAGCCCCTCCCCCTACCTCCCAATGGCAGTGGCTTGGGCAATAACCTGCCCTAATTCCAGATCCAAGGGCAGAGGGACTTACACCCCTAGCCCCGGGAAGTCCCCACTTTGGTTCCAGTGGCCCAGGTCCTAAACCTCCGCTTTGACCCCCTGTTCCATCTCCCCACCCCTGTAAACAAAGTTTGGGGCTGAGTCTGAAAAGCTGCCTCCCTGCTCTGAGGAGACAGTGGGCCTCCGTGACTACATGGGGAACGTGCTTCGATTTTTACTTTGGTCCCAGAACAAGAGGCAGATGGCATCGCCTCTCAGAGCTCTGGCTGGTAAGTGGCACACTTAGCTGCAAGGCTGAAAAAGCTTCCCCGCCTCTTCTGCCTCAACCACCATAGAGAAATGACAGCCCCAGAAGACAGGACATGGCACAGGCCCCCGGAGGCTAGGGGCTGGCCCCCCACACACCGGCACACACACAGATTTTTGGCAGTGCTATGGGACTGGGGAGCAGCGAAACCCCAGCTCCAGCAGAACAAGGAAGGCACTGGGGAGGACGGGGGCAGGAGGTGTGAGGCAGGGACCTCTACACACACAAGCAAGCTTTCCATTGCTAAGGCACTGAGAACAAATCCAGAGAACTCAGTGAAGAGGAGGGGGCTCCGTGTCCCTCCCATAGAGTGGTAACCTAGGGCAGCAGGTCTGACTCCCGCCCCTGCTGGAAGGGGCACCCCTGCTGGAGAGTGGCAGAACCCCTGGAGGTGGGAGAAGCCGATTGTGCTCGAGAAATTGGGGACAAGAGGACGAGGCCTTACAACAAGGTGGGCACTGGCTGGCCCGGGTTGAAGGGACACTAGGGCGACACAGGGACATGCTGGACTCACACAGATTGGCCCCATATCCTGAGCTGGCATTTCGATTCTTTGGGGAGGTGTGGGGCGGGGGCAGGAGGGCAGACGAGGCGGAGGCGGAAGCACAGGGAACAGGACGGGAAGGGATTGGCTAACCTTGGCACAAAAGCAGCACAGCGAGGCCCGGGGAAAGGGTGGGGGCAGGAAGTGGCCGGCCTCTCTCTGACCCACCCTGTCCCCTTGGCAGGGCCCAGACATCCAAGTGGTCACTTCCCAACCTCTTCAGAGGGCAGGAAGCGGGGAGGGGGAAGCCCTGACTAAAGAGGAAGAACAGGACAGGGGAGAGGACATCACCGCAGAGACCTTGGGGGGAAAGAGGGCAGCGCATTGTGATAGAGGATGAACCGCGAGGGTCTGGTGGCCAACAGTACATGGCTTCCCAGCTTCTCTCTTCCCCGGGCCCTGAGGGTCTCCCAGCCCCCTGCCTAGTTCTCCTTCTCCGGCCCAGGCACCAGGAGGACTTTGCCCACGTTCCTCTTCTCCTGCATCTGCCTCATGGCATCCGCCACCTGGAGAGGAAGACAAGACTCTGCTCCCAGCGCCATTCGGCCCATCCAGGGAGCTGGCCTAAAGGAGTCAGCCCTCCTCCTCCCACGACTCCTCCCGTAGGGACCCCAGCCTTCACGGCTCCTATCCAGGCCCTCCCTGCAGGGCCATCACACTCACCTTCTCGAAGGGCCACACGGAGTCGATGTGGGGTTTGATGTGGCCCTGGTTGTACAGAGCCACGAGGCGGGTCACCACACCGCTGACCAGCTCCGTCTCGCCCTCCAGGTAGCCCAGGTGGAAGCCGCACACGGCTCGGTTGGCCGGCAGCAGCTGCAGAGCTGTCACACTGAACTGATTCCACCACG
Source organism: Leucopleurus acutus (assembly GCF_964270905.1). NCBI lineage: Eukaryota > Metazoa > Chordata > Mammalia > Artiodactyla > Delphinidae > Leucopleurus > Leucopleurus acutus. Next base: position 18,794,003 of record NC_139161.1, on the reverse strand, counting down.
TGCGCGCCACGGCCATCAGGTTCCGCTTGGGGCCCGTTAGCAAGTTGGCCATTCCTGAGGGATGAGGAGACACAGCCTGTGAATCCAGGTGCCAGGCACATCCCTGTGTGTCTGGATCCAAGCTCATCTGCCCCCCGCGGGCCCCTTACAGTTATCCATACCGGCACCCGGGAGTGACAGGAGCACCTCCCACCTGCTGGCTACCTGGCCCACATGGACTCTAGCCGACTCAAAGATTGCTCTAAGCTTTATATATTTGTTTATTTTTGGTGTGAAGTAGTTTTTTAAATGGAAATGCAACTTGCCCAAGAAGCCCAGGAGGTAGGACAGAGGAAGGCAGACTGGTTGATACTGCATCAGGAATAATCCCCAAACAAGAACACAGAGAGAACACAGAATTTGCTATGACTCATGAATGAGAAGGCGAGTAGCTACACCCAGGAGGGAGCGATGTGAAAGCAACATCCAGCACCATGCTAACCGTGATGCTTCCTACAGAGCGCCGGAGTCTCTGTCCGTTCTGCATTCAAATGCCCCGGGCCCCTATATCCTACCCCTCAGACCCCACCCTGCTTCCCCTAACTCCCCCTCCAGCCCCGGCCCACCAACTCACCATAAGTGACTACTTTGCCCATGGGTTTGAGGAGGTTGTAGCCCTTGGCCGTATCTGACCCGCCCAGAGGGTCCAGGACGATGTCAACTCCTGTCAGAAAGTAGGGGGCCCAGGAAGAGCATTAGGATTCACAGATCTGGAGACGCCCCTCCCTGTCCCATGCCATCCTAGCCCTTCCCACTCCCTGACCCCACCTTTGGGAGAGATCTTCTTGATCTCCTCTACGTAGTCAGTCGTGTGGTAGTCGATGGGGTGTGTGACTCCGCTCTCCTTCAGCACCTCATGCTTGCCGGCTGAGGCCGTTCCGAACACCATCACGTTCTCTACTGTACGGCACAGCTGCACGGCAGCCATACCCACACCCCCTAAAGCAAGACACTTTCATAAAGGGGATATAGAGTCGTCCAGCCACCACTCTCCATTCTCACCTCTCAAGGATCCAGCCCATCTCCTTCATTTTGCCTGGGCTCATCTTGAGGCTTTCTCTCCCATCATTCCATGTCTAATTTCCAAGATTGAGAATTGGGGGGAAGGTGGCTGGCAAGGAGGGGGTGCTGGGCAAGGGCACGTTGCTATGGGTAGCACACCAGGATGGACCTGGTCGCTGAATGCTACCACGGCAACAACACTGCAGAGGCCTCTGGGCACCATAGGCCGAGGCAGCTAGTGTTGCCATGACAACAGGCCAGACAAGCAGCAGGGAAGAGGCCCGCAAGGAGATCTGGGTGGGGTAAGAAAAAGGGATAAATGGAGGGTGCCTGTCACCTGCAGCCATGTGTACCAAGACGCTGTGGCCAGGCCGTAGGTTGCCAAAGTCAAAGAGGACCATGTAGGCTGTGATATAATTGACCAGCAACGCAGCAGCTTCTTCAAAGGTCATGGCCTCAGGCATTAGGAAGGTCTGGGCCGAAGGCACAGTCACCTCCTCCTGCCACATGCCTGACCGGATCAACACCATCACCCGGTCCCCGACCTTGAAAAATGGAAAAAGAAACTGATTCACTTTGCTGTACAGCAGAAACTAACACAACATTGTAGATCAACTATACTTTAATTAAAAAAATTTAAAAAAAGAATGGAAAAAGAGCATCATTCATTCACTCATTCATTCACCCACTGGTAATTTATGACCTTCTACTATGCACAAGGCCCTCTTCCTGGCAATGAAGTAATAGCACAAGCAGCAGCAGTACTCGTGGTCATGGTTATAATAATAACAATAGTAATAATAATATCATCAATAACAACTTATCTTTATTGACTGCTTACCAAGGCCAGGCCCTATTGTAAGTGCTCTACATATAAACGCTCAATCCTCACGTCAGCCCCCTGAGGAAGATACTATCCTTATCTCCATTTTACAGATCTTACACTTTATTATTGTGTAAGATCCCTGAATGCAAGAAGCTTACAGTTAGGGCAGCATGAAACATTGAAGAGACCAAACTGCTTAGGTTTAAAAAAAAATGGGCTCCACTGTTTACTGACACTATGACCTTGGGCAAATAAAAATTATCTAACCTTTTTGAGCCCCAGTTTTCCTATCTGTAAAACAGGGCAGTTAATGAGGATTAAGTAGCAAAAAATCAGTGGTTTTTAGCCTAATGTCTGACACATAGTAAGAACTTCGTAGTGTTAGCTGATAATAAGGACAACAATGATGACAATATCAGAAGCAAGGAGGGGAGGTCACCAATCCATTAACTGAAGGAAGAGGGCCGTATGCTGTAAGGGCCAGACCAAAGTGCAGGTAAAGGCCTCTGAGCAGGTAGGGCTGTTACCTCAGGAGAAGGATCTGAGCCGCCACTGGGGGCTCAGAAAGAAGCTTCACCCAGAGACTGGGGGGAGGAGTGATGGCCAAGGAGAGCCACACAATCCCACCTACCAGGAAAAGGCATCCCCCCTCCCCTTCCCCATACCCTCAGCCACCTGCACAAGAGCCTCCTTGCAGGAGGGAAAGGGAGCAAAGGAAGCAGAATCTTCCCCTCCAGTTTAACAACTGGGGTCAAGGGGAGGATAGGGGAAAGGGGTCAGTTTCCAGAGGAAGGCCTCTCATGGTCCTCTGAAGAGCATGGAGAGGGAGGTGTGGGTGCTGTTCCAGGACAATCCGAGTCTGTCTTGGTCCCTGCCAGGAATGATGGGAATTCTGTACATTAACGAGACTTGGGATCCATGGGGCAGGGGGATGGGACTCCCACACATACCCTTTTTCATGTTCACACTCCACTGAGGAGGAGTACTGAGGGCAGAGTAGGACCCTTCTCTGCAAGCACTGGCCTGAGATGAGGTCTGAGCAATGGAAGCATCCCACCCCAGGACTCAGGACTAGTGGACTCAGAAATAACCAGGAGAGCTGCGGAAAGTGTAGTGGTCAGTCCAGGTGGTGGCCAGTCGCAGATTTGGCCCAGAACAAGGTCCACTTACCCAGGCTAACGCTCACCCCTCAGCCCATTACAGGGCAGGCCCATGACCCTTCCCCAGCCCAGATATCAGGAGGGAGCGGGGGCTCTCCCCTCCGAATCCAGCCTCTTACATCATATTCTTACCCTGGACAGGATATCCTGTATTTACGAAGCGGAAAGTGTGGGGAGAAGAGGTTAGGTGGTTGGCCTTCAGCAGTAACATGAACTATTACTCCCCCAACCAAAAAAAAAAAAAAAATTCTTCTTAGCACCTTCTTAGACTAGGATTATTTAGAAGTCAGTGGAAAGGATGGGGCCAGAGCTGATTCCACAGAGAAGCCCTTTAAGGAGGAAGAAGACGTATGCCTGTATAATAAATCCAAAAATTCCAGCTCTGAGCTCTGGGACCCGCAAGTCTGGCAAGAAGAAAGTCTGCATTTGATGAGTCTCTCTTGCAGGGGCCAGATTTGAAAAGAAACCCCTAAACAAATGACGTGCAAAGGCCTCACCCCAAGTCTCTCAAAAAGTTGGCCATTTGAAACTCTCCGGTGCCTGGGGCTGTCGCCAAGATTAATGATAAACAAAAAGGAGTCACAGACCGGCAGAGCTGGGCCAACCTGCTCACGGTGCCACACCCCCCTCCCCAGTCCAAATGGGCACCGGCCCGGTTTCTCAGTAGAGGGTCCTCTACGAGAAGACAGAGGTGGGTTCCGCCCAAAGTTCCCAAGGGCAGCCCGGGGTCGTGGTCCGCTGGCTGAGTCACCGGAGGAGGAGACAGTACAGTCACGGGAGACAGAGAGCCCAAGACAAAGATCCAGACACCCAATCTCGCCCCCCACCCCACCCCACCCCGTCCCCACTCTCACCCCTACCCACCCCCGATCAGACTGGCAGTATAAGGCCGGTGCGCGGGAGGAAGGGGTGGCAGACTCCCTCTCCTCCATGATGGGCGTGCCTGTCTCTAAGGCCCTGCTCTGGGAGGGGCCGCCTCACACCCCCACAGACCACGGGGCTGCATGTGACTAGGGCTCTGGCAAGGCCCTGCGCCCCCGCCCAACCCCGACTACATAGCTCTTCAGGCTCCCCCGCGGGAAAAAGGTACCGACCGTCACTCAGAGTCACAGACCACAATTACCCGCGGAGTGTTTAGTGGGCAGGGGTACAGGATAGGTTTCACGGGTGGTGGGAGGGGGCCTTAAAGGTCATTGTGCGCATGCGCATAGGCTCCTTATTGTTTCCCCACCCACCCAGCACCAGCACCGTTTCGGGGCGGCGGCCACAATTAAAATGTTTGGGGAGGGGGCAATTACTTCATCTCAACCTCCCACCCCCAAATATAAATCCAGTTTTCCAGGAGCCTCAGAGCACAGGCTCCTTTCCTACGTCTTCCATGCCCGTCTACCCGGGTTCGTGCCAGTTTTCCCCGGCTCTGCCACACCTATGGCGCCCGCCCACTCGTGCCCCACTGCCCCGTGGCCCGCGCAGCCTCTCCCTGCCCTGCCCTGCACTGGCCCGCTCACCTTGCGGTCGTTAACTCCCTCTCCCACAGCGATCACCACGCCCGCGCCCTCCATGCCTGGAGTGAGGGGCAGCGGCGGCAGCCGGTCGTACAGCCCCTGCCGGGCCATAAGGTCGGCGAAGTTGAGCCCGCAGGCCTTGACGCGCAGCGTCAGCTGGCCGGTCCCGGGGGCCGGGGGAGCGGCTGGCCGGGTCTGCAACTTCACCTTGTCGTAGCCACCGAAGCCGGTGAGCACCAGGCAGCGCAGCGGCGGCGGCGAAGGGGCGACGGGCCCCTCGGAGGCCGCGGGTGGCTGGGCGTCGCCGGCTGCCTCCTCCACCTTCGGGAGCTGCGAAGAGGCATCTTCTCCAGCCTCTGCCTCTGCCACCGCCACCACGGTGGCCGCCTCGGCTACCTCTCTCTCGGCGGACATGGCTGGGACGCTCGACGTGCGCGCACAGCTGGACCGAGAGTGCACCGCTGGGGAAGGCGGGGCGCGAGTCAGGACTCGCTAAGGCTGCCGACTCGGAGCGGGCGGGGCGGGGCGCCGGGACGGGGGCGGGGCTTCTAGCGCGGACTTAAAGGGCCAGGGCCACCGTGCAGGTGCGGCGCGAGCGCGAGAAGTGGAGAGGAGGCGCTTATTGGGTACGGGCCCACGCGAGGTCCTTCTTGGGATCATGAAGACTGCGAGTTAATTTACTTAGTTATTCATAATAATTAAGCTAAAAATATATTATGGGACAGTCTGAAGGACGATCCCAAAACCTGAGCTTACATCAGATGTGGGGAGCCAGCCACCTGTGGAGCGGAACCCAACCGAGTTGTTCCTCAGGCTCTGACACGACCCATATGAGACCCATTCTTTGCTTGCAGTGGCAAACTTGGAGCAGGGTGACCGAGCCATCTGACTTTGTTAAAGCTCTGTACTTCAATTGTCCTTTCTGTATAATGGTGATGGTGTTGCTTGCTCTAATTAATCTAATTAATCTTCGGATGCTGTGCTCATCTGCTTTGACATTAGCCGACCAGAAACACTGGACAGTGTCCTCAAGAAGGTGGGAGCCTAGGGAAGCAGGACGGCTAGACTGAGGGGGACCAGAAAACACATGGGCCAGGAGGAGGGAATTACAGCTGAGCATGGCCATCAGGGAGAGTGTGTGTGAAGCTCTCACCCTCCCCAATCCCCCCCTGACTTCCTGGAAATCAGTCCTCAGAGCTGGATATGGCATCTGGGGGAGATGGGGGACAACAGGGAGGAGTACTCAAGGGACTTCTCGTCCACCCTCCCCATCTCCTTGGGTGTGGGAGCCCCAGATGGAGGGGATAGGAATGCTGCTGCTGGAGCTCAGGAAAGCCCTGTGGTCTCCTCTCCAGGCGCCTATCTCCATGAGAAAAGCCCATGGTGAATGGACAGAAGTCAGCTAAGGCAGCCCCAGTTCCCAGGGAGGGGAAGGGAGGGCGGGACTGGTCTGTTCCCAGGAGTAAATTTGGGAAAGGGGATGGCAGACCCTTCATGGCCACTGAGGTAGAAGCAGGGCCCCACCCCTGCCCTCTCCTCCCTTCCCTTCTCCCACACCCTTCCTGTTTTCAGCCCAAGCCCACCACTCTCACTTCCTTGCTTACTTACACGGGAGAGCCCAGAGAGGTGCATGGTAAAGATAAAATTAAATCGAGTATCCTCTATTTAAAGAAGCGCTTTTAAACGGTAAAAGATGCCATGCAAATGCAAAACAGAGGTTTGATTATTGTTAGACTCCGAATCAAGCCTGAAATCACTTTAGAGCTTGTCTCTGGCTCCAGAAGGGCTGTCACCCTGGGCAGTTCTATCTTCCTCTTCTTTGTCCCCGTCTCCGTCTCCCCGAAGCATCCACCAGAGGACGCAGCTTCCCCAAAACTTTCCACCCTGCGCTTGGCTGGAGAAACTGTCCTTGCTTCCCTGATCGCCCGGGCCCGCGGTTAAATCACCGCAGCCCCAGGCCAGGCCGTCCGTTGCCATGGTAACGGAAAGCCGGGGCGTCACCATTGTCCGGGTGGGTGTGTTGGAGTCCTTGCCTATACATCCCCAAGACTCCCTGCCGGGACTTTAGAGTGGGGGAGGGAGACCGAACCAAAAAGACGCCCTTTTTCCCCCTACCTTCTCGCGCCCCCTTCTGTTCAGAAAGTGGATGGCTTCCCCCGCGCGTGTCCGCACTAGCACACCGGCGTTCACGCGTGGTACGCAGAAGGCCCAAGCCTCGCGCTTGTGCAGCTCCCACCCTACCCCTCAGAACTTTCCCCGAACTCTGCCCCTCCCCCATCGCTAAGGAAGTCAACTCAGTCTAATAACCCGGTTCAGCACGTCCCAAACCCGCAGGGGCCCACTAGACCAAACCCGCGCGCTAGAACCCTTCTCCTGAGCCCCAGTTTCCCCGGGGCTCCGCCCGCTCCTCTGGGCCCCGCCCCCAGGCAGTGCGGGGCGGGAGGCGGGGCCGGGGGCGCGGCCGCCGGGCTGGGGGCGGGGCGCAGGGGGGGCCGAGGCCCCGGGCGGGGGCTCGGCGCGGGCCCGAGAGATGCCGGTGTCGGCGGCCCGAGCGGCTGCAGCTGCAGCGGCGGGGGAGGCGGCAGCGGAGCCCGGGAGGGGGGCTGCGCGGGGGGCCGGCGCGTAGCCGGGACTATGGAGGGGCAGAGCGGTCGCTGCAAGATCGTGGTGGTGGGGGACGCGGAGTGCGGCAAGACGGCGCTGCTGCAGGTGTTCGCCAAGGACGCCTACCCCGGGGTGAGGAACCGGCGTCTTGGGAGGGGGGCGCTGAGGCCGCGGGGGTGGGTGACTGGGGCCTGGGGGACGGACGGAAATGGGTGCTGGGGTAACCAGGGATCAGAGAGAGGGGCTTGGAGGACTGGGGAAAGCGTTGGGGTTTCTGAAAGGACTGCAGAGGTTTTGGGTGGGAGGCATTGGGGAGCAGGGTGAGATGAATGGGGTTTGGGAGAACCGGAGGATCCCGGAGGGGGCGCTAGGGGAATGTCGGGGGTCTTGGGCATTGGAGAGGGGAAGAACTAGGGCCTGAAAGGACCGGGAGGGGGTCCGGGAGCCTAGCAGAGATTCCGCTGAGGCAGCTGCTCCCGGGATCTCCCCTTTGCCCAACACCGGACCAACTTGTGTCCTCGGGCTGGGCTGCACGGGGTGTGGGAATGAGGAGGGCATTTGTCTGGGGTGAGCACTGGAGGATCTCATCTTGAGCCATTCGTGTCTGCAGAGTTATGTCCCCACCGTGTTTGAGAACTACACCGCGAGCTTTGAGATCGACAAGCGCCGCATTGAGCTCAACATGTGGGACACTTCAGGTAGCCAAGTCCCTCGGGGTCACCCTGACTTCCAAGGCCCCCACCTTGCTCCCTCCCTGGACTAGACCCTTAGGCTCCAGGTCAACCCAGCCCATCCATCCTATTCTAGGAGGAAGGAAAATTAATTTTCTGCTTAAAGCCAGGAAAACTAGGCAGAGCTTTCAGAGACACATAGAAACCTTGTCCTGAAGGAGAAAGCCCAGTATCCCATCCCCTCAGCTCGATTCTGCATACCTGGGAAAGTTGGGAAGGAATGGCTTTTATTTTGGAACATGTTTCTTAGGAGATAGGGCTGGGTTTAGGAAAGACATTTAGAATTTCTTTCGGGGGCAGGAAACTGCTTCTCTAGATTGAACTATAGAAATTTGAGATCAAGTCCCGGGAGGGTGGGAGGGCTCTGCCCCTACCCCTTCCCCTACAAAAAGGGAGGAATTTTTTGTTTTGTTTTAAATTTTTACTTGGCTCCCCTGGAGAGCTTTAGAAAATGTCTGTCAAAGCCCAGAAAGCGCATGCAAAATTTTGTGAGAATGTTGAGAGATTTCATGAGCTTCTCAAAGACTCAGAAAAGATTAAGAATGATTACTTTTAGAGAACCCCCTAGGGAAGTGGAGAGCTGTTTTCTGCCATCTAACCTCCCCTCTGTCTACTCCCTTCCTTGGAGAAACACAGACTCCTTGATGGGTATTAATACCTGCTCTTTTCCATTCTCTGCTCAGAATCCCTTGACCAGGATTGCTAAGGTCTCCCATTCCCTTCCAGGCCTTCTGCACACTCAGGACCCTCGTCTGTCCCCTCCCTCCCTGTCTTCTCTCAGGTTCCTCTTACTACGATAATGTCCGGCCTCTGGCCTATCCTGATTCGGATGCTGTGCTCATCTGCTTCGACATTAGCCGACCAGAAACACTGGACAGTGTCCTCAAGAAGGTGGGAGCCTAGGGAAGCAGGACAGCTAGACTGAGGGGGACCAGAAAACACATGGGCCAGGAGGAGGGAATTACAGCTGAGCATGGCCATCAGGGAGAGTGTGTGTGAAGCTCTCACCCTCCCCAATCCCCCCCTGACTTCCTGGAAATCAGTCCTCAGAGCTGGATATGGCATCTGGGGGAGATGGGGGATAACAGGGAGGAGTACTCAAGGGACTTCTCGTCCACCCTCCCCATCTCCTTGGGTGTGGGAGCCCCAGATGGAGGGGATAGGAATGCTGCTGCTGGAGCTCAGGAAAGCCCTGTGGTCTCCTCTCCAGGCGCCTATCTCCATGAGAAAAGCCCATGGTGAATGGACAGAAGTCAGCTAAGGCAGCCCCAGTTCCCAGGGAGGGGAAGGGAGGGCGGGACTGGTCTGTTCCCAGGAGTAAATTTGGGAAAGGGGATGGCAGACCCTTCATGGCCACTGAGGTAGAAGCAGGGCCCCACCCCTGCCCTCTCCTCCCTTCCCTTCTCCCACACCCTTCCTGCTTTCAGCCCAAGCCCACCACTCTCACTTCCTTGCTTACTTACACGGGAGAGCCCAGAGAGGTGCATGGTTTCTGCATGCTGTGAGCAAGGATTCACCCTGTGCTGCCTTCTACCCCTGCATAACTCTGTTTTCTTCCTCCAAATAGTGGCAAGGGGAGACTCAGGAGTTTTGCCCCAATGCCAAGGTTGTGCTGGTTGGCTGTAAACTAGACATGCGGACCGACCTGGCCACACTGAGGGAGCTGTCCAAGCAGAGGCTTATCCCTGTTACACATGAACAGGTGGGACCCTTGATCTCTGACCTAGTCCCAGCCTAGACCTCTCACCTCTGCCCCTCTCAGCCTCTGATTTGAAAACACCCTATTTGGCTAATCCCTTGCCCTGGCCTCTGACCTGATCCCTTGACCACCCCCTGCCCTCAGCTTCCCTGCCCCTTGCTGAGCTGCAGGCTAAGCCCTGTAACACTCTCCACTCACTCCATCCTTCCAGGGCACTGTGCTGGCCAAGCAGGTGGGGGCCGTGTCCTACGTGGAGTGCTCCTCCCGGTCCTCTGAGCGCAGCGTCAGAGATGTCTTCCACGTGGCCACAGTGGCCTCCCTGGGCCGGGGCCATAGGCAGCTGCGCCGTACTGACTCACGCCGGGGACTTCAGCGATCTACTCAGCTGGCAGGACGGCCGGACCGGGGAAACGGGAATGGGACCGGAAACGAGGGCGAGATACACAAGGATAGAGCCAAGAGCTGCAACCTCATGTGAAGGGCCCCGTGGGCAGACTGAGGAGGGAAGGTGTAGGCACAGTTGTCCCCCTGCTGGCCCCCGGCCTCCTGACCTCCTGACTCTGGCTGGGACTTTAGGGTGGGCGAGTGAGCAGTTCTCCTGGGCAGGGAAGCTGGAGGCAGAAGGGTACCGCCATTCCCCACATCCTCATTCAGCTCCTCTCCAAGGCAAGTTGAGGGAACTAGCAGAACAGGCATCTGGGCTGGGAGCTGGGATGGGGCCAGGGGGTTGGGGAAGCTGGCATCAAGCGGTGACCTTGGTTGAGTCTCAGTATATGAAGGGTGCCTTCCCTCCCCACCTTCAGTTCCCATATCCTGGTCCTGGCTTCCTTCCCCAAGGAAAGTGTCCATTCTCTGACCTTCCCTCTTCCTCTCCTCTCACTTCTACAGCTGTTCTCACTCATCCTAACCTCCAGGCAACATGCACTAAATTAAAAAGCAAGTTGAGAAGCCTCTCCCCCGATTTACCCACCAGTCTTAGCTCCCTCCCTCCCTTCCCCCAAGAGTCCCCAAATAAAGCCCATGTCCATGGAAAACGACTGTGGCTTTAGTTTTGTTGCTTTCTAAAAAAACAATCTACCAGTCTCTAGCAGCAGGAGGGAAAGTTAGACTTCAGTAAGAACTTCCCTGTCGATGCCCACAGACGGAGCAGAGGAAAAAGCTATGGGTTGGATCAGCAGTGTCCTTTTCGGAGCCAGAGGCGGGAGAGAGAGATATCTTGGGAATATTCATGTCAGCTAATGAGCCAGACGATCCTAAAGCCGTTAGGGGGTTTTAAAGTGGACTGATGTGCAATTCATTACTCAGCCCAGCTGGGGCCCCCTGCTAATGTGGGAAGGATCCGGCTGGAGTGGTCCAGGCCCCTTGCTCACCATGTCCAGCCCCAACTTGGAATCTGCTGGTGCCCTGGGAGCTGTGGGTGTAGGGAGGGCACCAAAAGCCTCCACATCAGGGTGACCCTGTACAGAGTGGTTTCCCAAGGGAACAGTAGTTTGATTCTGGGGTCTCCTTGGAGGCTGGGGCAGGGGCTCTCTCCCTCTTTCCATCCTGAGCTCCTTGATGATTTTGGAGGGAGCACAAGATGTGAGTTGAGGGTCACACCTCCCCAACCCCCTACAGAAGGAAAGACGGTGGAGGGGCCGGCCAGAGCACTTGTTGTCTGGAAAGACAGTGCTGGTCTGTTTTCTCCGGAGTCTGGTTTCACATTGTCCTGTATTCCCTCCCTGGCTCTGATCCCACTGGCCTCTTTTCGGTGACATTCTCCCCCAGGAACCATCCGTGGCTCTCCCCTCCCCCAGCCCTAGCCAGTTCTTCAGACACACTCTGGGAGAGAACACAGACCTTACCCTCCCATCTGCTGGGATCCCCACCTAATTCACAGCCCATCTTTCCCTCATTCATTCAGCAAATGTGTACTGAGCACCAACTGTGTGCCAGACACTGGCTTGGGATTCTGAAAGGACCAGTCTCTGTGCTCTGGAGGCCAGCCCAGTGGGGAAGAGAGGTACCCCAGGTGTGATGGTTCCCTGGTTGTGGAAGCTCCTTACAGCCTCAGAAGCCCATCCTCTGAGCCAGGTCCTTGAGGGTTGAAGAGGAGTTTGCCAGGCAGGGAAGGGGCGGGAAAGGCACTCTGAGCAGAGGGTACAGCATGTGCAAACACGTGGAGATGAGGAAGAGCATGGCACCACTGGGGCTGCCATGGCAGGGAGGGCGGAAGACAAGGCTAGGAAGGTACAGGGAGGCCGCTGCAGGGCCCACAAGGGAACCAGGGCTTCATGCTGAGGATGTGAGGCAGCATGAGGGATTTCAAGCAGAGAATGAAGGGACCAGATTTGGTTTTTGGATAGATGGTTATCCGGATGAGGTGATGGGGGGCTGGGGTGGGGGGCACAGGGAGGGTGTCTAGGGGGTTTGGCTCTGTGATGTGTCATTTAAAATAGCGTCTCTCTCGGGACTTCCCTGGCGGTTCAGTGATTAAGACTCTGTGCTTCCACTGCAGGGGGCACGGGTTCAGTCCCTGGTCAGGTAACTAAGATCCTGCATGCCAGGCAGTGTGGCCAAAAAAGAAACAAACAAATAAAATAGCTTCTCCCTTCCCTATGCCAGGGCCCAGTCTTGAGAGGAAAGGAAATCCCCACCCACTCCTGGCTCATCAAACACTCCTTATCCTCCCTCTTCCTCCAAGACCCTGTCCTGGTCCATCTCAGCCAATCTCCTCAAGGATTCTGGGACAGCTTCAAAGGCACCGGGCACCCTACCCTCTTAAACTGAGACCTGGTTAGGGGCTGACTCCAGGATCCTCTGCAAGGATACTGAGTCCTGGATTGAGGGTGCTGGAGAGCGCTGGGGCTCAGCTAGGTGGACCTCAGTCTGGTCCCAGAGGCCTGGCCCTTCCCCCACAGGGGCCTGATATACCACTGTCTTGGGATTTTTTTTTTTTTTTTTTTTTTTTTCAGTACGCGGGCCTCTCACTCTCGTGGCCTCTCCCGTTGCGGAGCACAGGCTCCGGACGCGCAGGCTCAGCGGCCATGGCTCCGGGGCCCAGCCGCTCCGCGGCATGTGGGATCTTCCCGGACCGGGGCACGAACCCGCGTCCCCCGCATCGGCAGGCGGGCTCCCAACCACTGCGCCACCAGGGAGGCCCTGTCTTGGGATTTTGTCTGTGGCTTCTCATCTCCACTTTGAACCTTGGCACAAACCAGGCTCAAAGTACGGAGTGTTTGCACCCCCTCTCTTCTCCCAACCTCCCTCTCCTGCCATGCTCAGGGAATGCAAACACATTTCAGTATTTGCCTAAAACAAACATAATTAGGAAGATAAATCAGCTGGAGGAACCCCTAAAGTTTATAATACATTTGCAGTACCACCGGGAACAGATATTGGTCCCCTCTGCAGGTCTGGGTTGCCAGACGTTTTATTTCCTCTACAGAGGGGTCTGTGCCTCTGGGCTGAGGAGCCCAAAGGGTGAGAGGAGGGAATGGGGCTGTTCCTAGATCCTCAAAGGCCCCTGCAGGGACCTTCCCCTCACCCCAGATGCAGGAGTCAGACCCAGCTTCCTCCTCTGCAGCTGTTTCCCCCACAAATTGGACACCCCTTTGGGAAACAATGTAGCCTCGTTAATCATTTAATGAAATAAACAACTAATCACATTGTGTTGCTGCCAGTGTTTCTTAACCTCAGCAATCAGCCTGCCCTGGAGGGAGGAGGTGGAAGGAAGGAATGGGGTAGGGGCGGGGACTTGGTCTAACACCTGAAATGCTTCCGCTGACAGAGGGTCATCCCCTTATGACTCCAGCCTTTCCAGGAGGGACAGTCATGAAAAGCGCTTAATATTTGGAGGCAGAGGTCCGAGGGCCTGGGTCCTAGCTCTGCTGCTTCCTCCCTGGGGAGCCTTTAGTGAGGCCCTGCAGGCATCTGAACCTCAGTTTTCATACTTGGAAAAGGGAGCTAGCTGATTGCCACATCTGCCTCACTGTGTTGCTGAGGAGGATTCAGAGAGGAGAAAGGATGTAGAAAAGTTGTTTGACCCTTTAAAGGGGGCTGAACTGATACCGACCTTTATTTTTTACAACTTGCACATCCAGGCTTGAGTGCCTCTGAACTGGGCCTGATGGAATAAGGAAAGGCTTCTTGGAGAGGGCCTCTTGGGATTCAGACTGGAGGAAGGCCAGAAGACAGGAAGGGGCAGGTCAGGTGTCTCGTCCCCATACCTATCCTGAGGGCTAGAGAGAGAGGTCTAGTGACTCCTCCAAAGGACATCCTTTGGTCCCCCATTTTTCTGAACTCCCCCCATTACCTTTTCTGAAGTCTGGGTGAGGGCACCAGGTTGCCATAGTGACCCCACTCCAGATACACGCAGACTGGTCCTGCAGGCTGTGGGAGGTGGGGGGAAGGGGTCATGTCCCGCACGTTCCTGGTGGACACCAGGACCCTGGCAGGCAGTCCTGGTACAGCTGTCCCCTACACTACTCTCTCTTCCCCAGGAAAGGGGTTCAGCTCTTCTGAGTATCCCTCCCTCCCTCTCTGCCAACAAAGGAGTTTCTTCTATACAGTGCAGCCCCTCTCCCCCCTTTCCCCCTTTCAGCTGGGTTCCCAGGTCTCTCTCCATTTCTAGCCAATCCCCAACTCCCTCTCCTCAAGGCTGGGGGTGAGGATCAGAGAGAGGGGAGGCACCAGGTCCAGGCATGTGGGGTGATTCCCAAGCAGCTACCCCCGCCTGCAGCCAAAGAGACAAGAGGGACACGTACATAAGTGCCCCTCCCCCCAAGAAAATGCCTCTGCTGTTGACTCCTAAATAACAGATGTCTGTCTGCATATTAATGAGATTGGACGAATAATTGGTGAGTTTTTCATTCAGTGTCAGAATGAACCCAGAGGCCTTATGTTCATGCACACAGACACCCACTCACTGACTCTCCCCTTCCCCCAGAGCACAATGAGACAGAGGCAGTGGCTGGCAAGCTTGAACCACAAAGGGGAGGGGCAGACAGGGAAGTGGGAGGGGGCGTCAGCAGGAGGGAGACTGCCACCGTCTGGGTCTGTCAGGTTTCTCCCTCTTGACTGCTATCTCCCCAGTCCCCCACTCCCACCAGGGGCAAAAGCTTGCATTTGTGCGATTTCACCACCATGCAGAAGGGGCCCAGAGGAAGGTGGGAGCCTGAAGGTAGGGAGGGGGGAGGCAGGTGCTGCCCAGAGGGGAGCAACAAAGCAGTGGCCTCCTTCAGCAAGGTTGTTGCCTCCCATGAGCCTGGAATCAGGGGGCCCTTACCCTGCTTAGCCCCTGCGCCAGGGTGTGAGGTGGTTTTTGAATCAGATAGCTGCCATCTGCCAGCTGGGTGCTCCTGTGCAAATTACCCAACCTCTCTGAGCCTCTCATTTTCCCGTCTCCAAGAACACCACCTTGCAAGACTGAAAGGAAGAAATGAGATAAAATGTGTCATGTGTCTGTCTTAGTGCCTGGCTTACAATAGGCCCCCACACATATTTGTTTTCTCCCCACCTATCCCTAAAACACACCAAGACAGTTTCAAAATTGCTGCCTCTCCTGCCAGACACACGCTCCTTAGGGCAGGGGCGAATTAGAAGTTTAGTAATTATCCCGGCTGCCTAGAAACCTGGGGGTAAAGATACAGAGAGGAGCAGGAACAGAGAAAGAGATTAGATAGACAGAGGAGAGAGAAGTGATGGAACCCAAGGCCTGGAACAGAAGGATAGACCACAGAGACACAAGCTGGGAATGGAGAAGGTACTGCAAGCAGTGGAGTGAGCCCTGGAGTGAGAGTCTAGAATGTACACTGTGGATTCCAGAAGCCCCGGCTCTGCCATGCTCACTGTTTGACCTTAGCAAGTCTCATCCTGTCTTAGCATCTTAGTCTCCTCATCTGTAAAATGAGGGGTTGATTTGCTCTCTGGGTCCCTTCGCACTGTGTGAGAACAGGAGTCCCAGTGGCAGCCGGTTGGTGGGGGGAGCAGGGGAGAGGAGGCGGGATCGCCCCCGCCCCCCCCAGCAACTTACTATGGCCCATCGGTCACTCTTGCTCTGTGTCCTCCCTCCCTTGGTAAATAGATCTGCTGCGCCAGCAAACAACTGTCCATTGTGTCCTAATGAGGGACGAGCAGGGAAAACCAATCACTTATGATGCAAATGAGCGGCGGCTGCGGCCTCCTTGCTTTCACTGAGTGCCTCTCTTCAGCGCTGCCCCAGTTGGGCCTTTCTCCTTAGCCCCAGTTCCCATCTGGTCCTGGAGGAGGAGGGGGCAGGCCCAGACTGCCCTTCCCATTGTCGTTCATTGCCACTCCCAGCAAGGGGGCTCTACCCTCACAGCTTCCGCGAGGCCCAGCTTCTCTCCCCACCCGCAAAGAGCTCCCAGGGCAGCTCGGTTTTTGTTTTTAGTTAAGGTGAAATTCACATAACATAAAATTAACCATCTTAAGGTGCACAGTTCCGTGGTATTTAGTGCATTCACACTGTTGTGCAACCACCACCCCTCTGGGCGTGGGTGTCATGCCCTTCTGCCCACCTCCACACCCTACAAGCTCCAGTGGCACAGGGAAGCTGCGGAGGCCTCAGCAAAGGGTTGAGGAGTAATGGAGGTTGGTGTTGGGCTAAAGGCTGAGAAAAGCCCAGAGCTGGCCTGGGGTGAAGAGGACAAGGCCTGCTCTTTAGAATGGAGCCCAGGGAGAAAGCTCGGGCTTTGGTGGGAAGGGAAAGATCATCACTGCTTTCCCCAGCACAGCCCTGGGGCCACATCTTTAGGAAATGGCCTCTTGAATTGCTGTAGAGATTTTTCTGACATTTGGTTGGAAACCAGAGGAGGTTCCAGCACAAATCGTGGCTTCCATGGCTTTCAGAGTCTCTGGGCACTTGGGGATGGCCCCACCAGCAGGCGTCTCACCTTGTCAGCTGTGGACGCCGTGAGACGGCCCCCAAAGCCCTTTGCCTCCAGGAGAGACCTCTCCTCACCAAGCTCCAGGCTTCACCAAGGGAAGATTTTCTGCCCACTTGGCACTAGCTTATTGCAGAAGTCCTATAGCCTAACAGCTGGGAAGACCCACATAAGTTGCAATTTGAGTTTCACTTGCCATTTGGTTTTAGATTGTTTTCAAAAGATGGCAAACATCTGATTACCTGTGTGTCTGTGTTACCTTTGGATTCACCTCTTTTTCCCTCCTCCCTAATCTGGGACATGTAGTAATGCTTTAAACAAACAAACAAACAAAAAAACCCCACAAAAACTCTTTTGGAATTAACCAGTGCCAACTGCTGCAGCATTGCAGAGAAAAAACTTTACAGGGTCACAAACTTTCTCTTATCTTCCCTGGCCCCTACCCGCACTCAACTGGATTCCACACTCCCTCTCTCAGACAAGGCACAGCCCAGACACCATAATGAGAGCATTTTCATCTGTGTTCTAATGAATAGGGAGTCCTGGGCTAGTCAGCTCCAGGTCTGCCATCAATTCACTGGGTGACCTTTGACCAGGCCCTGGACCTCAGTTTTGTTTTTGCTTTTGTTTTTTTTTGCTGTGTGGCTCGGCTCGCGGGATCTTAGTTCCCCAAACGGGAACTGGACCCAGGCCCTTCGCAGTGGAAAGCATGCCAAGTCCCAACCACTGGACTGCCAGGGAATTCCCATGGACCTCAGTTTTATTACCTATAAAGTGGGGATAACAATCTCTACCCTAGTGATCTCCTAGGGAACAAGCAAGGAGAGAGAAATAATGGTTGTGCCAGGGCTTTGAACTTGCAAAGAGATTATCATGAGCATCCTAATTATTTCTCCAGTGATGATGGCATAGCAGTTTATCTATCTTGAGTATCTAGCCTGGAGGAGGCCCTGCTGGAGGACACATGGAGAGAGGAAACACCTTCTCTGTCTGCGTGGGTGCTGGTTTGATTCATCACAAAGCAGTAGGCTTCAAGATAGGCAAAAGAGAATCAAGGAGGAAATCTGTAGGTGTGGGCTTAGAAGCGGAAGAGTGATTCTTGGACGTTTAGATCTCTTGTACTGCTTTTGGAGTAAATTTGGGTACTAGAAAAATGGGTGGGAGGGATTGAAGGGAATTGGCACTCTCAGTGGCAGAACGTGGCTTGTTTTCCAGGACTAAAGTTCTTGAGGGTGGGGCTAGCAGCTGGATAAGGCCTTTACTCAATGAGTCCATTCATTCATTCTTTAACTGTTGCATTCAGCAAATATTCATTGAGTACCCATCAGGGTGTCTGCCAGGAACAGAGCTGGGTTATAACAAAGATAAAATGATACTAATCCTACCCATAAGGACCTTCTAGTCAAATAGAGACAATAGAGTATGTGCAAAATAACTTACTGAGGGAAGAAAGTATCATAAATAAAGCAAAGCTTCTGGGATGCTCAGAGCGGGGACATTCTGGCCTGGAAGTGGGGAGGGCTCTGTGGAGGAGGTGGGGTGGGCAGTATTTGGGCCTGCAGAGTTGGCAGAGCAGGACTCACTGAGGATAAGACAGAGTGTGAGCAAAATCTGTGGGTCCCCATATTTGGTGGCCAGGGTGCCTGAAAGGAAACAGCAGGTGAGGCACTGGTGAGGATGGATTTCGGCTTAGAAGGGACAGCCTGGGGAGACTGGCTGGGTCAGAGAAATAGATCCTTAGAAGATTCTCCCAAATCTTCTGGATCCTCCCCCTAATTCTGCTAGCTGGGGGCTCTTAACTGGGACTTCTGGAATCTCCTGGCTTTTCACCTGGCCAAATCCTACCCGAGGGCCAGCGTGAGATGCGGTGCTGCTTATACTAAGCCAGTGGTTCTCAAACTTGAGCTTGTTTCTTGGAATCACAGCTTGCTGGCCCCATGCCCGGTTTCTGATCAGTAGGTCTGAAGTGAGCCCCTGGAATTTGCTGTCTAACAAGCTCCTAGACTACGTCGTTAGCCCCCACTTCCATTCCCCATCAGGGGACCATGCTTTGAGAATCACTGCATTAAGCTGTACGTCAAAACTGCCTTAGCATTCTGGGTGCTGACACTAAGTCTCAAAGCTCTTGTTTGTCGGCCCCCATAATATGGAGGCGTGAGGTGCCTCCACAGCAGGCAGAGCCCACCACACAGCCCACACGGGGCTTCTGAACCAGAAGACACAATTCTGCAAGGGTTATCGGTGGCCTTCTTGTGCCACCCATTGAATAGTAAGCTCCTCCTCCCTCCCTTCCACAACCCTAGCATACACAGTCCACTACGAAACCGGGCACGTAGTGGCCCCCTCAGTCATTAACCTTGTTGTTATCACCTCCTAGGACTGGTTCCCAGCACAGTTTAGCCTCACACAAATCTTTGCATCAAAGTCTTGCCACCTCCTTTTGTGGTGTGATCTTGGGCAAGTTGCCTGACCTCTCAAAATGCCATTTCCCTCACTGGTAAGTTGGGAATAGTGCCTGGCACTGAGGAGTGTGGCACGTGACAGTCGCTTATGATTAGTATTGTTGTTGCTCCTGAGAGCTGGCAAGATCGATGGTCCACAGACTCATTTCTCTTCCTTTTTAATTGAGTCATCTCCCACCTGCCTCCTGTTTTGCCCTCCTTGGGCCTTTCCTGTCATCACTCTGTATCTCCCTGCCTTTCTCCCTCCGGGCCAACTTTCCATTCTCCCCTCACAGGGCCCGCTGGTGGCCGACTCTCGCTGGGTAAGGATTGTCTGTACCTTGATCTCCATCAGTCAATAAAGGTAAATTACAAAATCATTTGTTTTACTTGTTCTCATTACCTGGAGGGCTGTCTGAAATTGCCTTTCTTTGGAAAGCCACATTTGCATATCTCTATGCTGGAGTCAAAAGCTACAGCTGTGGTTTCACTGCAATTTAAATATTAATAAAACCTCCTAAACCTCTAGCGGTTGTTTTAAGCAGTCTGGCTCTTCTCCTAGGTTGCTGATATAATTTAATCTTTGTCCTTTGCTTTGTATTTGTTTAAAGAGCCATTCTGGAGTCAACTGGAGCTAGCTGCTGCAACTTTGTAGATAAGAACCACTCACCAGCTTGGGAACCTTAGTTTTCCTTAACAGGCCCAAGATCTTCCTAGAGACAAAAGATAGACAGTAGGTAACATTTTATACCAATTAGCAGCCCCTTACACTAAGCCAGTGGTTCTCAAACCTGAGCTTGCTTCAGAATCACAGACTGCTGGGCTCTTCCCCTAGTTGTGATTCAGTAGTTCTGGAGTGAGGCCCTGGAATCTGCATATCTAACAGGTTTTGCCTGCCCCCACCCCCTCCACCCCATTCCCCATCAGGGGACCATGGTTTGAGAATCACTGTCCTAACCTGCCTTATCATTCTGGGTCCCTGAAACTAGGTCTCCAGAGCTCTTGTTTGCTGGCCCCCATAATGTGCAGGGAGTCTCTCCTGTTTTCCATTTCTTCTAGCCCCTCAAACCATTACTTAGATTTTCCTGATCGTTGAAGACTCATTTCAGGATCTGCTTCCTCCTGCACCTCCCTAATCCGTGCTCTCCACAGTTCTCAATTTTCTCTCCAGTTCTCCTTAATTTTCTATTTGCCCAGATCCATTTCTTTAATTTTCTCCTTGGTATGGGCAGATTTAAAGCCTGTTGGAGGGAGCTAGGCAGCCCTGAAGTATGGTACAGGGGCCTCTGGCTCAGCCATCTCACAGCCGTTGATAAGCAAGCTCCCACAGTCCCTGGCCAGTGAGCTCCATTCTCTCAGGTTCTGCGGGTAGATCTGCAGTTCCCCCTCACCCAGCCCTGCTCTCCTCACTGCCTGCCTCTGGGGCTGCCCTTATCTGCTCCTCGCAGCCTTCACAGGATACACTCTGGGCAGCCTGGCTCCTTCCACTCCAACCCCCCAACACTGATTCCTTTCTTCTTCCCCCGCATGTTTTTGAGCCGATACTTTGTGGATGATCCTGGTTGCACTTTTTGGGAGGGAGATAATCTAGGAGCTCTTCTCTAGGCCCCCCTCCCTGCACCTGCATGATAACCCCTCCTCTTCTCCTTCTTTCCAGCTTCTTTGCAGAAGTTCATTTCGTGAAATGAGATAAAGGCAGTACAGGAACTAGTTCCCAAAATGCAGCTGTGTCCAGAAAGGGCTGAAGACTGTAGGGTGGAAAAGTGGGAGGATATCTTAAAGCCAGAGGTCAAAAAAGCAGGTAGCTTTACTCCATCTTCAGATAGGATTCTTAAGCTCTGCCAATCATCCTGAGGCCAGGGCCAGAAGCTGACTTCCGGGAGAGGTTATGCAGAGTTGGAAAAACAGACTGGCTGGACATTTGTTGGGAGACCTTGAGAGACAATTACAGAAAACTTCTAAATGTGTCTTAGTTGTCTCTGCTTTCACCCAGGATTCCTGGGAAGGCAGGATGTACTACATAGATGTTGTTTTTTCTATTAACCCATCAGTGATGGGGCAGCAGGATGAGGCCTAGCTTACCCCCAGGGTCCAGTAAGCCATGGCTTGTCACTGGAAATGAGACATTTTTGACCGAAGACTGGGAAGCACTTGCTTCTTGCCTGCCTTTACGGACTCCCTGCCAGGTGGACAGGAAGCTGGCGTGGGCCCGAGAGAGGTCACACAGTGGGCAAGGCTGAACTGGCAGGTCCTGACAGCTGAAAGATAAGAAACCCTAAGCTGGAAAGCTGGATGGGAGTGGACAAAACAAGTAGCCGCGATCCAAGCCTGTAAATCCCCTTGCCTAGGGCTGCTTTCCCAGGGAGAGCTGCCACTTGGAGGCAGGAACTTTCTACCGCCTCCCACCACAGGCCATAAAGCCAGAGTGCTAGCTCCCCTCCCAGTCCGCTCCTCTCCCCAAATTCCCTTGAGGCTTGAACCAGTGCCTTCTGACCTGGGGTCAGTGACGGATGCAGGTGGAAAGCTGAATGATGGGATGGAAGGGGCATGGGTTTGGATCTTCGCATTGTCATTTATTAGCTGTGCAAACTCTGAGCAAAATCCTGTATTTCCAGTTCCTATTCTTCAAATGAGGTGACAAATACCCACTTCACAGAGCTGTGATGAAGACTAAACGATATGAAAATGTAATAACGGCAGTTAGTCCCATTTTCTCTACTTCTCCCCTCACCTACCCACCACCCTCCTTACAAGGAAGGCAGTATTGAATTGTGCAAGGATTTCATCCTCTTTGCCTCAAAGAGAATTCCAATCTCTGAACAGAGTAAAGACCAACAAAAAATGATAGACTGTTATCAGTGGATTAAGCATGTTAAACGGGAGTGGTTGTCAGAATTCCAAAGACGTCCTCCCTAGATTTCTGGCCCCGGGCGTTATTCAATCAAACAGTAAGCTAGGTAATGCTGTGAAGGGACTTTGCAACTGTAATTATGGTTCTGGACTTTAGGATAGGGAGATCACCCTGGATTACCTGGTGGGCACAATCTCACCATTTGAGCGCTTAAAAACAGAAATTTCTTTGACAGGAGTTACAGAGATGAGGCAGAAGGGGAAGTCAGAGAAATTCCAAAAGTGAGACGGATTTGATCAGCCATTGCTGGTTTTGAAGATGGAGGTATGGGGTCATGAGTCCAGAATGTGGGTGGCCTCTAGAAGCTAAGGATGACCTCTGGCCGACAGCCAGCAAGGAAACAGAGAGCTTAGTCCTAGGAGTGCAAGGAACAATTCGGACAACATGAAATGAGCTTGGAAACAGATTCATCCCCAGAGCCTCCAAGAAGGAACACAGGCCTGCCCTGCTGGCACCTTGATTTTGGTCTTATGAAACCCGAAACATAATAAATGGACGTAGTTTTAAGCCACTAGATTTGTGACAATTTGTTATGGCAGCAATAGAAAACAAATATAAAAAGGTTTTTTTTTTGTGGTACGTGGGCCTCTCACTGTTGTGGCCTCTCCCGTTGCGCGGCACAGGCTCCAGACGCGCAGGCTCAGCCGCCATGGCTCATGGGCCCAGCCGCTCCGCGGCATGTGGGATCTTCCCGGACCGGGGCACGAACCTGTGTCCCCTGCATCAGCAGGCGGACTCTCAACCACTGCGCCACCAGGGAAGCCCTATAATAAGGTTTTGAAGTCCCTTGATAACCCTAGGAGGTAGGTACTATTATTATCCCCGTTTTACAGATGAGGAGATGAAAGTACAGTGAGAAAAGGCTCTGAGAAAGTCTGCAGGTGTGAGCCTTCAGAACAGTCATACTTGGTGGAAGTGTTTGCTACCAAGTTTATTTCCAGGTGAAAAGCACATTTACAAAACATATTTTGTACAATCAAGTCTTTACTGCCTGCACACACTGGGGGGCTAAGGAAGACCTAGTCCTTCCAACAGCTATAAACAGTCCTGGATAATGAGTTTATGAAAAACACTTTCTCTTCCTTCAGCAAACAAAATTATTTATGAATCTGTACAGTTCAGCAATAGGGAGCAAAGGGAAAAAAAATTACCTCAAAGAAAGCAAACAGCTCCTTTCCTGGTGGGATCCATCATCTTACAGACATGAAATATTCATATCAGAGATCTTATATTTCAAGAGGAATGGGTTACATATCAGAGCTACAACAATAAACATTTTATTTGTCACTAATGGGGAATTAGAAGATTCTCTTTGGACACCAGAATTCTTGAAAAGATTCTGCTGTTTCAGAGCACATGAGTGCTAAGAAATTCTTTAGAAGCCCAGCAACTATAGCCCAGACTTTTGGAGATCAGGGTCAGCAAGACTCCCCTCTCCTCTAATAAACCCTCAAAATTTCATATTATATCCATTACCGCCTCTGGATTTCCTCCCCAATGCTCCACTCCAACACTTGAGAGCTGTCCAAGGACTGTTCTGATTTTAAGTCACAGCACAGATCCCCAAGTACTCACCTTCCACTGAAGGATCTGACTCCTGGACTTTAAGAACACAAGGGTTTTGAGAAACAAATTTAGGGAAACCGGCTATTCTCCTGAGACCAACCACTCTGCCTCCAGCTCGAAGCCGACAGCCCCAGGACGAGGAATAAGGCTGATAAATAATGAATCAGCATCTTGCTCAATTGGTGGGGTTTAAATGGTTTTAAATTCTTTTCAGGTGAAAAGTTGCCACAATTTTGTGCTCATGGCAGATTTCAAAGGGAGACTTGAAGCAGAAAATCTTTAAGGGACCCTTGCAGAGCCAGAAGTTCTTTTCAGGCTGATGTACATAAAATATTTAGTAATCGGGGCTGTGGAAGGACTGAAGAGGCCTTTCCCTGGGCCTGGAAAAAGGTCATTTCTTAAGCTCATTCTTGAGGTCCTGCAGAGACGGGCCCTATCCCCTATATACATGGCAGGCTGGAATCAGCAGCAGCTCTGGGGACCTGGGGTATCAGGTAGGTGTCCAGCTCCTGGCACTGGTAGAGGGCTACGCTGTCCAATACCCACTCTCGGGTCACCACAGGTGCTTCACACATCTGCCCGATGACTGGAGACAGAGAACACAAGCAGAGATTAGTGTCAATTCACATTTCCCCAGACCAGACTCTAGTCAATCTACTCGGGGCAACTGGTTGGATGAGTTCTCAGAGTGACTTAGGCAGGAGCAATATCACTGATCTTCAGCAGTGCTTCAGGACATAAAAAGCCTGAGGACTGACTGCTGGTGAAAGCCTACAGCCTCTGGCAACTTTATTAACATGAGCTCCAATCTGTTAAAGGAAAAGTCACCAGAGAGAGCAAAACAGCATTGCAATTTAATGACGTGGAAACATGTTTGCCATATCTTAAGTGAAAAAGCAAAACAGTATGATGAGCATGATCACATTTGTATAAAATATATGTGTGTACATACATACACAACCAGGCCTGGTAGAATTTGCTGGTGATCATCTCCAAGTGGTGGGATTGCTGGGATTATTTTGCTGTGTTTGTGCTCATTTATATTTTATGTGATGAATTTTCATATTTAAGCACACACCCCCCCCCCCCGTGGAAACAGTTCATGCACTACTTTTATAATGCAAAACAAACAACAAAAAAGTTTTAAAAGGACATTTTAGCCATTCATTCATTCATTCAACAAATATTTATTGAGCACCTAGAATGTGCTGAGAACTATGTTAATGAAGCACCGGGTGACCTGTGTTGAATCAAACTCTTCCCACCCCATATGACTCAGGTACATGCCTATGGCCTTCCGGAGCCCCACACAGGTGCACCATCCACTCCAGTTGATCTGAACAGGACATTTAGGCCTAAAATCACCACAGTAATCTGCACACTTAACCTGGGCCCTCTACCCCATACTCCTCCAGATGAAGGCTTACAGCAAGACTCACCATGGAAGCCACCGCCCTCTGTCCAGGCATCCGGCTGCACGACCACAATTGGTTGAGTACCCTGTACCCCCAGAAAGGAAACAGCATTGAGGGTATCAGAGCAGGACTTTTGCGACAGTCACTTCACCATTTCTTGATAGCTTGCTGAAGCACACTACTCTGGGGGCAACCATGCAAAGGAGGGGGAAGGGCACATGTCAAAAAGGAAGGGTCAGAGGGAAAGAGCCTTCCCTGGGTCTGTTTAGTATTTGTAGCTCTTAAGTCCTTACTTATCCCTTACAGATGGAGTCTTCTGGCACAGGTACGTGGGCAGAGAAGGGTCAGGGTGAAGTGAGGCTTCTAAGGCTACACTGGGGGGTTCGTAGGGACTGAAAGGTGCTGCCTCGCTCAATCTCAGGACAGAACAGTGTCCTCCCCCGACAGGGCACCAAACACTTACCTGGCTGAGGGTGAATGATGAGGGCTCCTTCACCACAGAAGCCCCACACAGATGCACCATCCACTCTAGTTGATCTAAATAAGACATTTAGACCTAAAATCACCACAGTAATCTACATATTTAACTGGGCTCTCTACCCCACGCTCCTCTGGATGAAGGCTTACAGCAAGACTTCTCAGTGGAAGAGTCCCTGTTTCTCTGCTCCAAAGGGACGGAAAGGCCTTAAACTACAAATTCTAAGTCAATTTGCTACGGATATGCTACCTACTTTGGTTATCAGTTCCCATAAGGCCACTTGGTAGATAAGGTCTGAAAGTCAAATGAAAGAAAGAAAAAAAAAAATCGAAGATCTCATTTCCATTAATTTGCTAAACTGCTGGCTAAGACACTGTGAAAAACTACCTACCCACCATCCCATCTTCCTTGCCTAATTCTGTGTTGGTGATTGATAATCACAGCCACTGACAGCACCATACTTGGTGGTAATTATTGTAAATGTCAAGAGATAGGAAGATAATTCATTCAGTCAAGAGAAAATACAAGTCATCCTGGACAGGGACTCAGCACGTCAGTGGGGAAAGGCTATATGCTGAGCTGGAATCAAATCACTTGAAAAAATCAGAAGAGATGTTCCACTTGGACCTGGAAAAGCAGCAGAACTGACCACTGGGTGGCTCCTGGTCACCTCTGGGTCTATTTACCATCAGCCCGTTTCTGAGGATTGCTGAGGTGCTCCTGTTTGGCTGAGTGAACCGAGGTCAATTAACTTACCTCCAAAATGACAGCTGCTAGAGACCCTCGTTCTCATTATACCAAAGTACAAAAACCCTGAGAAACCTTTGAGTGGCGCTTGGAAATTTCATGAACACCCAATCAATAACCAATACAGAAGCAAAATTACTTTGCCAGGTTCTTTTGCTGCCACTCATCTGTCCCTGACCAGATGCCAAGGCTGACTTTGGGGGAGTAAGAGGACCTGATCCTGGGGGCAGAAGTGGGTACAGAGGAAAAGGTGGGTAGCCTTTGTCTGGAAAAGAACGAACCAAATCTAGGCACACCCCAGGGCCTCAGTGCCTCACAACTTCCGAGCTGAGCCACATAGCACTCCTCAACATAACATCACATTCAGTGTCAAATTTAATTAGAAAATGTTCATCAAGAGTCTCCCTCTGCTCTGGGCCTATGTGGGGCCCCAGGCCCACAGGGCTTATGCAGCTGTTGTGCTCTCATCTCTGTATCAAATGGAGATGGTTTAGGAGGAGCAGAATTCCTTCTTGACATTTACAAACCCAAAAGGTATCTTCTCCCTAACTTATTATTTCCCCCCTTTCTTAGACCAAAGGGCAGTAAAAGCAGCTCTACCCCACTGAGCACAGAACATATTGTGTCCTAGATCCTAACTCTTCACTGCCTTCTAGCTCTTGAGAAGGGGCACAGGGCTAGTTTTTTTGCCATGGGCTAATGTTTTGGTGTGGTTTTGTCTGACAAGTGCTAGAGAAATAGAATAACCTCTGGAATATCTCACCCATATGAGGAAACCCCCATTAAGATGATGACGTAGGGGAAAGGCTGGTGCTGGATTCGGCAGTTCTCCCAGTCAGTCTCTTACCTGTGGGCATATTGGTAAACGGTCCATAGCAACAGATTTCTAAGCCCTTGAAGATCTGGGAGAAGAGAGGGACAGAGGGGTGGAGAGAAAGAAACATTAGTTATAAAAGATATGGGTTTTTATAAAAAGCAATATAGAGACTCTCAAAAATGAAGAACTTTCCTTTTTTTAAAAAAATTTTAAAATTTTTATTGGATTATAGTTGATTTACAGTGTTGTGTTAGTTTAAGGTGTACGGCAAAGCGAATCAGTTATACATTTATATATATATCCACTTTTTTTTTTTTTTTTAAGATTCTTTTCCCATATAGGCCATTACAGAGTATTGAGTAGAGTTCCCTGGGCTATACAGCAGGTTCTTATTAGCTGTCTATTTTATATATAGTAGTGTGTATATGTCAGTCCCAATTTCCCAATTTATCCTTCCCCCGACTTACCCCCTGGTAACCATAAGTTTGTTTTCTATATCTGTGACTACTTCTGTTTTGTAAATAGTTCATTTGTACCCCTCCCTTTTTTTACGATTCTACATATAAGCGATATCATAAGAACTTTCCTTTTCTTTTCTTTACCACCTGATAATTTCTGCTGCTACTTCCCAGAGACAATCAGCCCAATGTCCAAAACACTGATGGATTTTAGACTTTTTTTCATGTGTGTATGTATCTGATCTACCCTATAGTCATACTTTGTCATTCAAGGGCTGGGCATCCCACCTTGCCACCAATCAGGTCCAGGCTCTTCCCTGATGACCTCTTCAGGTAATTTTACTTCTCGTTAGAGACAAGAAGAAAAAAATTGGTCCTCCTTTATGTTTAATAAAAGGCTTGGATGGCAAGAGATTCAAACTATCAGCTGAAGTTTGATGTTTATCCAGATTTGATATATACATCAATACTAACCCTGACCCTAACTGGCAGAGAGGTCTATGTTTATTTTAGTGTACCTGCTCCTTTTCTCCTGGCCCCAGAACATCTGTTCCTGCCTTCACACTGCTCTACGAATGGCCCTTGTTCCTTCAGCAACCTAAGTTGTTTTTAATCTAGAAGGGAAGCCTGGTTGTGCCTCTCCTCACTGAGCTTACTGCCTAAATTTTCAGGAGACACAGATCACAATGCACCTTGCAGGTACCTCTTCCACTTAGAGTGCTCAACAGACTGTCCGAAAGATCTTTCTGTTTTGGTGGAAATATTCTATATTTGCTTTAATAAGGTGGCCAGGAGTCACATGTGGCTAATGAGCACTTGAAATGTGGTTAGGGTGAGTGAGGAACTCAACTTCCTATTTTATTTAATTTTCGTTAATTACAATGTAAACAGCTTTGTGGCTGGTGGCTACTCTGTTGGACAGGCAAATTCTTACACATGCTTTGGCATGAATTCTTAGGGAAGGACTTGGGTATCGTTTCAAAGAACAAATCTAACTTTGTGTCAGTTGGCTGGATACATACCATTTAGGTAACCTTTGTTCTCTTGACCCTTTTTCTTTCTCCCCATTCTACTAAAATGAAAATTGTCTAGGCCTAGAACTCACCTCCCTTCAAATAAGAGAGACTGGGGTAGAGAAAAATCAGGAAGCTAAAAATACATGATGGCCTTTTAGCAAATGCCCACTCCCCCCCCCATCCCATTTCAATCTCAGTCAGAGGAACAAGGACAGACAGCAGGACAAGTCTGTTTCTGTTGTATGTGACAGCCTCCACCTGTGCCATTCTCACTATCTGTATGAATAAACTCCAACCTGTTGGCAGGATCTAGATGCTCATAATGCTAAAAGTTCTCCTCAGGTGGCCAGCTGGAGCCAAATGTTGACACAAAAAGTACAAAAGATAAACAATTTTTTAAAAATTTTATTTATTTTTGGCTGCGTTGGGTCTTCGTTGCTGTGCGGGCTTTTCTCTGGTTGCAGCGAGCGGGGGCTACTCTTCGTTGTGGTGCGCGGGCTTCTCATTGCGGTGGCTTCTCTTGTTGCGGGGCATGGGCTCTAGGCATGTGGGCTACCATAGTTGTGGCAGGTGGGCTCTAGAGCTCAGGCTAAGTAGTTGTGGCGCAAGGGCTTAATTGCTCCACAGCATGTGGGATCTTCCCGGACCAGGGCTCGAACCCGTGTCCCCTGCACTGGCAAGCAGATTCTTAACCACTGTGCCACCAGGGAAGCCCAAGATTAGGAATTTTTACATCCAGGCTGACACTCACTGATGAGGATGTCTAGTTATGAGATCAGAAATTTGAAGTTTCACCTCTACAAATACATTTCTCTTCCACAAGAGAACGCTACAGTGACACGTGGTGTTTTCAGAATGACACTACTTTGACCAGGCACGTTCCACAATTGCCACCCCAAATGCAGGGCAAAACTCCAAATGCTGGAATTTCCTTTCAAGGAGGGAAGAATCTGGTGCTGATTCTGCCTTGTATCCAGTGGAATAAAACATATGACTGGCTCACACAGAGCTCCCCTCAGGTGCAGGCAGAAGGAGAAACAGGGCCAGCAGCTTTTCTTGGCATCTAGAAGTTACTTGATAGGCTCAGAGGGTGAGGGTGGGCTGACCCCAAGGGTTCAGAGCTCCAGGGCTTGATTCGTGATCATCTCCCAAAGCAGTTTTCCTTAGAAAATCATCTCTGTTGGTTCTCTCTCAAGTTCTATAAAGGAACAGGAGGTGCTCCGTATGTGGATGTTCTGACATGCCCAGTGGTACACACTTGAAAAAGGAAGAAATGCAGACCAGGAGCATAAGCACTCAGCCAGTGACCCAAGAGCAGCCAACTCAGGCCTGACAGGCTGGTGTGAAATCTTGCCTGGATTTCTCCTTGATAGAACAACATAATTTTGGCTACATCATCTGTTACAGTATGATCTGGGGAAGAAGGTCACTGAATCTTCCTGGGCCTCTAGTCTTTCATTTGTAAAGTTGTTAGAATAATCAATTTTTCTCCTGGGTGAAAACTTCTATAATGTGCCAGGAAACTATGGTATTGTCATTAAGAGCTCAGATTCTGGAGGGAGACTGGTTCTAGTTGGGTTCAGCTCCTAGTTGGGTTCACAACTAGCTGTGTGAGCTTGGGCAATTTACTCAACCTCTTTGATCCTTAATTTTCTCATCTATAAAATAGGCATAATTATAGTACACGCTTCCCAGGGTTGCTGTAAAATTGTTAACTAGTTAAGATAGGGTCGAGTGTTTGGAGCAGTCCCTGGATATAGTGAACATTACACAGATGTCAGCTATTGATTATCAATCACTTTCTCTTCTGTGCTTCCACAGACAGCCTGGGTACATCCCCCTCACAGCACTTACCACACTGCTGTAGAGAAAGACACCATCGTGAAGTAGAAAGAGCAAAGGTTTTAGATTCACATCTGTCTCAAATCCCAGCTCTGCCATTTATCAGCTAAGATTTGCACCCTAGAATGAAACCCAAATTATATAACTTCTCTAAACCTCTAAGCTCCCTCATTCATAAATCGGATAATAGAGTTGGCCCACTGGCCTACTGTATCCAACAAGTTCCGCATCCGCAGATTCAACTAAACTGCCAATGGAAAATATTTGAAAAAAAAACTGCCAATGGAAAATATTTGAAAAAAAAATTTTTCTTCCAGAAAGTTCCAAAAAGCAAAACTTGAATCTGCTTTTTGGCAACTATTTACATAGCATTTATACTGTACTAGGTCTTAGAATTAATCTAGAGTTGATTTAAAGTATATGGGAGGATGTTACATGCAAATGCTATACCATTTTATAAAAGGGACCTGAGCATCTTTGGATTTTGGTATCTGCAGGGGGTCCTGGTACCAATCCCCCAAGGGTACTGAGGAATGACTGTACTTATTTACTCTGCTGTTCCGGAAGAACTAAAAAAACTATATGAATGCACCTACTTGGTATTCTAGCAGTGTAAGGGGCCATCTTGTAAGGCCCCTTACAAGATGAATGAGACCATCTCCACGAAGTGGGCAGGAATGCAGAGGGGTGGGTAGGTTTTTTGCCAACATGGGGGAGGAGGGCTTTACCTTCCTGTCCTGGGATTCTCTTGCTCGCTTTGGGCCTTGATGGTTTCTTCCATTGACAACATCGCCTCTGACTTCAAAATCATGCTGAAAGAAACCAAGCCCAAACCACAGGGGTGAGAGAAAGAGAAGCCTCCTTCAATGGAAACAGAGGAGATACATCATATTTAAGGAATCAGATATTGCCAGGCAGTTTTGAACCCTATCTCCCCCAAAATCATCTTTTCTGGTGGACTGCATGAAATGACCAGCATCTCAGCTGCTGAAATCAATTCATTGAAGCAAATCTTTGTGGGCAGAAACTAACAATTGGCTTTTCACCTCACTGGGACTTAACGTATTTTAATTTGCAACATCTATCTCCTCTCAGAACATTCACTTAGCATTTAAACTGCTAATACTGTGCTGTTATAAAGATAACTGGAGAATTCCTGATCTCTTAAATTAATGTGTATTACCACCTAAAGAAATAAGGGTTTCTCAGATTTCCATTGAGAGATTTACAGTTAATGAAACCAAAATAATAAAATATACATTTAATACTGAAGAAAGTAAGAGGCTTTTCATAATCACTATTTGGACTAGCCAAGGCTGGGGGAATAAAGAATAATAGGATTAGGGAGGTTAGAGGTTTGGGGAGAATTCTGGGGAAGAATGCTTAGAAACAATTCTTACTGAAACTCAGATTGCAGGGGAGACCACATCTGTTGCCAAGAGAATTAGGAAGAATAATAAAGTCATGGGTATAACCACAGGTTGTTATTAGGTGAAAGAACTCTTAATATTTCCTAGTCACGTGAGTGAGAAGAGTCTGGTGATAAACATGTCATCTATTTGAAGATGACCCTCAAATTTATAGACCTGATTGTACCCCTGTGCCTACTAACCTCTCTACCCGGAGGTCTCCTATAAATCCCCAAATCCATGCACCTAAAACAGAGCTCTTGATTCTACTCCTGCCTCCTGCTCCCCAGCCTCCCAGGATGCTCCTCCCCCATGTCTTCCTTATCTAATTAACATCACTAACATCCACTTCATTGTTCAGGCCAAAAATCTAAGCATTACCCCAATTCCTGTCTTTACCTCATCTTCCAATTTAACCTATTAGTAAGTCCTATCTTCCAAACATCTCAAACCAAATTCTTCTTACCATCTCCAGGTCTCATTACCCTATGAATAAAATTCAAATTCCTTACCACGACTTACACCAAATCCTACCTGATCTGGCCCTTGTCTATGACCTTCTCCAACCCCTTGTCTAACCTCTGCTGCCTACATATGATTCACCAATTACAACTCTCTGGCTATACTGGCCTGTTTTTCTTTAATAAACCAAGCTCATTCCCATCTTAAGACCTTTATGCTTGCTGCTATTCTGCCTATACCATTGTTCCCTACATTTTTGTTTGTTTGTTTTTTAAAATTTTTATTTATTATTTTTATTTATTTATTTATTTTATTTTTGGCTGCATTGGGTCTTTCTAGAGAAAGCTCCACGCGGGCTTTCTCTAGTTGCGGAGAGCAGGGGCTACTCTTCATTGCGGTGTGCAGGCTTCTCATTGCAGTGGCTTCTCTTGTTGTGGAGCGTGGGCTCTAGGCGCGCAGGCTCAGTAGTTGTGGCGCACGGGCTCAGCTGCTCCGCAGCATGTGGGATCTTCCCGGACCAGGGTTCGAACCCGTGTCCCCTGCATTGGCAGGCAGACTCTCAACCACTAAGCCACCAGGGAAGCCCCCTACATTTTTCAAGGCCAATTCTTTCTTGTCTTTTAGGTCTCAGCTCAAGCTTTTCAGAAAGCCTGCTTGGGTCTCCTTACCTAAATAGTCAACCTCTGTCCCCAGCCAACCGCCAGTCTGTTGTTCTATATATTTCTTCATAGTGTTTATTGGTATTTTAAACACATCTTTATTTATTATGCATCTCCCCTCCACAGAACATGAATCCCACCACAGCAGGGAACTATCAGTCTTATTTACTGCTGTATCCCTGGTGCCCAGCACATAGTAGGCTCCCAATAATATAAGTCACTGAATGAAACCAACAGAAACATCAATTAATTAATTATGAATATGCTGACTAGTGCATAATAGTTTAAAACTGCTTTCGCTAATTTTACTTTGCCTGATCTGTTGTCACCAGCAGCTCTAAGATGGCTGTTCTAAAATTATTCCTCCTCCTACGCTCTATCTTATTTACCTCTCGCTGGTCTCAGTATCAAAGAGTAAAATAAAATCTCTTTGAAGGAATCAGATTTCTAAACAGATACATTTGCATATTAATATGAAGGATTCTTTTCAACTGTGAAAGAGTTTTCTACAAAGGTGTATGTGTGTAAGATTTAGGTGGGCCTGTTTCTCTCTAGTTGTGGTGCTCAGGCTCACTAGTTGCAGCACACAGGCTTAGTCGCCCCGCCGCATGTGGGATCTTAGTCCCCCAACCAGGGATCAAACCTGCATCCCCTGTACTGGAAGGTGGATTCTTAACCACTGGACCACCCGGGAAGTCCCTGCTTGCATAACTCTTTTTTTTTTTTGGCGGTACGCAGGCCTCTCACTGTTGTGGCCTCTCCCGTTGCGGAGCACAGCCTCCAGACGCGCAGGCTCAGCGGCCATGACTCACGGGCCCAGCAGCTCCGCGGCATGTGGGATCTTCCCAGACCGGGGTACAAACCCGTGTCCCCTGCATCGGCAGGCGGACTCTCAACCACTGCGCCACCAGGGAAGCCCTCGCATAACTCTTGATGATCCACATCATCAAGGAAAATCTTCAGAAAGTAGTGCAAGGCAGGAAGCAGATAAATTTTCGTGACTCAGTATGACTCAATGGCACCAAGTCTTTCTGATTAGTTTGTAAAACAGTACCTACCTCATCCAGCATCTTTCTTTCTTTAATAGACTGGGTCACCCCTAAAGAGATCACAGAAAAGATAGGTCACACAAGAGCAGAAGACCTCCCTTCATGGGGGTAGATGGTGCAGTGATTCACATAAGTGTGTGGGAGAAATAACACTGAATAGAGGTCCTCTCTCTATAAAGCCACAGCTCCTTAATAGATTTCCTTCTGGAGACACCGTTGATGCTTAATTTAAACATTATAAAAGTGCCTGCTGCACATGGATTTCTGCCTACCATTAAATAAGTCCCTAGTTCATATGCTAACATTACCAGGAGCAGATTAGGTCCTATTAGTTATAAAAAGAAATACATTTTCCCCCACATCACCAGCTATCTGAACAAAGAGCTATGCATTAAAGATAAAGCTAGTTTAGTGTTACCACTAAAGACCTTTTCGTAATTCAGATTCAGCATCAGCAAAAATCTTAGGTGTTAAAATGTTAGGTGTCAAAATGCAATTCTGAGGTGTTAAAGGGAGGAGGGGAGAAATTATATGGTACTTACAGAAATAGCTAACTACCCATTTTCCTCCTGCAATTCCCAGAAAATATTTCAGTGTCCGTTCACACACAAACTCAGCATCTGCAGAATGGAAAACATCCAAAGGATTAGAAGTTGAAAACAAAATCAGGAAGGGCTGCCATAAGAAGCTAGAGCGCCCCGCTCCTTATGCTACTTGAGATCAATCTGGATTGATGATTCCAACACCCCTGGTGATAGACGCTGGAAGCACCCCTAATTCTAACCAGCAGGTGTGGATCTTTGGAAGTCTGGAGAAGGCTGATACGAAGTTAAGACCACAGGAAGTGTCTGCCCTATCTTCTAGATGCCAAGGCCAGCTAAAGATGTCTGTCAGCGTGCTCAGGGAACTACCCATGTCGGTAGTATTGATACACGTGGACAGGCAAGATCTATTTTACTGGATGACGACATGTGAAAGGAAAAGAAAACAGTGTTGTTGAAATCCTAAATTTGAAATGTCAATGATGAATTTTCACCCCCAGAACTTCTACTTGGGGAATCCTAACCCCTAATTCTTAATTCCCTTGCAAGGCAGAAAAATATAGTATTTTCATAGTTTTTCTCTTTTCAACGTATTTCAGCAAGCAGTAGCTGAAGAATCACTTCTGCTTATTTTTTAGTGTTTTAAAGGCCCGTTTGAAGGACTAAGCAAACTCAGGAAAGAACACTTAGTTTTAAACAGGAGAAATGTATTTAACTAAATCCTAAACACAGCGGGCCATCTGCCAGTAGTAGAAACAGCCATTCTCCCTAACTGAATTCTTCACAAATTAAAAAAAATCTTTTCTCTTTCTTCACAATTTTTTTTTTTGCGGTACGCGGGCCTCTTACTGTTGTGGCCTCTCCCGTTGCGGAGCACAGACTCCAGATGCGCAGGCTCAGCGGCCATGACTCACGGGCCCAGCCGCTCCGCGGCATGCAGGAACTTCCCGGACCGGGGCACGAACCCGTGTTCCCTGCATCGGCAGGCGGACTCTCAACCACTGCACCACCAGGGAAGCCCCACAATTTTTTTTTTTTTTTTTTTTTTGCGGTACGCAGGCCTCTCACTGCCGTGGCCTCTCCCATTGTGGAGCACAGGCTCCGGACGCACAGGCTCAGCGGCCATGGCTCATGGGCCCAGCCGCTCCGCGGCATGTGGGATCTTCCCAGACCGGGGCATGAGCCCGTGTCCCCTGCATTGGCAGGCGGACTCTCAACCGCTACGCCACCAGGGAAGCCCCTCTTCACAATTTTTAAAGCTTTTTGTTTAACTGTTGTGAAGGTTGACTTAATAATATGCTTTAAACTCAGAAATCTTAGCTCATTTTTAGTTTTAAAGTAGCAAGTGTATTGCCTTTGAGTTTAAACACTGAACTACTTTAGATTTAATTTGCATTTTAAAGTTTTCTTTTCACCTATCAGCAGCCTTGATCCAAACCCATAGCTTAAGATATATTCAAGTTTAATGACATTCATCTCTAAAACAGTTTAGTTCATGGTAACTTGTTTTGGCATCGGATTCCTGTGAGCATTATCCTCTGACCCTGTAGTATGATCTTTACACAGTAGAAACCTAAGCTCTTAGAAGTTCTAAGGCAGCATGTGCCTGCCAAGAAGTCTGGACCCTATGCTCAAGAACCTTCAGCTATATGAACAGAAACACCCTGGAGAGGACCAGAGAGTCCATTTTGTTAGGAAGGTTTTAAGAGTTGAGCTTCAATCTGTATCTTCTGTGTGCCATAGGCACCAGTCTTTGCTTTCTGGAGCCCATGAGTGAACCTAACTCCTCCTCCAGATAACAACTCTTCAGATATTTCAAGACACTTGTCTTGTTCCCTTAAGTCTTCCCATTCCTTCATTTGTCCTTCAAATGACATTGCTTTGAATTCCTTTTCCCCATTCTCTTCATCTACCTCTGGATAAACACTCTCCAGTTGTCAGGGACCAGCATGAAAAGAAAGCATGGTGCTCAAAACAGAGCACACACCTTCCAGGTGTTCGCTCCAGTGGGGGTGGGGTAGGGTGTCGGGATCATCACCTCACTTGCTCTGGACATTAGGCTTGTATCAATAAGGCCCAATTTCAAATGAGCTTTGTTAGCAGTCCTGAAATGTTTACTCAGATTTAGCTTACAGTCAGCTAAAAGCCTCTGAGGTCTCCCTTGTCATCACACAAGTCATACTTAAGATTTAAAAAGGGGAAGGTGTAGGACAAATGAATTTTTCCCTTCACTTTTTTCTTTTTCATATGGTAGGCTATCTCAGAGCTGATAACTGGACTTGTTTCCTGTAAAACTCTCAACCACACTCAAACTAGGTGTTGGAGTGGAGTGAGGTCATGGAGCTAGCTAGGGTTTCCAACCACCCAGATTCTGAGTGAAGACTCACTTCTGCTCATTCCCCTCTTTGCCCCATTTGTTCCTCCAGGACTCGGGCTCTGCCTTCCCAGAAAGCCCTCACACAGTGTAGTCCAGGCAGGGTGGACTAGGAGAAGTGATTCATCGTTCTGGCTCATCACTCTCCAATCTTAACACAAAATAAAAGGGGGGTCAGGAAATAGCAAAACTATTATTTTTCTTTCATCAAGCAATAACTGATTGACTATTGGAAGATGGTCACCCATGCTATGCTTAACAAACACGCCCATTTCTTCATGTAGTTTTATGCAACAGATGCAGCATATTCTGTAAAGGTTCTTGGTGTACCTGTTTTCATAATGACATGAGTAGTCTCTTCAGTAATTAGATTAGTTAAAGTGATGTGATGTTTTCTGGCAAACTTGTGCACAAGCACCTGAAATCAAATCAAATATCACATTATAATAAATTACATCTAGAACACAGCTTGAGTATTAGTTATCCCAGCTTTGAACCTCCATTTTTCTCACAAAAGGTACATCCTTTTTATTCTAATATGAAGTTTCAAAATAAATAGTAATTTAATAAAAATTATGTACAAATCAGAGGAAGAAACTCTAAAATAGTCTGTGCTAACAGACATGGAATTATAACCAAGGATTCAAAGTAATATTAATTTTCCTTTTAATAACAGATACCATTTGATTCCCTAAGACAGTTTCTTTGCAGAGTGACACCCTACTATACTATAATTTAGATTTATCAGCCTACACTTTATAAGCTGAGAGGTAACTTGCCTATACAGAAAGTTATGCTCAGATATGTGACTTAAGAACAAGATTCAACCTGCTGACAGTTTTAAAACGTTCAAGTCAAGATGCTTCTAAAGGTCAGTACAAAAACTATCAATTCCTCTTAAGGAGAAGGATTGGAAGAGACTCATATTCTTCCCAAAAGAAATCTAGAGCCTTCTAGCTATTATCTATCAACCAAATAAAAAATCAATAGGCAGTAAAAGAAATTAACCAGATCCATTATAGACACATTTGACATAATCAGCAGCTACTGCTTGGTAAATTACTTTGTTTACCAAGGGCCATCATTTACTAGCCATCACCACCCACGCCAGTATTTCCATCATTTACTAGTCATCACCACCCACGCCAGTATTTATGTGCCCCACGAGATTGCAATGGAGGGTGGGCTGTCTTTCTTTCATGCTGCCTCACTCCATACTGCCACAAGGCACTGAAAAAGGCAAGCTGGAGAAGCTAATGACATCCTCCCCCCACCCCCCGGCTTTTGCCACTGCCCTTTGCCTGGATCATTAGCAATTCTGAACTGATTAATTGCTGAAATCCCAGCCTTGAAACAGCGTTCAGTTAGAAGAGCAACTGCTGAAAAGATCATCTTAATATAGGCTTCGGAATTAATCATGCGTAATACAGTCAGCAGCTTTCATGATAAATTTACCACACTTCGGCAAGTCTGAATAGAGCTGAAAAGTTTTCTTCTTTGCTTATTTAGAGACAATATGTACCCAAGCCACTTAGAGTCTCATTTGCAGTTCAGGATTGCCCATGGCAAGAAAGATTAGATCATTTTAGCCTTCTCGGAAAAGCTGATCTCACAAAACAAAGGAATAAGGAACGCTAATTTTCAGTGAATAAATGGGAATTTTAGATGTGTTGGCAAAAGATCAAGAGCAGTATAAACAGACATAGGTATGAATTTTTAGAGCAAATAGCTGTTCTGGGCACATGGTTGTGAGATGAGAATTCTGGCATTATTGATGAGAATTTATTCATTGTATCTACTAGGGCAGACAAGGCTTACTTTGCCCTTTTAGTAGTGGGACACATCTGGTCACAGAGGTCATGCTGAGCTGCTAACCTATAGAGAAGCTAGGATGAGAAATGGTTTCTATTCCAGGAAGGATATATTAAGAAAGATACTTAAGAATGACTGAATCATTTCTCAGTGTGCAATAAATAGCATCCACTATTGAATCTGTTTGATACTCTGGTGTGTTATCATGGTTTTAAAGAAATCTTCACTCAATTAATGATTAATTAATGGTGATTAATTAAGGGGAGATAAATTTCCTATGATGTCTGAAATCTATGCTCAATCCAAGCAGAAACAAAGTTTCAGTGGTCTTAATATTTTAATGGGTATTTTTCCACAGCACAAAACAACTCCTATTTCTAGCAGGAGATGTCAAAATCCTAACAGGGATGGGTTATTGTAGGGTAGAACTGACAGGGCAAGCTACTGGATAACAGTGTTACAAGCCAGGATAAAGATAAATAAACACTGGAGAAATGCCACTATCTGGCCATGTACTTGGAACCAGTTTAAATTTAGTTAATCATGCTGGCAAGTTCACTCAGATGTGAACAAAGGTGGGGAAAAGATGCCTTCTGGGGAGTAGAGCTATACCTCCTTGCTTTTTTAGATAGAAAGAAAATTAAAATAAAAAAGCTCTGGATTATACTCAAAACCATAACCTTTCTGCTAATATTTAATAATTATTTCCTTTACTAAATACATACACAATAATCCACGCTATAGCTTTATCTAGGTATAAGTTTTCAGAAATTAGTAATGGAAATTAAATTACATAGTAATGAGCTCGTTTGCCAGATTTCTTCCTATAGGTTATTCACAGCTAGTACCCATTTAAAGCCATTGCAGTATGTTAATGAAGGCTCAGTCATTAGGGAAATACATATGGATACACTCACAAATTCTTTTGGGGTCAAGCCTGATGCCACCATAGAAATTCTTTTGTTGCCTCCTTGTGTTGAAGGTATCAACTCTGGCTTCTCCCTGCTCACACTTTCTTCCCTCACATTATACCCTGCAGTATTAGTAGTATGAGCTGCAGCCGGACTCCTGGCAGATTCTTCTGCTTGAAATTGGGGTAATTTCAGTGCAGAGGCTGAGGGTGGCATGCTGCAGACATGAGCTGGCTCTGGGGCTCTGTCTTCAGAGGGATCAGACTCAGGGTCATCAGAGAAGAGGCTGATTCCAGATTCTAGGTAAGGGGTTCCCTCTGAAAGGAATGAGGAAAGAAATTTAATATATATGACAGTGAATTCTGAATTATAACATCTAGTCTCTGCTAAAAATTAAAAAGACAGATTAAGTTAGGTTAAGAGAAAAATGGGTACATTAATAACACTGTTGGTAGATGTGCAAAGCAGCTTAACTTTTCTAAAGGAAATCTGGTATTATGTAGCAACAGCCTGTGTGTTTATACTTGCAGTCAACAATTCTAGTTTTAGAAATGTATCCTAAGGACATAAAAGAGGTCTGTAAAAGTGTAGTCATAGGAATGTTCACTGCAACATTGTTTATAACAGTAAGGTTTTAGAAACAAACTAAATGTACAATGAGATTAAATAAATTATGCCACATCCATTCCAATGAACTACTCTTCACCTGTTACATTTAATTACAATAAAATGGAGAAATGCACACACTCATGTTTGTTGTAGCATTATTCACAATAGCCAAGAGGTGGAGGCAACCCAAATGTCTGTCATTGGATAAATGGATGAAGAAAATGTGAGATATGTATATATCTATATCTATCTACACACACAGTGGTTTTAAAAAAGCTACCAACATGGATGAACCTTGAGGACAGTATGCTATATGAAAAAAGTCAGTCACAAAAGGACAAATACTGCATAATTCCACTTACATGAGTTATCTAGAGTATCTAAACTCTTAGAAAGTAGAATGCTGACTCCCAGGGGATAGGGGGAGGGGGAAATGGGGAGTTGCTATTTAATGGGTACAGAATTTCAGTTTTACAGGATGAACAAATTTTAGAGATCTATTGCACAATAACGGGAGTATACTTAACATTACTGAGCTCTTAAAAATGGCTGAGGTAAATTTTATGTTTTTTTACCACAAAAATAAAATTAAAAAAGATACCATTGATTTTTAAGATGCTACCCTATTTCAGTTTTAACATGAAATATGTTTGCATCTTAGATATTAAATGCAATATTATAAGAAAGCTTGCTTTCTGTAATTTCTGTCATTTATCAGTTTAGTTCTTAGGGGATGGTTTTGATTCAAATGTATACTTCTTTAAAAAATTTTTATTTTATATTGGAGTATAGTTGATTTACAATGTTGTGTTAGTTTCAGGTGTACAGCAAAGTGATTCAGTTATACTCAAATGTATACTTTAATCTTTGGGCTGCTTGTGAATATTTTGGCACTTCCTATATCACTGAAACTTTAAAAAAAAAATACCAAATACAAATAGTTGACTAAATACAATCAAAATGATTTTTGTTTCTTCATCCATGATGATATCATTAACTTTTTCACTTAATAAATCATCAGATATCATTACCAAATTAAAAACAGACCATCCCTGAAACATTTTAGAAAATGTCACTCCATCAGCAAGTAAGCACAGCTAAGTAGAATGTATGAGATTCCTAAAATGACCCTAGTGAACATGGCCAAAAACATTTAGTTGTCTAAGAGCACCTTTTATGATAATGTGTTTTTCAGGATTAATTTAAAACTTTCTTTACTGATTAAAACCTTGATTTACAAGCAATAAAACACACCATTCAGTTACAGTGATTTATAAGGCATAAAATATATAGTAATTTATATTCATTAATTCATAAAACAAGAGCTTACTTTAGAGATTTGACTCATTTTTCAATAAAGGACAAGCCTAAAACTTTACCCTAGGGCCCTAGAACTCTTATCTAACGGTTGAAGTAAAATACTTAGAGAGCACCAAGACTCTCCCATCCTCAAAACTGTTAGAGTTAAACCAATATAGACCGATTAACAGCGGCAATAATGTTCAACTTGGATTAACATTCAAGCTAGTTTTCTAATGGGTTTAAGTATAACAGATGCATTCATGATAGACTACCACATTTGAAAGCTGATTCATCAGAATATCTTTAGGTTAAGAGTAAAATAAAAGTGTTTTCTCCATCAGAGCAGATAAAATATTACCTAGATCTTGTCTTGGCAAAGAAGACTGCTCCATTAAATCCTGGGCCTCAGACTCCGTCAGCTGTTGCTCCTCCACATCAACAACCTCAAGCTCCTTTTGAGGTGGGCAGTTTCTGCTCTGAAGACTCCTTGAGTGGCTGTGCATATACCAACTATTATCTGACAACTGCGATTTAGAAGGGGAAGACCTAGAAAAAAGGATGAAAGGAGAAAACCATCACTGTAGCTTGTGAAAGGACTAATCATACTTCCCAGGCAGCCAAGGCATAAGTGAAAGAGCTCACTGTCAGAGATCGGGAATGACTAGCAAGAGAGAACACAAGAGATGGCTAGGAGTCTGGATTCACGATGTCTGCCAACATGTCAGGGCTGACATATAACATCTCTCCTTAGGGTCTGGCCTGAGGCAGTATATCTCCTAGCTATTTAAAAGCATGTCAGCAAATTTCACCAAATTATCCACTGCCACTCACTCAAATTCTATACACTATTTCAAATGAATGTATGAGAATCAGCTCTCTCATGAAAATAAGTTGATTAATTTTGACATTGCTACACTCATTCTTTCTACCCAATTTTAGCAGAATTCATAGAATCATCCCTACCTCCTACCTTTTCAATGTCCAAAGTCATTCTAAAAATAAAAGCCAGCTATAATATATTGTTAGAAGAGCATATGCACACAGTAATTCCTCTACTCTTTCAGGTGTTTAGAACTTTGCTGAATACGATACTTATCAACAGATTTAAAGGACCTCAGAGATCAGATAACTGATTCAAACAATTATTGGATATTTAGTATGAGTCAGGCACTAAAGCTAGGTTCCACGGATTAAAGATGAGCAAGACCTGAACTATCCTCAAGCAGTCTAGTAGAGGAAGTTCAATCAATGTGTAGGTTTTTTAATAGAAGTCTCTATAGGGTATACTGGGGTGGGGGAAGAGGAAGAGGAATATTTCATCTGAATATTAAACAGGTGGTTAGCTCAATCGGTTAAAGCACAGCAATGAGGTCATTACCTCTAATCATGGGTTTAGGGCCTATGGAGGTCAAGTCTTTTCATTCTCTATCACAGCCATCAGGCCATTATCACAGCCTCAAAAATATATCCTCAGTCCAATCCAAAATGCTTGGAAAAGATGGTGTGATTAGATTATTGACAACTTGTCACTATTTCCAGAGAGATAAGTGAAAATATACATATACTTGGTAGAAACACAATAAATATGAATTCCTTTTCCTTTCTAGAGTCATGAGATGTGTGACTCCATCAGTTCTGAGACTCTATCCTGAACTATCAATTTGGAATAATAGTCCAGAACTTGTCCTTTTACTTTCACTGTGTTTTTATAAAGATCAAATGAAGAAGTAGATAAAGTATTTTTAAAACTATAAAGTGTTACATAGTCTTATATCAATAGTGATGTGAACAACATCCTTGGAAGACATTCTGAATATTTACTGGGGTAAATCAATAGCTAAACTTTTTCTAGGAAGGCAAAAACTTCTATTAGGGCAAGGGCGGCCTTGGAGAAGTCTACCATCAGCCTCCAGGCCTGCTGAGGTTTTAGTTCTGTATTTTATTCTGACCTTGAAAAGGGACAGATCTACTGTGCATTTCTCATGTTGTAGCTCATGCCTTGTACAGGTCCAAAGAGCCTACATACAATTAAACAAAAGAAATGTCCTAGGGCAATGAAAGGTTAGATATGTCCGTGTACAAAAAACTAGAGAAAGTATGGTGAAAAAAAAATTAACACTAAAAGTTTAATGTAAGTACAGGTGTTACTTAGCTACCAAACTTGACATTTATTACTTCTTACCTTTCCATTCCCGGTTCTTTATTTTTACTGGTGGAAGTATCCGGAGATACTTGAAACTTGTCAGCAGAAAGGCTTTCTGGATTCTGGCTTATAGGATATTCACTACTTTTCTCTGAAGTTAATACTGCTTTAAATGGAATGAGAAAACAAAGAAATCTACTTTACTGCTTTGTCCTGATGGTAATAATTCAGGTGAGAATATCATTTTTTTCAAAAGCAGCAATCTGTGACAATCAAATTGGTTTTTTAAAAAAATAATTAATTTATTTATTTTTGGCTGAGTTGGGTCTTTGTTGCTGTGCTTTCTCTAGTTGCGGCACAGGCTCGGTAGCTGTGGCA
Source organism: Leucopleurus acutus (assembly GCF_964270905.1). Taxonomy (NCBI): domain Eukaryota; kingdom Metazoa; phylum Chordata; class Mammalia; order Artiodactyla; family Delphinidae; genus Leucopleurus; species Leucopleurus acutus. The sequence goes on along the minus strand of NC_139161.1, from coordinate 18,750,212 downwards.
CCCGGGCCTAATTGCTCCGCGGAATGTGGGATCTTCCTGGCCCAAGGCTTGAACTCATGTCCCTTGCATTGGCAGGCGAATTCTTAACCACTGCACCACCAGGGAAGTCCCAATCAGATTGGTTTTTAAACAGGTATATCAGACAGAATTCTATAAACACAAGTGATACAGCACCAAATGGAACTCAATGACTAAAAAATAATAACAACAATAAAAGGAACACTTTAAAACTGGGTAAATAAAGATACCCAGCTGAGACAAGGCTGAAAAAATAATATATTTATATTTTTTGGCCCTGAATGATAAGGACATAAGAATAGGAAATGAATTTTTATCTCTGCAGCAAACTAAATTATACTCAAATCACCTCAGACAACAGGGAAAAGAAAGTACTGGAAAGCACAAAGCACACTCCCTTTTCCATCCCTATTGCCTCCACATCAAAGACTGTATAGGGCTTTAGTAAGATGAGTGGCCTCCGCCCGGCTGCTGTTGCAGCCAGCACCTCGGTGAAGCCCATTTTCAATCGGGACATGAACGAGGCTAAGTGAAGGCTGCGTGAGCTCTACGGCGCCTGGTATCAGGAGGTGCCGAACACTGTGCATTTATTCCAGCTAGACATCTTTGTGAAACAGGGACGGGATAAAGTCCGAGAAATGTTTATGAAGAATGCCCACGTCATAGACCCCAAGGTGGCTGATCTTCTGGTCATTAAGGGAAAGATGGAACTGGAAGAAACAAAGTGTGGAAGCAGCGGACACAGGTCATGCGGTTTTTCCATGAAACAGAAGTACCAAGGCCAAAGGATTTCCTGTCCAAGTTCTACGTTGGGCACGACCCGTGACATCACTCAATATTAGGGTGCATGTCGATATTTAAATATTTTAGAGCACAAATAAACTCAATATATGATAAAAAAAAAAGACTGTATAGGATGGGGGTTTGAGTTTTTGCATGTGTGGAAACAAGGGAGGGGTCAGATGAGAAAGAAAAAAGAGGTGACATTTTGCTTCACATTTTCAATTACTAAGAAAATAATAAACCGAAAAACCAATACAAACAAAAAAACAAGGTGCCGACTGATAAGGAACCTGGAAGTAATACATGGAACTAATGATGAACTGGCACAAGAAAGGAAAAAACACAGAACACACCCAAGGCAAAGTTCTAGCACGTTAGTACATCCTTTTTATTTATTAATTCCTCCAAATGTATTAGTGTGCCACTGCTTTCTAGGAAGTGACTTAAAGGCAGAAATATTTAAAAAGCAAAAACAAATACTTGAAAATTACACGTCTTCTATCCATTACAAAGTCACTGATGACTATAATTTATTTTGAGCTTTTATTAGAAAAGCGAAAATCCATAAATAAACGCAGAAAAATTTAAACAAAGGGCTGTATTAATTAAACTAGTTTTTTAAGACACTGGGTAGCCGGGGGGGAAATAATCATTGATTTCCTGAGTTAATCCTCAAATACATTATTTATAGTTTCCTTTATACTCTTCTCTTCTGGACCTGTGAGTTTCTAGGGACACAAGAACCCTGCCTGGAGCTACTGTAAGGTGCTGAAACAAAGAAGGGTCTAACCATGCACCAGCAGGTTTTTCTTCCAATTGGAATGTAAAGTTTTTAATATAGGCATCATTTTCCCCTAAATACAAGGTGATCACTGATAAAAGGTAATGTGCAATGTCTAAGGAATCACACCAAACAGAATTAATTATTTTTTTAATTAAAAAAAACTTATTAAAGTATAGTTGATTTACAATGTTGTTAGTTTCCGGTGTACAGCAAAGTGACAGAATGAACTATTGGAAAGGGCTTTTTTATTTTTTTAAGTGGAAGGGTGGGGAGGGAAAGGCCTCAGACACAAAAATAGATATTAAAAAGTCATTCTACCATCTGGACATTTAACATACAAGTTCCTCTTTTCACTACAATGGGGCCCAAGCTACAAAGAAAATAAGCTAACCTGAGTTAGGACTCAATAACTCAATAGTACCTAAAAAATACAGGGAAAAACTTTTCTGCTCTTCTTTTTCCTTAATCCTTATTTCATAGATGCAGTGATCCACAGTCCAAGTACTGGAACAGTACTGTAGTCCCCCCTGAAATCATTCCTTCATCTGTGGGTCTTAATATGTTATATTCTTCATGGGTAGGGAATACAGGCCAGACCAAACATTTAATAAATTTACTGACTGCCTATTAGGTGCTAATAAGCATTGTTGAAAGTATTGGGAAGAATCAAAGAGAAAGACATTGAAAAGGAGGAAAGAGATATTGAGAAATGATAAACTATAATGAACGTTCATTTCAGGAATGAACGTACTGTAGGGCAGAAAAGCTCAGATGTGTCTGAAAATCATTTCAGCTGTAATGGACTACGATGTTACAAATGCTAATGTTTGCTTTATGAATGACAGGTAATTCAGGAGGAAAAAAACAAAACAAAAATAAAAACAAAGTGCCTGATATGAAATAGCTTTACCTGCAGAGGGAGGTACACATCATTCATAATGGGTAAGAATACACATTTGCACAAAAATATTATGCAGGCTTGGGAATGACCCTTAGGCAAACAGTAGGACAGATCTAGGCTGAGGGCAGGACATCTGATGTAAAGGTCCTGGAAAAGGAGCTTTCATCATCATTAAGAATACAGATTCTTAAAAAATAAAAACTGGGGCTTCCCTGGTGGCGCAGTGGTTGAGAGTTTGCCTGCCAATGCGGGGGACACGGGTTCGAACCCTGGTCTGGGAAGATCCCACATGCCGCAGAGCAACTAGGCCCGTGAGCCACAACTACTGAGCCTGCGCGTCTGGAGCCTGTGCTCCGCAACAAGAGAGGCCGCGATAGTGAGAGGCCTGCGCACCGCGATGAAGAGTGGCCCCCGCTTGCTGCAACTAGAGAAAGCCCTCCCACAAAAACGAAGACCCAACACAGCTAAAAATAAATAAAAATAATAATAAAATAAAAATAAATTAAAAAATAAAAACTGGTGAAATATGATTAAGTCTAGAGTTTCACTTATTACTAGTAATGTGCCAATGTTGGTTTCTTCGTTCTGACAAAATTACCATGGTAATGTAAGATGACAACATTAGGGGAAACTGAAACTAGGTAAGGGGTAGAGTTCTTGTAGGAACTCTCTGTACTATCATTGCTGCTTTTCTGTAAATCTAGAGTTATTCAAAAATAAAACATTTATTTAAAGAATAAGTCATTTTAGTACAGCTGAAGGTAAACAAAACTCCTTTTCCCAGGATTAAGAAGTTTGCTTGAATTTCAGTTAGACTCACACCAATTTAAGAGGGAAAAAGGCACAAAACTTGAGCTGCTATTAAGTAGATGTTCAAATTGTTTCAGAAATAAAGCCACAAAATTCCAGAATCCATACCCAGAAATCTTCTTTCAGTAACTCTAGAGTGGGCTTCAGAGTTTTAATCATGTGAATTAAAATATTTATTGAGCGCCTACTGTGTTCCAGGCTCAGGTGTAAGGGTTCTCTGCCCAGATGGAGCCTACATTCTAGTGGGAGGTAAGGAGGAACTCTAAACAACATGCAAAACAAATTCGATATTGTTAAAAGTTAAGGGCCGGGCTTCCCTGGTGGTGCAGTGGTTGAAAGTCCGCCTGCCGTTGCAGGGGACACGGGTTCATGCCCCGGTCTGGGAAGATCCCACATGCTGCGGAGCAGCTGTGCCCATGAGCCATGGCCGCTGAGCCTGCGCGTCCGGAGCCTGTTGCTCCGCAACGGGAGAGGCCACAACGGTGAGAGGCCCGCATACGGCAAAAAAAAAAAAAAAAAAAGTTAAGGGCCTTCCCTGGTGGCACAGTGGTTAAGAATCCACCTGCCAATGCAGGGGACACAGGTTCAAGCCCTGGTCCGGGAAGATCCCACAAGCTGTGGAGCAACTAAGCCCATACGCCACAACTACTGAGCCTGTACTCTAGAGCCTGTGAGCCACAACTACTGAAGCCTGTGCACCTACAGCCTGTGCTCTGTAACAAGAGAAGCAATTGCAATGTGAAGCCTGCACCCCAATGAAGAGTAGCCTCCGCTCACCGCAACTAGAGACAGCCCGAGCCCAGCAACGAAGACCCAACGCAGCCAAAAATAAATTAAAAAAAAAAAAAAGGTTAATAAGGGCTATTGAAAAAATGTAACAGTATAACAGGGTAAAGTGGGGCTGGAAAAGTCAGAGACTTAAAAATTACAATAAAAAATACCGTGGTTGGGCTTCCCTTGTGGCGCAGTGGTTGAGTCTGCCTGCTGATACAGGGGACACGGGTTCGTGCCCCGGTCCGGAAAGATCCCACATGCCGCGGAGCGGCTGGGCCCGTGAGCCATGGCCACTGAGCCTGCGCGTCCAGAGCCTGTGCTCCGCAAAGGGAGAGGCCACAGCAGTGAGAGGCCCGCGTACCGCAAAAAACAAAAAAAACAAAAAAAAAAAACCGTGGTTATAGGTGATCTCCTTGAGAAGTAGCATCTGAGCAATTTGAAAAACATATTCAAGTTGTGCAAATATAAGTGGGCATGGCAGACACTCTCTGTGGAGTTGGGAGAGGGGACACTTTTTTTTGTTTTTTGGGTTTTTTTGTTTTTTTTTTGCGGTACGCGGGCTTCTCACTGTTGTGGCCTCTCCCGTTGCAGAGCACAGGCTCCGGACGCACAGGCTCAGCGGCCATGGCTCACAGGCCCAGCCGCCCCGCGGCATGTGGGATCTTCCCGGACCGGGGCACGAACCTGTGTCCCCTGCATCGGCAGGCGGACTCTCAACCATTGCACCACCAGGGAAGCCCGGGACACTTTTTTTTTAAATGGAGAAATTCTCATAAGCCTCTCCTCCCTCCTCTCAACATTTACCCACCTACCTCAAAACTCTGAGGATGTTATAATTTCATGAGAAAGTAGACCAATGAATAAGTTTACCACAAAGGATAGAGTAAAGGCTCTTTCATAAAAAAAAAAGTTTTATATAGAAATTCAGAAGAAATTTTCAGAGTTTTTCAAATCCATAGTAAAATAGAATATATAAAAGTATAGCACTTATGAAAAAAAAAAAAGCCACAAAGAAACATTTTGTGTACAGATCTTCAGGAAAAAATACGCCCCCCAACAAAGATGAGATAGTAGATTCACACATATATTCAAAGCCAGACAATAACATTTTATATCTGGTGCATTAAAATTGAAAGTCTAGTCTGTTTTTAGATTGAAGGTGGTGAAAGCACCAACAAGAATTGTGATGGTGGTGAGACTTGGGGCTACTTTATCTGGGAGATGAACTAAATGAAGATAGTTACAAAGAATGCATTTAAGGAAATACATTTTGAACCACTGCCATAGCAACAGAGTTCCTAGCTTCTCATGCATGAGCTACTTACTGTTTCTCTCTGAACATAAAAACACTACAAGGCACACTCTGGGACCAACGCCACTCTCTTGAATAATTAAGAGTAGAGTTCCTAGAAAGACTCAAAGGAAGGCCCTTTGGCCCCCTGTAGGCCTGAGGAAGGGAGGGAGAACGAAGAAGGGACTTGAACACTAAGTTAGCTGGGTAGCTAGCACTCTGGGAGTGCTAGTTCCTAAGCACCAGCTCTCTCCTGGAACCCAGGCCTATGCCTAGCCTCTCATGCGTGTCTGTGTATTTGCCCATTTAAAACCCTGCCTGATGTGTTGTTTTTCACAGGCTTTTTCCAGTTAAAACTCAAATTTTCATCTCACTTTCCTTCCTTTATACCAGGTTATTTCTCAGCTCGGTGCTCACTTCTTATAGGGAGTCAGCTCAGAGCAGCTCCACCTGCCCAGTTACTCCAAATGCCTCATCTTGTTGATAACAATCATGTTGTTATAAAGCACCTGTCTCTGCCACATAACTGGGCTTTCTGTGGATCAAGGTGCAGTTCCTGAAGTATAGACGTCTCTCTCTATAAACCAGAAAGTGATTAAATAGGGCTTCGTGATCTGACACCAGTGCTATAAGAAACATGTCTGAGTGGTTTTTTTATAAGCTTTCTAAAATGATGGGGTTACCTATTTCCAATCTGCCCCATGACACTCAGCTTCCTGTGGGCGCCCCATAGCATTTGCTTACTGTGGGTACTCAGATGACGATGCTTACTGACTGTCTTGGGCCCTCTGAATGGTAAATTAGTTGTAAGCAGGGACTAGAAGCAAGGCTCTAAGATTTCCCAAGGAGTGACTCGGCAAATATATGCTGAGCAAAGATCATAAAATGTTGGAGCTGGGTCCATACTTTTCAGAAAGAGATAAAGGCTTAGGGAGGGAAGAATTTTGCTTAAGGTAACAGTTTGGCCAATATTACAAACCTTTTTCTGACATGTTTTGTTCCAGATTTAGCAGGTCCTCAGAGGCACAAGAATCGGCTATGAGGGAAGGGGAGCTGTGAGAAGGCTGGCTCCCGTGCTGCTCTAACACAGCTTCCAGTTCGGCCATTTCCTGCTGGATCTTTAGCAGGTTATCTTGCATGGTATCCCTCTGCTGCAGACACGAGAAACGACACCAAGAAAGTTACACTCTTTTAGAAACTTGCCAGAAATCAAGAATATGTTACACCAATTAATTTTACCGTGGGACTTGAAATCACTTTGTATGGAATTATAAGTTCTGCCTGAGCACCTTTTTTTAAAATTTATTTATCTATTTATTTATCTATGGCTGCGTTGGGTCTTCGTTGCTGCACGTGGTCTTTCTTTAGTTGCGTTGAGCAGGGGCTACTCTTCCTTGTGGTGAGCGGGCTTCTCATTGTGGCAGCTTCTCATTGCAGAGCACGGGCTCTAAGCACGCGGGCTTCAGTAGTTGTGGCACGTGGACTCAGTAGTTGTGGCACGCGGGCTCTGGAGCACAGGCTGTCATTGTGGTGCATGGGCTTAGTTGCTCCGCGGTATGTGGGATCTTCCTGGACCACGGCTCAAACCCATGTCCCCTGCATTGGCAGGCAGATTCTTAACCACTGCGCCACCAGGGAAGCCCTGAGCACCTTTTAATCTGACCATATTCATGCAGTTAATGCCCATGAAATTATTTCAGAAAGATGTTAGAAGGGGAGAAAAAATTCCTCAAACTCTCCCAAATAGGCTTGTTTTATTGTGATGTCCTTTTGAAGTTGGTTATTTTCTTTTAAAGCTAGGGAGTGAAAAAATAAGGTACTTAAAACACTTTTGGTATTTAAAATTAGCATGATTCTGTTAACATCTTCCACAGGCTGCATTTCAAAAATTTGGTATTATGGCACTCATAAGAGATTTGGGTTAGTCCATATAAAAATGTCTAATCTCTGGCTTGTGAGGTCACTTCCTTTTCTGGGATTCTTTGAACATTTAGTTTCTAACAGAACAAGCAAAGAGCTAATTCATTAATTTATCTATTTATTCATTCAACAACTATTTGTTGACCACCTATTATGTGTCAGGCACTGGGGATACAGCCCTAGAATGGTGCTGCCATTCTAGATGGGGACGGGGTACCTAGAGATCGCTGCAGAGAAGAACCGGCTATATGGAAGGATCCAGCAGAAGGAGCCCTCAGAAAGCCTGTAAGGCCAGTTATTGTTCTCAATTCAAGATAATGGGCTCCTCTTGCTTATGAGGCTCCTGATGTTTATTTCTCCATATGAAGAAGAAATCTGCTAAGTCTAAGGTTTTTGATAAGCGAAGTATTTCGTAAGTAAGGAGCTCTCCAAAATATACATTTCTTCACTACTTTTAGAAGGAGCATGTATGGTTGCCAGCAAACCCTGGGGAAACAGATTGTTTCACCCTGTTTCTTCTGATCCTCGCAAATGACTTTGCCCTCTACTAAAAACAAGCCATCTACTTTCTCCTGCTACACTGAGTTCACAGTTTTTAGGAGGTTTTTATGACTGGGAAATGCATTCCCTGCTCCACTAAGGCTTCCACTACTACCCTGAGACTGCTTTGTTGCCAATGTCCACAGCAGCACCATTGCCACCACGTGGTGTCTTGTGAGTAGTTCCATTACTGATCAAATCCTAGCCAAGGGCTCACCTCAGTAAATCTGGAATGAAACCAGGATACCTGATAAGCTTCAAGGAGCTCTATCAGTCACTACTGCCACAACCATCACATCTAACTTCTGTGGCCATTAAATAGGTTAGAAAATCGGAAAAGTAATGGGAGAATTATAGGTACATAACTTTCCTTTGGGTTCTCCCAAAGCAGTTACTTTATAACTTGGACAAATTCCCCTGCAGGCAATTGGCCTGATACATTTGGGAGACTAAACCCAAATTGGTTACCAAGTTTTCTTGATTCTAATTCTTGTGTTTCTTGAATTAGTCCTACTTTTCTTTTCTATTCCCACTGTGCTACTCTGATATCTACTTTTAATACAGCTAAAGTTCCCTAAAAGCCATGTTTATCATGTCTCTTTTTTCCATTAGGAGCTTAGTTATATACAACTGCTCATATAAAAAGTTAACTTTCTGAATACTGTATAATTATTACTCGTTATTGATCTCATGATAAATTCCAAATTCCTAAGCACAGCATTCAAAAGGGCCTTCACGGGCTTCGCTGGTGGCGCACTGGTTAAGAATCCGCCTGCCAATGCAGGGGACATGGGTTCGAGCCCTGGTCCGGGAAGATCCCACATGCCGCGGAGCAAGTAAGCCCGTGTGCCACAACTACTGAGCCTGCACTCTAGAGCCCGTGAGCCACAACTACTGAAGCCTGCGTGCCAGAACTACTGAAGCCTGCACACCTAGAGCCTGTGCTCTGCAATAAGAGAAGCCACCGCAATGAGAAGCCCACGCACCACAACGAAGACTAGCCCCTGCTCGCCGCAACTAGAGAAAGCCCACATGCAGCAACTAAGACCCAACTCAGCCCAAAATCAATCAATCAATCAAAAGGGCCTCCAAACTCTGATCTTATCTCTTGTTTCTCCCCAAAACCACCACATATGCCCTGTTTTCCAGTCACATGGGACAACTTTGTGTTTCCTGGGCATGATTTCACGCCTCCGTGCCTTTGCCTTGATTTACTGCCTCTCTTCTCTTTCCATCTGGAAAAAATTCTCATCTTTTAAGGTCCAGCTTGAATATCTCCTTCAGAAGTCCCCACCAATAATACATCTCCTGTCAGGAACAGATGACCCCTCAGTGCTTCATTTATACTGCTAGTGCATTAGTATACCGAAGTGGAATGTTCCTCCCAGATGGATAGAATCCTTCCTTAATCATTTTTGTATCCCTAACACCCAGCAGGCAGTAAGCATTTAGTAAATGTTTAATGCAGAAATGAATTAATGAATAAATATAGTTAATCAGTCTTTGATAAAGCACAGATACTAATGATACCAAATTAGGATTTATCTCCTATATATGTCTCCCCAGTTCTGTGTAAACAGACCTTGGGAAAAGATCCCACTTCAATCATTTTGCTTGTTGGAGCTACTCTAGATTTAAGTTAGCCCTGAAATCTGACTTTGGCTCTGTTTTGGGTAGATGCTTGATAAAAACAGGTTATAAAATGAATCTTGAACAAATAGACATATATCTCTGGGAACAAGATCAGAAATACAGAAAACAAGGAGGTAGTTTATTGAATGTCAAATATTATACAATATGGCTAAGGCAGATGGAATCAGAAACCGAGCACTACAACTCTAAAACACAAGGGATAAAAAGGTGAAAGTCACGTTGACAGAGCCCCAAATCCACACTGAGAAAGGATCATAGTAATTGCAAACAGAGAAAAGGCCTCCTAGGGAATTCCCTGGCGGTCTAGTGGTTAGGACTCTGCACTTCCGCCGCAGGAGGCACAGGTTCGATCCCTGGCTGGGGAACTAAGATCCTGCAAGCTGTGCAGCACAGCCAAAAAAGAAAAAAAAAGAAAAGGACTCCAAAATCTTTTCATTAATTTAGTCACCATGGCAATCCTGCAGAAGTGGAGAATACAGGTGACAATTCAGGCACAGAACAGGCAGTGGTCTCAGAGGTTTCTTCCTGACTCCAGCAGGCTTCAGTCCTGGAGGGATTTGCTCTGTGTTGAAAACAGGCAGTAGAAGACAAGCCCTCTATCTATAGTCCTCATAGCAATGCCAAGACTCAGAAGTTTAGAACTGGATACTACCCAGTGTTGGCAAAGGTATAGGAAAATGGGAGCTACCAAGTACCACAGGGGCTAGAAGAGCACAGCTTGGTTCAGTCTTTCTAAAGGACAATTTAATAACATGTACCAAACAGAAAAATTCCAGTCCTAGGAATTTATACTAAGGAAGTCATTGGGGATGTGGGCAAATATTTAGTTATCAAGATAATACTACAGGGACTTCCCTAGTGGCGCAGTGGATAAGACTCTGCACTTCCAGTGCAGGGGGCCTGGGTTCGATCCCTGGTCAGGGAACTAGATCCCACATGCATGCCACAAATAAGAGTTCGCACGCCACAACTAAGGAGCCCGTGTGCTGCAACTAAGGAGCCGGCAAGCTGCAACTAAGGAGCCCGCCTGCTGCAACTAAGACCCGGTGCAACCAAATAAATTTTTTTTAAGATAATAATACAGTGCTGTACATGATAGCAAACTGTGTCTCTTGCCCTGAAACCCTCATATTCAGCAATAGGTTGAATAAATCATGGTGTACACAAGGAAAGAATACTATATAGTAGTTAAAAATAAATTCATTGAAGAAAATTTAGTGACATAGTAAAAACAATGTAAGTATGTAGAGTACCATCTGAATGTTTTTTAAAGATAAGGTATACACACACACACACACACCCCTGTGTACAATAGGAAGAAGAAAGAATATATACCAATAAGTTAATAGTAATGATTTTTAATGCATAGAATTTAATTTTAAAAATAATTAATACAAGTTCATGGTATAAAATTCAAGGCACAAAAGGATATTCAGAGAAAAGTAAGGCTTCCTCCTTCTCCTTCTCCCAATCATTTATTTCCCCACCTGAAGGCAACAACTATTACCTATCTTTTGTATATCATACCAGAGATAAATGTTAATATTTACCAAACCAATCTCTCTCTCTCTTTTTTTTTTTAAAAGTTTTGGTTGTGTTGGGTCTTAGTTGGGGCATGCAGGATCTTTCATTGTGGCAAGTGGGCTCTCTAGCTGTGCTGCGCAAGCTCAGTAGTAGCGGCGCACAGGCTTAGTTGCTCTGCAGCATGTGGGATCTTAGTTCCCCAACAGGGATGGAACCCGTGCCCCTGCAGTGGAAGCACGGAGTCTTAACCACTGGACTGTCAGGGATGATTTTTATTTATCTGTATTTTCTAAGTTTTTTATGATGCACATATACAATATTATAAGACTATCGGTTTTTCTCAGTTTTATCTAATCTGGAATTTCAGGAAGTTCAGGAAAAAATGTCACTTTTTGCTAGCAGCTGAAGGTGTATTTAAGGTTTAGGTGAGAAAAAGAAGTCATGGCAGGATGATTCAAGGTGGTCCAGGTATCTCCATTTTAAGAATGTACATACTATAGTTCAGAGATGATAAGTAAATTGCCTAGAGTAACACAGCCAGGTACAGAACTCTCACCATTACCACCAGCAACCACTGTGTCAATATTCTAAAAAAATAAGTTGAGGGTCTTCCCTGGTGGTCCAGTGGTTAAGACTCTGCACTCCCAATGCAGGGGGCCTGGGTTCGATCCCTGGTCACGGAACTAGATCCCACATGCTGCAACTAGAAAATCCCACATGGCACAACTAAAGACCTGGCGCAACGGAAGGAAGGAAGGGAGGAAGGAAGGAAGGAAGGGAGAAAAAAAAGCTGAATGAGCCTGAAGTTTTGAATGTGAGAACTTAGAAAATTTTGGTGCCACTCCTACAACATAAAAATTAGGAGACAGAGCCAGGTTCTGTGAGGAATATGATGTTAATTTTTAGATGCTGTGGTACAGAATGCTTTTTCTAGGAGACTATTCTGCCTGGAGTACTGAAATATTCATGTTACCAAATGTTGTAGATATGACAAAGCTGTTACCCCCCTCACAAGTCACCAAAATACTGGATATTGACCACTAGGAGCAAGAAGTAACATTGTGTACTTTTTAAAGAGAAAAGATGACTTACAGGCACTGAAGAACAAATAACTATACGATTTAAAAAGAAAAAAACAAAAAGAAGTATCCACCAAACAGTGAAAGGCTAGATAGTGTCTAACAGGAAGAGAACTCTGTAGGTGTCAATTTGGTACTGAGAAGAAACACACCCCTCTATTTGATACAGTAGTGCTTTCATATGTGTTTTTGCTATAGGGCAAATGGGTTTTGAAGGTTCCACTTATTCATTAAATTCAGTATTTAGTGTTCTGCAGTGAGCATGTTGGTACGTACATGTGTGTATGTGTGTGTATGAAGTAGGAGGTAATGTGTTCCATCTCGGTGCTTACAATCCAATTTGAGGAGACAAGGTCCCACACACACCTGTTATACCATTAATTCTAAGAGGTTATATAAGCAAATGTAAGAATGCGGGATGCATAGCACTGAGAACACCACACACACATCCCCATGTGCTTTTACCTGAGTGGTTAAGATATCGCTCTGAGAGGACAGCCCCAAACAGTCTTCAGAGAGGCTTGTTTCACTCTCATACTCGGATGCTGCTTCACCTTAAATGATAATAAAAATAGATTAAGATGTAAAAACAGACAGCCAATACTCCAACTTGCAGTACCTGTTTCTTCTCATTGACAGGACAAACTTCACTTTCATGTCACACAAAATGATTACACTCTTTGTTTAGGGACACCAGATTTCCTCTTAGGAATCGTAAGGATGAAAACCAGAAGCAAGTCCACCAATAATTAGGGCATTAAATCTCATTCAAATAGAAAAGATGTTCTAGCTGAGTAAAGGACTTTTGAGGAAAAGCACCTTGGGAGGAACATGTTTAAAGTTTAAGAAGCAGTTACTTTCATTGTACTTGGAAACTCGTAAAATGTGCTCCCCCAAAGGCATAAACATTTAGTTCATTTCTATAAAATAGACGGGGGCAAACACAAAAACCTGGTTCCAATACCTAAGTCTGAATCCACACTCTGCTCTTCTTGGCGATTATCCTCTTCCCAGCCAGTTTCCCTTTCGTCATCATCTGAAACCAATTCCTTGTCACTCAGAACTTCCTGGTTTTCAGACTGATGCCCCACTTGTTTGGAAAGAGGATCAAACATCAAGAAAGGATCCTGGGTGTTTGTATTAGCGGTCAAGTCTTCCACTGCACTGCACCGTGAAGAAAATAAGCTATCAGAACATCTCACTTCCTCATGAAGGTGATGTTCCTGGGATGCCTTTGCCGATGTTACGTGGTCACTACACTCATTTAAACTATTCTTCAATGATATTAGGTTCTCCTCTGTTTCCTTAGATAGATCCTCTGTGGCAACAGCATTATGTCTGGTAGATGGAGACAGTGTATTGGTTACTTTACCAAGTAAGTGTTGGAAGCAAGGAAGCTCTTCATCCTCACTAGACACATTCTCTTCTGAGGACTCAGCCCCTCTTTCGTGACCCTGAACCAAAGATGTATGATGGGCTAAAGGGCCAGGGCTCCTTCTGAATTCTCCTTTTTGGACACTTTTGCTAAAAACAGCAGATCTTTCCTCAATGTCACTTTCAGCAAAGTTGCTACTTTCCTTTATTTTGTCATCATTTAACAACTCATCAGGTGTCTCAGAACAAACCTGAGAAGCATGGCTTCTTCCCATAGGTTGTTCTAGGTTATCTGGATTTAGACATGGGGAGAAACCTTCATTAACAGCCTGAAGTGTGCCTTCATTTTCTCCTTGCCTTTTTATTTCAGGAAGCTGACAGTTACTTACAGGAAGACTTTGCTTATAGACTTCGGGTTGCATAAGACCTAATCTGAGCGAAGCACTTAATTTAGGTCCTCTATCTAGTTTTGCTTGAATGTTTTCACCACTGGAACCTACTTCATTAATACTAGAGCCTACTTCATTAGTACTGGAACCTACTTCATTAATACTGCTTGAGCGGACTTCTTTAAAAGTGCTTTCTCGACTGTTATTTTGGCTAATTGTGCGCACTGTACTTTGAACGATGCTCTCGTTTTCCATTGCTCTTTCAGGTGACATTACAGGTTCCTCAAACTTTTCCTCTGACAGGTTTTTCTTACGTATAGTTTTAAAAGATGACCTGATGGGAGAAAGTGATGGTATAAGATATGGGTTGTGTGAAATCCCATGTTTAGTTGCAATAATGAGCTCAGTTTTGTTGCCTCTGAACTGTGATGACTGACAAAGCCTAGTTACTCTTTCTGGGCTACGTTTGGCATGATCGCTCGGCTTCTTATCTTTTAGACCAGCGACAGGGAAGTCCACAGTTGTATTAATTGCCCGCACATGCTTGATTTTAGACTCACTCTTTCCCTGATTTTCTTCTTTTTGTCTGCATTCAAGAGGGACTCTTGGACTTTGTTCCCTTAAGGACCCAGAGTGGGCACAGACTGTTGCACATTCCTTTTCTGGATTTTCTGGATTTGAAAACAGAGCAAACGTCTGACGCTTTGAAACCTTGAACATATTCTGCAAATACTGTGTATCAAGTTCACCCTCTTCCATTTCTATGCTCGCTTTCTGAATGTGGTTAACGTCATGTCCCAGTGGATCCTGAAAGTCCTCTGTGTCGTTTCTAATATCTTTAGAACAACCAGGGATAAGTTCCTTGGGGCTTTCAATTGCTGCACACAGACTCACATGTTGATTTGGTGCTGTCTTTGCCTTCCCTAGGGTGTCAGCTTCCAGTAATGAGATACTATCCTGAGTGCCATAATCAGTATCAGGTACCAAGGAAATACTGGTACTCTCTACAGCTCTTTCAATTTGCAAACCTTTTCCTCTACTTAATGTCAGATCTTTGGGGTCTTTGGTATTATTTGACACTTGAATTGTTCCTAGGCTCTCCTCTCTTTGAAGGCTAGGATTAACAAACTCTTGAAGTTTATTAGAACCAGAACAGTGAGTAAAAACAGGTATGTTTGTTAAATTTAGTTCTGGGTAAGTGTCACTGGCAAGTCTCTTAGTTATTTGTTTGTGTGGCTTGTCACTCTTCTTGGCTCCAGTTGTAGGTTCTTTATCTCCCATGAATTGAAGCTTTTTGCCGTGCCTGACTGGCATTTGGCTGGAATGTTTTTTCTTCATCTCTTCACTGCTAGAACAACTATCAATTTGTAGTTCAGTATGATTAGGTGGGCTTGGGTTTCTACTGACTGCTAGTTCAAGTGCATGAATGTTCCTGGTAGAGGACTTCCTCCTCAGCCTATTTTTAGGTGCTTTTGAACTATGGATATTCAATTCTAGTTCCATATTGCTTATACTGCTGCTTATAGGTTCAGCCTTAGTTCTGAAAGCAGATTCTTTTTCCAATGATTCTGTTAGGTTAGCGTTTTTCTCTTTCTGAACATAACCACCTTTCATTTCAGTCTCATGACCATTACTAGTAATATTTATCCCATGACCATTCTGCTCTGTTTGGTCAGTTCCCTCAATTATTTTTTCAGGAGTCTTTGGAAGAACTGCCAAATCGACTTTCTTGATAAAATCCTCAGGATGAAGGCCTGATGTACTTCTCCTTTTACGCTTTAGTTTTTTTGTGAGGGGGCGCTCTTGTGTTATCTGAGGTTCTACAGTAGATGCTCCTATAATTAGATCTTCAGCTATGCGGCTCAAGTTAGGGAGGCTTGTCTTCCTCTGATAGGTTTTCCCAAATATTTTATCTTCAATATTACTCTCTACTGGTTTGGAGTGGACTCTTTCACGTATTAAAGCACCATGAGGATCACTGGCCATTAAGTCTATTTTCTCTGAAGAACCCAAATATCCATCAACTTCCTTTGGAACTTCCACTGCACGAGCTACTTCAGTGTTTGATTCAAATGCCCCATCAAGTGAGTCGTAAGAAGTTAGCATTTCGTCACTTCTGGAAAACCATTCATTAACTCTCTGTATGCTGCTATTCAGTGTTATCCAAGGAAACTCTTGGGAATCTCTAGGACTGTCAGAGGAGGCAGGTTTCTGCTTATTCAGTTCTTTTCTCCCATATAGGGGATCAGCATTCAGAACTACCTTTTTCTCTGTACTGGGAGTCTGCCTATCATTACATGTGTCCTTACTTTCAGCCCATCTGCTCTGTTGGCTCTTTCCTAAGACAAGCTGTTTGCTTTTATTACAGAATTCAGCCTTTTCTACATTCATTCTGTCTTTAGTGAGTAATAAACTGCTGTTTTCATGCTGTAATGAGCTGGCATGAGTATCTGTGCCACATGGCTCCACATGCAAGTTTGAAACAAAAATACCCTGATACTTTTCTGGATGCTTCTCAGTTTCATGCTTCTCAGTGGTGGTCAAATCTTTACTACTGAATTGATGATGTTCAGCCTTTGTTATGTCCTTCTCAGAAAACTCACAAGCAGCTGGAAAAAAAAAAACAAGGTGCTTAAAAACTGAATTATTATGAAAAAAATAGGTACTTAATACAACTTGGTTGAGGGGGAATGAAGGAACTGGTTATTCTTAGAGAAACCTCAACTATCAAGTGTACTGAAGACGTAGCTCATACTCTTCTGCTCAATTCCTATGTATCTAGACTCTCATTATTTCCACTCAAAATAATTAGAGTTTTCATTTCAGAATTCTCCCTACTCATAAACCATACCTCCTATTTTGCTAAACTCTAACAGTGAATTAAAAGCACAGTTTGAGACTCACAGACATGGAGAACAGACATGTGGTTGCTAAGGGGGAGGGAAGGTGGGGGGAGAGATGAAGGGGGAGTTTGGGGTTAGCAGATGCAAACTAGTATATATAGAATGGATAAATAATACGATCCTACTGTATAGCACAGGGAACTATATTCAATATCCTGTGATAAACCATAATGGAAAATAATATTACAAAACATGTATATATGTGTAAAACTGAATCACTTTGCTGTACAGCAGAAAACACAATATTGTAAATCAACTCTACTTCAATCAAAAAAAAAAAAAAGCACAGTTTGGGCATCAGACATATAGTGCTTCTGTTCTATCTTCAGACTCATACTCCCTCTATCTAAATACCAGTATGCAAAGTATGAAATAAAAACACAGCAGTTAAAAGTAAAGGCAGGGCTTCCCTGGTGGCGCAGTGGTTGAGGGTCCGCCTGCCGACGCAGGGGACACGGGTTCATGCCCTGGTCTGGGAAGATCCCACATGCCGTGGAGCGGCTGGGCCCGTGAGCCATGGCCGCTGAGCCTGCGCGTCCGGAGCCTGTGCTCCGCAACAGGAGAGGCCACAACAGTGAGAGGCCCGCGTACCGCAAAAAAGAAAAAAAAAAAAAAAAAAAAGTAAAGGCAACAACCAATTACATAGGGTACTATTATAACCATATCAGTCTAGTGTCATTGTCAGGCTGTACCATGACATCTGAGAAAGAACGATATTCTAACTCTGCCAAGAAATGTTGTGAATTATAAACGTCCCAAATGGTTCTTCACAATAATCTAATTACAGTACCGCATCTACCTATTCTTTCCTTAGTGCCCGTTAAGTTGGAAGACTTGCCATTACCCTTTTTTGCACGATTCAAACTGGCTTCAGCCTTGGCTCCTTGAGGGGTGATTTCTAACAATTCATGGTCTCCTACACTATAGGGAAAAGACAGAAGCCTTAGTGAGAAACAGTGGTTTATATGCGCAAATAGCTGTCACATGATCAAGTATTTTAGCTCCTCTAGGTAGGGTTGCAATAAGGGTTATCAATTTGATTCACTTTTTGAAATCTGTGCTTTAGTAACTTCTAGTCAAAATGAAACGGTCAAAGACTGAGAACATACAGTCACAAAAATCACAGCAGTAATATAGAACATTGCTTTATGGACATACAAATGAGAACTAAAATTTAAATGATGGCCAAATAATAGCTAAAAGACAGTAAAGAGAAAACCAACAAAACTTAAAATATATCTTAATGAGAATACAAGTACAAAGTTATCTAAACAAAGGGAGCACTGGGATGGAACAGACATTCCAATAGAATGCAAAAGCACGCCACTTTGCAGCACTGCCTTCTGTGCTTCTTTCCAGGCTAAAAACCATTTTCTCCCAATTGAGAGATCAGGAAAAAGTAATTTGCAAACAAAATCTGATTGGCAATGACACCATCACAGATCTTAGGGTCAAGCAATAATTCCTAACGAAAGCAATTTGACAACCCAGTTGGGGGCTGCTTGTAGATTATGGTTTAATTTATGTAGACAAAGTTTGAGTTACAGACGGAATTAAGGAACAGAGGAAGGAAAGAACTGAAAACTGAGTACTCTAATGTTTTCAACAGCCACAATTATCACTGAGTCAACACTATCATACACGACGAACTAAGCTAGGGCACAACCATCTGCTGGAAGCAAGTCTGTGCATAGTTCTACTGTTACTTTAAACTCTTTCAAACTCTTTACTAAGAAACCAACCAGCGAAGCAAAAAGGATATTTTCTGGACTTCCCTGGTGGTGCAATGGTTAAGAATCCGCCTGCCGAAGACCTAAATAGACATTTCTCCAAAGAAGATATACAAACTGCCAACAAACACATGAAAGAATGCTCAACGTCATTAATCATTAGAGAAATGAAAATCAAAACTACAATGAGGTATCATCTCACACCAGTCAGAATGGCCATCATCAAAAAATCTACAAACAATAAATGCTGGAGAGGGTGTGGAGAAAAGGGAACACTTGTGCACTGCTGGTGAGAATGTGAATTGGTACAGCCACTATGGAGAACAGTATGGAGGTTCCTTAAAAAACTACAAATAGAACTACCATATGACCCAGCAATCCCACTACTGGGCATATACCCTGAGAAACCATAATTCAAAAAGAGTCATGTACCAAAATGTTCATTGCAGCTCTATTTACAATAGCCCAGAGATGGAAACAACCTAAGTACCCATCATCGGATGAATGGATAAAGAAGATGTGGCACATATATACAATGGAATATTACTCAGCCATAAAAAGAAACAAAATTGAGCTATTTGTAACAAGGTGGATAGACCTAGAGTCTGTCATACAGAGTGAAGTAAGTCAGAAAGAGAAAGACAAATACCATATGCTAACACATATATATGGAATTTAAGAAAAAAAAATGTCATGAAGAACCTAGGGATAAGACAGGAATAAAGACACAGACATACTAGAGAATGGACTTGAGGATATGGAGAGAGGGAAGGGTAAGCTGTGACAAAGCGAGAGAGAGGCATGGACATATATACACTACCAAACGTAAGGTAGATAGCTAGTGGGAAGCAGCTGCATAGCACAGGGAGATCAGCTCGGTGTTTTGTGACTGCCTGGAGGGGTGGGATAGGGAGGGTGGGAGGGAGGGAGACGCAAGAGGAAAAAGATATGGGAACATATGTATGTGTATAACTGATTCACTTTGTTATAAAGCAGAAACTAACACACCATTGTAAAGCAATTATACCCCAATAAAGATGTTAAAAAAAAAGAATCCGCCTGCCAATGCAGGGGACACGGGTTCGAGCCCTGGTCCGGGAAGATCCCACATGCCACTGAGCAGCTAAGCCCGTGTGCCACAACTGTTGAGCCTGTGCTCTAGAGCCCGTGAGCCACAACTACTGAACCCGTATGCCACAACTACTGAAGCCTGCGCACCTAGAGCCCGTGCTCTGCAACAAGAGAAGCCACCGCCATGAGAAGCCCGCGCACTGCACTGAAGAGTAGCCCCCGCTCGCAGCAACTAGAGAAAGTCCGTGCGCAGCAACAAAGAACCAATGCAACCAAAAACAAACAAACAAATAAATAAATATTTTAAAAAAGGATATTTTCTCAGCTATAAAATGAGGAGATTAAAGTAGATGGTCTTTAAGGTCTATTCCAATGCCATGATTCTAACCTAAAGAAATATCAATCCTTAATATTAACTAGATACAAAAATGCCAGCTTCATAGAAAAAGGCTCTCTTTGACTCACCTGAAATAACTGGCCTTATTAACTGTATCTTCAGAAGAATCAGATCCTAAAAAAATTCCCCAAATACCCCCAAATAACAAATCAATAAAAGGATTTTTATTGAAAGGCTTAAACTCAAAAAATACACTTGTTGCAAAACATATCTTCAAGAAATATTTACTGAGCACCCACTACATGGCAGACACAATGATACATGTCAGGCAATACAGAGAAGTGGTCATAAGCACAGGTTTGAATCATGACCCTTTCACTTACTAGCTTTACAACCTTGGCAAAATTTCTTAACCTCTCTGTGCCTTAATTCCCTCATCTGTAAAATAAGTATAATAGTAGTAATCATCTCAGGTTTGTCATGCATCTTAAATGAGTTACACAAGTAAAACACACCAGTGCGTGCACTACAGTAGGTGCTCCTAAATATTCTCTCCTATAATTATTTTGATTATTTTTATGAGGCAATACCTGTTGTCTAGGAACTTATGATCTTAAAAGGGGAAAAGACACAAGAAATTTTGAAAGAATATGACATGTGCTATGTCAAACATTAGTGCTTGGGAGCTCAAAGGAGGGCCGTTCTTTCCAATTATAAATATACTCTAAACGATAAGACATAGAGAGACCTGCTTGAACTGAGCTCAGCTGTTCTTAAGTCTTTCTCGTCTAGTACAAGTTATCTTAGATCCCTCCAAATGCTGTAGCCCACTCATCACATTCTTTCTTAGCCCTACTCTCCATATTTCCAAAGTATATTTACACATACTTATAACCAGACACCCTTTCTTTTGCCCTCTTTACAAAGGAAGGTTCTTCAAGGTGAGACCTGCATCTTTTACATTATTTATAACACATCATAAGGCTAGTAAAATTATTTTATTTTCACTTCCCAGAGCTCCCTGCCACTGTATAAATTGTGACCACGGTTTTTGGTAAAACTCCTAGACAAGGAATCCAGCAACTATTATTCTAAACTTACAAAATCTGAGACTCTTACCCAATTCAATGTAGACGGACTTATTCTGAGGTTGTATCTGCTGCTTTGTCCTCAGAGATCTCACAATTCCAAGGTTAGAGAGCTGGACACTAAGACTGGTTTCCTGCTAAGCAGTAAAGAATGATCAACAAATTGTTGGCCAGTTCTGTGCTTTTTTTTTCTTAACAGAAACTCAAAGCCATGGACAAAACAAATAGACCATTATCAATTAGCTAACATTTATGACACCTCAGAAAAAATATTTCGCAGACTACACACCAGAATGTGTGAGTTTTGTGTGCTTTGAATACTTTTCCCCTCTCTCTGTTGTTCTAAATTTTTCTAAAATAAATATGTATTATCTGTGTAATATTTTTAAAGATAAGGAAAGCATTTTTTTTCTTTTTGGTTTTGTTTTTGTCTTTCTTTCTTTTTTATTTATTTATTTAGTTTTGGCTGCATTGGGTCTTCGTTGCTGCGCTCGGGCTTTCTCTAGTTGCGGTGCGCGGGGGCTACATGGGCTACTCTTCGTTGCGTGTGCAGGCTTCTCATTGTGGCGGCTTCTCCTGTTGCAGAGCACGGGCTCTAGGCGCAGGGGCTTCAGTAGTTGTGGCATGTGGGCTCAGTAGTTGTGGCTCACAGGCTCTAGAGCACAGGCTCAGTAGTTGTGGCACACGAGCTCAGTAGTTGTGGCTCACAGGCTCTGGAGAGCAGGCTCAGTAGTTGTGGTGCACCGGCTTAGTTACTCCGCGGCATGTGGGATCTTCCCGGACCAGAGCTCAAACCCGTGTCCCCTGCATTGGCAGGTGGGTTCTTAACCACCGCACCACCAGGGAAGCCCCAAAGTAAATTTTTAAAAAGGATAAATGAAAATAAAGAAAACCCAGCAATGGGCTTCCCTGGTGGCGCAGTGGTTGAGAGTCTGCCTGCCGATGCAGGGGACACGGGTTTGTGCCCCGGTCCGGGAAGATCCCACATGCTGTGGAGCGGCTGGGCCCGTGAGACATGGCCGCTGAGCCTGCGCGTCCGGAGCCTGTGCTCCGCAACGGGTGAGGCCACCACAGTGAGAGGCCCGTGTACTGCCAAAAAAAAAAAGAAAACCCAGCAAGCCTAAGAATATTCAGTACAGGAGAGAATATTTAGAAACGGGACCTTACTCTGTTGAAGCTTTCCTTCTTCTTTTTAAGCCCTTCAACATCTACCGAAAAGTGAATGCTGGTACTATGAGAACTTTTTTTTTTTAATTAATTAATTAATTTATTTATTTTTGGCTGCATTGGGTCTTTGCTGCGCGTGGGCTTTCTCTAGTTGTAGTGAGCAGGGGCCACTCTTCGCTGTGGTGCCCTGGCTCCTCGTTGCGGTGGCTCCTCCTGTTGTGAAGCACAGGCTCTAGGCTCGCGGGCTCTAGAGTGCAGGCTCAGTAGTTGTGGCTCACTGGCTTAGTTGCTCCACAGCATGTGGGATCTTCCCAGACCTGGGCTCGAACCCATGTCCCCTGCATTGACAGGCAGACTCATACCCACTGCGCCAGAGAACTATCATTTTTAAGATCTTCATTATTCATTCACATATGAATAACAACAGCGCAAATCTCTGCATTTTCTTTGACAATTACACTTTTAACTTGAAGCAATTTTCAAATGTTAGAAACCGATTTTTTTTTCCCAGGCAACTTTTCAGAGGAAATAAAACAGAAGATATGTCCTTGTCCCTGGAGAACTGCCATAAGATGGTTATTTTAAAAACTAGCAAGCTGACCATCAGTGTCCTTGTGTCTATCTTAGACAGATATGAAGAAAAATACGTTCATCAGAATGAACAAAGCACTAAAACCGGGGACCTTCTCTCGTCTCCTCTAACTCTTGTTTGGCCCCTTAATTTACCATCTTCCCTTGTTTACTGACTTTTTATGTAAATCCATAAGCATCTAGCACACTCACCAACTCACAGTGCTCAATAAAGAGATGTTATCAGAATACACAAAAATGGCCTTACCAAGGTAGGATTTTCAGGTTCACTCTGTTGAAGTTTTTTGGCCCGGTTTCGGTAGCCCATACTTTGAATGATAGAAACTTCCTCCTTTAGATGCTCAGAAGAGTTATTTTCCTTTTTTGAAAAGTTATAACTGTTTGCAACTGTGAATTACAAAGGAAAACATTATTTTTGCAGTTAGAAAAAATATTAATTGTAAGCAAAGAACCAAGAGAAAGCCTGTGTATGCTCTTTGTTGTACAATATTAAAACAATGCATTAGGGCTCCCCTGGTGGCGCAGTGGTTGAGAGTCCGCCTGCCGATGCAGGGGACACGGGTTCGTGCCCTGGTCCGGGAGGATCCCACATGCCGCGGAGCGGCTGGGCCCGTGAGCCATGGCCGCTGAGCCTGCGCGTCCGAAGCCTGTGCTCCGTAACGGGAGAGGCCACAACAGTGAGAGGCCCATGTACCGCAAAAAAACAAAAAAACAAAAACAATGCATTAAAGGTTGCCTATACTTTTTAAAAAAATGAACTTCAGAAGTTCTACTCCTAGGAAACGAACACATAGACCAAAGTTATTTCTACTCCTTTTTTCCCTACCTTAATACTAACAAATTTGCCTATTAATACCATATTTCACTGAAACTAAAATACCAGTGATATAAAATGCACCATTATTTTCTGTACCACTAAGAAAGAAAACACTAAATTAAACAATGACACACCATTAATGGTAAACTGCTCCCAATTCTGGAGATGTGCAAATAAAAAACGTGCATATTAGGATGGATAAAATAAGGTGTGAGACCAGTGGGAATGATTTAAAAAATAGATTACAGGGGCTTCCCTGGTGGCGCAGTGGTTGAGAGTCCGCCTGCTAATGCAGGGGACACGGGTTCGTGCCCTGGTCCGGGAAGATCCCACATGCCGCGGAGCGGCTGGGCCCATGAGCCATGGCCGCTGAGCCTGCGCGTCCGGAGCCTATGCTCCGCAACGGGAGAGGCCACAACAGTGAGAGGCCCACGAACCGGAGGAAAAAAAAAAAAAAAAA
Organism: Leucopleurus acutus; assembly: GCF_964270905.1. Taxonomy (NCBI): domain Eukaryota; kingdom Metazoa; phylum Chordata; class Mammalia; order Artiodactyla; family Delphinidae; genus Leucopleurus; species Leucopleurus acutus. The sequence continues at coordinate 18,726,208 of NC_139161.1, read as the reverse complement.
AGATTACAGATACAGAGCTAAAGTTAACCTAGACCAAAAGGTCTTACCACCTATTCAAATAAAATAATTCCACCAACTTCCATTTTAATAGATGGCCACTTGAGCATTGGCCCCTGGGGTTATGCAACACTTACTCTGCAATCCTGTGTCAAGCTCAAAAGCATGAATGATCTTCAATAGCTCTTCAACAAGCTGACTAAATCTTGTACTTTCTTGTAGGCTTCTGAAAGTAAATTGTTTGAAAGACACACTTAGCAAAAGATTACCAACTTTTTAAGGACACTAAAATAAGGAAAGACATGTGAACAAATAAAAAAAGAAGTAGCAACAGTTAAAAAAAAAAAACTATATGGAAAGAACAGAGCTATTAGGGACATTACACTAATCAAAACATCACTGACAGCAGAATAAACCACATAGCATATTGATTGTTTTTATAATTATTTTTGGCCATTCAAACTTACCAAAAGCCTATAATTATCTAAAATAATAGTACTTTGAATCCACAGTAGATATAAATCCACTGCATAGAGAACTTATTATTCTTAACATCTGAATCCCATCCACCCAAAGTGCCACTTCTAGCTCTCAGGGATTTCTGCCAAATGATGATTACATTATTTCAAAATCACAGATAGATAACAATGTCCAAAGAGAGATTTTGGTTTAGGACAGTTGTAGGACAATATAATTTATTTATTCATTTACATATCTGAGTGACTACTATGTGTCAAACATTGGAAAAACAGTGTTGACTGAGACAAAGCCAGTGCCCTAATAGAACTTACATCCTGGCCAGAGGGACACACAATGTATAAATGCATTGCATATGTGTTTGTGTAAATAAGTAGAAATATATGCAAGGAAGAAAAATAAAAGCAGGATCAGGACAATGGGGGCAGGGTGGTACAGTCCTATATTAGATAAGACTGCAAGTTCTTGCATCATATAGAAGGATTAGAAAAAGGCAATGAATTGCTAGTACCTGTATAAGGCAGATGTACTGTAAAATTTTCAGAAAAATGACTTTAGAAATAATTTACCCTGTCAGCTAAACACCCTTTTTTATATGTTTTTCTACTGATGAGTGGTTTGATAGGAATACCAGCTATGTTATTAAGGAATTTCTACTTTTTCCTGTTGTTGTCACTTCCAACCTCCCAACTACCCAAATTATATACCTTTTGGTTATATGATTCTTACACAAAGGACACTGTGAAGGCCCTTTCTTCTGGTTGAGAAGTTTCAGCATACAAAATCTATACATTTTAAAGAATGAAAAGAACAACTCAAGTTACATTTTTTTTTTTGCAGAGAGAATATTCAAAAAGCAAGTAGCCATGAAAAGATAGTCTCACAACTGCCCTTAAGAGCCATTTTAAAGGTAATGGCAGGTGAATTACAACCAATGGCCTTCTTTAATTGTTTTTAGATGCTGTAAAATCAGAAAACAAACTATATAAGCAAAGATCTATGAAAACTGAACTTACATGCATATGGCTTACTATTATGATCAAATAAAACTTATTAAAAGTTAATATGGCATATTTAATGATATACTCATAATTATTTCATGCTGCATAATCAGACATAAATGGTAAGTGGTTCAAGTAAAATGATTATAATTAGTTTAAAAACTCAGCACCTCAATACAAAAGTTACAGTAATCAAGACAGCATGATACTAGCATAAGGATAAACATATACATAAATGGAATAGAATGAGAGTACAAACATACATCTATGCTATTGTTGATTTTCAACAATAGCACCAAGACAATTAAATGGAAAAGGAATAATCTTATCAACAAATAGTGCTGGGACAGCTAGATATCCACATGCAAAAAAATGAAGATAGACTCTTACCTCACACAATACAGAAAAATTAACTCAAAATGGATCACAGAACTAAATGTAAGAACTAAAACTATAAATGTCTGTGACCATGGGTTAAGCTATGATTTCATAAATAAATAAATGGCAAAAACACAAGCAACCAAAGAAAAAATGGGTACACTAGACTACATCAAACTTAAAAACTTTGGTGCTACAAATAATACTATGAAGAAAGTGAAGGGACAATCCACAGAATGAGAGAAAATATCTGCTAATCATATATCTGATAAGGGACTTGTATCCAGAATATATGAAGAACTCTTAAAATTCAATAAAAAAGAAATAACCCAATTAAAAAATGGGCAAAGGATATGAAGAACTATATTTTCCAAAGGAGATATACAAATGGTCAATAAGCACAGGAAAAGATGCTCGATATCATTTGTCATTAGGAAAAAGGAAATCAAAGCCACAATGAGATGCCACTTCATGCCCACTATGATGGCCCTAATTAAAAAGACAGATAATAATAAGTATTGGCGAAGATGTGGAGCAACTGAAATCCTCATTCATTGCTGGTGGAAATATAAAACAACGCAGTCACTTCGGAAAACTGTTCGGCAGTTCGTCAGGATGTTAAACAAAGAGTTACCATAAGACTCTGCAATTCTACTCCTAGGTTTCTTTCCAGGAGAAATGAAAACATAAGTCCACATAAAACTTGTACACAGGACTTCCCTGGTGGCACAGTGGTTGAGAATCTGCCTGCTGATACAGGGGACACGGGTTTGAGCCCTGGTCCAGGAAGATCCCACATGCCACAGAGCAACTAACCCCGTGCACCACAACTACTGAGCCCACATGCCACAACTACTGAAGCCCGGGCGCCTAGAGCCCATGCTCCGCAACGAGAAGCCACCGCAATGAGAAGCCCATGCGCCGCAACGAAGAGTAGCCCCCCCCCCCGCTCACCACAACTAGAGAAAGCCCACGCACAGCAACGAAGACCCAACGCAGCCATAAATAAATACATAAAATAAAATAAAATGAAATAAAATAAAAAACAAAACAAAACCCCTCAAGGCTGGAAGAAAACATGCTCCTTTTTATATTCACAATGCCCAACAGAGTATCTGGCATAACCACACTGCTCACTAGACATCTAAGGAATGAAGAAGGCTCATTCAGGGTTTTAGAATGGCTTTGGATAAAGAACAATTTTGTTGTTTGTCTCAGACGCTGAATATGGCTAAGAAGACTTGAAGATCATATGCAACATGTTCAGAGTCAGCTTCCTTTTTTTTTAATAAATATTTTAACATTTATTTATTTAGGCTGCGCCGGGTCTTAGCTGCAGCATGCGGGCTTCTTAGCTGCAGCATGTGGGCTTCTTAGCTGCAGCATGCTGACTCTTAGTTGTGGCATGCGGACCCTTAGTTCTGGAATGCATGAGGGATTCTAGTTCCTCAACCAGGGATCGAACCCGGGCCCCCTGCATTGGAAGCACGGAGTTTTACCCACTGAACCACTAGGGAAGTCCTGAGTCAGCTTCCTTAAGAAAGGAAAATACTGCTCCCATTGGCTGGTGGTGTCCATGAAAATCAACATTCCCTTAGGAAGAAGACAAAAGAAGACTCAAAAGAGAGGTAGAATGGAAAAAAGGGAAGAGGGCAGAAATAGCTGTGGTGATGATTATTAAAAGCAGTGATTCACACTGATACAACCAATATTTACTACATGTCCAGTATTGTTCTAGATGCAAGAAATTCAGTGGAAAAGGAAAACAAAATCCCTGCTATCATAAAGGACATAATATTATGGCAAGGGAGGTGACTGGGGAAGGGAGTAGAGAAGATACCGACATTGAAGAGAGCCAGGAAAGAAGATTTAGGGAGCTGAAAAGGCAGTGGGAATGGTGAGCCAGCAGACACTTAGAGAGCACTTTTTACTGGCCAGGTCCTTTAACATGCATTGTTCTCTCTGTCTACACAACCCTGAAGTATTACCTTTATTTTACAGTAGAGACTTGTCCCAGATCATACAGTAATCAAGTAACTAGTAAAGGTGATATTGGATCTAGAATTGAACTGTAGCAAAGCCCATGGTTTTTCCACCAGAGAAAGTAAATGTAGGTAGGTTTGGTCAAGGAGACCCAGGGGTCCTTCTTCACTTATATAGTTGCTTGAACTACCACATTGCACTTGACAACAATTCTATAGTTTAGGGGACAGGGGTATCAAAAAGCTACCTGCTCTGTATATAAAGCCCATTTAAACATTTATTTATTTATTTGGTGGTGCTGGGTCTTAGTTGTGGCATGGGGGATCTTCGTTGCCATGTGCGGGACCTCTGTTGTGGCATGTGGTATCTTTAGTTGCAGCATGCGGGAGGCATGCGGGATCTAGTTCCCTGACCAGGGATCGAACCTGGGCCCCCTGCATTGGGAGCACAGAGTCCTAACCACTGGACCCAGAGAAGTCCCATAAAGTCCATAAAGAGCCACATAATAGAGGCTACCACTCCTTGAGAAGATGCAAATACTACCTGCACTCTACCATAATGGCTCTAGGAGGCATCAATGCATCACACTGGCAAATGGCACAATTCAACAATTCAGAGTAGAGGTAGCGATTAGGTAATTCCCTAAACATAGTACTGCAGAATACAGCAGCTAAGATATTGCGTGATAAGCCAAGCTATAGATGTTGCAGCCTGTACAATAATTACATAAGTAACACAGGAGAACCAGATACGTAGAAATCAACCAAGATATTATGAGTTCCAATCTTTCTTTATGCTAGAAAAGAACAGACTCATAAAGGTTATTAACTAAACTCAAAAGAGAAAATGAACTTGTACATGACTGAGCTAAGGAAAATACTGACAGATCAACAGAACAGTGGCATGTTTTTCAGGGCTCAGAAGAATTTATTAAACTCTGTTTTAGAGCCCTGGGTAATCTATGTGATGCACTAATTAAATGAAAACACATACACAAGTTCTACATAAGGTTCTTAGTGAAAAGGTCTAAGAAAAGTTTTGGGATTCTTGGGTTTCTAAAGCCCAATGGTTAAGGAAAGGCATTTTTAAAGACAATGCAGTATGCTTTCTAAAGGGCAGCTTCAGCTTTTTAAGAAAACGCTGATGGAGAATAGTAAAATCACAGTGCCACAAACAATCTTGGGGGACTTTTCAGAGTACTCATTTTTGAGCACATCTACACCCTGCACAGTTTAACAAGTTATGGAAACTCATCTAATTTTGAGTTGCTTGTCCAAGTCTATCCTGGCAGGAAGCAATGAATTAATAGTTCTAACTATAGGCAAAATAAAGGCAAGCTGACTTTTGGCTACCTTCAGTTATACTGGGTGCCCTGGCTTACTAACAACAGAGCTAAGATAATAGACAAATACGGTATCTTGTTAAAGGAAATAAAGACCCTGAGAGCTCCACAGCTTAGCATCTCAGCATCCACTTATGTTGCTGGTCCCACCAAACCTTGTCAGTTTGTATAAATAAGGTTCTGTTTTCTTTTCTTTTAAATTTTATTTATTTTTGGCTGTGTTGGGTCTTTGTTGCTGTGCGCAGGCTTTCTCTAATTGTGGCAAGCGGGGGCTACTCTTCATTGCAGTGCATGGGCTTCTCATTGCAGTGGCTTCTCTTGTTGTGGAGCACGGGCTCTAGGCGTGTAGGCTTCAGTAATTGTGGCACATGGGCTCAGTAGTCGTGGCGCATGGGCTTACTTGCTCCATGGCATGTGTGATCTTCCCAGACCAGGGCTCAAACCCGTGTGCCCTGCATTGGCAGGCCGATTCTTAACCACTGTGCCACCAGAGAAGTCCTAAGGCTCTGGGTTTTTTTTGTTTTTTTTTTTTTTTTGCAGTATGCGGGCCTCTCACTATTGTGGCCTCTCCAGTTGCGGAGCACAGACTCCGGACGTACAGGCTCAGCAGCCATGGCTCACGGGTCTAGCCACTCCGCGGCATGTGGGATCTTCCCGGACCGGGGCACGAACCCGTGTCCCCTGCATCGGCAGGCGGACTCTCAACCACTGTGCCACCAGGGAAGCCCCAAGGCTCTGTTTTTTTAATCAAACCTCTGGTTTGTACTTTAGTTCCAACAATTAAGAAGCTATCTTTTTTTAAATTTTTATTGGAGTAGAGTTGATTTACAGTGTTGTGTTAGTTTCAGGTGTACAGTAAAGTGAATCAGTTATACATATATCCACTCTTTTTTAGATTCTTTTCCCATATAGGCCATTACAGAGTATTGAGTAGAGTTCCCTGTGCTATACAGTAGGTCCTTATTAGTTATCTATTTTATATATAGTAGTGTGTATATGTCAAGCCCAATCTTCCAATTTATCCCTCCCCGACCAAGAAGCTATCTTGAGCTCTTCATCTGGAAGATTCTGCCTAGTTTCCTTGCCCAGTATCCCAGTCCCCTGAGTCAAGGCTCTTGTCTCCTAGGGATGAGAATCTTACCACTAACCCTCAGCCTCCTATGGCTGGGTCCCTGCTACTTTTCTTCCCTTATAACTACCACCTGAACTTCTCATTTCTGCTGCTAGACTCCTGAGAGACTATGTTCAATCTACTTGCTGGATTATCCATCTCTTGCCTATTTCTGGACCTCTGACATACCGACCTACTACTAGATTACAGAATTCCCTGGTGTCATGATCTAATGTATCCAGCCGTGAAACGTCCCCAACACTGATTCACCACTTATCTGGATCTCCTCAGTTAAATGACCCCAAGACTTGCCTTATTTGGTCTATCTGGTCTTTAAACCTCAGCCTTCCTTGGTCTAGTCCCTCTTAGTATCCTCCATATAAGTGTATAGAAAGGTTATCATTCCAGAGCACTGCTTCTCAAACTTTAATGTGCATAAGAATCTCCTGGGGATCCTGTTAAAATGCAGATTCTGATTCAGCAGGTTTGGGGTAGGGCTGAGATTCTAGGAAGTTCCCATGTGATGTGGTTGCTACAGACCCATGAGTCCCACTTTGAGTAGTTAGTTTCTAGAGCTGTGTTGTCCAATACAGCTGCCACATGTGGCTATTGAGCACTTGAAACATGGCTAGTCTGAGCTAAAATGTACTGTAAGTATGGAAAAACACAAGCTTTCAGAGACTTACTACAAAAAAAGAATGTCAAGGGCTTCCCTGGTGGCGCAGTGGTTGAGAGTCCGCCTGCCGATGCAGGGGATGCGGGTTCGTGCCCCGGTCCGGGAAGATCCCACATGCCGCGGAGCAGCTAGGCCCATGCGCCATGGCCGGTGAGCCTGCGCGTCCAGAGCCTGTGCTCCACAACAGGAGAGGCCACAACAGTGAGAGGCCCGCATACAGCAAAAAAAAAAAAAAAAAAAGAATGTCAAATATCTCATTAATATTTTTATATTTTGAAATGATAAAATTTTAGCCATAATTGGATTAAAAATATATAACTATATTAATTTCACCTTTAAAAAAACCTTTTGGTAAGTAATGTGGCTACTAGAAAATTTAAGTTATTTTATATGGCTCAGATTATATCTCTTTGGACAATGTGGTCTAGATCTTTCAAAAAGTATTACACATTTCATCTGTTGTTCGGAAACTGCAAGCTAATGCATGAACGGCCTAAGTAATATTTTCTAAACTGGTACCATTGTACTTTTTGTATATCTCATGAAAGATTTCAGAACTACAGGCTTACTCCAGTCAATAAAGCTGCGTTATTGTTAGCAATGAGAGTCCACCTTGAGAAAATACAATTAATGCTTGGGGGCATTTTTCTGAACTTTCTTATCATATAGATCAAGGTGTTATTCAGACTATAAAGGTATTACAGAAGATATTTCATGAAAAAGTTGATCTATCACACAGGCATTATACTAAACTTTTAATTCTAACTTATCACTTAAAATATGGCTGGCTAGGGCTTCCCTGGTGACGCAGTGGTTGAGAGTCTGCCTGCCGATGCGGGGGACACGGGTTCGTGCCCTGGTCCGGGAGGATCCCACATGCCGCAGAGCGGCTGGCTCCGTGAGCCATGGCCGCTGAGCCTGCGCGTGCGGAGCCTGTGCTCCGCAACGGGAAAGGCCACAACAGTGAGAGGCCCGCGTACCGCAAAAAATATATATATATATATGGCTGGCTATTCTGCTTTTCCTATCCTCCATGTTAGGAATTGCAAGCCTTTTTCACTCTCCTCCAGTTGCCAACTTTAACCTTCTCAATCTCAACAGATGTCTTTACCTCCAACTTCACTGAATAACAACTATTTCTCTTTCTAGCATCCATTTTCTAGTTCCAATCCCTCTGCCTCCTCTTGGATCTTTCTCTCTTGCAAATATCATCTCCCCTCTGAGGGCTCCTTCCTTTTGTAATACAACTTCTCTCTATATATGAAAAGTTAGTTTCTTTTTCCTGAACATATTCTTTCTTCTCTTCATACCTTTGCTCATATTATTTCCTCTGCCTGTAAAACTGCCTTCTTCCACAAGCTCTCAAAGTAATGAATGTTCATAATTTAATCTTCTTTACACACTATAATACCATATACTCATTATTCAAGGTGACAGGAAAGCATACAGTACATTTCAGAAAGATTCTTGTCAAGAAACAGTGAAAGTCCCAGCATTTAAAAGGTTAGTCTTCAGCTATCTGTAACCTTTTAAATAGGGGGACTTTAAAATTTTGTTTTATAAAGGTACTGATCTACAAAGAAAATGGCCCTATACCACAGACAGTTTGAGAAGCTTCCCTCTAGAGGCCACAAAACTAAAAATTCTTGAAGGAGAGATAAAGCCATGCTGCCATGACACCTGACCAGGAAGAAGGGCCTGAAGAATGAGAAGGAAATTGTTGGGAACAGATCTAGGCCAGTGGGGTGACCTGGAAAAGGGGTGAGAGACAGTGGAAATGGGCTCTGGATCCTTGTTGGGACAGATAAATAGCAAAAAGGTAAAATTCAGAGGAAGGAAGGGGCTGGCCAGCTGGCAGACTTGTGCTCAAAGGATATCACTCCAAAGGGAACAGGTTTCCTCCAGCTTCAGCCAGCCCTCATTATCCTTAATGCAGAAGCTTTTCATGTTTTTTAGGTTACAGAAACGTTCCAAGCTGATGAAAATTATGAACTGTCTTCCCAGAAAACTGCACAGGCCCATAGTTTTTAATACAATTGAACTTAAAATTCAATATAATTCTAGGAAATTCATGAAAACCATTCATGAATCCCAAGTTACAAACTCTTGAATCTAAAAATTCCTTAGAGGATACATAAGAAATTGATAATTGTGGTTTTTTTCTGGGGAGGGAAGGGAGAGGCAGGGGTTTGAGGTAGGAGGGAAAAATATTTTGCATCATATATGCTAGTAAACTCATTACCATTGACATGGCTTACCTTTTCAATTAAAAAAGAAAAAAATGCTTAAAAAGAAATAAGTTGGCATTCAGGGCGAGCCTCAGTCATAGCTTAACATCAAGGAAAGGAGAAAACCCCCTGTTCCACAACATTATCTACCAAACTTTTTCTGAAATTCTTCCATCAAGAAACATATCCATTTCAAAGGGCAAAATCCTTAAAAATGTAAATATAACTTGAATCATTGGTATGAATGAATTTCAGCCTAAATATAAACTGATATCAGGTCCTTTCCTATTTTCACAAGGATTATGAAGCAGGTAAACACTGAACCTTAGAGGGCAGAGAGCAGAAGGACATGCAGAAATGAACAGAAAGGAGAAACTGGGACAGTTGAAACATAATTTGCTTATTTCGTAACTGCTTGCAATCTGCTTTCACCCATGGACACAAAAAACAAACAGCTGTTCAAAGTGATTTCATATCCCACTAGATAAATATGCCAATATTTTACCACAAACTATCGCTACAAAAACTTACGATTCTTTTTCACATAACTGAAGAAGCTAAAGCTTTAATAAAGCTAGGTGTTTCCTGTGTTATGAAGGATAAGCACAAAAGCTAATAATGGAGCCACATAAAACATTCAAACTTACTTGCAAAATATGTGATCACACTTTGTGGAAACAGGCTCTTTGATCAACTCCAGACTAGAAGGGTAGGGGAAAAAACAGAAAATAAAAGAAATGAGGTTCAATAATTCATTTAAAAGTAAATGAATAATTAATAAAGAAGTTCAATTTTAAGCTGCTATAACCGAGTCAAAGTAAGGCTTTAAGTTCATTCAATAAATATTTATTAAATGTCTGCTGTACTAGGAACCAAAAATACAGCAGAGAATATGATCCTTACCCTCAATGAGCTTTCAGACATCAAAACAGAATATATCATTCTTTTCTATATTCTATGTTATCTTTAGCATTTAAAAAATTAGCTGATATTATTTCATATTAGTTTTCACTGATACCTTTTTTGAGCTATCATTGTGGGTGCACATCCTATATGTTAACTAAACTTTAAGCTCCACAAAGACAAAAACTTCTTGTATTTCTTTTGAATTCCCTCATAGCACTTTTTTGGCATGTGATTGTCTTTTTATTTTTTCTTTCTTTCTTTTTTTTTTTTTTTTTTTTTTGGTGGTACGCAGGCCTCTCACTGTTGTGGCCTCTCTCGTTGTGGAGCACAGGCTCCGGACATGCAGGCTCAGCGGCCATGGCTCACGGGCCCAGCCGCTCCGCGGCATGTGGGATCTTCCCGGACTGGGGCAAGAACCCGCGTCCCCTGCATCGGCAGGCAGACTCTCAACCACTGCGCCACCAGGGAAGCCCCTACTTTTTATTTCTTAATATGGAAGGCATAAAGCATTTACACAAATAAAACAGTAAAATGAACTCCATGTACCATAACCCAATTTCAGCAATTATCAGCTCACAGCCAATTTATTTCATCCATACCAAAATCCACTCAAAGCCAAGATTATTTTAAAATAAATCCCAGGGGATTTCCCTGGTGGTCCCGGGAGTAAGACTCCACACTCCCAATGCAGGGGGCCCACGTTCAATCCCTGGTGGGGAACTAGATCCCACATGCATGCCGCGACTAAGAACCTGCATGCCACAACTAAAAAGATCCCGCATGCCACAACGAAGATCCCACGTGCCGCAACTAAGCCCCGACGCAGCCAAAATAAATAAAATAAATAAATATTTTTAAAAATCCCAGCTGTCATAGCATTTCATCTATAAGTATTGCAGAATATATCTTTCAAAGATAAAGACTTTTTTAGTTTAACCATGAAACCATTATTACTCCTAAAAAATAATTTCCCTAGGGCTTCCCTGGTGGCGCAGTGGTTGAGAGTCCGTCTGCCGATGCTGGGGACACGGGTTCATGCCCCAGTCCGGGAAGATCCCACATGCTGTGTAGCGGCCTGGCCCGTGAGCCATGGCCGCTGAGCCTGCGCGTCCGGAGCCTGTGCTCCACAACGGGAGAGGCGACAACAGTGAGAGGCCCGCGTACCGCAAAAAAATAATAATAATAATAAATAATAATAATAATTTCCCTAGTATCATCTAATATACAACTAATGTTCCAATTTCCCTGTCTCATAAAAATTTAATAATTAAATTCATTTAAATCAGGATCCAAATAAGATCCACACATTGCATTTGGTTGATATATCTCAAGTCTCTTTCACAGATTTCTCCTCTTTTTTTACCTCGTCATTTAAAAAACTACGTCATTTGACCTCCAGAATTTCCCACATTCTAGATTTTGCTGATTATAACCCTATGATGTGGTTTAACTTGTCCCTCTAACCTCTATTTCCTGTAAACTAGACCTACAGGCAGAGTCAAAATTGGGTTCAATTTTTTGGCAAGAACACTTTACAGATGGTTCTGTGTACTTTTATTACATCACTTCAGGAGGTACATGATGTTTGGTTTGTGATTACTTTGTAAGAACAGTGTAATAAGTACTCACTGAAAAAATTGAGAAAATAATAAACTTAGAAAAATATTAAAATCGCCAGAAAAGAAAATACATCACTCAAATTCTCATCCCTACCCATCTAACCACAAAATCTCAAGACCCTCCTGAGATTAATTCATTTACTAATATAACAAGTATTTATTGTGCATCTACTATGTGCAAGCACTGCTCTTGGAGATGCAAATACAGCAGCAAACAAAATAAAGCCTGCCCTCACAGAACTTACATTCTAGTTGTGGTAGGCAGTTGATTGAGAAACAAACATATATGGGAATAAGTGCTAAAAAGAAAAATAAAGCAAGGTAAGGGGACAGGAAGTGCAGTGTATGGGGAGAAGGGTATATACAGGGTAGTCAGGAAAGGCCTCACTGAGAAGGTGACACTGGCAGACAGCTGAGCAATGTGAGGAAACAAGCTGTGCAACAGTTGGGGGAAGAACATTCCAGCAGAGGGAGCAGAAAAGACAGACTCTGAGCAGGACCATGTCCAGGGTTTTTGAAGGACACCGAGTAGGCCAAGGTCTAGGATGAATAATCAAGGGGGAGGTACTAGTACAAGAGGTCAGAGAGGTAGGTGGGAGCCTGAGCATGCAGGAACCAACAGGCTATTTTAAGTCTTCAGTGTTTATTCTGAATGAGAGTTCCAGAAACTGATTCTTGGTAAAGTTCAGGCAAGACATCAAAGAACAGGTAACCAGTGTATGTGATAGGAATGTGGTTCATTAAATGTTTAACTCTTTAGAAAAGGATCACAAGAAAAGCTGGGGGACAATAGCCTCCTTATGAAGGGTTTGGTAACACAACTCTCGCAATCATGGGGTTTCTGACGCAGCACAGGGCAATGAAAAGAAAAATACCAGAGTAAGTCAGAAGACTGGGTTTCTACTACAGTTCTCTTTGTTAGCAGAGTGATCTCAGGCCAACCACTCTACCTGAACCTCAGTTTCCTTCTCGGTCACCCACTCTACCAGTCTCTTGAGGCTATTCTGAGAATAAAATTAAATGCTACTTGGGAAAATGTTTACAACCTGAGATGACTTGTACCAATGTTAGTATTATTATTGGGACTGAAAGTGATTTTAAAAAGAAAAACAAAGAAAACTCTGATTTGTTAGTAAATCACTATTCCTCAGATAGGCTAGACAGCAAAAGAAATTCTCAGTAAAAGAGAAGTTGGATTTAGCTATGATACCAGATGGCTTTCATTCTCACCACTGACTCAATTCTGAGATAATTATATTTCAGTATAGTAATTAAAAACCAAGCTATACAAACATACTGTAAACACAAACTTTGAACAGATGAAAACTCCAATACATAAAAAAGTAATTACTGTTGAAGGAAAAGCTTGAAGAGAGAATGGGAATGAAAAGAAAAAAATTAAAATGTTCTCTTCTAGGTCCTGATGAAAGTAAATGTTTACTATAAAAGTGATTCAGGGACTTCCCTGGTGGCGTAGTGGTTAAGAATCCACCTGCCAATGCAGGGGACATAGGATCGAGTCCTGGTCCGGGAAGATCCCACATGCTACAGAGCAACTAGGCCCGTGCGCCACAACTACTGAGCTTGTGCTCTAGAGCCCGCGAGCCACAACTACTGAAGCCCATGTGCCTGGAGCCCGTGCTTCACAACAAGAGAAGCCACCACAATGAGAAGCCGCACACTGCAATGAAGAGTAATCCCCGCTTGCTGCAACTAGAGAAAGCCAGCACGCAGCAACGAAGACCCAACGCAGCCAAAAATAAATTAATTAATTAATTAAAAAAATAAAAATAGGGCTTCCCTGGTGGCGCAGTGGTTAAGAATCAGCCTGCCAGTACAGGGGAAACAGGTTCAAGCCCTGGTCCGGGAAAATCCCACATGCCGCGGAGCAGCTAAGCCCGTGCACCACAACTACTGAGCCTGTGCTCTAGAGCCCACAAACCACAACTACTGAAGCCTGTGCGCCTAGAGCCTGTGCTCCACAAGAGAAGCCACCGCAATGAGAAGCCCACTCATCGCAATGAAGAGTAGCCCACACTCGCCGCAACTAGAGAAAGCCCGCGCGCAGCAACAAAGACCCAACTCAGCCAAAAATAAATAAATAAATAAATAAATTTATATTGAAAATAAATAAATAAAAATAAAATAAAAGTGACTCAAATATTTTAAACTTTTGAAACCAGGAAATATTTTAGGTCTACTGCATATTTATATTTAGAGCTTCCAACATGGTAAGTGATTGGAGAAAGAAGCTAGGTTAGGTTCAAAAAACAACCACCACCCACTGGGATACACATTTTAGCAAACTCTTTGAAAGTCAAAGAATTTGTATATTCATGTGTAAAGAGTTAGAATGAACTACCAGTTATCAGAAATAAATGCCAATGACTCAGGGGCCAGGAGAAGGAATTTTAGCTTGAGACCTCAAAGAAGCTGGAAACCTACCCTATAGTTACCATAAATAACATTGTTTCCATTCACAGTCAGGAATCATTTAAGACATTAACTGCAAATTGTACTGTTCTAGGCAATGTTAAAAAAAAAAAGTGAACTAGGTATGAGTTTAAGGTTTAACAACCAGGCAGAACAGTCTTAGTTTAAAAAACAGGTCTATTTCTAATAGAAAACAGATTGAGGACTTCCTTGATGGCACAGTGGTTGAGAATCCGCCTGCCAGTTCAGGGGACATGAGTTTGATCCCTGGTCCGGGAGGATCCCACATGCTGTGGGGCAACTAAGCCCGTGCGTCACAACTACTAAGCCTGTGCTCTAGAGCCCGCGAGCCACAACTATGGAGCCCACATGCCACAACTACTGAAGCCTGCATGCTCTAGGGCCTGTGCTCCGCAACAAGAGAAGCCACTGCAATGATAAGCCCGTGCACCGCAAGGAAGAGCAGCCCCCGCTCACCACAACTAGAGAAAGCCTGCGTACAGCAACCAAGACCCAACACAGCCAAAAGAAAAAAAAAGATTGAAAAAATAAATAAATATGGAGCTGGAAAATACACAGTAGTTGACTGAAAATAAAAATTTAACATTAACTTTCATTCTCACATCTCTAATTTTTACGTATCTGAGGTTTTTTTTTTTTTTTTTTTTTGCGGTACGCGGGCCTCTCACTGTTGTGGCCTCTCCCATTGCGGAGCACAGGCTCCGGACGCGCAGGCTCAGCGGCCATGGCTCACGGGCCCAGCCGCTCCGCGGCATGTGGGATCCTCCCGGACCGGGGCATAAACCCGTGTCCCCCGCATCGGCAGGCAGACTCTCAACCACTGCGCCACCAGGGAATCCCCTGTATCTGAGTTTTTTTATTTGATAGTTTACTTTGCCAGAATGAGAAAGAACATTACATTATTATGACTGAGTCCCATGGAAATGTAAAATAAATGGACCCAAATGCCATACTATTAAGGACTTTTTGATCACTCTTTGTAATCATCATGAGTAAGTTTTATGCTTTTTCAAAAGCAATTTTTTTTCCAATTGTCATTTCCTGCTTGCCTGGCTCTGATGTTTCGTAAATTAGGCTGTAAAGCTCATTTAGCTTTGGTTCTTGTTTAGCTGAAATGTTGAGAGGCAGGGGAGCAGAAGGTAGGTTACTTATAAATCTTGTTTCTCTCTGAAAACACAACTTGCATTTTTTAAAATCTTATTTGACTCCAAGTATGAAAAACAACTTTCATGAAGCACAAAGCAAAGGTAAAACTTTTCAGTTTACTTTTTGAATAATACCCACCACTATTACCATGTTAAAAACCACTAAATTATCAAAGAACGAATTTAGTGTATTACTTAATACCTTCAACAAATGTTTACTGAGTGGCTACTATGTCCCAGATACTGTTCTAACTACTGAAAATATGAAGTAAATAAAACAAATAAAAACCTCTGCCCTTGGGAGTTTATAGTCTGTGGGGGTTGAGAAAAAGGATAAATAAATTATACAGAATGTCAGATAGTTTTAAGTTATGTAAAAAATAAGCATTATGGAAACATAGGGGGATAAGGGATGTGTTGAGGGTTGGAGTGTTACAATTTTAAATTGGGATCGTCTGCCTCTTTGAAAGATGGTATTTCAATCAAGATTTGTGAGTTTTTAAAAAAAAAAAAAAAAAAAGATTTGTGAGCCATGCAATTACCAGGGGAAGAATGTTGCAGGCAGAGGGTGTAGCAAGCATAAAAGCTCAGAGGCAGGAGAATATGTCGCATGTCTGAAGAGCAGCGAAGAGGCCAGAATGACCAGAATTAAGAGAACAGAGGGAAGAGGGTAGTCAGTAATCCTCCTAAATTGCCTTTCTGGCTTTTTACCAAGAAATTCTGAGGTATGGTTTTTAATTTATTTTATAGATTTAAGAGATACCATTGAGGTCAGCTAGTGACTACCTGGGGTTCATAACCTTTGTTGTACCATGGACCCCCTTTGGCAGTTGGTAAAGCTCATGAACCCCTTTCTTAGAGCAATGCTTTTAAATATATAAAATACAAAATATAAAATTACATAAGAAACTAATTATATAAGAATACAGTTCTATCTATAGGCCTCCAAGGGTCATGGAGGGTCAGCAAGTTAAGAGCTCCTGAATCCACACAAGATAACTTTCTGGGGTGATGGAAACGTTCTATATCATTCATTCATTCATTCATTCATTCATTTATGGCTGTGTTGGGTCTTCGTTGCTGTGCACAGGCTTTCTCTAGTTGCAGTGAGCGGGGGTTATTCTTTGTTGTGGTGCGTGGGCTTCTCATTGTGGTGGCTTCTCTTGTTGCGGAGCACAGGCTCTAGACGCATGGACTCAGTAGTTGTGGCACGTGGGTTCAGTAGTTGTGGCTTGCGGGCTCTAGAGCTCAGGCTCAGTAGTTGTAGCGCACGGGCTTAGTTGTCTGCGGCTTGTGGGATCTTCCTCGGCCAGGGCTCGAACCTGTGTCCCTTGCATTGGTAGGCAGATTCTTAACCACTGTGCCACCCGGGAAGCCCGGAAATGTTCTATATCTTGACTGGGTTACTCAGATATATATACACTTGCCCAAACTCATAGACTTGTACACTTAAGCTCTCTGCATTTCACTGTATGTAAATTACACCTCAATCTAAAAAAACCTTTACTACTCTAGTCCCCTCCTTATTTTGTAGATGAAGGAAACAAAGGCTCACTCAAAAAGTCTAAGAGGGGCGAGGGGCAGTATAGGGGTTGGGGGTGAGAGGTACAAACTATTAGGTGTAAGATAGGCTACGAGGATGTATTATACAACATGAGGAATATAGCCAATATTTTATAATAACTGTAAATGGAGAGTAACGTTTAAAAATTGTATAAAAAATAAAAATTTTTAAATAAGTGAATAAATCTGGGGGGTGGGGTCAAAGAAACTTGCTAAAGGCTTTGAGGACTCACAGTATTCTTATTTAAATATAGTACAGGGCTAGTTTCAACCAAAGGTTCTCCCAAGACCTACCCACTCACTGACACCGAGCATTTGTGATTTTATTTTGCCATTATTAACTATGTCCATTCCAAGTGATCAAGCTGGTTGTAGAGATGGATGAAATGCCCAAATGCCACTTAAGCCAAACCAGAGCCTTGCCCCAATGTAGAGCCAATCAAGACAGTCTGTGGACATTCAAGACAGGGGACTGTGTGTGTTGAGGTGACACAAAGGGAAGGTTAGAGTGGAGAAAAAGGAGTAATTTCTTATATTCCTAAAGCTCTTCAGTTAAGAAAAGCAGCAACTTTAATAGCTTAATCTTAATAAACATTATAATTTTTTCTCCTTTCTATCTAAGGTCAATTCTATTCATTTGCATCGGATATAAGGAAGAATCTCAAATTAATAAACTCTTGACTTACCAGATTGGACACTCTAAGATTTTCTGCATAGCATTAAGGACATTTTGTACTTCTTCAACGTGATTCGCAGAAAAATCCATTTCTTCCTGTTCCCATGAACTTTAACACATGAACTTAAATATATATGTAAATAAATCACGTTAAAAGGTTTAAAAGCTTGATTTCATTAAGTGCCACTTAAAATTGGAATGCTTTAGTATCAGATCAACCATAGAACTAATGACAAAAACCTTATTTTAAAAAAATTCTGCAAGTTTTTTTGTAATTAAGACCATTTAAATTCTCTATTTTTTCACATCTAGCCTCCAATCACTTCATTTTGGTCTTTTCCTTTCTCCAAGAACGGGAAAGCCACAGTGGGGTGACTGGGTGAGTGGTGGCAGCCACCTAATTCTCCAATCATCCCGGCTGTTTTCTTTTTCTCGCTCAAAATCAAAATCAACACCAACCAATGCTCCCCACCCCTGTCCTTCCCCAGTGTTTCCCACTGGCCTGCACTCATCTCAGGATCCTCCTCAGGCACATCCATGCCAGCAGCGTATATGCCAAGGGAGGCTCGCCCCTCTACTTCCTTCTTGTCCCTTCTCAGAAACGCATATGAATCCAGTTCTTAACGGCTCTTCCTCCCACAAAATTCTGTTTCCTCCTCTTCCCAGACACATTCCTGCACCCCGCTTTCCCTCTGGGTCTCCATCTCACATATACCAGCCCATCTTTGTATACCATGATGTCCCCCTCAAGACCCATTCCAGTTTCCACCATCAGGATTCCCCCTCGGAGACACCCTGCCCCCTCCCTTATCTTCAGCGCCTCCCCCCGACCCCGTGACCCACAAATTACCCCCCTCCCCACGATTTCCCCAGACTCAACGTTTTAGGCTTCTCAGGTTCCATCTTCCGCCCGCCCCTTGGCAGATAACACCCATCTTGCTCGCCTTCAGGAGTTACCTCTCCCCTGCTGTCTCCACACCTGTTTACTGCCTGTCCCCCGGAGCACCCTGTAGGCCCCTCTCCCTTCCCCAGGGTTCTCTCACATTTATCCAGAGCAAAGCGTCTGTGGTTCCCGGGCCCAGAGGCCCACTTCTCTGAAAAAACCCCCCGGACCGCCCTTGGTCAAGAACGCTCACACCGCGCAGTCGCAGTTTCAATTAATCTGTAATTCCCGCGCTTTCCTTTTGCCACGGAAACCGGCCGCTGCGCCTAGCGAGAGCCTCTCAGAACGCGAGAACGAAACACGTTACGGAAGGGCGGAACAGAAAGAGCTGAGCCTCTCGGGGTTCCTGATTGGTCACCCATTCTTTCCCTGCGTTACGTAATTAGAAAGAGACGGGAGAGAACGAATTCTGCTCGAGTTTTCTAACAGGAGCCTGACCCCTTACCTCTACGCTTCCAGGTGCGGCTTATTATGTCACAGTGATTGCTGTACTAGGGTCGGAATCGCTACCTGAGGCCCGAATATGAGCGCAAGATAGTGCCTAAAAGAGTCGAAGGAAGAGGGCCCATTCCCTCACCCTTTCCGTCGCAATGGAAGTCTCCAGTTTTGGTAAATAAAAGGGCTGTGGGGGGGAAAACTACGATTTCCAGCATGCATTGCGGATCGAAAGGCCTTGGCCACAGTGTCCCTTGGAAACTGTAGTCTTATGGAGAGGAACTTCCGACACTGGAAGCGGGCACGAGTCTCGCGACAGCCCAGTTGACAAATTGAAGAGCTCCGCCCGCTTATGCACGTCAACAGATATGGATCGGAGTGTTATGTTTTAGTATCTTGAGAGCGGATAATAGGCTAAAGAACCTACAAATCCTAGGAAGACTACAATTCCCATCCATCCCCGCGAGTCTCCGGCAAGTCGTCCTCTAAGGTCGGTGACCTAACTAAGGTCCGGCGCAGCTTTTACCTGGGAAGGGGAAATCGGCCCACGGCTGCGCACTCGTAGTTCCGCCCCTTTGCCCCAGTGTTTGTTGTTGTTGTGAGGGTCTGGCTGCTCCTGACCCGCCTCCGCCAACTCATCTTCGACCAATCAGTGGGGTGGTAGTTTTGAGGGACAAGTGGTAGGAACCAATCATCTTGTCGGAAACTCAGAGACGCAGGGGACTAGGCCCTGTCTCTCTCCGCCATGTTAGATTCACCCCGCAG
This sequence comes from Leucopleurus acutus, assembly GCF_964270905.1. Taxonomy (NCBI): domain Eukaryota; kingdom Metazoa; phylum Chordata; class Mammalia; order Artiodactyla; family Delphinidae; genus Leucopleurus; species Leucopleurus acutus. Next base: position 18,706,509 of record NC_139161.1, on the reverse strand, counting down.
GGATAGCCCGAGAGCTGGCTGCGGACGGTTCTTGCACTGGCCTCGGGCAGGCGCCCCCCGGGGGCGGGAAGCTGGTAAGGAAGCAGTTGCGGTTACCTAGGGGTGGTGTCACGTCGCACTGAGAGGGCTTGGGGAAGTTCAAGGGAGGAAACCTGCAAAGAAGAGGGGCGACTTTTTCCGTGTCTGGGGCCAGCCGATCTTTTCAGTGACCGGATGGGAGAGCAGTTCGTGTTCCGAGGGGCCAAGGGGGCGGATACCACCGGAGGGATGGCGGGTCCGTGGCTTAGAACGCCTGGCTTCTGCTGAAGGACGCCGAGACTCCCCAGCACAAAGAGGGCCTAGGCAAAGAAAACGAGAGAGAGTCTTCAGGGGTTGGTGATACTGTCTTGGGGACATGGAGTGCCAGGAAAAGTTAAGTGGAAGACTAGGATGAAGTTTCCAAGGAAAAAAAAAATGACACTACCCACACAGCCTCCTACTCCCCCTCATCCCACTTTTGGGGAACCTCATAAGGAAGTCTCCTTGGTCAGGGACCTCTGGTATTGGAAAGACACCGTTTTTCCTTTTTCTCGAACACGCAGCTTTCAGATCACACATTTTAACTCCAGGATAGCTTGTACAGGCCTCCGGTGGAGACAGTAATGAAAGCTCAGGTTCCCAGGTCAGATTCATTAAAGGGATTTTTGATATCCTGGAAAAATCGACATAGAGGAAAAGCTGATCTATGCCAAGCAAAGATGAGCCAGTGGCATGAACTTAATATAATGCCAGTTAATGAAAGCTGAAGGCCGAGGCCCCAGCTACCTGACTTTACTAACTACAGGGACAGAGAGTACTAACGATAGCTTTGGTATTTCCACAAGTTCAAGACTAATGCTCTTGCTAAAAGAATTTTCACATATAAGGCAAACCGAAATAGGCAGCTCTTTATGAAGACCTGGATATGGTCCAGCTAAACTAGAATCTCCCACTTCCTGTTTTCTCCTTGCCAGCCAACTAGTTGGCTGAGCTCCAAAGTATCTAAACTAATTTCCAACTGTGTAATTTGAGAAAAGGCAAAGAAGATTAGTTTCCTTTTGGACTTTAAAAAGTGTGGAAGTGTGTTTCTCAGAAGTTGAAAAGTGAGAATGTGTTTTAGAATATCCACTTTTGGCTGAGTGAATCAGTCACCTAATCTCCCTGATTTTTTGCCCAAGATTCTGGGGAGTTGCCAGGAGTTCTGTCCAAATTTTAAGGACCCCAAGAATTGCATTCCATATGAATGAAATACTAGATGTCAGCAGGATTGGTGCTAGAAACTATTTTGGTGGTGAACTTGGCTCTAGGTAGAGAAAAAGGATGGAAAATGTTGGAGGATGATTGTCTTTGGATTAAAAAAAAAAATCCCTGATCCTTAGAGAATTCAAGATCGTTTTTAATGACAGTGGTATTGTTTCACAGGGCAGTTCCTTACACTGTGGAAAACAGGACTATTTCAGGCCCTGATTTATTATGATAATAACTTTTATATTTGAGTACCGTTTTCAAAGAAATAGCATACACATTTTTACTTGATCCTTGTGATAACATTGTGAGGTTAGCAAAGCAGAGGTCTTAGACCTATTTTACAGATTAAGGAACTGAAGCTCGGAGGTTAAAAGACTTGCTCACACTTATATGGCTAGTAATGTGCCAGAGTTGTGTCTGGAGCCCAGCTCTTCTAAACCCCTGTGATCCCTCCCCTCATTACACTGTAAACTCCTGAGACTTAATCTTGTTCGTCTCCAATGTCCTGTGCCTGGAGCAGAACCTGGCTCTTTGTAGATGCTTAGTCAAGATTTATTGATGAATATGTTTTTTAGAAAACATATAAACGTATAAAAAAGCTGGCCTTTTTCATTACAACTTACATTTAGATTTAAACAAACTATTTTTTCATAAAGTCAGAAAAAACCAATCTAACAACTCATAAGTAATCAATCCTTAAAATTCTTACCTTTTAGAGGTAAATATTCAATTATTTTGTGGATGAAATGAGTTTGGTTAAAACAGTTGACTACAGTCAATCCATATTGGGGGGGATGGAAGGGTATAGATGAAATGAGGGTAGCTTTGAGTTGATCATTGTAGTTAGATGTTCACTACTCTCCACTTTTATGTATGTTTGAAATTCTCCATAAAAGAAAAAAAGTAGCCTACAAAAAAAACAAAACACATGAACTTCGATGAAGGTTGTTGAATGCTACCCCTGTATAGTTTCTTGGCGAGTGGTTCAGCCTCTAACTTGTTGTTAAATGGATCTAATAGAGAACTTTGGTTGCTCAATTTAGGAAAGGGCTCCTTTTCCAAGAAAAATATAGACCATCACTTTCAGGCTTTAGAAATGTAAATTCCCCAAGGGTAGAGACCTATGCTTACTCATCCTGGTAACCTACTAGTAAATATGTAACAGTAGGTATCTGTTTAATTAAGCAATCATTATAAAGTTCATAAAATCCTAAAGGATTTTACCAATGTTAGATGATTTCTGTGAATGTGGCCAAAATTTACATTCTCTCTGCAAACATATGGCAGTGAGATTCGTTTTAAGCCACCCACGAGACTGTAAATAGCAGAAGAGCAGGGACATTGTCTTCACACCCACTGCTGTGTCCTCCTAGCCTAGCCTGTATTAGGTCCTCACAAGTATTTGTTGAATGAATGTTTATGCAGTTTATAGAACTCTTTCTAATGTGTTTTCTCTCTCTCATCCATCCTCTCTTCTCTAGCCCCACAGCATGGAACCACAGGTTACTCTAAATGTGACTTTTAAAAATGAAACTCAAAGCTTTCTAGTTTCTGATCCAGAAAATACAACTTGGGCTGATGTGGAAGCTATGGTGAGTGTTATTTTGTTTTGTTTCCCCATCCTTTAAGCATAAATATTTTTTCCAGAGGTAGCTATTTTTAGCTGTGTCATATTTACCATTTCTGGGCCTTTTGGAAAATTATTTTTGACAGGGGCTTGGGATTCATATAGGAGATGTGCCCTGGTAGAGGAAACAAACAAATTCTTTCTGAGGCGTTTAGAAAGGAAAGGTAAATTTATTTTTTTAAGTGAGATACGACTTAGAAATCCTGTTTATTTTAGAAACAGCCTGAGGAATAAATTGGTGTGGACTCCACCCTAACGAGGCCTGAGGTGAATGTTCTCTTGCTTGAGAGCAGATAGGTTACTGTGGTTTTTGAACCACCAAGGATATAATTTGTGTTTTGCAAGAGCTGATCGATTGCTTTTATTGCTAGGTCAGAGGATGAATATCTCAAAGTTGAGCAGGAAAACTCGCACGGGTGTTCAGATAGCAGCTCATCTATCACTTTCGTTGTTGTTAGTGCTTTTCCTCTTCTTGGTTTGCCCTTTGTACTCTTCTGTTTTTGTTTGATTTGCAGTAGTGAATGTTTTACTTCCTGTGTAACTGTGTTTGTCTAATAAAACTCTTTGGTAAAAACCTAGTTTTACCTGGTTGGTAAAAACCTACTTTTCTCTGGTTATGTGTTATGGTAACCAAAAAGGAAAAGAAATGGTGGAGAGACCTCAAAAGATGATCTGATCTCATCCTCTGTCTTCCAGGAAAAATATTTCCTTTATACTACCCTGGACAGATGGTTATCCAGAAAGTTGGATCTTGTTTGTCAAATGATCTGAAAATCAAACACAGCTATCTTTTTTTCCCTAGTAGTTAAATGAACTGACAGCTTGCCTTTTTTCTTTATTGTAAATTTTAAATTATAAAAGTGTAATACCTGCCCATTATAAGAAGTGAAACAATCCAAACATATATAAAGAAAATGTTAATATCCCTCCACTCCCCATACCCTCCACCCGCTATTCTAGCCTCTTTGGGGGAAACCAGTGTTAACAGCCCTGTGTGTACTTCCCACATTTTCCATGTTCATACAGTTATCATACCATACTATGAACATTATTCTACAACTTGCTTTTTAAAAACAAAACAAACAAAAAAAACAGGAAAAAAACAAGTAGTGGTTTACTAACATGCATACCTCCTGTATACATGAGTGATACCCAGGAAAACTGAGTAACTCCACAGCTTGCTTTTTTTAACCCAGCCTGTATTATAGACACAGTTCTCAATGAATAGACAAGGATCCAAGCTGCTGGTGGTGTTATACAACAATTTAACCATCCCTTACTGAAAGATTGTTTCTAGGGTTTTTTGTGGGTTTTTTTCAATTGAGTTATAGTTGACATATAACATTATATTAGTTTCAGGTATACAATGTAATGATTCTATGTTTTTGTGTATTGCAAAATGGTCACCACAGTAAGTCTAGTTAATATTCATTACCACACACAGTTACATTTTTTTTCCTTGGGATGACATCTTTTAAGATCTATTCTGTTAGCAACTTTCAAATATACAATATAGTACATATTATTAACTGTAGTCACTGTGCTGTACATTACATCCCCAGGACTTTATTTTATAATTGGAAGTGTGTACCTCTGACCACCTTTACCCATTTTATCCACCTCCCATTCCCTGCCTCTGGCAACCACCAATGTGTTCTCTGTATCCATGAGTTGATGAGTTGTTTATTTGTATTTAATATTCCACATATAAGTGAGATTATATGGTAGTTTTCTGTCTGATTTATTTCAGTTAGCATAATGCCTCAATTTCCTGAAGGTTGGGGTTTTTTTTTTTCCTTTTACCACTATAAAATAAACTACAGGAGATTCCTCTTTGTATATATAACGTATACACTGTTCTATAGGATAAAGTTTGCCAAAGTGAAATTAATGGGTCACCAAGCATGTGACTTTAAATTTTCATAGATACTACTGCATGCTTTGCAGAACAGTGGTGGACCCCACAGAAGCACATGACAGTGCCGTGGATCTTTATCCGCATTGGATGTCTTTGTTTTTGTTTTTGGCCGCAATGCGTGGCTTGCGGGATCTTAGTTCCCCAACCAGGGATTGAACCTGGGCCCTCGGCAGTGAAAGCCCAGAGTCCTAACCACTGGACTGCCAGGGAATTCCTCAACATTGCATGTTACAGCTTTAAAAATTGTGTTGCCATTCTGTTGAGATGACATCTCATTGCTTTAATTTAGGTTGTTCTGACTACCATTAAGGTTAAACATCTTTTCATGTATTTGTTAGGCATATCTGATTTCTTCTGTGAAATTTCTGTAGATTTTGGCCCACTTTTACCAGTTAAGATCTTATGATTAGTAGTTGCTTTTTGTGTATTGCAGATATTAACCCTTTGTCTCTCGTGATTTGCAAATATTTTTCCCAGTCTATTGCTTGTCTTTTGACTTTGTTTTTTTTTTAACCATGTAAAATGTTTAATTTTTATGTAGTGAAATATGTCAGTCCTTTATTTTATGACTTCTAGGGTTCTATTACAACCTGCCTTTTTGATAACTTGATCATATAGTGTGTACATTTCATTTGCAGGTAAAAGTTTCATTTGATTTGAACACTATTCAAATAAAATACCTGGATGAGGAAAATGAAGAGGTAAAGTATATTATGGTACCCATGACCAGGTATCCAGAATAGGGATCTTATTTCTCAAGAGGGATGTGGAGCTCAAAAAGTTCAGAATAGTGTTTATCTCATTTGTGTAGGAGTTTAAACATATTTGATAATTGCATGTTCTAAGCTGATTTGTGCCATCTGAGATGGAGTTGAGAAATAGGGAAGCGACATTGAAGAAGAAAATCTGAAAGATAACTTTTAAAACTATATAGTGATCTTATGTTCAACTATATCACAAGCTGCTATTTAGTTTCTAATAATAAAAATAATAATGACAAACCCTTATTGAGTGGTTACAATGTGTCAGACTAACAACAGTACTATTATCATTATCTCTGTTTTACGCATGAGAAAACTGAGGCACCGAGAGTTTAAGTAACTTGCACAAAGGCACAAAAGCTTGGAAATAGCAGAGTAGGGTACTACTCATACCCTCTGATATACATACTTTATACCCTCTGGCTCCAGAGCCCAGGCTCCTAGCCACTATATTATGCTGCTTCTTAACTACCTGAAACAAAGGAGGATATAATAGTTAAGCAATAAAATTACTTAATTATTCACATTTAGTTCAGATACTGGAAAAGCTGAATGCCTGACCTGAGGTTTTGTATCTATCCTGTGAGGCTGGATATGCTGAATTGCTCAGTTGATGAGAGGTTTATAATTCACTGTTGCTTTTTTTCCTTTTACAGGTATCCATCAACAGTCAAGGTGAGTCCCTAAGAGAACCTATTCAGCTTTATTTAAAAGCCTTAATCTGATCATAGGCATTGGCATTTCCATTTCCATTCAAATCTTGCTGCAGTATTTATTTTAGAGTAGAATTTGGTATGCAATAAATGCACTCACTTACCCATAGGCATTAGTTACATAGGAGAGCTTTATTTTATAACAGTTTTTTGTGTATAGGTTGGTGCCTTGATTGGACCCAAAGGACAGCTTTAATGAGAGGTTCTCTTATATTTAAGATGCTAATGTTTTGAAAAACATGTTTCCCAATTCAACATATTTAACTTGTTTTCCTAGTATTGCTTTTGTCCTTGACTTGGTATATATATTAAAGTCAAGTTATAAATAAGATGGTTGGTTTTTGAGAGCATGGGGTGCATTTTCCCACAGGAGCAATGTTATATTTGAAGATTAGGTTCCCAGGCTAGCCCCCAGAACCTTATTTTAACCAGCTGAAATGATAGTATTAACACCATCCTTTAACTTCCTTGAGTCCTGAGCTTCACTAAGCCTAGAGTGAGGGAGCTGGATTGAGTTTTTGTAACTGGAAGCCTCTAGTAGCAGAGAGAGGGATTTAAGGGGGAGAACTAATTTGCAGGTAGCTTCTATTTATGCTGGGATAAGAAGGGAATTTGTCAGCAAAAAGGTAGTAGCTGTTCATATATAAGGACTGTAAGCTAAGAATTCTTAAAAGTAAGAATTGTCCGTGCTTAATAGAATCTTTTGGGCTGGTAAAAAAATCACAGTATGTATATTTTTGTCCTTCTAGGAGAATATGAAGAAGCACTTAAGGTAATGATCATTTCATCTTATTTTCAAATAATTTTTTAAATGTTTATGGACTAAAACTTGAGCCTGAATTCCATTAGCCATGTGGAGGAACTAATGAGTATAAACACAGCAAAACCCATTTTTAGGGAGACTGTGATGAGTTCAGCATACCATGCAGCAAAAGGTACCTCCTAATATAAAGATTCTTTCCAGTATCATTGCATCTCATTGCTGGTCTTGATGCCACTGTACTGGCATTTCCAAATTGAAAGAACTCTCTGAAATGATGCTTTCTGGTTCACATTTTTTATCTCCTTCCTTCACCTTGTTCCCTGTCAAATGTTACACTATAATGTGGAAGAATTTAAGGTATGAACCATCCATTTACAATCTCTTGTATGTCAGTGATGAATTAGAGTATTCCTCAAGGTCACTTATTTAAGGTGTGCTAAGCTGACCTTTCACTGACTGTCCTTTTTGAACTTCTAATCCAGGCTGAGCCATTTTCCATAATCACTTTTTGTCTAGGGAGGGAAAGGCAAGATTTTTTTTAAATCAGGAGCTGGATTTACCCTTCCTGGTTTTTGATCAGAATTGCTATTCTGAGTGCCACTTGTTTCAAAAGTTTAGCCAATGTCTTCTTGGTTTTTACACAGAAATCCTCATTTACCAGCCAGTCTCTTGGTTTTAGGCATTCAGGCCCTTTCCTGGTTTCTCTTAGTTGAAATACCCGTCTCTGTTAGTAATTTTTCATGCTTTGTAATTTCCCTCTGCAGGACTTGGGATGAGTGTGTATATATAAATATATATAATACTGACTTAAAAATCAGATTCTGCAAAGTATATTTTTTTTAATCTGTGCCAAAAATGTGTTTTCAGAGAAAATCTTATTTTCATACTCAGACTTTGTATTGTCACTCATTTGTATAAGTGTGCTTCGTTACAGCACGGGCCCTGCCCCCACCATTTGGAAGTGTCACACACACACACAAAAAGCCTGTACAAAAGACTGGCTTCCCTTCTTCCTGTGACCTTGACCTCTCCCACAACTTCCTAACACTTACTAATTTATGAAACTTTTTCTCAGCACAGTTTTGTTTTGCATGTCCATTGGATTACAAACTTTATTAAAAAATATAGAACAACAACAAAAAGAAATTTCCCTCTGCCCCAGTTTTCACGTGATCTTCCTAGTTCCTCTTTGCTTTTCTTTTTTTTTAAATTTATCTATTTTATTTACTTATTTTTGGCTGCGTTGGGTCTTCGTTGCTGCACATGGTGTTTCTCTAGTTGCTATGAGCAGGGGCTACTGTTCGTTGTGGTGCATGGGCTTCTCATTGCAGTGGCTTCTGAATTCTGAATTCCATTAGCCGTGTTGCGGAGCACGGGCTCTAGGCGCTCGGGCTTCTGTAGTTGTGACTCACGGGCTCTAGAGCACAGGCTCAGTAGTTGTGGCGCATGGGCTTAGTTGCTCCTCAGCATGTGGGATCTTCCTGGATCAGGACTCGAACCCATGTCCCCTGCATTGGCAGGCGGATTCTTAACCACTGTGCCACCAGGGAAGCCCTTCCTCTTTGCTTTTAAGCTGTTCTAACATGATGTCTCCCAACACCCCTTTACTCTTCTCCAATCTCCTGGCTTTTCTTTTTCCATATTCAGAAGCTATAGTAGTTTCATTAAAAAAGTCATTTAAAAACTTCAGAATTCTTCTACCTTTCTCACATCCACTATTAGTTTACCTATTCTGTCAGAAATTTTGGATCTCAGCAGTCTAGAGTTTATATAAGCCTGTCTTGCCCTAGGAAGCAAGACTTTTTCTACATACATTTTTTTCTGTAGTAACATATAATACTTAAAATTCCATGTTTATATTTTGACACAGTTTGTTGTAGTTGTTTCTTGAGCAATTTTTTCCACAGACTCTACCAAATATTTTAGAAAAAGCTTCTTGGTTTGTGGTCTAGAGTGGGAGTTGGCAAACTATAGCTGGGAAGCTGGCCATATATGTATGTGTGTATATATATATATTTAAAATTTTTTGTAAACGTTGTATTTCATCTGAATTTAATATGATACAAAAGTATTATGTGCTTGAACCTGTCACTCAAATAGAAGGTTCTTTCAGTTCTCCAGGCCAACCTTCCTTTAGAGGCAAATAAGAAACAAATCACCTCACACCTGTCACAATGGCTATCATCAGAAAGACCACAAATAACAAATGTTGGCGAGGATGTGGAGAAAAAGGAACACTTTTACACTGTTGGTGGGAATGTAAATCGGGGTGGCCACTGTGGAAAACAGTATGGAGGTTCCTCAAGAAACTAAAAATAGAGCTACCATACGACCCAGCAACTCCACTCCAGAGTATATATCCAAAGAAAACAAAAACATTAATTTGAGAAGATATTTGTACCCCAGTGTTCATAGCAGCATTATTTACAATAACCAAGATATGGAAGCATCCTCAGTGTCCATCAACAGATGAATGGGTAAAGAAGATATGTGTGCGCAGGCGCACACACACACACACACACACACACACACACACACTGGAATACTACTCAGCCATAAAAAAGAATGAACTTTTTCCATTTGCAACAACATGGATGTAACTTAGAGAAATAGGTCAGAGAGAAAGAGACAAGTATTGTATGTTATCACTTATATGTGGAATCTAAAAAGTAAAACAGGGACATCCCTGGTGGTCCAGTAGCTAAGACTGCACTCCCAATGCAGGGGGCCCAGGTTTGATCCCTGGTTAGGGAACAGATCCTACACGGTGCAACTAAGACCTGGCTCAGCCAAATAAATAAACAAATATTTTTAATAAATAAAATAAACTAGTGAATATAACAAAAAGAAACAGACTGATAGATACAGACAAGAAACTAGTGGTTACCAGTGGGGAGGGACAAGAAGGGTAGGGGATTTAGAGGTGCAAACTATTATATGTAAAATAAATAAGCTATAAAGATATTTTACAGCATGGGGAATTTAGCCAATATTTTATAATTAAGAAAGGAAGAGAAATCACATTATGTAGAGTATATATAGATAATTTGCTTTTACAAAAACAAAATATTTGGACATTTTATATTCAGTATAGCTTAGCAATCCAGTTTCTGTTGACAAATTTAGTTAACTGTTAGGAGGTATAGTACATATTCAAGAGAACTTAATAGCCCGCAGATATTTTAACCCTTAAGGATGACATGTCTGATTTAATTTTGTTTTTGTTTTTAAAGAAGATACTGGTGGGAATTCCCTGGTGGTCTAGTGGTTAGGACTCCGAGCTTTCACTGCTGAGGTCATGGGTTCTGTATCTGGTTGGAGAACTAAGATCTCGCAAGTCACGTGGTGTGGCCAAAAAACAAAAAGGAGATAATACTGGCCCTTTTTGGTAGAGGCTTTGAGCTGCTTCTCTCTCTTTTTTCCTCCTAATTCTTGTTCTTTAACAGCATGCTTAGCTTGTACCTGTTCACATTCTTCCTGTGCTGTTTGATTTGATGTTTTCTTTTTCTTTTTCTTTGGAATAGCAAGAGAATTTACTCTTATGCTACATTGTTCTTCTGGCCGAGGCTGCTCAAAGCTACCGTGTTCTTCAGACAAAGTCTGGTCAATACTATATTGCTCTTCTGGCAAAGGTTGATCTACGTATTCTTCTTACAAAGGCTGGTCAACTTGTTCTTCTGATAAGGACTGGTCAACTTTTCTAGGTGGCTTCCTGAGTCTTTCCTCTACAACTAAGTAGAGGTGCTTCAGATGATCAGGATATAAATCTATGAATTGTGATTCCTGTGAGGTTTGAACCTTCATTTCCTGTCATAGCAATTTCTTATAATTTTTCTGACTTTTTAGTTTTCTTCAAAATGTAAAGCCTTCCCTCACGAACTTTCCCCACGAAGGCCTACAGATGGCTGATGGTTAGGTTGCCATGTGCTCTGTTTCACATTCTTATTTCTGAATCCTGCCAACAGCTCCTTTGTTACGTGTCCCAAAAATCCCTGTCTGCCACCTTGCTGCCAGCATCACCCTGGCCACATTTTTTTTTTTTTTTTTTTTTTTTTTTTGGCGGTACGCGGGCCTCTCACTGTTGTGGCCTCTCCCGTTGCAGAGCACAGGCTCTGGACGCGCAGGCTCAGCGGCCATGGCTCATGGTCCCAGCCGCTCCGTGGCATGTGGGATCCTCCCGGACCAGGGCACGAACCCGCGTCCACTGCGCCACCAGGGAAGCCCCACCCTGGCCACATTTTTATAAATAAAGTTTTATTAGAACACAGTCATGCCCATTCATCATGTATTGTATGTGGCTACTTTTGTGCCACAATGGCAGAGTTGAGTAGTTGTGATAGAAACTGAATGGCCTGCAAGCCTAAAATATTTATTATGTGGCCCTTTAAGAAAGTTTCTTGGGTACTTTCTTGGTGGTCTGGTGGTTAAGACTTTACCTTCCAATGCAGTGGGTGTGGGTTTGATCCCTGGTCAGGGAGCTAAGATCCCATATGCCTCACAGCCAAAACACCAAAACATTAAAAAAATAGAAGCAATATTGTAACAAATTCAATAAAGACTTTAAAAAAAAAACACTAAAAGTTTGCTGAACAACAAGGATGTACTGTATAGCACAGGGAACTATATTCAGTGTCTTGTAATAACCTATAATGGACGAGAATCTGGAAAAGAATATATATATGTGTATATATAAATAACTGAATCACTTTGCTGTGTACGTGAATCATTGTAAATCAACTATACTTCAATTAAAAAAAGAAAGTTTGCTGATCCCTGACCTAAGATAATAGCTTTCAGACTTTTTGGACGTGGAATGCTGTTTTTAAGTGGAATCTTAAGAAGTCTAACGTGTGAAAATAGATAAAGGAAGAACAAATCTTGTCACTGGGTAACAAGTGGGAGGAGCTAGAACCCCACGGACTTGACCCCCTAATCTCTTCTTGGACGCTGGAGCACCTTCATGGAATCTCAAATGCTCCTTGAAGTAGAGTTTTCAAAATAGGATATTTAAGAAGATGCTCTTCAAAAAGAGGTGACCACTTAAGCATGCTTTCCAAAATACTATTCTTAGTGGGAAGGTAGACGCTTAACTTTGGACATAGCTTTAAGTTTCCTGGGTCTAGAATTGACTTTTGAAAAGTTGAAATTAGAATCCGTAAGTGGAGTCCTACGTAAAAACCAGTTAATAGATGGTAACTAGACAAACTGTGGTGATTATTTCACAATGTATATTTGACATTTTCAAATGTCAAATCATTATGTTGTAACCTGAAACTAATATATGTCAATTACACTTAAATTTAAAAAGTTAAATAGAAAAGTAGTAACCCAATTAATGAAAACATCTCACCTAATGAAGAGCTACACTAAAACCCTTTTGTTTTTAACGAAACCATTCCTAGTTAACATTCTTGGCCAAGAAACAGCAGACTGTTAACATATTTGTTATTTGATTTAATAAAAGAAGCCTGAATCTGATATTTTCCAGCATATTTTACCACACCTCTTCTGTTTAGGTGTCTTTGAAATTTTATTTAGGAAAGGAGAATCACACAATATTGTTTTTAATTTCATAACGTATGCTCTCAGATGGCAGTTAAGCAGGGAAACCAACTGCAGATGCAAGTCCATGAAGGCTATCGTGTTGTCTACGAAGCCCCACCCCCAGTTGGAGCAGAAAAACGACCAGTTGCAAGGACAGGGAAGAAGCCACTTGCACATTATTCTTCACTGGTGAGAGTCTTGGGATCAGACATGAAGACCCCAGAGGAGCCTGCAGCACAGGTACAAAGGGAATGGACCTGTCTCTATGATTTTTCTAACCTATGTTTCATTGTCTCTAGTCTAAGATTTGAGCTGTTCATCAAAGATTTGGGAGTTGTTGTGACTGTCTCCGTCTGACCTTTTGAAACTAGTAACAGTGGTTACTTCTGGAGAGGAGCATGAATAGTTTGACATAAAGACTTCGGTTTTTCCTATACTCTTTCATGCTCATTTTTTTTGACCATATATTATTTGGCAACAGAAACCTCAAAGTAATACATTTCAGGAGATTTACTTTAAACAGAAAAAGAAAAAAACTATCTCCGATTGTGTTTATTTGCAGCAGTTTCCACCTGCTCCACGTGACGCAGACCAGCCTCAAGACAAGCCCCCAGACTGGTTCACAAGCTACCTAGAGACAGTGAGTGTTCTTTCTGGCTTGGGTTTTAGTGGCAGTGTTGGAACGGGTGGAATGTGGAAGAAACAGAAAGCTAAATCCAGATGGCTGCTGCCTCTGGTACAGGTGAATGAAGAGTAGTAGTAGTAGCTAATAATATCCAAACTAGAGTAGTTCCAGTCAAGAAAGTTCCTAGCTTTTCCAATAATGTACTAGAAAAAGGGGGGAGTTTAATTCTAAGGATGTAAGGGAAAGGGACAAATTTCTGTGCTTGAGAAGGAAGAGTTAGAAATTTACTCATCAATGGATTTTTTGGTATTTTATTTGAACCAGTTTAGCTATGGAAGGAATAGACCTATTTTGCTTTGTTTCTGTCCCTTCATTTAGTAGCTATTATCTGTTTATTATGCTCTTATGTTATACCAGAGGTGGTGAGGTTTCAGGTCTATTTGATATTTTCATGCCTTTTTCCAGTCTTGGAACTGAGGGATTTTTTCCCCCATCTTCTCTGTATTCTAGTTCAGAGAGCAAGTGGTTAAAGAAACGGTTGAGAAGCTTGAACAGAAATTACGTGAGAAGCTCATCCTCCAGAATCCATCCTTGGGTTCCTGTCCTTCAGAAGTCTCAATGCCTATTTCAGAGGAAACACTGTTTTTGCCAGAAAACCAGTTCAACTGGCATATCGCTTGCAGCAGCTGCCAAAGGAGGATCGTCGGTGTGCGCTACCAGTGCAGGTAAAGCAGTAACTGGGCAGTGAATAGCTCTTAGTAGAACTTAGAGCAGGCGGGCCTTCTAGCATTCTGGGAGGTACAGGGTGTGCTCACCTCTGAGCACCATCCATAGCAGCTCTGGATTGGAAACAAGCTACTCTTCACCCACAAGAGAAAATAACTATTTGAAGGGTATTCAGATTGTGGTGTTCATATATACTTTTGAATTAAAAGAGCCAAAATTAAGTTCCCCAAAACAAAATTGGATCCCCAAGGATTATCTCTGTATTCCAAATGCTTTCATATCTCGTTTTCTCCCATAGATTGTCCTTTGAGATAGGTACAGGTGAAGTGTTACTATCCTCATTTTATTCATGAGGATTGAGACATGGCATGGATGGGTGATGTGCTCAGGTTCCCACCTAGCTGGTAATAGAGCAGATAAGGAAGTCTGGGTCCCTATCGCCCAACCTCAGGTACTTCCCACTGTTCCTTTCTTTTCCTCATAGCCTCTGCCCATCCTACAATATCTGTGAAGATTGTGAATCGGGGCCATATGCCCATGACTCCAACCATGTCCTGCTGAAGTTGCGGAGACCTGTTGTGGGTTCCTCTGAACCCTTCTCTCACTCGAGGTTCTCTACTCCTCGTCTTCCTGCTGCTCTGGAACAGGCCAGGTAAAACCATATGTGCATGGGATGCTTGTTCTCTGTTTGGTTTCTTGGTTTTGGTGACAGGGTGTGAGTCACAAAACTACAAATAGTCTCCTGGGAATTCCCTGGCAGTCCAGTGGTTAGAACTCCACGCTTCCACAGCAGGGGGCACGGGTTCGATCCCTGGTCGAGCAGCTAAGGCCCCACATGCCGCATGGCGCAGCCAAAAACAAAACAATAAAAGCAAATAGTCTCCTTAGTTCCCACTCCTTTCCAGTTGATGTGCAGTGACGGGGATAATTATCCTCCAAAGCTAATGAGATGGAAATGAGAACTACAGAAAGAAAGTAAGAAACTAACGTAGAAGCTGACGCTGATGGAGACCACAAGTGGCTCAAAATAGCTTCAAGATTTTTTAAATATTTATTCATTTATTTATTTAGGCTGCACCGGGTCGTAGTTGTGGCACTCAGGATCTTCATTGTGGCGTGGGGGATTTTTTTTTTTTTTTTTTTTTTTGGCAGCATGCATGCACAACCAGGGATTGGACCCGAGCCCCTGCATAGGGAGCGCAGAGTCTTACCCACTGGACCACCAGGGAAGTTCCTGAATAGCTTCAAGATCTGTTTGTGAGATTTGTTTTTTAAGACTGTGTTTTTTATCTCACAGGCTCCAGAAACAGGTTGACAAGAACTTTCTTAAAGCAGAAAAGCAAAGGTTGCGAGCTGAGAAGAAACAGCGTAAAGCAGAGGTCAAGGAACTTAAAAAGCAGCTTAAACTCCACAGGAAGATTCATCTGTGGAATTCGATCCATGGGCTCCAGAGCCCCAAGTCTCCTTTGGGCCGACCCGAGAGCCTGCTGCAGTCTAACACCCCAATGTAAGCCCAGGGCCAGGGCGGGAGCCAGGACTTTAGGTCCAGCCCTCTAAACTGGAACTTAAGCCAACTTCTGTCTTATTTATTGGTAACCCATAACACCCAAACCCTTAAAACTTCCCATTTTCCGATCCTAGTGTTCTTAAAGGGTGGTTTGGTAGTTATCTTTGACACTTGCTTTGTTGCCTTCTTCAGAAAAACAGAAACCAGTAAGGTTCAGAAACTGGCTGGTGTGACCTCTCTTCACTGGAGGCAGTCTGGATTTGAAGCAAAAGAAGCAAATATTTTAAGAGCCCAACTCTTTAGTTAATTTATGGACCCTTTTAGTTATCCTCACCATAGTTTTTGAGCTTAGGAGTCAGGTCCCCTTGGGTTTTTTTTTGTTTTTTGAGGTGGTTTTTTGGGGTTGTTTTTGGCGTGCGGGATCTTAGTTCCCCAACCAGGGATTGAACCCGCGCCCCCTGCAGTGCAAGCACGGAGTCCTAACCACTGGACTGCCAGGGGATTCCCATTGTTAGTATTATTTTTAAGGCAAATGCATTGGTACATCCTCCAGGGTCACTGTCTGTGTCTCAAACCACAGTATTGGGTATTCAGAAGCCATCACACCCAGCAGCAAGTGACTAAATATTTGAATTTCTCTTCAGGCTCCCTTTGCAGCCCTGTGCCTCAGTTATGCCAACCCTCAGTGCAGCATTTGTGGATGAGAATTTGCCTGATGGGACTCACCTCCAGCCAGGAACCAAGTTTATCAAACACTGGAGGATGAAAAATACAGGAAATGTAAAGTGGAGTACAGACACAAAGGTATTTTTCCCCACAAAACGTGAAGATGAAGTGATTTGAGGTGGCAGTGTGTTTAACTGACAGGCTTTCTTTCTCTTGTCACTATTCTTTTCAGCTCAAGTTCATGTGGGGAAATCTGACTTTGGCTTCTACAGAAAAGAAGGATGTTTTGGTTCCCTGCCTAAAGGCCGGCCATGTGGGAGTTGTGTCTGTGGAGTTCATTGCCCCAACCCTGGAGGGAACATACACTTCCCACTGGCGTCTTTCTCACAAAGGCCAGCAGTTTGGGCCTCGGGTCTGGTGCAGTATCATAGTGGATCCTTTCCCCTACACAGAGAGCTCTGATAACATTGAAAAGAGCATGATCAGCTCAAGCAAAGGTGATGATCTCACCTGCCAGCAAGAGGTGAGCATTGGAAGGGTGACTAAAACCAAAAGAGCCCACTCACAGCTGGTGGTTCTTCAGAAGTCTGGAGAAGCCAGCTTCTCCCCTCCTTCGAACACATCGTGTGCTTATATTGGGCCTAGTCCTCAGGGGCTCTGTTTGCATGTCCTTCGCATCTTAGTGCAGGCGTCCCTCAGTGCTTTCGTATCTCTCTGTAGTGATG
Organism: Leucopleurus acutus; assembly: GCF_964270905.1. NCBI lineage: Eukaryota > Metazoa > Chordata > Mammalia > Artiodactyla > Delphinidae > Leucopleurus > Leucopleurus acutus. The sequence continues at coordinate 18,689,668 of NC_139161.1, read as the reverse complement.
TGTGGCCAGCCTCTGTGCTGCACGAGGGAAAGCAGAGCTGCCTGGCCTGTGGGCCTGCTGAGCTGATGGCTTTGCTGCTTAACAGTCATCTCTCCTGTATATCCCTTGTGTATATTTCCTAAATACTAATGAAGTCTTACCCTGGTTGTTACTTGGTGCACAGTTTTTTCAGGCAGCTTCCCTGTTTACTACTTAAATTTAGTTACCCAGTGTTAATGTCCTGGTTTTGACTGTTGTTTTTATGGTTGATCTAAGCTATTGTCATTAGGGGAAGCTAGGTGAAGGGGGTAATTAGTAAACTCTCTATACTGTTCTTGTAACTTTTCTATAAGTCTAAAATTATAACAAAACAAAAAGTTTTAATACATGCAGTGCTTTTGTTTTTAGGGAGGCAGCCGTCAGCTTGCCTTTTGAGTTCTGTTGAGGGCCTAAAATGTGTCCCAATGGTTTATCTCCACAGGAAGCTCTTCTTCCGGCTAAAGAAGAAATTCCACCTGGTGAAACAACTGAGCAGGCAGAAGGGACAGGAACCTGCATCCCACAGAAGGCCAAAAATGCTGCCAGCGAGAGGGAGCTCTACATCCCATCTGTGGACCTTCTGACTGCCCAGGTGGAAGACTGAGCACTTTGAGGGGCGAGGGACAGAAAGCCCTGGGGAAAGAGTTCTGAACTTGTTGAAGAAAAGGCGGTAGAGCCATAGGTGGTGCTCAGGAAGTTGGAGATATGCCCACTCTGATCTAGTCAGATGCACTGAATGGCAAAATCATCACCAGTGGGAGCAGGCTTCTAAACTAAATGTTTCGTCTTTGAATTGGGAACTTATCTTGTGCTTCCCACAACTTCCCTCTAGTTGCCTCTTCTTTTCTGCCTAACTGGCTCACCTTCACCCCCACTGCATTTGCTCTCTTTCCTGCCATTTGGTTATTTGAATGCCTACTTCCCATTTAACTCTTCTTGTTTTCGCTTGACTGATGTGAGACATGAATTTGAACAGAGTTGAATCTGGGATGATACAGAACTCAATGGCCTGCAGGACCCATCAAGACAAAACATGGCTCTAGCGTGTGCTGCGAGTAGTCTAACCTTTTGCCTTTTTCTTTCAGGACCTGCTGTCCTTTGAGCTGTTGGATATAAATATTGTCCAAGAGTTGGAGAGAGTGCCCCACAACACCCCTGTGGGTAAGAATGTCACTCGGTCCACCTTGCTTATTTTATTAACAGGCCCCAAAATACTGCAGCCCTGACTCTGCTAGTTAGTATTTTATTCCGAGGAAATAGTTGGCAAGGATTTCTCCCACAGTGTGATATTAAAACTGCACCCATTGGTTCATTTTCCTTCCTCTCCCTGTTGTCAGAGGCAACAATACCAGTTTGTGCAAAGTTTCCCCACCATAAAGGGACCCTCTTCTCCATTTTTCTCTGGATATTTGTGTCCCTTTGTTCTTTTGCATTCGTGGCTCTGTGTCTTGGCCATGGTCTCCCAAAGCCAAACAACCGTTTATGATCCTTCCTGCATTGATGGATCTGTCTGAGATACTTGTGTGCCTAATGGTCTGGAGAAATTCTTCAGAACACCTTGAAGTGTACCTGGGTTTATTTTAGCCATGCAGGAGGCAAGAAGCCTATGAGCTGCTGTTTCTGGACACTGACTGTTGATGATGTGAAGCTTTTTCATGGCTGATGGTTCTCCTGTCTTCATTCTCCAGATATGACTCCCTGCATGTCTCCTCTGCCACATGACAGTCCTTTAATAGAGAAGCCAGGCTTGGGGCAGATACAGGAAGAGAGTGAAGGGGCGGGATTTAAAGAACTTCCTGGTAAGGGGTTAAATATTTGTAAAGTATTTGCATCCTCCCCTTCCGCACCACACCCTGTTGTTACACATACCCCCTACTAATCTTACCTTGCTGTGTGAGCGGGTTTTCTGTAGGATCTCATTTTTTGAAGTCTCCTCACCTTCACATGGCACCAATATCAGCTATTCCGTGGCATCGCATCAGCATGGGTACATGACTAGAGAAAGATCTTCAACACTTTAAACACTAATTGCAGACAAAGTTCATGTCTTTTTCAGATTCCACAGTGTCAGTAAAGAAGAGGGCTGAGAACATTTCTTCAGTGGAGGAAGCAGAAGATGACCTGAGTGGGACCCAGTTCGTGTGTGAGACTGTAATCCGATCCCTTACCTTGGATGCTGCCCCGGATCACAAACCACCTTGCAGACAGAAGTCCACGCACAGTGAGCGTCCCTGAATTCCCCACCCACCCACCCCCCAAAACTGAGGTGACGCCTGACTTGTGATTGCCAGACCTGAGCAGATAGAAGTGCTCTTCTTTACTGAGAGTAGTGGAGATAGCGGGATCTTTGTTAGAATTCGGATCATGGTTGTTTCTTTGGGCTCTACATATGCTACCTGACCATTTTATTTATAGCATCAGGAGCAAAGCAGCTACCATAACTCATTTCTGTACTTCTTCAGGGGCAGAATTTCAGTTGCACACCACAGAGGAGCAGCAGCTGGTTGTGCTGCCTGGATTCTGCAGCAAGGAGTCTTCTTGTAAGTTGACAGAGCCCCTCAGCAGAGACCCCCACTGGCAGCTGAGTTGTCTCCTTTCTCCAAGGGCAGCAGTCAGGAAATAGTGGCCAGAAACAGGAGCACCAGACTAAGTTTCTCAAGGTTAAATTCTGCTGTAATAAATTTCTTTGTGGCAGAAATTTTTAGATGTCAGATAGGTAGAACCACTGTCATGTATTTCAAGTACTATCCAAAAACTCAAATTCTACTCCATCAAAATAATGTGAAAAAATGTCTTGTGTTTATTATAGTGAAATTTGACCTATACCTTTAAGCATGATTTATCTCACTTTTTCATTTATGTATCTATATTTAAACTGTATATTTTTTAAAATATATGTATTTCCTCACACATACTTGTGTACAAACGCATAACAAAAAAGTCTGGAAGGACTTACGCCAAAATGTTCACAGTAGTTATCTCTGTTAAGGTTATAGGTACTTTTTTATTTCCTTTTTTTTTTGTCATCCATGTTTGCCAATTTTCTATCATGACTACTCATTACTTCACAAAGAAGAGAAGGAAAGTAGTCATACAGTCCTGAAGTATTTACCACCAAACATTTTCTCTTCTTATAGCACTGTTAGCTAGTATATCAGTTTTGATTTGAACCCGTCTCAGTATGTTAACCATCACGTGAAGAGGAAAAGGGATGAGGCCTCCTTGTTTTAAGATTCATAGTGTTCTCAGAAGCCTCGATGTTTCTGCCAATGTTGTTTTTGTGAACTTTGGTTCTGTGTGGCTTTGCGTAGGTTTAGAATATGGCCATGACCATGGTTTCAGCAGCCCTTCCCTCTCGTTTGTCTCTGTCCTCTGGGTTTCATAATTATAGCTCATGACCTACAAGGCTTGGTGGGGTAAGGGTAGCACAGGGGCTGCTTTTAGCTTATACCTTAAAATTGGTTGCTTTCATCCTTTAGTGAAATTTGCCCCACCCGAAGAGGGACCCCTTGGAGACGAGAGGGAAGAGATTGTCCGTATTGTTGAAGAAGAAGCTGTCATGGAGGAGGAGGAGGAGGATGAGCTCAGAGATGAAGTTCAGAGTCAGTCCTCTGCTTCTTCGGAGGATTACATCATCATCCTGCCTGAGTGCTTTGACACCAGCCGCCCCCTGGGGGACTCCATGTACAGCTCTGCCCTCTCACAGCCAGGCCTGGAGCGAGGGGCTGAAGGCGAGCCTGGGGTTGAGGCTGGGCAGGAACCAGTCGAGGCTGGGGAGAGACCCCCTGGAGGGGAGAACCAGCCACAGGGGCACAGCATCAATGATATCCTTATGACCTCACAGACTCTGGACACAGTGCCCCTGACCCCAGAGGTGGTAGGGCCTTCGCCACGGCTGCCCAGGTACCATCCACACCCCGCTCTGCTGGGCTGTTCTCCAGAGGTGGAATAAAGAGAGAGGACTCAACCTGATCTCAAAACCTGTTTCTTTGTCAGCAAGGGAAGAGTCTATTTCCCATAGTAAAGTCTGATGAATAAAAGTTGTACTTCCCAGTATTTGTGTATCTGGATTTAAAGAAATACTTGTTTCCGTTAACCTTAATTATCTGAGTATAATCTATCTACTTATGTTTTGATCACTGAGAGCCAGTTTTTAAACACAAACATCCCTGGACCTTCCTCCCTGTTCTGTTGACTCATGGGCAAAGGCAGCAAAAACTCTTTCTCATACTAATCCAAACAAAGTAGAATAAGAAGTTTAATCTGTTATGGAAACAAATATACTACAAAACCCAGATAGAAGCTACTGTTTTTCTCTACTGGTTCTGTCTGTATCACTGCTCTCTCACAGTATGGAAAATGGTGGAGGCTTGACTGTAATTTAAAGCATTCTCCCAGGGAGCTAGATATTTTCTTTTATCAGCACCACTTGATACAGGGGGAAGTGACCAGACTGAAGCCAGTCTTTCTAGCTTGACTGTGGCTGAAGAGGAAAACCAGAAGAAGAATGAGCCCTTCTCACCTGATCCCTAAATTCAGACATGTGATCTGGATCAGAAATGTGAAGCCTCTGTAGAGAATTTGGCACTGCTGTGCTCTGTTTACTGTTTCTCCACCGTTACTGTAGGCGCCTTTTCAACTTACTTTCAATATTGTGTCTTTCTGAAAGGAGTCCTCCGTATGCACAGCATCATGGTTCCCCAGGAGTGGATTTACCAGTTACCGTACCAGAAGTTTTTTCAGTCCCTGATCAGAGCAGAGGAGGTAATGACCAGCCTGAGCTTTCTCTTTTTCTGTGCTCCTTTCTGATGGAAGCAGGTATAAATAGGCACTCTATCTTTGTGATTCTTGGCAGTTTTTAGAAACTTGCCCTTTGACTTTTTCTGTGCTCCTGCCTCATACTCTTTTTTTTTTTTTTTCCTCATACTCTTTTGTTCTATTTTCTAGCTTAATATTTATTAAACGAGATCCCATAGAGGTTGGCATTGTGCTGTAGTGGAAAGAACACAGGCTTTGGGGCCAGACTAGTCTAGGCTCCAGCCTCAGCTCCACCTTTCTCCACCGTGTGACCTTGCAATGGTTCAGCAGGGTTCTAAGACCTGAAGGTCTGTTTCCTTATCTACAAAATAAAGAGACTAGCACTTTGAAGTTGTGAGTAGACCCTCAAAGTCGCTTTCCTCTCGTCCTCAAAAAACAAAACCTGAAAGTACTTAAGAACTAATAAACTATTGTGATAGGATTATAGAATTAATTTTTCTGATTCACTAAACAGTCACCTTGCATTGCATTCTGGACAGTTTTCTTTAACATTTACTTAAACCACCTGCAAAATTTCTCAAATATATAAAAAGAAAGAAACAGAGACTTTAATCGTTGCAATCAGATTGCCACCTGCCTCAAAACTAGCCTTGTTGTGATTAGGAAACACCAGGGGGTTATGGGTGCTGCATCTAACCAACAGCTCTTTTGCTTTTAGAGCTCAGAGGCTCATCAGGACTTGTAAACAGCAGACAGAAGAGCTCTGACCACTCAAGGTAACGGGGGCTTCCTTGTGCAGCCCCTCCTTCGAAGCAGAGGGATATCCTAGTATTGCCTCCGCTTAAACGAGCCTCTCAGAGCATGTGCCACCTGCCGAGAGCGGAGGAGAGCCATCATTCCTTCCTGTTCTTATTTCCTCCTAAAGCTTGTGAGCAGCACTGAGCAGAGGACTCATGTTGATGTTTAATAAGAGTGTTCACATTCCACCAGGAGGAAGTTCCCTCAGATTCACCTCCTGCTTAGTACCAGAGAAGAAGGCAGGAAGGCCCAGCCCGCTGTGCATCCTTGTAACTTTTTCGTAGACACACCTGCCTCTCTGCTCCCAGTCATCTCAGAGCAGTGTCACGGTGGGCTCCTCCCTACGTAGAGCGTTCAGAAAATCACATTTCCTTTGGGAGGTGTTTCCTCTGGGATGATAACTGAGCATGCAGACTGCCAGGTCCTCAGTGTGCCGCTGAGCACATGAATTTCCAGCCGGGGCTGAAAGCTGGCATGCTAACCAGAGTGAGGTGCTTTCTGCAGTGCCCTGCCCATATCTTGCAGCAAGCAGTAAGAGCTGGGCCCTGCATCAAGCCCAGATCTGTAGCTATAAAACTGATAGGAAAATAGGCCCACTCTCCTTTTACGTCTGACTTTTTTCTCGGGTAAATCTCATTTTCTTCCCAGGATTAGAGCCCAGGTTCTCCGTAGGAAGATAACGATTCACGTTTCTTTAGGGAGACAAATTGGCTTTCCCCGCAGGCACCACCACGGGAGCAGCATTGCTGGAGGGCTGGTGAAGGGGGCTTTGTCTGTTGCCGCCTCTGCATACAAGGCCTTGTTTGCTGGACCACCGGTCACTGCACAGGTCAGTGTATGTTTCATTTTCCTGAACCGAATCCAAGTCACCAGTGAAAACAGGGGCGTCTGCCCGGGTTGGAGAGAGTAGCATGGCATCGCAGCGAGCGTGAGCTTTAAGTTTAATCTTTAACACGCAGCTCTGCCACTTCCCAGCTGTATGACTTTGGCTAAGCCACTTGAGGGAGGAAAGGAAAAAGACCTAACGTTGCTTGCGGACCTACTGTGTGGGGCTCACTCTCCCAGGTGCCAGCACTACGAGGTGAATCAGACACCAGTTCCTGCCCAGAGACAGTGGGAGATAAGCAAACGGACATTTATCTGTGAAACTTTTGAAAATTGCAAAGCACTGTAGAATGTAAAGAATCTTCCCATTCAATTAAGAAAAAAAAAAAAAAAAACGTTTATTGTGCAGTGTCAGATACTGTGCCAGTGTTCTCAGACCAGTGGAACACCTCAGCCTGGTGTCGGCCCCACGGCGGGGCCAGGGAAGGCGTCCTGGCACATGACGCCCGAGCTCAGTCCTAAAGGACAGAATGAGTGTGTGCCAGGAGAGAGGGTTAGAGAGGGCACTGTAGACAGAGTAGCCAGTACAGAGACTTGGAGATGTGAACCTGGAAGGTGAATTTGCACCAAGAAGAGAAAAGACCAATGATGTAGGTGGGATGCTGTGTTAAGTGATTTTGGCTTTTATTTTTAAGACCCGTGGGAGGGACTTCCCTGGTGGTCCAGTGGTTAAGACTTGCGCTGGCCATACTTTCTTCCAGGTTCCCATGCTTTCTTCCAATTACCATCCCCTCTCTTGCTCCTTCTTGCCCCATCGTCATGATTACCTTTAACTTCACAGGGTTTCCAGAGTTCGTTAGCATCTTTTCCTTCATCTAGTTCTAAAGACAGTTCGCCAGTCACCTGGCTCAGGGTGCAGACGTACCTAATCCAAAGCAGGGCCTTCCCAGTCCTTCCTTATCCCCTCAGAAGACCCATTAGTATTGGGTGGACAGGAGTGCCATAGCCCGGCACCTGATTACCTAGTATTTTGAATAAATCTGGAAGATGAGTATGCCTTAACAAGATAAACACAAATTATACAAAAAACGTTGTTCCGCTTTTCTTGACTCTACGCAGCCAATAGTTTCCGAAGATCAGACAGCAGCCCTGATGTCCCATCTCTTTGAAATGGGATTCTGTGACAGGCAGCTAAACCTAAGGCTGCTGAAGAAACACAATTACAACATCCTGCAGGTTGTGACAGAACTCCTTCAGATCAACAACAACGACTGGTACAGCCACCGCTACTGAGGAGTGACCTCGTATTCAGTAACTTTGCCTGCTGCTCAGAGACGATCTTTATTCTGTCTTGGGGGTGTGGGGTGGAAGCCCTTGCTTATTTTTTAATCTGATGAATCTGCATAGAGCCCATCATTGAACTGTCAAGACAATACCTGCCTTGCGGTATTTTTTGGAGCAAATGAAAGGCCGGAACTTAAACCTTCACTTTAGACGTTAGATGAATTGTAGGAAGAGCATTTTTCACTTGATCTGGATAAAACTCTTCTCCGTTTTAGTGCACTGAAAAGTGCAACTTAAACTCCCTATAGAACCCTTTTTCTTCCTGCTTGTACTGAAGTTGAGTATTTTTCTTTGCTTAATTGTGGATGTTTTCAATGAGGATATCTGTTCATTGTCAGCTTATAAAAGAAATTAACCTTGGAGGTTGTTTTCAAGAATTACTCTCATAATTTTTCTAACCTATCCCAAGCTTCATAGCTGTGTGGTGTTAAAATAACACCCAGGGCACGCACGATAGGAGTTTTGTTCCTCTTCCCTTCTCGAGGAGAAAGTCGTTCCCCTGCAAGTCTTAGTACCGGGCACTGTTGTTTTTCAAAAGACCCCCAGTGATGCGTTTAGAGTACATCCACCTTGCGGTCTCTGCACTTCTGAGAAAGGAGCGGGGAGTGTGCGCATTAACCCAGCAGCACCTGTTGAGCAGTGTCTGTTGTAGCAATTTTGCATACATTTTATTTTATTTAAGGGAAAGAATTTAGGTAGTGTGAAATATTTTGCTAATGCTACAAAGAAGGAAAAAACTCTTCTATTAAAGGGAAAAGTAAATTTAACAGTTACCCTTTCTCTTTATGTCGGGGGGGCAGGCCTTTACAGTAGAGTGGGCGGGGGTGTATAGGAACATGAGGAAAGTGAAAGGCAGGCTCCTGTGTGAATCATGTCAGTGAAGTTCAGGGGTGGGCAAATGAGTGGGTGTGAGGCTTAGGACATCCTGATGGCCTCCTGAATGTTTGCAATCTGTTCAGGAGAACCTAGAACAAGAAAAAGAGGCTGGTGTTTTGCAAGACTTGGATGGGAGCAAACTCACTGAAAAAGTTTTGGTTTAACCCCAGGGTACGCGAGCGGGAAGGAGCTCGCTTACGGGGTCCTGGTCCTCGCTCTGTTTTACAGAAGGGAGTCTTGGGTACAGCTGGTAAAGAGGTGGGACAGAAAACACTACAGATTTTAGTCATAAAAATTACTTGCAGAAAAAGAAGACTCTGACCCCCAGCCTGAAGGGGGAAGGATAGTAAAATAGTATTACTTAACCTGGTTTGGTATTATAACGAATGGTGATTTAAATCATTGGCCATAATGATATTTATTTACAGTATAACTCTTGAATGCTGTGAAATAAGCCAGGATTCAGACTGCAAGCCAACCAGCCTGTCTATTACTTAAAACGTTTTTGTGGGGGGTGGGGGTGGGGGGTGGGCTTCTGGGTAGAGGCTGAGCGGCAGGGTGTGTGTAATTAATTCGGTTGATTTGGGACGGGATCTTGTCTTGACCATGTGAGTTGTATTGTAGGGGTCCAGGAGGGCCCCGGGGTCCAGTCGTCTGTCCCATTGTACTTGTACCTAACCGCTTCGAGAACGGTGAAATAAACTTTGAAACCCCTACTTGGACTGGCCGGTCCTTTCGTCGGGAACCTCGCGTGGCCTTTGAAGAACCGAGTTTTCTGGCCGCTGGGTCGAGAGAGGCTGGCCCTGGGAGGGAGGGGCGGGTCCGGAGGAGCCGGGGCGGAGCTTCCCAAGGCTTTGAGCCGAAGCTTGGGGCGAAAACCCCGGCTCCCGCGCTTTCGATTCTGCTTTGCAGGCGTTTCTGTCGCTGCGGTCGCCCGGGGGTAAGGCGATTCCTTAGAATCGATTCCTTAGAAAGAAGGGACCCTCCTTGCCTTCTTTCCCTTTGGCATGCAAGGGCCCAGGCCCCTTCTGTGCCTCCTCCTAGCCCAACACGCAGGTTCCAAGCTCTGCTAACGGCCTCCCGGGGTGTGTGGTGGGACTGAAAATCCTCCTTCATTGAATTCCTAGCCTCTCAGTCCGCTCCGACCCCGCAGCCCATGGCCGAGCCCCAGAGTAGGGCGTGAAGGCTCTGGGGAGGCCAGGGTCGCCGCTCCCCACCTCCTCCAACGCGGTGCAGTCGGTCCCCAGGACTCTCCGGGAAGGGGACTGGTGGCCCCCTGGAGCCACCCTGCCTTACGGGCCCTCCTCCCCAAAGACGTACTCCAGCAATCTCTAGCCCTCTTGCAGCTGAGAGGAGCCCAGGCTCTCAGGCCTAAGCCAGGTGAGGCTCCCTTTATTTTAAACCCAGAAGGTCTGAGTTGGGCTCACCTTGCCCACTCATTTGCCACCAGTCTTTTGGGAAGGATCTGGAGTTCGCTGTGACTCGTCCTAGTGAAGGACTGACCCTGAAATTGCTACCACCCTCGCCCAGACATTCTTTCCCACCCCGACTCAGAACGCAAGCGGAAGAGGTTTATGCTCCCTTCCACAATCATTTTAGGGTTCTTAGCCCCACCTGTGGCCAGCCTAGCCGCCTTTTCCTTTTCTTGTCCCAAAGAATCCCTGCCTTCCTATTACGCCAGCACCTGTCCAGGCTCAGGAATGGAAACTTTCCTTCCACACCCAGGCTGGAGACCTCGGGCATTTCTGCCCGGGTGCTCTAGAGACACGTTCAGAGTCGTCTTGTCGCAGAGGATGAAGGGGCTCCCCTGGCTGCTGCCCCCAAGACCTATCTAACTTCCTTCCCTTGCAGTGAATGACAGCTCAGCAGCTTTTCCAGAACAAAATTAAGCGCTCTGCCTTTCACTTACGAAAGTCCCTTAAAGTGAAATAACTTCTGCTTTGCTTTTCCCTCTTGTAGGCCGATTGAGCTCTCCCTACAATAAAAACAAAGAGTTGCAGTGCATTGAGATTCCTGATCCAGGAGTCGTGTGTAGCTGCTCGAATTCCCGCCCCCTCACTGGCTTCGGCTTGAGTTGCTGAAAGCGTGGTGGGGCTCCTTGCCAATCTCAAGAGCCTAAAGCCAGAGGGACACCCGGCATCGGTGCTGACTGGACTTTGTTCTTCTCTCATCAGTGAAAAATACCCCTGAACGATGGGTGAGACGCTCTCCCAGCTGGGCTCCCGGGAGGATGAGAACAAGTCGATGCTGCCCTCCGGCCCAGCCTGTGGCAGCAAGGCTGCCAGCTACTCCAGCACCACCACCGGCAGCAAGCCTTCTTGCTCCTGTGCGCCTCGTGAAAGGGCTGCTGGCGGCAGCTTTGCGACTTGTCCCACCTGCCAGGGCAGTGGGGAGATCCCTCGAGGTGAGTGGCCCCAGGCTCTGGAAGTAGCCGGGGATCCAGGAAAAGCTCTTAGCAGCCAGCTGGCCAGTGCCAGGCCCCTCTGAGTCTCCTTGGATGGGGTTGGGTCTCCCAGCTCCTAGTCCCTGAGTTTCAGGGCTAGCCAGGGAGATGCTAACCCTCCCTGGGCTCGCTGCAGAGACCCCCTCCTGCCCTGGTGGTACCGCCCGAACCCAGGGGATTCCCAGCCTCTCTGCCCTCTTAGCAGCACTGCCTTCGGATGCAGGAAGTTACAGTGACGTCTCCAAAGAAATTGGGCTTCTCGGATTTGTGGTGACGTGCAGGAATTCTCCACACCTGTTAATGAAACTCTCGCCTCCGTTCTAGAGCTGGCAAAGCCGAGCTGCCAGCAGCCCGGTATCCCCAGTCAGTCCTGCTCTGAGGCAGAGGTGGCGTGCTTCTGACACTGCTCTGTGGGACGGAGGGGTGCTGCTGGCAGGCTGGCACAGGAAACATTTGTCACGGACACTTCTCGGCCCTCCCTCTCACCCTCTTTCTACAGAACTAGAGAAGCAGCTGGTGGCCCTCATCCCCTATGGGGACCAGAGGCTGAAGCCCAGGCACACGTAAGCCCCTCTTCCTATCCCAGCTCTGTAGGCGTTGCCCCTGGGGGCTCTTCCTCTTTGTCTCCCCCAATCCCCCTTCCCACCCCCCCCCCAGCTTTTCTCCATTGGTTCTTCCCCAGAGAGCCTGAGCCTCACTGGCCTCAGACGTATTAGCTCCCTGTTTCCAAGGATTTTCCTAGTTTAAGAAGCTCCGGGCACAGCAGATGCCACCTGAGACCTCTTGGTGTCCTGAGCACCACTGCCTCCAAGAGGCGTGGCTCCCTTTTGAAGACTGAGAGGACCTCTTGACTCTGCAAGTCCTTCCAGGAGGGAGGGAGTGGCTGTGGTTGCTGTTGGTTTGGGGAAGTGATTTTTCCTAAGAACTTCCTTTGCTACGGCAGCTCAGACCTGCTTGTTCTTTTCCCCGTAGAGATGGGAAACCAGCTGCTCTCTGTTCTGGGACACTTCAGAACCTCAGAGGAGGCAGCCCTGAGTTTCACTGGGGGGCCCATGAACCTGTTTATCATCTGGGTCCTTTGACATAGATCCCTGCAACCTCCTCCCAGGGTCCTCAGCTTCCGTGGGGGAGCCCACCACCCAGCCTGCCCCCGCCAGTGCACCAGAAGCCGAATCTGGCAGTGCCCCTTAGGAAATGCTAACAAGGTGCTCTCTCTTTAATGCACATCTCAATTTTGAACTAGATGGACAGATGATGTCTTGTTCTGAATATGAATACTAAAATTCAGAACTGTCAAAATTCACATGGGCTTACTTCTTTCAGTGAGAATAGCTAGCGTTGGTTGAGCCTTTGGCTATGTGCCAGGGCCAGGTATTGGTGCCTTTTCATGCATTAGCCCATAACAGATGGTATGAGGTAGGTACCATTACCCCCATTTTATAGACAAGGAAACGGAGGCTTAGGGCGGTTAGGCGGGTTGTTCAGAGTTGCTGGGCCAGTGGCTAACACAGAGCTGGGAGTGGAAGCCGGGCTGCCAGCCTCTCAGTCCGGTGCTCCTACCCACTCTGGGCCACCTCTGAGCCTAGGTTGGTCCTCCGCATCTGGGGAGCTAAGCGTACAGTTGTGTGTGTGTGTTGGGGTGGGGGCTCGGAGGAGAGCCTTACGTAGAGAGAAGAGTGTCTGAACGCCCCCGGCCCAGGCAGCCCTGGTGTCCAGAGTTCTCCACTCCTCTACCCCGGGTCCTGTTCTCCCACAGGAAGCTCTCCGTGTTCCTGGCAGTGTTCATCTGCCTGGTGACCTCCTCCCTCATCGTCTTTTTCCTGTTTCCCCGGACTATCGCCGTGCAGCCTGTAGGCCTCAACTCCTCCACGGTGACTGTTGGCGAGGCCGACATCCACCTCAATATAACGGTGGGTGGGTGCCTGCGCCCCTGGGCTCCGACCCCACCTTCCTGGCAACACTCCTCTGTACAGCCCTTGTCCGGTGTGCTCACCCCGGGCATCGGTAGCCGGGGATCTTATGGCAGCCAGAGGATGTCAGGAGCCTGGGGAGAAGCAGGAGCAACCATGAGCCCCCTAACAGACCGTGCAGGATTGGAACAGTGAGGGGTTAGAATTGACGCCAGAGCCGTAGATCACTGGGTGCAGTCGGGGTGTGCCTGAGACTCCCCGGGTGGGCAGGACTGAACAGAGAGAGCCTTGCAGGGTGAGACTGGATTTTGAGCCAGCTTAATGTTTCAGTTAAAGGCGACCCCTCGCCGCTAAGAGCCCCTCCGAGGGGCTCCTGGCACTGGGCCTCGGCAGCTGAGGCCCGCGTTGGGGGTGGGGCTCAATCAGGCTGCGGCGTTTTGAAACTGTTCGACTTCTTGCCGAGGATGGTGCTACCCTAACCCCTTCCTTTCCCTGTCTTGCTCGCCAGAATATCTTGAGCATCTCCAATAACAACTACTACCCCATCGCTGTGACCCAGCTGGCCATTGAGGTTCTGCACCTGTCCCTCGTGGTGGGGCAGGTCTCCGACAGCCTTCTCCTCCACATCGGCCCTTTGGCCAGTGAGCAGGTGACTCCCTCTTGCTGGCCAGACCTGCCCACAGGTGTGTGGACGCGGGTGGCTGGAGTTGGGGCTAACCCTATACCCATTTGGTTGACAGATGTTGTATACAGTAGCCAACAGGATATGGGATGAAAACACATAGTGAGTAGCCCTTGATCAATCCCTTCTCCCTTAGCCTCTTTCCTGATTGGAAACCCAGGTCGAATTCCCACCAGATGTTCTGATTGCTTAGCAGACCCTGCAGTCAGCACGTGGCCTGCACTCTGTGGCCAAGACTGCAGTGTACAAGCATTCAGGATCCCCAGCCTCTGCCTGTTTGGACCTGGACTGGAATGAAACCCAGCCTAGAATCTGGTTGACACTTAACGCTATATGACCTTAGGCTCTTCAGCCTGACTCACCGTCTTCTACTAAGGGAGAGGCCAGCCCATGCCTGGGCCAAACCAGTGGGGTTTGGAGGAGCGATATTGCAGCAGGGGCGACGTGCTCACCTTGGGCAGAGGGAGGGGGAAGGGGTGGGGGCGGCATGTGGGGCCCCTGATGGAAAGGAGGCAAGGGGGGGCTGGGACGGCAGGTCTCCTCCGAGCTGTCCGACAGGCTGCTCAGTGTGTGAAACATGGGCCCAGGTTCTCTGTCTCTCTCTCTCTGTCTCTCTCAGCAAGATCTGTACCTGGCTGAAAATCAAAGTCCACCATGTGCTTCTGCACATCCAGTAAGTAGGGCTTGGAGCCCTGGTACCCTCTCCCACTTCTGCCCCCCGTCGGGGGGAGAGTCATCGCAGCGAATCCCGTGAGTCTGTGTCGGCTCTTGGCAGTAGCAGATCCAGCCCCTCCCCTAAGGCCCACCTTAGGAGCCACTGACGTGACAGGCACAGATCTGCCCAGAACCCGGTGGGGGGGTGGGGGGCAGCTGTCCCAGGTGCCTCGGCAGAGTGGGGAGCAGAAGGAAGGGCCGGGTCTGGTCTGAGGAAGCCAGCCCTCCGCAGAGAGCAGAGCAGGGCCAGGGCTTTCCTCTTCTTCCCAGACCCTTGTGGTGTGGAGGAGTAAAGACAGTGAAGCGCAGACCTAGGGTGGCGGGAGCTCTCCAGCCGCCATCTTACTCCTTTCCTCTGCCGCCACCAGGTCTCTCCCCTCGCCTCCCTACTTCCTTCTCTCACTCCTACCCCAACTGCCTATCCTTAGATCGGTGGACGTGGAAGCTGGGTAGGGTCAAGGCTCAAGTTCTGTAATCTTCAAAATAAAACTGGTGTGGTTTTTTTCGGAAAAAAAAAAGCCCTGTTTCCTCTCCAGGGGCACCCTGACCTGTTCCTACCTGAGCCATTCAGAGCAGCTGGTCTTCCAGAGCTACGAATATGTGGACTGCCGGGGAAACGCATCCAAGCCCCACTTGCTGGTCCCTCGCCCGCCGTGACCTGTCTGCTGTCGTCGAGCTGCGGGCACCTGCCGGCCTGGTCTGTATCTCCCACCACTCCATGGCACCCAATAGGACGAGAGTGACTCTGCCGAAGGAAAAGCCCTGGTTTATCATACCCTCCCCCTGTTTACCCCCAGCAGAGGAAGCTTTCTGTGGACGTTAACTTCATACGCACACATGCACACGCACACGCACACACACCCTCACGCCCTCTCTGATTTCCACAGGAACGGAAGCTTGGTTCTTCCAGAAGCCAGCACCAGATATTCCCCTTGGTCTGTCTTGAGGAAAGTCTGACCTGACATTTCCTCAGAGCTGCCTCAGCGGCATGGAGTGGCACCCACACTGTCTGTGCTGAGCACCTTGGTTGCCCAGCTCGTCCAGGGAAGACCTTTGTCCTGCCTGAATGTGGAGAAAGCTTTCATTTTGTCTGGCTTTTAATACATGGATCCTTTCCAAGTTCTCCACCTGGTAATGAGAAGGTGACTTGGGGGACAGCCAGTGTTGTCCCCAGGGCCTCTTAGGGAACCGTAGATGCTCTCCTGTGCCACCCTGCTTTGGTCGTGTGACAGGGTGATGGTGATGGCCTGCTTCGAGAACGCCTGGTACCTTGTCTCCCCACCCCACCCATCTGACAGCAAGATTGGCCAAGGCCCTTTGGCTCCGCAGCCTTCCTGGTTAGACTGTCTGGGTCCCCAGGAAGTCAGAGCTGTTCTGCAGCTAAAGCTTCTCTCCCGAAAACAGTTTTATCGTTCTCTTCAGAGCAGGAACCAAAGGGGGAGGGGAGGGGAGGGGAGGGAAGGAAAGGGAAGGGAGGCACCGGGCACCCCCCTGGGCCTGCACAGGAAAAACAGAGACAAAGCCAGAGTCATTTTAAAAGGTTTTTATTGAAGGAGGCCACAAGCCTGAGCCCACGTGAGGGGACACAGGCAGGTCAAACGGTGGGCGCAGCCGCCCTCCCGCTGAAAACCTGCAGAGGTGAGGCCGGACTGCTGGGTCCCGCTGCACCCCTGGCCTAGTCCCAGGGCGCCCTCTGCTCCCAGAGGCCTCTGCTCTCCTTTGGGCGCTGACAGTATGGAGCTGCCTATCAGTCGGGACTGGTCCAGGCCGTCCCCTCTTTGCTGTCACTCAGATGAGGAGCCCCAGGCAAACCCCAGGTTCTCTAGGCGAGCAGGAATTGTGTTTGCTCACTAAAGGCGGTTACCGGTTTCCGTCACTCAGACAGGCAGAGAGGTGAGCTTGAGTAGCAGGGAAAGCTGAGTTTGCAGTAGGAAGGGCGGAGAAGGGCACGTGGGGCCAGAACCTGGTGAGGCGCCGGCCGGGGGGGGGATGAGGGGAAGGAAGGAGTTCATGCTGTCCGCACGCTTTCACGCCTGGGTAACTGGCGCCGAGGTGGTGCTGGTAAGAGCACGGAAGTCCACGGGGGCCAGGCTGGAGCTCACGCTGGGTGGAGTTCGCCAAATGTAATGGATTTATATTGGAGTCAATCAGCTGTGCTTAACCGTGTTTAAGGAAGGAAAATAAAAGGCTCCTGTGAGTGGGAAGGGAGCCGGTGGACGCTCCCCATCTCACAGCCTGTTTCTTAATATCCAAGTGGGCATCAAGGTCTCTTCCCCAGTCCCTGAGCCCCTCGGGAACACGCCCGGCCTCTCTGCCTTCTGGGAGACCGCTCCCAGGAGCTCGCTCGCTCCCCTTCCCTCGTTGCGTGTCTCTGAGCCCCTCCCAACTTTAATGCTCCTGTTCTGTGTGCCCCCGCTCCTTCGCTTCCCCCAACTGCTCCTCTCAGGAAACACTGCACTGACAGGCTCCTTCAGTCTCACCCAAAGGTGAGACGCTACAGTGAAAGGACCCAGGCATCCCCCTCACCAGTCAAGAGTGGAAGAGGGAGCAGGGCTGGGGGACCCCCAGGTGTCAGTTTCAGGAAGAGGTGAGGCGGCTGCCTGGGGCCTCCAGAGCCTCTGGGTTGTCTCTGCTATGTGGAAAGGCTGAGACCCAGGGAGGAAGAGGCCTGTGGATTTGGTGGGGGCGGGGGGCGAGTCCCCCTCTTCCCAAGGTCAGGTGTCCTGTGCCTGAGGCTACAGTCCTCCTTTCCTCCGAGTTCTTTCTCTCCATCCCTTCCAACCACCTCCGTTCAACAGCGGAGTGCCCACCGTGGACCAGGCACGACACTGGACTTGGGGGAGGCCCCTGCGTGCCACTTCTTCCTGATGCTGCCCCAGGTCCCAGGTCTGCTCTGGTGTGATGCCACCCACGCTTCCCCAGGTGCATCTCAATAAGCATCGGCCAGGAGGAAGGGCTTGTGGCTCCAGCGAGAGTCGTAAACCCGAGCCCCCAGCAGGCTGTGATATCACTGCTAAATAAGGACCAGTAGTGGAGCTGTAGAGCTGGGGGGCCCAAGGCCAAGTTCTCCCGTTGGCTTTGCCTGGAGAAGCATGGAATCGCCCTCCACTGTCTTCTCGCACCCTCTCCATCCTCTTCGTGGGTCTTCCTGGCCCCTCCCCCTCCCCTCTGTCTCCCGGAGCCCAGCCAGTCTCTTGATTCTTTGCGGGAAGAAATCACACGTGATTCCCGGCTAGCCTCCCCTGCCAGAGTGGATCAGGAGGGCTTGGCTTTTGAAGTGGAGAGGCTGCTGGGAGGTAGGAAGACGGGGCTGCTCAGCTGATGTTTGCTGATGGCCGGCCAGTGGGGTCTCGGGGGTCTGTCTCTGAATCACCACTGCTGGATGTAGTTCGTTGACTGAGAAGAGGGAGAGACAGGAGGCAGAACAGGTTAGTTAGCAGCTCCCGGGCCTGCTGGTTTGAGAACATTGTCTTAAGGCCTCTGAAGCCGGAGTAATCAAAGTGAGATGATGTAGCAGCCCAGTCCTCGTCTTAAAGGGCCGGGATCAGGTTCTCCCATCCTTTGCGCCTGAGTCAGAGACAAAAAAAAAAAAAAGCTTCTTTCCAAAGCGTATCCTGTTTCATGTAATTCTCAAGACTCTCAAAAAAGCGTCTTCCTGGGTTTGACGGTCTACAACGAGCCAGGCCGTAAGCTAAGTGCTTTGGATGCTTTCCCTTTTAATTCAGTCCTCGTGACACCTCTGTTGAGGAGGTGGGGTATTATCAGTCTCATTTTACGGGTGGGGCAGCTGAGGCTCAGAGATCTGAGTCGTGCTACCCGAGAGTGGTGATCCTGACGGAGACCACAAGCCCTGACTTCACGTCTCACCGTCCTCCCCGCTCCAGCTGGCTCCACCCCATCCGCGTTTCAAACGGCCCCCTTGACTTTGCTTCTCTGGCACCCGTCCTATCTTTCCAACTAGATCGTCAGCTCCTTCACTTATACTGAGTGCTGAGCAACAGGGCCTACAGAGACATCTTTATGGGGGCATGGAGTGGAGGAACGGGCCATCCAGAAGTGACGGAATAACTTCAGTCCCCTCTCCCGATTCCCGCCGAGGAAGCCTTTCTAGACTCCACCTGCACTAACACGCGAGCGCGGGCAGACACGCAGCCAAACCGTAGCTGCCTCTCACACTCTGAGTCCGTCTCACCGTGAATCGTGGGTACTTGGTGTGTGTATCTGGGCTACATTTCCCGAAACCTGATGATGAAACGAAGCACACGTCACTCAGCTGGCAGTTCCTGAGAATGGCACATGCCACAGCCGGACTCTTTACCACGTTTCTGGGGGGCAGGCCAAGGCCCCTAGCTGGGGCAAGGCAAAGTCCCAGCCCCCGCTGAGCATTCTCCACTAGGAAGCCGACCGGTGCTTCCCTGTTCCAGACCCCCCAGGGCTCAGGATATCCGTTGCTAAGCCTACACCTCCTGCCCCACCCTCTGGCCGCCCCGAGCCGACCCCGACCCCGACCCCGTCTGTCACCCTCACCCTGGAGAAGGGACTGACCACTTCTGAGCCACGCTCTGCGGAAGTCAGCGGGTTTCTCTGCAGCTCTCGCTTGGTGCAAATCCACTCAGAGAGTGTGACCGCCCCCACCCCCAAGTAAAGGTGAAGGGTGCCAGGGAGGGTCAAAGGGTGGGGTGACAGATGTGGCTTCTGGACTATAGCCCGGGGCTCTCTCCTCACCATCTCCCGCTCCCGGGCATGTCACTCACCTGCACCTTGAGGGTTCATCACCCGTCCTTGGAATCTGTCCTTGTGGGCGCCTGGCCTTTGGGAATCCTGGAAAATGTACCGGGAGGTGCGCTCAGTAAGAGGGTCTTGGGCATTTTGTGGCTTTGGCTGAGGCGGCGGCGGCGGCGGCGGCCGCTCGGGTACCTGCGGAGGCTGCGGCTGCGGCTGCGCGGGTGGCGACCGTGATGGCGCCGGCGGTGGCTGCGACTCCCGCGGCGACTCCCGCGGCGACTCCCGAGATGGCTGGGTTCTTTTTTCAGATTGCCGTTTCTCTTCTTGAAGTTTCTTCGGTTCCTGTCAAGAAGCCACCCGCAAGTGGCATCCTCCTCCCTCCCCACCCAGTCACGCCCCCCTGCCGGAGACACGGAGGGGAGCAAGGCAAGGGAATCCAGAGGCGGAGGCGGCTGGAGGGTCTCTGTTCCCTGGAGTTGGAGGCTGAGGCTGGGGCCTGAGCTCTCTCCCCTCACCCACCCACGCCCAAGGACTGTTTCTATAGCAACAGTGCGCCCCCCCCCCCCGCCCCGCACAGCCCCCTGCCCAGGAAACAGCCGCCTCGGGCCACCTACCTCCGCGCACTGAAAATCGTTTGCAGTGCCGGAGGGTAAAGAATAATCTCTTGCACATGCTCTGAAACAGCACTGCCCAGTGGAAGTATAACGAGGGCCATGTATCATTTAAAATGCTCTGTTAGCCACGTAACAGAGTAAGAAGAAATAGGTGAAACTGGGTATAATGATAAATTTTATTCAACCCAATACAGCCAAAACGTAAAACCAATATGAAAATATTAATGAGATAGTTTATAGTCTTTGTTTTTGTGTTAAGTCTTCAAAACCCAGAGGGCATTTTATACTCAGCAGCACATCTGAATTTAGACACTACATTTTGATTTAAAATATTTGGAGTTCAGATAATTTACAGTCGAAAAAGCAGATTCACATATCCACGTTGTTCCAAACATACTTTAAAAATGTTTCGGTAGGTAAAATGAAAATTTGTCTTAAAGAGTATATTTAAATAAATTAAATGTATGTAACATTTAAAATGCAGGTCCTCGGTCTCACTAGCCACGTCTCAAGGGCTATAGCACACAGGCTGGTGGCCGCCCTACTGGACAGCGCAGCTTTAAAACCTCCCGAGCCTGACGCTTCAATCCCACGTGAGGCCTCGGCCTAGTACAACAGCAAAGCTGAGTCACCCCAATACACACACACACACACACACACACACACACACACACACACACACACACACACACACACACACGGTCCATCCAAGACATCCAAGGACCTTGCTTTCCTACGGTCCATCCAAGACATCCAAGGACCTTGCTTTCCTCCAGCCCAAGCAAAACAGCATTCACCAGGTAATGGACAGCTTCCTCGGGGTCTGTCGTCTCCCCTCCCCATCCCCTCCGTGTCCCCGGAAGGACCCTGGTGAACGGGGCCCCTGTCATGCACCTGCTCTTGCTGCTGCTGCTGCTGGGCCATCAGCCACCTCCTCCGGCCCAAAGCCATCTGCCGGCGACTGGCCTCCCAGTGGTACGCACTGCCCATGCTGGTGGCGGTGACAGAAGGCCCCAGGCAGGGGCTGGGGGCAGGCAGAGCCCAGGAGGCTGCCACTGCCCCCACCACTTCCGTCTCCTCCCACCTCAACCCCCTGGCCTGTGACCAGAACCACCTCACAATACGGCCGCTACCGGGGGCAACTGGGCAGCCCCTCCCCGCCACCCACCCCCGCCACCCCCCACCCTCCACCCCCGCCTGCCTTGGGAAGGAGGGGGGTGTTCTTCCCACGCCTCCTAGAGAGCATCTGTAAAGTACCTTTCTCTCCAGGGCCCTGGGCAGGTAGAAGACACCTTTCCACCTAAGCCTTGAGTTTCAGTGGGCCCCGGGGGACGATCCCCCAAGTGGTCTGGCTTTCCTCTCCGGTTTCTTTCTCCCACCCTTCCCAGGATTCCAGCCTCCTCATCTGGCCCTCTGCTGACCCCTCCCTTCCCTCCTCCCTCAGTCCTCCGTCTCCCCCGCTGTGCTGACTCAAGAACAAACAGGGACTTCCCCGGTGGTCCAGTGGTTAGGACTCCGCGCTTCCACTGCAGGGGGCACAGGTTCCATCCCTGGTTGGGGAACTAAGAGCCCGCATGCCGCGTGGAGCAGCCACAGAAGACAAAAGAAGGAAAAGAAGATACGAGACCCGGCCAGCTCTCACTGAGGTCTGAGCTCTATGAAGGCAAAGTGGCTTATTAGAAAGCACCCTGGTTCCGGGGATTGGATGCGCCGGGCTCGAGCCTACCCTCCCTCTCTTCCTCTGACCCTGGACTCAGCTCACCTCTCTGGGCCTCAGTTTCCTTGCCCGGAAAACCAGAAGGGTAGCGCTTGTTACCTTCCTCACGGGGTTCACACAGGACCACGTGGGTCAATGGATGAGAGGTACGTGAAATGAAATATAAAATCGCTCAGCTACAGGTTGGTATTATTTATTATCCTACCCGATTTGCATCCCGTTGGGGAGGAAAAATTCGTCCTCTAGCCTTCTAGGTTCTGTGGGCTGGTCTAATGACCAGATTGCCATCGGACAGACTCATAGGAGAAAAACAGGTATAATTACGTATGTTCAGGGATCCCATAAGGATACGAGACCCAAGGGCAGCTGAGGCTTATATGCCCTCCTGAGCTGAGGAATGCGATAAGGGCCTGGGGCTTCGAAGCAGAGAAGGGTGAGTCACCGGGACAAAGAGAAGGGCAGACCAGACGTTTGGTAATGGGATGTTTGCCCTGCTGTGCAGGTGGGTCTCTCAGATAAAAGTTGTGTCTGATAATAACTCTCTCTGAGCCAGGCCCCCTATCTAAATTCCTTTAGGCAGTTGAGGGGGAGGTAGAAAGCTCTTCCTGTGTCCTTGGGGCCTCCACGGCCTTCAACCCAAATAGCCCCAGGCCAAAGTGGCACATTCTGGGGAGAGTCATTTTGAACTCCTTGGGTCTCCAGGAGGTGGAGTGGCCAGGGAAGGGTGTCATTTCGTGAAGCCCAGGGGAAGGCTTCTGGGGGCAGGGACTGGGTGGACTGTTGGTCTTTCCCCAAAGATATAAATTTTTCTAGAAACAGCAGAGGCTGAGTCCAACTGGAAGCAAGAGGAGGGTATAGGTGAAGAAGGGGCTTCGACCCGGCCTCAGCCTCAAGCACTGTTGATGGTGGAAGGAGGGTGCAGGGTGCAGCCCTTGAACCTGAAAACGGGTTCAAACAGAGAGTTTGAACCTCAAACAGAGAGTCTGTCTGTCAGTTCAGGCAGCCAGTCTAGTGGAGTCATCTAGCGCTCTGGAGTCAAACAGACTCGGGTTCAATCCCGCCTGTGTCACCGACTACCTGGGGGAACCTGGGCAGGTCACTCAGCGTCTCTGAGCCTTTCCTCTGAAGGTTGTTGGAAGACACTATAGGATGCTTGGGAAGTGCCCGCCGTCACAGTGGGCATCTGGCTATGGCCAGCTGCTGGGGGCGCCCCAGCTCTGCTGAGGGGCCCGTGGGACCTGAGCCTTGCCGGAAAACTTTCTCCCTTTTTCAAAGAGGTGCTATACTCCCTTCTCCTCGTCCTAGCACCCAGGGATGTCATTTGCAACGACAGATACACAAGGGTTTCCAGATACAAAAAATGAAATGGAGGCTTGTCACTGGACATTTATTTTCACAACACATTTATCTTCCTATAAACGAATTCTGTGAATATTTAGGTGGAAAGTACCTATTTTAAGAGAAAGAGAAAGAGAAAGGCACTTGACTGTCTTGGTCATTAAATGGGCAAAAGAGGAAGTGGGTTCCTGTTGGTATCTCTTCCTCCCTCGATTTCCCTCTTCCTGTCCTCCTACCTTAGGAGGACCAGGGCTCAGATGTGGAGACGCTCAGGGTAGGGGAGGTGGGCTGGGCTGAATCTGGGGAACTGTTTGCAACCCTCTGAGCCAGTCCTCCTGCGAGAGGAGGGATTTTCAGGGCAAATCTGCCAAGGCTGCGCCCTCCCAATTCTCATCTCCCTTTCCGAGCCCCTCTCGTGCCTTCCCCCTGTGCAAGCTGCCTCTCCCAACCCCACCTCTGACCTCAGAACTCCTTCCAGCTCTCGATTCTACTCCGTAGCCCACTCCGCCCCCTGTCGATTTGGATTTTAAGTCATATCAGCCCTCAGGGAACTTCCCGTGCTGTTAACTGATTGTAGCCACTCGCACATTGCATTTTTAATAGAGCTTGTTATTATACGAGACCCGGAATCCTTTGCTGTGGAGAGAACAGGGTACGGTTAGAAGCGTGGGCCAGGTAAATCTTATGAAATACCGGCTGCGTTATGTAACAGGCGTGCGAATGCGATCTAGCGGCTCTCCCAGCTCTGATCAGCCTCCTCCCCTGCAGGGTAGGGGTCATGATACCTCCATCCTGGAGGTGTTGTGATGCTGGGAGGAAATAATCCACGTCACACATCGGGTTCAATAAACAGAGGCTTTTATTGTTATAGGAGTTCACGAATTCAAGATGCCATCTTTTGTGAGCGGTACCGTTCTTTTACCTAGCCCTGAGAAAGGACGAAAGAAACAAAGAAAGACGTGCTGCGATGTTAAACGGCGAGAGCGCTTTCTCCTGGCGTCGAATGTAAGACGCATGCTGGCTCCTGAGATGTAAAGCTGTGAAAACGATGGGCATCTTGGAATGGACAAAATCAGGCATCACCGTGGAGTGTGACGCCTTCCGTTGGGGGCTGTTGAAAGGCCAAAAAGAAAATGTGGGGATTTGCTGGCCTCCGTGATGGCAGCCAAGTTGCGAAAAGCCCAGTTCTTGGTTGAGTCTAACTAGTTCGATGGATCCAGTCTAGCTGGGCAGGAAACTTGCTCTCCAGCACACAGACTCTTACGTTGTAGCGCCAGGACCCCGAGCACATTCGGGGCGGGGGCAGGGGGGTGAGGAGCAGACGGTCTGCTGGTCCACGCGCACCCCTGATCACGTGGCTGGGAAAAACCATCTCCCTTTCCGACTGCGAAGTCAGACAGACCGATCCAGTTCTGTTGCTAGTCATAAAAGTGAAAGCTTTTGTTCTGTGACTGGGAAAAGGGAGAAGGCGGCAGAAAGGAGAATTGAGGGCGAGAGGGCGGGGTCAGAGAGAAGGGAGAGGAGGTCAGAGAAAACAAAATGGTATCTCCCTCCCTGTCTCTTCAACTAGGGCAAGCTGACAAGTGATGAAAAGAAACCTGAGGGAGCTGTCCAAGGGGTCAGGGTAAAACTTGAGGGGAAGGCAGCGCTGCTGCAGGGCCAGGAAAAACAGATACAGCGAGGCCTGGACTTGAAGAGGCTGTCCTCCCCAGCTGGCAGGGCACCCAGCAGGCTTCTGATGCCCAGGGATGGAACACTTAGAAGCGCTTGGAGTTGGCAGCCTTGGCACGGGCAGACCTTACCTGAGCGTGCAAGGCTTCCTCGGCAGCAAAGAGCAGTGGATGTGGTTGAGTGGCAGCCAGAGGAGAGGAATGGAAGAACACGGCAGATGCCCCTTGCTGACCACAGGGACGAGGTCATGTTCACCCGCCTGTGTGATCCCAGGACCCACACAGTGACAGGCGCAGAGTTAGGTGTGATACCAGAGAATCAGTTGAATCAAGACTCTTAAAAACAGGATATGAGAAGATTTTCTAAAAAAAAAAAAGAGAAGTCATATATATGTGTGTGTGTGTGTGTGTGTGTGTGTGTGTGTATACACTCACTTTTTAATATGATAAAGTTGGCATCTGAAACTGATGAGAAGATGGACTATTTCATATATGATATTGGGACAACTGGGTAGCCATCCAGACAAAATAAAGTCAGATCTATACCTGAACTCAAATACTAGGACAAATGTGAAGTAGGTCAGAGATGGAAACGCGAAAAGATCAACAGTTCAAAAGACGGTGGGCAGGGGATAGGAACGTGCAGTTCACAGAAAATAATAATGGATCTCAAGCGCATGAAAAGCTGTGCAACCTTGCTCATAGTAAGAGATAACATTGGATATTATGCAAAAGTTTGATAACGTGGTGGTTGGGCAAGGCTGTGGGAAACGCACTGGTTGAGAAGGCTATCTGTGCTCTTCCAGTCTCTGTCTCTGGCTTATCATTTCCAACTCCCTGGCAGCAATGATAACTGGGTCCATAGTGAGATTGTAGGACGCTTGGACGAAGAAAGGCTCACCAGCCAGCCACGTCCTGGTGTTGCCTGAACTTTTATAGGCACTTTCGTCTGTACACATGGATGTGAGCTGGCTGAGGGGCACTGACTCACGTTAACCGAACTCACAAGAAGCTGGTGCGTGAATTAGAATGCTAAGTCGTTAATTGACAAAGGGAGATACTGCTTTGCAATGACAGAACATGCATGTCTGCAATCCAAGGTACCTCGTTCTAAAGATCAAAATACCTAGGAAGCTAAACTGGTGAGCACAAGATGACCTGATAAACATGGAAGCAAGCAGAAATGTAGTGGAACACAGTGAGGGTCGTAATAATTACCGCGAGCCAGGAGGCCTGCTAATCTCTTTCTGTACGGACAAATCGCATTATTTAATATTTACACATTCATGTGTTCAACCAGATTCATGTGTTCATGTGTCTAGTATATGTCAGGCCCTATTCTAAACACTGAGGAGATAAATGTGAGGAGAGGAGATAAATTCATGTGTTCATGAACACATGTGTTCATGTGTCTAGTATATGTCAGGCCGTATTCTAAACACTGAGGAGATAAAGTTCCCTGCTCTGGAGCTTACTTACATGCTATTAGGCTAGAAGGCAATAAACAAATAAATGTGTAAGATGTCAGGTGACATGTGCTATGGAGTAAAATAAAAGCAGGAGAATGAGGGAAGATTAAGCACAGGACTATATGTTAATATTCTCATTTTTCTAGATGAAGAGGGTAAGCTACAGAGAAGTGAGTTGCCTGCGATATCTTCCCTTACGTTTGGTACTTACAGGAATACCATATTCCAGGCGTGTCTCGTAATTCTTAAGATCGTGTCTAATAATGTCTCATTTCCTTATCTCCAATTTACAGATAACGTGGCTACATCGCAGACAGACGGTTAAGCGGGGAGGCCAAGTCACGCACCAGGTCACGTGATTATTCACAGGTGGAGCGGGATTAGAGACTAGGTGTTCCGAGTCTCTGCTCTTAACCGCTGCACCAGACAGCTTGTTCCTGTCTCTCTTCAGACAGACCTGTGTGTCAGGCTCAGCAACACTTAACTCTCATAGTGGGCGGGACACACAAGAACCACTTCTCTTTCTTTTGGTGCCCTTTTCTAGGTCCCGTGCTCTTCACAGATGGATCCGACCTCTTCCGCTAACTAGCTGTGTAGTCTTGGGCAAAGTTGCTCACCCTCTCTGTGTCAACCGCTCCGTCTGTAGGTAAACTTTGAAAGTCTGATATGAGGAAAGCACTTAGCGCAAAGCCCGGCCCAAGCAATAAATGTTTCCTCTTGTGTTGTTACAGGCAACACAGCTGCTCAGTTGTTTCAGTGTCACAGCCATGACGCCTTCACTGGAACCTCGTTGGACACTAGGGCCCACATTCTAGACTACCAAACCAAGGTCGCCTCACTAGCTCCCTTTATACCCCCTCAACCCCACACGGTAGGCACTAAGGTTTCCACTTCTCAGCTGGGGAGTTAAGGCTCTGGGGGTGAAGGAGTTTGCCCTAGTGGCCTGCAGCCGCGGCAGGGCGGGGGGGCCTGACAACCAGGGCAGCAGTGCTCGCAGGGCGCGATCTCGGGTCCCCAGTTCTCACCGCAGCCCCTGCCAGGCGACACCGGACAGGCACTCCTGGACTCCCAGCCTTCGACTGGGTCTTCGGCCTGGACAGAGCCAGCCCGTGGGACCCTGTCGTCTTCACAGTGAAGACCAGATGACGTTTTTCGTACTCGGACCAGTCTGCTGCGAATCAATTGCGCAGACGCCCTCCTCTATTCTCCCACCCCCAATTCCCCTGAATTCTGTCTACGCGAGAGCTGGTGCCAACGAAGAGGTCCGCCCCGGCCCAGCCTCCGCTCATGCGCGCAGAGGCGGTGCCGAGGACTGGGCGGATCAACCCGCGCGGCTACACCTACCCGCGCGGAGAGGGCGGGGCATGCAAATTTAAAATGGCGCTCCAGCCCGAGGACGACGAAGCTACCGCAGGTACCGAATTCCTCTTCTACGATGTAGAGAATAAAAAATCTTCCCGAGAGTGTGGTGTGGTGCCACCCACAGTACTGTCACCGAAGCAAAGGAAGTGAGACCTCGAGTGAGCAGTGACAGGGGTCACACTGAGTCCAATATGGATGCGAGGAGGACGGAGACAGCGATGGAAGGCTGTCGGGTATCGCTTCTCGGCCTTTTGGCTAAGATCAAGTGTAGTATCTGTTCTTATCAGTTTAATATCTGATATGTTCTCTACCCGAGAACATCGTATTAAACGGATTTTTGGATCCCGGAGACGGGGCGGGAGCTTGCTCCGCCCGCTCCACGCATCGACCTGGTATTGCAGTATTTCCGGGACTGGTGCATCCCCCCCCCCGGGGAAATAATTGAGGTTTAAAAAGTAAGAGCCATGGTTTATCTTTTTTCTATCGCTCGCTTGCAGAACAGCTGTCCTTCTGTGGAGATTCTTTTTGGGTCTGCTGTTCATCTTGCAGAGCTAAGTGGCTAAGTTATGGGTGTTTGCGAAGCGTGACTAGTGGGAGGGAAGAGAAGGGTACTTTCTCCGGAACCTTATCCCCAACTTTCTACGGGGGCAGCGTGAGGAGATGAGAGTTCGTTTTCGGGTTTGAAAAAAGAGCCCACCGCGCGGAAGTTGCGGGACCTACGTCTGGTGTGAGTCTTGTGCGGTTTGAACGAAAGTTCACCACGCGCGAGGAAGAATAAAGAGTGGTCTCCGTCCGGGTTGAAATACCTACCTCATAGTGTTACCGTGAGAATTAAGTAAGGTGGAGTGTGTGAAGTACTCCGCCAAGAAACTGGCATACGGTGAGTCCTCTGGGGCTCGTAGCGGTTAGTTTGGCCCAGGAAGCTAGTTTATAATCTTCCTCGGGAAACGTACAAAGTAACACATCAACTTTGACCACCAAAACTCCCATTGTTTTCCAGTGTGTGTGACTTAAGAAATCAGTGCTTCTCAATCTTCTCAATCTGAGGTGCACGGGGGTCCCCTGTGGACCTTACAGGAATGCAGGTTCTGGTTCAGTAGGGGTTCACGGACTGAGTTGTGCCCCCAAAGTTCGTATCTGTAAGCTCTATCCGGAGGGGAGGCCTCTGGGGCCGGTGAGGTTTGGAAGAGGTGATGGGGGGTGGGGTCCTCTTGTTGGGATTAGCTCCCCAATGAGAGGAGGCACGGGAGAGCTTATCCTTTCCCTCTCTCTAACACGTGAGGAGAGGGAGGGGAGTCCACCACGTGCAAGCCAAGCCAAGACTCTCCCCAGAGCCCTGCCAGGCTGGCGCCCTGATCGGGGACTTCCAGCCTCCAGAACTGTGACAAAATGCATTTAAGTGCTTGAAGCCACCGGCCTGTGGCGTTGTATTTTGGCAGCCCTGGCAGCCCTCTCAAACTAAGGCCGGAGGTGTGACTTGGTGCCTGCGTCCTGCATTTCTCACCGGCTCCAGGGCGATGCGGATGTTGCTGTTCACAGACTCGCGCTTTGAGCAGCAAGGGCCTAGAACAGATTACTAGGAAGTGACCCTAAACGCCGTATGTTTTCCCTGACGATGAGTACTTTCAATGTTCTCCTGTACATCTACAACAGCGATCTGTTATGGTAACTCCGAACCCCTAACAGCTCTGGCCTGTCAGAGGCACTCAGCAAGTCATTGCCAGAGAGAAGAATGGATGAGCCAAGGGCTGTGCCTGGCAGTTGGCTGCCGGGCCTCGGGGGAAGACCTCTGCCCTTGGAAGACCTTTGGAAGCCCCGGGGGTGAGTCAGGCAGCCTCTCTCCCCTCTGAGGTTTGGGGGTGATGACACTTCCTCAGGGTCCTGTAAAGGTAAAATGAGATTGTGACCAGGAACGTGCCGTAAGCAGTGCCTGGCTCACACACGGAGGCACTAACAAACCGTCGGTGAGTAGATCTGAGCCCCACGAAAGGTTTCTCGGCCTGTGGACTGGAACTCCTTGATGCAACGCTCATGTTGGCCTCCTGACCTGGAAGCTGACCAGACTGTCCCGGTCAGGGCAGCCAGCGGGCCCGGGCGGGAGGATAAGAATGGGGGTGGGGGTGGGGGTGGGGGTGGCGGGGCCGGGTTTGATTCCTGGTCGGGGTTACCGGGAGCTGCGGCGCGGCCACAAAAATAGAACAAAAAACAAAAACAGATATCTGAAACACCACTTCAACACGTAGTGAATACGGAGCTATTTGACAGTTTTTAATACCCAGCCTTTGCGATCCCACGTGTATTTCACACTTAACGGCACATATGGGTTAGGAGGAACCACCTTCCTAGCGCTCCCTAGCTGCGAGTGGCTAGTGGCTGTGACAGCGCAGGTCAACAGAATGGGGATGAGAGTGGAGGGAAACGAGTGAGGCTCTTGCCTTGGCCAAAAAATTTCAGGGAGCACCAAAAACCCAGTAATCAAAATAAATCTCTCGATTATCTTAGGATCCAGGCAAGATGCACTGTATCAAAATATTCCTTATCTTGATTGCTGAAGAGCGTTTCGGGGCGGCACTCCCTTAAATGTTTCGCCCGCCCGCCCCGAAGACTAGTTTCTCACTGGCCTCACCTAGTCCTGGCCCCGGATAATAATACTGCTACCCACCCCGCGGAGTTACGGGGAGAATCAAATGAGTTAATACAGACGGAGCGCTCGGCAGAGGGGCGGGCACTGGGAAGGGCTCAGGCAGCACCCGCCATCAGGCTTTCCCTGCGGCAGGGTGAAACGACCCCATTGGGTTTCAGTCCTGCATCAGTGATACCTTCTAAGAGCTCTTCTGAGATCCAGTGAAAGAAATAGAAACTCCCCAACTAAAGTGAAGCTCTGTTAGGAAGGGGGATGGAAAAGGTTTACGCTGCCTGGGCAGCCTGCGGCCTTTGCCACAGAGAAGCGTTGCCGCTGCGAAACTTCATCCCCACTTTGCCAGAGGCCTTAATTTATTTACGGGCCTTGATGCCCAGAGCGTCCCTGGCAGTCACTCTCCTCTCTGGTGTCCTGCCACCCCAGGCCAGATCTTCCCCTCTTCACCCCTGGATCGGGCCAGGACCCTCCTAAGCGCTTCTCCGATTCAGTCTGTTTTGCACACCTTTTGTTCACTCAGCAAACGTTTACTGTGCACCTCCTACAGGCCGGGCCCTGGGCTAGTGCTGGGACACAGAGGTTAAGTGCTTGCTGATGAGGGTCGCCGCCCTCAAGGATCTCAGATTTCAGTGGCGGAGATACAGGACCGCCCCCAACGAGTGGTGAATGGTGGACTCGAAGTCTGGGGTGGGATGAAACACAAAGGAGGGCCGCAATCATCCTGGGGTGGGGTGGGGTGCGGTGCGGTGCGGTGCGGTGCGTTGCGGTGCGGAAGAGCCCATGAGGAAGGCTTGCTGGGGCAGCTGAAGCCGAAGCGGAGCCCAGAGGCTCTGCGTAAGAATTAGACAGGTGAGGAGGAGGTGGAGGGAAAGGAGGTCTCAGGCAGAGGAAGCTTTCTGTAGGAAGCCCGGGATCTGGGTTCATTCGTAGAAGCACCGACCGACGCAGGCGCTTGAGTTGGAGAGAATCCCTCCAGCTGCTCAGCCCGGCCCTCTGCGTCCACACACCTCCTCCCTTCCCCACTGTGGGCCATCCGCCTTCCGCCTGGCAGGGAGATTACCCCACCGGCCCTGGGAAGCCCCCACTCTAGACCTTCCGCTCCCCGGACTCAGAATGAGCGCCCCATCCGACCCTACGAAGCGGAGGCCTATTTAACACATTGCAGTCTGGACGTTTCCAGCGAAAGTGTCTTGCGACCTCGTCTTCAGGAAAACTCTCAGCCAACGGCTCCTCCCACAGGCCCCTCTAGCCGCCCACCCCGAATCCCCTACGGTTCGGTCTTTTGTCTCCGCTCGCATTGATGCCAAAGAGGAGCTCCCCCGCAGCAGCCCAGAGGATAAGGTCAGCCCGCCGGAGCCACGCCCCCTTGGGCGGGCGGGCGGGCGGGCGGGGGCGGGGCATGCAAATATAAAATGGCGCTCCAGCCCGAGAACGACGAAGCTACAACAGATCCAGAATTCCTCTTCTACAATGTAGAGAATAAAAACTCTGCACGAGAGTGTGGTGTGGTGCCACCCACAGTACTGTCACCGAAGCAAAGGAAGTGAGACCTCGAGTGAGCAGTGACAGGGGTCACACTGAGTCCAATATGGATGCGAGGAGGACGGAGACAGCGATGGAAGGCTGTCGGGTATCGCTTCTCGGCCTTTTGGCTAAGATCAAGTGTAGTATCTGTTCTTATCAGTTTAATATCTGATACGTTCTCTACCCGAGAACATCGTATTAAACGGATTTTTGGATCCCGGAGTCGGGGCGGGAGCTTGCTCCGCCCGCTCCACGCATCGACCTGGTATTGCAGTATTTCCGGGACTGGTGCACCCCTCCCGGGGAAATAATTGAGGTTTAGAAAGTAAGAGCCGTGTGTCGTGTGTCGCGGTGCGTTCCTTTAACGAAGCTTTTTCTGTCGGACTGGACCAGAGCTTTTCCCCTCTCGATAGTGTTTTTAAAATCTTTTGCGTCTGTTGTCCTTGTAGATTTGTTTGTATAGATAGGTTGTATGTGCAGAAAAAGGAGCAAGTTCAGTTGGGTAGAGGAAAGAACCGCTGTGACTGAGAGAGCTCTCTCACAGTTTCCCACTCTTCAGCGTTGGGAGGGCCTTCGTACTGCTTGGCGGAAGGACCCAAGACCACAACGTGACTGCCCTGTGTGCTTTGGCTGTTTTCGCATTCACCTTGCCGTCTCTCTCCTTCTGTTAGGTAACTGGACGTCCCTTTCTCCATTTTTCTCTCATTTTCCCCCCAATTTTAAACCGTGTTCTTGCGCTAAGAATTTCTTCTCTTTTTGCCTTCTCTCGAAGTGCAGCTTTGTGCTTTTGCTCAAACTTGGCGTTCTCTGGAGGACATAGTTTCTGCCCCACAGTCTTCTCAGGGGGCCTCTCTCCCACATTCCTCCGTCTGTGGAAACTAGGAAAGGAGCGGAGAGGGTATCCAAGCTTCGTCTTGCTGCTCCCAGACCGTTTCCACGTCACCCTCAAAGCAGAAAGAAAACAGTAGCTGGAGTCTTCTGTTCTTCCGTCTCTACTTCCCCCGACTTCTTTTGGTGCCTCCAGCATTACTTCTGTCCTAGTGTTTCCTGATGTCGATATCCACAGGCAGGGCTTCCCTGGTGGCGCAGTGGTTGAGAGTCCGCCTGCCGATGCGGGGGACGCGGGTTCGTGCCCCGGTCCGGGAAGATCCCACATGCCGTGGAGCGGCTGGGCCCGTGAGCCATGGCCGCTGAGCCTGCGCATCGGGAGCTCCTGGGCCACCACAGTGAGAGGCCCGCGTACCGCGGGAAAAAAAAAAAAAAAAAAAAATCCACTGGCAGAAAAGGACCGAGCGCGAGGGCAGCTCCCGCTGAGAGCCACGAGGATCCACCCGGAATGGAGGTTTAAATGATGGGCTTTCCGGGCTTCTCTGGTGCCCCAGTGGTTAACAATCCGCCTGCCAGTGCAGGGGACACGGGTTCGAGCCCTGGTCCAGGAAGATCTCACAGGCCGCGGAGCAACTAAGCCCGTGTGCCACAACTACTGAGCCTGCGTGCTGCAGCTACTGCAGCCCGCACGCCTAGAGCCCGCAACAAGAGAAGCCACCGCACTGAGAAGCCCGCGCACCGCAACGAACAGTAACCCCCGCTCGCCGCAACGAGAGCAAGGCCCCGAGCAGCAACGACGATCCAACGCAGCCAAAAATAAATAAATTTATATTAAAAAAAAAAAAAAGTGATGGGCTTTTCACTTAGGTGTGTGTGTTGGTTGTACTGTATACAGCTGACTGACAAGGAGAGGTCAGTGCCACTGAAGGAGTTTTATTACTTACAGTTCCCAAGAGAAGAGGGCACGCCACACCCTGCAGCGAGCCACATAGGGACTCGGCCTGGCCTGCTCGGTTGGGAGGCAGGAGAGGAGAGTATATGGCCTTTATCGTCCTGGGGAGGGGAGGGGAGGGTGGGGAGAATGGGCAGAGGCATCAAGGTAGGCCAGTTTGAGCAAGGTTCGGATTGGACCATTAGAATAGCATTCGGTGAGCTTTGGGCTACAGGGCTGTTCTCTAGTTGTGAGGTACCGGGCCCTGGGGTCAGAGAGGGCAGGGGAAATACTAGCTGGAGTGTGAGAGTAACTAGAGGAGGCAGTTGCAGATACGGGTGTTGGAAGATTGCTTTGCACGTGAACAGCAGGCTCCCAAAGCAAGTAGGTTGCACTTCTAGGAATTAGTTAGTCCTGCGAGGGGCAGTCTCTTCCAGGCCAGCAGGCCCTCAAGACGTCAAAGCATCGTAAATTATAGAAAAACTTAAAACATGATTAATCCAGTGGATGATCATTTTACTTGAACTTTCCAGTCTCGGGATTACCTAGGGGTAGAGGGTGGAAAGGCCAAGAGGGCGCTAGGAGAAGCATTCGACATACACCTCTCCTACCAAGGCATCCCCCCCGCAGCACGAGATCAGATTCCAATGAACAGTATGCAATGGGGTTTATTCATTCAAGAAATATGGATTGAGGGACTTCCCTGGTGGCGCCGTGGTTAAGAATCCACCTGCCAATGCAGGGGACACGGGTTCGAGCCCTGGTCCGGGAAGATCCCACATGCCGCGGAGCAACTAAGCCCGAGTGCCACAACAAGAGAAGCCACCGCAATGAGAAGTCCGCGCGCGGCAACGAAGAGTAGCCCCCGCTCGCCGCAACTAGAGAAAGCCCGCACGCAGCAACGAAGACCGAACACAGCCAACAATAAATAAATAGATAGATAGATAGATATTTAAAAAGAAGAAGAACAAGAACAAGAGGACCTAGAGGAAGATTTAGGAAATTATTTTATAAATCCTTTCGACTCAAAATCTGAATGATATTTTTTAAATTGATAAATATGATGATATAAAAAGAACTTTCCATGAAACCTTTAAGCAATGGAATCATCACCTTAAGTAAAGCCAAAGCCAGATCTCCAACAGGAGAAAATGTTCACCGCTTCCATTACAGACAAAGCGCCAGTCCCCTGAATGTGTAAATTGCAGATCCACGCCCTTAGGATAAAGCCCAACCGAGAATCCAGGAGGAAAAGGGCCGAAGACCCCCAACAAGGAGTTAGTTCACAGAGAGAAAATAAAGGCGTCTCTGCAACAGGAGAGGACGCTCAACCTTATTTACCCAAGATTAGAAAACTGCAAATCCAAACTACGCCGAGGTACCATTTTCTCCTGTGAGATCGACCCCTCCCCCTTTCCCCACCCCGCACCAAAAAAGCATTCGCAGGTTTGATGCCACGTGGGGTTGTTGGCGAGGCTGGGGCAAGAGGCGGTGCCGGGGAACGCCTGCCGTGCTCTTCCGGTCACCGTCCGTGATCTCCCGAGCTTCAAGGCTCCGTTTCAGTGAAGATGGCTGGGACCGCGACGGCCCTGCACCACCGTGAGGGCACAAGGGCACGCGACCGGCCTCCGCAGAGCGCCGTGCACGGGGGCCGGGCGCGATTCGCAGGCCCTTCAGTCCGTGCACGTCGATTTGAGCAAACTCCGCGGGAGTGAATCACGCTGCGAAAACGGAGATGCTAAGTTATTGATTTGCGACGGGCACTGTTGCATTCCAACGACTGTCACCCAGGGCATCCCTTCTCAGGACGACCCGTCCCCCCAGGGGACCCGAACCGTCGGGCAGAAGCCGGGCGGGAGAACACCGACGCGAGCAGACCGGCCCCGAGCAAGGAGGGGCGAGCGGGTGTGGTGGTGGTGGTGGTGTGGTGGTGGTGGTGGTGGTGGCGGTGGCGGCTGAAGAGCCGCCTTTAATCATGGCGTGTGTCGGGCCCTGGCTAAGCGTGGAGGAGGCACTCTTACTCATTGAACGGTTGTTGAATGTGCCGTGCGTGTGGCGGGGAAGAGCGGTGGACAAAAGGCAAGTTCTTGATTGCTGGGGCTCGAACCGTGACAGCTGCTACCGTGTCAGCGCTCCCCTCGCATTCTCCGGCTGTCGCCCCTGTCTCTGGTCTGCGGCGGGACGTGCACCGGCCAGGAGGCCAGGAGGCGGGCTCCGGGTCTGGCCTGGGCTCCGGGTGCGAGGAGCCGGTCCGGAGGGTGGAGTCCGCCCGCGGCAGCCGCGCGTCCCCGGGCGACAGAAGGCGGAGCATGCAGATTAGAAACGGCTGTTCGGCGCGGGAAGGACGGGACAATCAAGTACACAGACTTTCTCCTCACAAAGGTAGAGAACAGAAAGTCTGCACAGGAGTCTAGTGCTAGCACTGTGGACGAGGCAAAAGGAGGCAGACGAGGCGTGAGGATGAGGGCGCTCACCGTGGCTTGAATAGGGATGAAGGGAAGAGGGCAACGGCCAGAGGCGGAGAGGTGGCATCGCTTCTCGGCCTTTTGGCTAAGATCAAGTGTAGTATCTGTTCTTATCAGTTTAATATCTGATACGTCCTCTATCCGAGGACAATATATTAAATGGATTTTTGGAGCCAGGAGTCGGAATAGGAGCTTGCTCCGTCCGCTCCACGCATCGACCTGGTATTGCAGTATCTCCGGGAACGGTGCACCTCCCCTCACGGGGACTTAAACCACTGGTTGAATAACAGAAGATACCGCGCGTCCGGATTACTGTAGAGGGTTTGTTGTTCGTTCCCGTGCAGTGGCGGGGGAGGCTGTGAGATTGGGTTTATGACATCAGCTTGTTTCCTGCAGTTCTTCGAAGGCTCGCTTCCCCCCGCCTCCCGTGTTTCTTAAGCGGGCGGTTGCGACTTGTTACGCGGTGCGGGAGCGTGGCGTGGCGTGGCGTGGCGTGGCGTGGCGGGGGGGCGCAAGTCCTCTGATCCAGTCTTTGTGTTTCACGTGTTGGGGAAAAAAAGGGCTCCTTCTGTCGCCTGCCCTGCGGCGGAGAGGGGAAAACTGGCCCTGGATCTTGACTGGTTTTTCAAGTGGAGGCGCGGAGCACTAACGTCGCCCCAGCACCGGGGAAGGGAGAGGAGGCAGAGAGAAACTTCAGGGGTGTAGGATCTTCTCCTACCCTGGCCCAGTTGCCCACCGTGCGGTAGGCTCTTCCGCCCTACGCCAGATGGAGGCAAGTACGCGTTCCTCGTATTTGACCGCAACGTCGGTGTTCGGGCCTAGAAACAGGCGGTGTTTGGAGAAGCAGTACTTTTAATACCTTCGTTTTGGGAAGACCCACCTCCTCATGTGAAATGGGTCGTTTAATCCCACCGGTGCAGACGGGGGCCAAGGTACATCAAAAACCGCTTTTACAGGGGTCACGGAAAACAAAAAAGTGACTGGAAGCGCGAGAAAAACAGCGCCGAACCCCCTTTCCTCCTCCTTAAGTGCCTTGTTTTTTTCCTTCCCCTCTGCGGGGGAAACCGCTCTCTAACACCCCAGAGCTGTGCCCTTGTTGCGGAGCGCGCGCGCCTTTCGGGCTCGCCCAGCACCGCGGTAGGCACCGGTCTCGTTCCAACTGCAGCTCCAAAGGGGCGCCCTGGGGCCTAAATTAGAGCGGCCCCCCGTCCTCCACAACCCACCCCTCCCGGCGCCGGACCACGTGCGTCTGAGCCCCCCTCGGTCGCCCCGGGGGGGGAAGCTGAGGCTTCCATCGACAGGCTGGATCCACCCCTGGCCGTCCTCCGTTCCTGTCTCCGATCCGCAGTGTCGTAGGTCCCCGTACTACGTGTACTAGCGCAAGGGACACAAGAGAACCGCTCCATGGATCTCCATCGAAGGCTGGCCACGTGGACCAGGTCTTTGGTTTGTACAGCCCGGTAGCGGGCGCTCTTCCTTCTCACGCGGCACGCGGCGAGACACGTTAGCCGGGCCTCTGTCAGCACAGTAAGTGCGACTCCCTTGCACTAGTACGCACGACGGTGGCCAATCAGAGCCTGGCTCCGCGGTAAGATAGGCACACCAGTGGCAGAACGAGACCCCGGCCGCAACCCCGAAAAGCGCAGGCTGCTGGGTCTACGGCCCCGCTCAGCGTGCAGAGAAAAACGCTCGCTCTCCGGCACGCCGCCTCACCCAGCGAGGTTGGGGCGACGCAGGTCCCCGCCTCCCGCGGGGCGACAACCAACAGCGAAACTGAAATGAAGCGGGGCGGAACCGCTGCTCCCGACGTCTCCACCCCAACGCAGCCCTGGTTGATGCTTGCGGAGCAATCGCTTCTTTACCGTGTTGGAATCTTTCCCAGACATTTCGGGCAACCGCTGGCAAATGCTGACGGTAACCATCCGCATGCCACAGGAAAGTGCGTAGGAGCGGGCAAAGGAACAAGACCCGGCAAACGCCCGTAACAACAAACTAAACGAAAACGTGAACGCACTGAGCCACGCGTAGGCGCTAAACATACACGCCACGGTAGCGCGAGACGCCGCCCATACATCAGCCCCGCCTCTCTTCTTTTTCCACAGCTTAGTTTCTCCCCAGAGGGAGGTGCACCGTTCCTGGAAGTACTGCAATACCAGGTCGATGCGTGGAGTGGACGGAGCAAGCTCCTATTCCAACTCCCTGCTCCAAAAATCCATTTAATATATTGTCCTCGGATAGAGGACGTATCAGATATTAAACTGATAAGAACAGATACTACACTTGATCTTAGCCAAAAGGCCGAGAAGCGATACCGTCGTCAGCGCCTTCGCCAGCACACCCCTCTTCTCCCTCGCCTTTCAGCTCACGGTGAGGAAACTCATCCTCAAACGAAAGCCCGCCCTCTTCCCTAGACTTCACGGCGTCCTATTGGCACAACTTGTAACACATACCTAGTTTGTCAGATCCTTTAAACTTATTGGGGGCTTTTAGGCTTTCTAGTCTCCCATGCCTCCCCCGGACAAACTGCCAAGCAATTTGCATGCCCCGCCCACAAGCGCGCACGTTTCCTGCTCCCCGTGTGCGCCCTCTCGCGGTGGAACCGAAACAAGCGAGTACCCGGAAAGCTCCTTCCGCCTGCTTTGCCGGGAAACGCCCAGAGCGACAGAGACGCACAGAGTTCTACCAGGTTTTGCTTTCCAGCATTTCTTTTGCTTCTCATTTTTTTTCCCCAAACATACAGCTACCTTGAAAGAGTCTTACAAGTGGACACCCACCCACCACCTAACGTCGTCTTACTGTTGTACGGACGCTTACGCACATGCGTTGGCTATGTTTAAGTTCTAAGGTCAATTTTTAATAACGTCGTTTCCCACAGTCCTTTATTTTCCCTTCTATCAGTTATTCACAAAAAGACTTAAATATAAGGAAAAACAAGACGGAACAAAGCAGGTCCTTCTTGTGTCAGGGCCTACTGGGTCCCGGAGAGCAAATGTGCCTATTTTTCCCTGGATACTGAGAGATAAGGGGAGCCCCATCAGCCTGGCTGTGTTTTTTTGCCACCTACGGTCAGTTCAGTGGCACAGGTGCAGCCCAGAGTGGTTAGGAGGTGGAGGTTGGCCGCGTGAGTCTCACAGCGCGGGCACGGGGCGAGGCAGCCGAGGGGGGGTGGGGGAATCTTCGTGCGGGGGAAGTTGTCTGGATGAGGGGTGGGGGTGAAGGGACGCTGAAAGGTGTGCCGACAAAACAATGAATCAATAGTCAATCTAAGAAGGAAACGGGAAATTTTCTTCGAGCCCACCTGAGGGTTATAACCGGGGAGACGGTCTTTCCGAAAGCTCTGAGGACCGTTGCGAAGAGGTAATGTACTTTTCTCCCCCGCCCCACCCCCGGGCCGCGTGGCTTGCGGGATTGTGGGATTTGGGATCTTAGTTCCCCCACCAGGGATTGAACCCTGGCCCTCTGCGGTGAGAGCGTCGAGTCTTACCCACTGGACCGCCAGGGAAGTCCCACGTGATACTTTCTGTTTTTAATTGAAGTATAGTTGATTTACAATGTTTCAGGTGTACAGCAAATTGATTCAGATATATTTATTTGCTTTTTATTATATATTCTTCAGATATATAATATATATTCCTTTCCAGATATACATACACGCTGCATATATTATATGGTATCATATAGTCTTTTCAGATTCTTTTCCATTATAGGTTACTACAAGATATTGAATATAGTTCCCTGTGTTATACGGGAGGTCCTTGTTGTTTCACTCTTTTATGTATAGCAGTGTGTATCTCTTAATACCGAATTCCAAATTTATCCCTCTCCTCCTCACTTTCCCCTTTGGTAACCATAAGTACATGTGATTTTAGGGAAGGGGTAAGTGCAATCAAGCACACATCTTGGTAAAAGGCTACAGCTACTCAGAAGGAACAGATACCTTAGGTAAGGGTTTTAGTGCTTTTCTAAGTCTAGGAAGCATGCAAGAAACTGGGTGCATAAAATTTTCTCTTGCAGATATCTAACTCTCTGAGGTCTGGTTCTGTCAGTTTCCTCCTCATCCTGATCTCCACCCTGAATCCCTTTCGGGGTGGGTGGGAGGTAGGTCAGCAACTATAGAGACTGATGACTTGATCCTTGTAGAACTGGATGGTGGGTAATTCTTTATTTTACAGTCCCTTCCCTTTCAGTCTTAATTTCCACCAGGGCCAAGGGGGCATTTCGTAACCAAGCTGTGCCACTCGCTAAGAATGCTCGTTCCCAGGTCAGGTGAGGGTTTCGTTGATAGGCCACTCAATGTGCTGTTGGTGGACTAGGCCCTGTTAACAATAACCAAAAGCCTCTGGACTGCCTGTCTTACTAGCCTGTTATGGTCCAGGAAACAGTGCCCTCTTGTCGCTCCTTCCCTCATCTAGAGGTACACTATTGCATTCATTGCTCTTATAGAACTGGGTATTCGATCTATCACTGCAAGTCCCCAAGTCATCGTTATTTCTGATCTCAGATGGCCGCCAGGGAAGTCCCAAAACAAGAAAAATTTAAACAAAGCTTTTTTCCTCTGTTCATTTGTGCCTCCTCCCTCCCCTCTAGTGTGCATTGCGCACCTATGTTATGCATGAACAGACCTCCCTAAGAGCAGAAATACCTCCTGGACCATAAAGATCCATATTTTTTTTGTCCTTCTGGCACTAGCCAGATAACTCCTTAGAAGATAACATTCCTTCCTCTATCATTTCAGGGGTCAGGATTGTAAGGTCGGATCTTAACAAACGGCACCGCGAAACAGAGGAAAGCTACAAGTGAGCTTTATTAGGGAGCGCTCCCGGGCGAGGTTCACTGGTCCGAGAGAAAGGGGCCAGAGAAGTCGCGTCCAGTACTGGATGAGGGGGATTTTTATTGGGGTAAAAGCAGAAGGCGGCTTGCAAGGGGAGGGGGTGGTTTGCTATACAGGGTAATTCCTTATTTGGTGAGGATACAGCAAATTCCTTATTTGGTGAGGGCCAGGTGTTGGTTGGTCTGTTGTGGGGCGTAAGCCCATTTTCCTTTCCCGTCAGCCCCATTGTTTTCTGGGCAGGAAGTTAGAGTCTCTTGTTGATTCCCATAACAGGTGAGGTCGTTATGTACCGATGCCTCTCCTTCCTCATACTGGTCGATGTTTTCTCTTATCCCCCGGGCCTCCTTTCACCCGGGCCAACGGACCTTACAAGGATAACCCACCACTCACCTTGTATGTGCACACACCCTCGGTGAACTTTATGTAAAATGCCAATTAATCATTTCCCTCAAATATAACAATTGCTGCAGGGACTTCCCTGGTTGTCCAGTGGTTAAGGATCCTGCTCCCAATGCAGGGGGCTGGGTTCAATTCCTGGTCAGGGAACTAGATCCCACATGCATGCCGCAACTAAGAAGTCCACATGCTGCAACAAAGATCCTGAGTGCTGCAACTAAGACCCAGTGCAGCCAAAATAAATAAATATTAAAAAAAATTTTTCTTGCCTTAAAATATGAATTTTATTTCATCAGGTGGCAGGTACCAAAGGGTAGCTGAGGGACGGAGAGGGGGAGGGGGGGGAGTGAGGGGGAGGGAAGGAGGAAGGTGATTGGAGAGTGTGATGCTAGAAGCAGAGGGGTTAAAGCACTTGGTAAAGACTAGATCTAGGGGGCTTCCCTTCCCTTCCCTGGTGGCGCGGTGGTTAAGAATCTGCCTGCCAATGCAGGGGACATGGGTTCGAGCCCTGGTCCGGGAAGATCCCACATGCCGCAGAGCAACTAAGCCCGTGCGCCACAACTACTGAGCCTGCACTCTAGAGCCTGCCAGCCGCAACTACTGAGCCCGTGTGTCACAACTACTGAAGCCCACGTGCCTAGAGCCCGTGCTCCGCAACAAGTCACTGCAACTAGAGAAAGCCCCCATACAGCAACAAAGACCCAATGCAGCCTAAAATAAAATAAAATAATTTAAAAATTTAAGAAAAGACTAGATTTAGTGTTAGACCAGGCGAGTGAGTGAGGGGAGGGAGGAGGCACAAATGAACAGAGGAAAAAAGCTTTGTTTAAATTTTTCTTGTTTTGGGACTTCCCTGGCGGCCATCTGAGATCAGAAATAACGATGACTTGGGGACTTGCAGTGATAGATCGAATACCCAGTTCTATAAGAGCAATGAATGCAATAGTGTACCTCTAGATGAGGGAAGGAGCGACAAGAGGGCACTGTTTCCTGGACCATAACAGGCTAGTAAGACAGGCAGTCCAGAGGCTTTTGGTTATTGTTAACAGGGCCTAGTCCACCAACAGCACATTGAGTGGCCTATCAACGAAACCCTCACCTGACCTGGGAACGAGCATTCTTAGCGAGTGGCACAGCTTGGTTACGAAATGCCCCCTTGGCCCTGGTGGAAATTAAGACTGAAAGGGAAGGGACTGTAAAATAAAGAATTACCCACCATCCAGTTCTACAAGGATCAAGTCATCAGTCTCTATAGTTGCTGACCTACCTCCCACCCACCCCGAAAGGGATTCAGGGTGGAGATCAGGATGAGGAGGAAACTGACAGAACCAGACCTCAGAGAGTTAGATATCTGCAAGAGAAAATTTTATGCACCCAGTTTCTTGCATGCTTCCTAGACTTAGAAAAGCACTAAAACCCTTACCTAAGGTATCTGTTCCTTCTGAGTAGCTGTAGCCTTTTACCAAGATGTGTGCTTGATTGCACTTACCCCTTCCCTAAAATCACATGTACTTATGGTTACCAAAGGGGAAAGTGAGGAGGAGAGGGATAAATTTGGAATTCGGTATTAAGAGATACACACTGCTATACATAAAAGAGTGAAACAACAAGGACCTCCCGTATAACACAGGGAACTATATTCAATATCTTGTAGTAACCTATAATGGAAAAGAATCTGAAAAGACTATATGATACCATATAATATATGCAGCGTGTATGTATATCTGGAAAGGAATATATATTATATATCTGAAGAATATATAATAAAAAGCAAATAAATATATCTGAATCAATTTGCTGTACACCTGAAACATTGTAAATCAACTATACTTCAATTAAAAACAGAAAGTATCACGTGGGACTTCCCTGGCGGTCCAGTGGGTAAGACTCGACGCTCTCACCGCAGAGGGCCAGGGTTCAATCCCTGGTGGGGGAACTAAGATCCCAAATCCCACAATCCCGCAAGCCACGCGGCCCGGGGGTGGGGCGGGGGAGAAAAGTACATTACCTCTTCGCAACGGTCCTCAGAGCTTTCGGAAAGACCGTCTCCCCGGTTATAACCCTCAGGTGGGCTCGAAGAAAATTTCCCGTTTCCTTCTTAGATTGACTATTGATTCATTGTTTTGTCGGCACACCTTTCAGCGTCCCTTCACCCCCACCCCTCATCCAGACAACTTCCCCCGCACGAAGATTCCCCCACCCCCCCTCGGCTGCCTCGCCCCGTGCCCGCGCTGTGAGACTCACGCGGCCAACCTCCACCTCCTAACCAC
Organism: Leucopleurus acutus; assembly: GCF_964270905.1. Taxonomy (NCBI): domain Eukaryota; kingdom Metazoa; phylum Chordata; class Mammalia; order Artiodactyla; family Delphinidae; genus Leucopleurus; species Leucopleurus acutus. The sequence goes on along the minus strand of NC_139161.1, from coordinate 18,646,522 downwards.
TCTGGGCTGCACCTGTGCCACTGAACTGACCGTAGGTGGCAAAAAAACACAGCCAGGCTGATGGGGCTCCCCTTATCTCTCAGTATCCAGGGAAAAATAGGCACATTTGCTCTCCGGGACCCAGTAGGCCCTGACACAAGAAGGACCTGCTTTGTTCCGTCTTGTTTTTCCTTATATTTAAGTCTTTTTGTGAATAACTGATAGAAGGGAAAATAAAGGACTGTGGGAAACGACGTTATTAAAAATTGACCTTAGAACTTAAACATAGCCAACGCATGTGCGTAAGCGTCCGTACAACAGTAAGACGACGTTAGGTGGTGGGTGGGTGTCCACTTGTAAGACTCTTTCAAGGTAGCTGTATGTTTGGGGAAAAAAAATGAGAAGCAAAAGAAATGCTGGAAAGCAAAACCTGGTAGAACTCTGTGCGTCTCTGTCGCTCTGGGCGTTTCCCGGCAAAGCAGGCGGAAGGAGCTTTCCGGGTACTCGCTTGTTTCGGTTCCACCGCGAGAGGGCGCACACGGGGAGCAGGAAACGTGCGCGCTTGTGGGCGGGGCATGCAAATTGCTTGGCAGTTTGTCCGGGGGAGGCATGGGAGACTAGAAAGCCTAAAAGCCCCCAATAAGTTTAAAGGATCTGACAAACTAGGTATGTGTTACAAGTTGTGCCAATAGGACGCCGTGAAGTCTAGGGAAGAGGGCGGGCTTTCGTTTGAGGATGAGTTTCCTCACCGTGAGCTGAAAGGCGAGGGAGAAGAGGGGTGTGCTGGCGAAGGCGCTGACGACGGTATCGCTTCTCGGCCTTTTGGCTAAGATCAAGTGTAGTATCTGTTCTTATCAGTTTAATATCTGATACGTCCTCTATCCGAGGACAATATATTAAATGGATTTTTGGAGCAGGGAGTTGGAATAGGAGCTTGCTCCGTCCACTCCACGCATCGACCTGGTATTGCAGTACTTCCAGGAACGGTGCACCTCCCTCTGGGGAGAAACTAAGCTGTGGAAAAAGAAGAGAGGCGGGGCTGATGTATGGGCGGCGTCTCGCGCTACCGTGGCGTGTATGTTTAGCGCCTACGCGTGGCTCAGTGCGTTCACGTTTTCGTTTAGTTTGTTGTTACGGGCGTTTGCCGGGTCTTGTTCCTTTGCCCGCTCCTACGCACTTTCCTGTGGCATGCGGATGGTTACCGTCAGCATTTGCCAGCGGTTGCCCGAAATGTCTGGGAAAGATTCCAACACGGTAAAGAAGCGATTGCTCCGCAAGCATCAACCAGGGCTGCGTTGGGGTGGAGACGTCGGGAGCAGCGGTTCCGCCCCGCTTCATTTCAGTTTCGCTGTTGGTTGTCGCCCCGCGGGAGGCGGGGACCTGCGTCGCCCCAACCTCGCTGGGTGAGGCGGCGTGCCGGAGAGCGAGCGTTTTTCTCTGCACGCTGAGCGGGGCCGTAGACCCAGCAGCCTGCGCTTTTCGGGGTTGCGGCCGGGGTCTCGTTCTGCCACTGGTGTGCCTATCTTACCGCGGAGCCAGGCTCTGATTGGCCACCGTCGTGCGTACTAGTGCAAGGGAGTCGCACTTACTGTGCTGACAGAGGCCCGGCTAACGTGTCTCGCCGCGTGCCGCGTGAGAAGGAAGAGCGCCCGCTACCGGGCTGTACAAACCAAAGACCTGGTCCACGTGGCCAGCCTTCGATGGAGATCCATGGAGCGGTTCTCTTGTGTCCCTTGCGCTAGTACACGTAGTACGGGGACCTACGACACTGCGGATCGGAGACAGGAACGGAGGACGGCCAGGGGTGGATCCAGCCTGTCGATGGAAGCCTCAGCTTCCCCCCCCGGGGCGACCGAGGGGGGCTCAGACGCACGTGGTCCGGCGCCGGGAGGGGTGGGTTGTGGAGGACGGGGGGCCGCTCTAATTTAGGCCCCAGGGCGCCCCTTTGGAGCTGCAGTTGGAACGAGACCGGTGCCTACCGCGGTGCTGGGCGAGCCCGAAAGGCGCGCGCGCTCCGCAACAAGGGCACAGCTCTGGGGTGTTAGAGAGCGGTTTCCCCCGCAGAGGGGAAGGAAAAAAACAAGGCACTTAAGGAGGAGGAAAGGGGGTTCGGCGCTGTTTTTCTCGCGCTTCCAGTCACTTTTTTGTTTTCCGTGACCCCTGTAAAAGCGGTTTTTGATGTACCTTGGCCCCCGTCTGCACCGGTGGGATTAAACGACCCATTTCACATGAGGAGGTGGGTCTTCCCAAAACGAAGGTATTAAAAGTACTGCTTCTCCAAACACCGCCTGTTTCTAGGCCCGAACACCGACGTTGCGGTCAAATACGAGGAACGCGTACTTGCCTCCATCTGGCGTAGGGCGGAAGAGCCTACCGCACGGTGGGCAACTGGGCCAGGGTAGGAGAAGATCCTACACCCCTGAAGTTTCTCTCTGCCTCCTCTCCCTTCCCCGGTGCTGGGGCGACGTTAGTGCTCCGCGCCTCCACTTGAAAAACCAGTCAAGATCCAGGGCCAGTTTTCCCCTCTCCGCCGCAGGGCAGGCGACAGAAGGAGCCCTTTTTTTCCCCAACACGTGAAACACAAAGACTGGATCAGAGGACTTGCGCCCCCCCGCCACGCCACGCCACGCCACGCCACGCCACGCTCCCGCACCGCGTAACAAGTCGCAACCGCCCGCTTAAGAAACACGGGAGGCGGGGGGAAGCGAGCCTTCGAAGAACTGCAGGAAACAAGCTGATGTCATAAACCCAATCTCACAGCCTCCCCCGCCACTGCACGGGAACGAACAACAAACCCTCTACAGTAATCCGGACGCGCGGTATCTTCTGTTATTCAACCAGTGGTTTAAGTCCCCGTGAGGGGAGGTGCACCGTTCCCGGAGATACTGCAATACCAGGTCGATGCGTGGAGCGGACGGAGCAAGCTCCTATTCCGACTCCTGGCTCCAAAAATCCATTTAATATATTGTCCTCGGATAGAGGACGTATCAGATATTAAACTGATAAGAACAGATACTACACTTGATCTTAGCCAAAAGGCCGAGAAGCGATGCCACCTCTCCGCCTCTGGCCGTTGCCCTCTTCCCTTCATCCCTATTCAAGCCACGGTGAGCGCCCTCATCCTCACGCCTCGTCTGCCTCCTTTTGCCTCGTCCACAGTGCTAGCACTAGACTCCTGTGCAGACTTTCTGTTCTCTACCTTTGTGAGGAGAAAGTCTGTGTACTTGATTGTCCCGTCCTTCCCGCGCCGAACAGCCGTTTCTAATCTGCATGCTCCGCCTTCTGTCGCCCGGGGACGCGCGGCTGCCGCGGGCGGACTCCACCCTCCGGACCGGCTCCTCGCACCCGGAGCCCAGGCCAGACCCGGAGCCCGCCTCCTGGCCTCCTGGCCGGTGCACGTCCCGCCGCAGACCAGAGACAGGGGCGACAGCCGGAGAATGCGAGGGGAGCGCTGACACGGTAGCAGCTGTCACGGTTCGAGCCCCAGCAATCAAGAACTTGCCTTTTGTCCACCGCTCTTCCCCGCCACACGCACGGCACATTCAACAACCGTTCAATGAGTAAGAGTGCCTCCTCCACGCTTAGCCAGGGCCCGACACACGCCATGATTAAAGGCGGCTCTTCAGCCGCCACCGCCACCACCACCACCACCACCACACCACCACCACCACCACACCCGCTCGCCCCTCCTTGCTCGGGGCCGGTCTGCTCGCGTCGGTGTTCTCCCGCCCGGCTTCTGCCCGACGGTTCGGGTCCCCTGGGGGGACGGGTCGTCCTGAGAAGGGATGCCCTGGGTGACAGTCGTTGGAATGCAACAGTGCCCGTCGCAAATCAATAACTTAGCATCTCCGTTTTCGCAGCGTGATTCACTCCCGCGGAGTTTGCTCAAATCGACGTGCACGGACTGAAGGGCCTGCGAATCGCGCCCGGCCCCCGTGCACGGCGCTCTGCGGAGGCCGGTCGCGTGCCCTTGTGCCCTCACGGTGGTGCAGGGCCGTCGCGGTCCCAGCCATCTTCACTGAAACGGAGCCTTGAAGCTCGGGAGATCACGGACGGTGACCGGAAGAGCACGGCAGGCGTTCCCCGGCACCGCCTCTTGCCCCAGCCTCGCCAACAACCCCACGTGGCATCAAACCTGCGAATGCTTTTTTGGTGCGGGGTGGGGAAAGGGGGAGGGGTCGATCTCACAGGAGAAAATGGTACCTCGGCGTAGTTTGGATTTGCAGTTTTCTAATCTTGGGTAAATAAGGTTGAGCGTCCTCTCCTGTTGCAGAGACGCCTTTATTTTCTCTCTGTGAACTAACTCCTTGTTGGGGGTCTTCGGCCCTTTTCCTCCTGGATTCTCGGTTGGGCTTTATCCTAAGGGCGTGGATCTGCAATTTACACATTCAGGGGACTGGCGCTTTGTCTGTAATGGAAGCGGTGAACATTTTCTCCTGTTGGAGATCTGGCTTTGGCTTTACTTAAGGTGATGATTCCATTGCTTAAAGGTTTCATGGAAAGTTCTTTTTATATCATCATATTTATCAATTTAAAAAATATCATTCAGATTTTGAGTCGAAAGGATTTATAAAATAATTTCCTAAATCTTCCTCTAGGTCCTCTTGTTCTTGTTCTTCTTCTTTTTAAATATCTATCTATCTATCTATTTATTTATTGTTGGCTGTGTTCGGTCTTCGTTGCTGCGTGCGGGCTTTCTCTAGTTGCGGCGAGCGGGGGCTACTCTTCGTTGCCGCGCGCGGACTTCTCATTGCGGTGGCTTCTCTTGTTGTGGCACTCGGGCTTAGTTGCTCCGCGGCATGTGGGATCTTCCCGGACCAGGGCTCGAACCCGTGTCCCCTGCATTGGCAGGTGGATTCTTAACCACGGCGCCACCAGGGAAGTCCCTCAATCCATATTTCTTGAATGAATAAACCCCATTGCATACTGTTCATTGGAATCTGATCTCGTGCTGCGGGGGGGATGCCTTGGTAGGAGAGGTGTATGTCGAATGCTTCTCCTAGCGCCCTCTTGGCCTTTCCACCCTCTACCCCTAGGTAATCCCGAGACTGGAAAGTTCAAGTAAAATGATCATCCACTGGATTAATCATGTTTTAAGTTTTTCTATAATTTACGATGCTTTGACGTCTTGAGGGCCTGCTGGCCTGGAAGAGACTGCCCCTCGCAGGACTAACTAATTCCTAGAAGTGCAACCTACTTGCTTTGGGAGCCTGCTGTTCACGTGCAAAGCAATCTTCCAACACCCGTATCTGCAACTGCCTCCTCTAGTTACTCTCACACTCCAGCTAGTATTTCCCCTGCCCTCTCTGACCCCAGGGCCCGGTACCTCACAACTAGAGAACAGCCCTGTAGCCCAAAGCTCACCGAATGCTATTCTAATGGTCCAATCCGAACCTTGCTCAAACTGGCCTACCTTGATGCCTCTGCCCATTCTCCCCACCCTCCCCTCCCCTCCCCAGGACGATAAAGGCCATATACTCTCCTCTCCTGCCTCCCAACCGAGCAGGCCAGGCCGAGTCCCTATGTGGCTCGCTGCAGGGTGTGGCGTGCCCTCTTCTCTTGGGAACTGTAAGTAATAAAACTCCTTCAGTGGCACTGACCTCTCCTTGTCAGTCAGCTGTATACAGTACAACCAACACACACACCTAAGTGAAAAGCCCATCACTTTTTTTTTTTTTTAATATAAATTTATTTATTTTTGGCTGCGTTGGATCGTCGTTGCTGCTCGGGGCCTTGCTCTCGTTGCGGCGAGCGGGGGTTACTGTTCGTTGCGGTGCGCGGGCTTCTCAGTGCGGTGGCTTCTCTTGTTGCGGGCTCTAGGCGTGCGGGCTGCAGTAGCTGCAGCACGCAGGCTCAGTAGTTGTGGCACACGGGCTTAGTTGCTCCGCGGCCTGTGAGATCTTCCTGGACCAGGGCTCGAACCCGTGTCCCCTGCACTGGCAGGCGGATTGTTAACCACTGGGGCACCAGAGAAGCCCGGAAAGCCCATCATTTAAACCTCCATTCCGGGTGGATCCTCGTGGCTCTCAGCGGGAGCTGCCCTCGCGCTCGGTCCTTTTCTGCCAGTGGATTTTTTTTTTTTTTTTTTTTTCCCGCGGTACGCGGGCCTCTCACTGTGGTGGCCCAGGAGCTCCCGATGCGCAGGCTCAGCGGCCATGGCTCACGGGCCCAGCCGCTCCACGGCATGTGGGATCTTCCCGGACCGGGGCACGAACCCGCGTCCCCCGCATCGGCAGGCGGACTCTCAACCACTGCGCCACCAGGGAAGCCCTGCCTGTGGATATCGACATCAGGAAACACTAGGACAGAAGTAATGCTGGAGGCACCAAAAGAAGTCGGGGGAAGTAGAGACGGAAGAACAGAAGACTCCAGCTACTGTTTTCTTTCTGCTTTGAGGGTGACGTGGAAACGGTCTGGGAGCAGCAAGACGAAGCTTGGATACCCTCTCCGCTCCTTTCCTAGTTTCCACAGACGGAGGAATGTGGGAGAGAGGCCCCCTGAGAAGACTGTGGGGCAGAAACTATGTCCTCCAGAGAACGCCAAGTTTGAGCAAAAGCACAAAGCTGCACTTCGAGAGAAGGCAAAAAGAGAAGAAATTCTTAGCGCAAGAACACGGTTTAAAATTGGGGGGAAAATGAGAGAAAAATGGAGAAAGGGACGTCCAGTTACCTAACAGAAGGAGAGAGACGGCAAGGTGAATGCGAAAACAGCCAAAGCACACAGGGCAGTCACGTTGTGGTCTTGGGTCCTTCCGCCAAGCAGTACGAAGGCCCTCCCAACGCTGAAGAGTGGGAAACTGTGAGAGAGCTCTCTCAGTCACAGCGGTTCTTTCCTCTACCCAACTGAACTTGCTCCTTTTTCTGCACATACAACCTATCTATACAAACAAATCTACAAGGACAACAGACGCAAAAGATTTTAAAAACACTATCGAGAGGGGAAAAGCTCTGGTCCAGTCCGACAGAAAAAGCTTCGTTAAAGGAACGCACCGCGACACACGACACACGGCTCTTACTTTCTAAACCTCAATTATTTCCCCGGGAGGGGTGCACCAGTCCCGGAAATACTGCAATACCAGGTCGATGCGTGGAGCGGGCGGAGCAAGCTCCCGCCCCGACTCCGGGATCCAAAAATCCGTTTAATACGATGTTCTCGGGTAGAGAACGTATCAGATATTAAACTGATAAGAACAGATACTACACTTGATCTTAGCCAAAAGGCCGAGAAGCGATACCCGACAGCCTTCCATCGCTGTCTCCGTCCTCCTCGCATCCATATTGGACTCAGTGTGACCCCTGTCACTGCTCACTCGAGGTCTCACTTCCTTTGCTTCGGTGACAGTACTGTGGGTGGCACCACACCACACTCTCGTGCAGAGTTTTTATTCTCTACATTGTAGAAGAGGAATTCTGGATCTGTTGTAGCTTCGTCGTTCTCGGGCTGGAGCGCCATTTTATATTTGCATGCCCCGCCCCCGCCCGCCCGCCCGCCCGCCCAAGGGGGCGTGGCTCCGGCGGGCTGACCTTATCCTCTGGGCTGCTGCGGGGGAGCTCCTCTTTGGCATCAATGCGAGCGGAGACAAAAGACCGAACCGTAGGGGATTCGGGGTGGGCGGCTAGAGGGGCCTGTGGGAGGAGCCGTTGGCTGAGAGTTTTCCTGAAGACGAGGTCGCAAGACACTTTCGCTGGAAACGTCCAGACTGCAATGTGTTAAATAGGCCTCCGCTTCGTAGGGTCGGATGGGGCGCTCATTCTGAGTCCGGGGAGCGGAAGGTCTAGAGTGGGGGCTTCCCAGGGCCGGTGGGGTAATCTCCCTGCCAGGCGGAAGGCGGATGGCCCACAGTGGGGAAGGGAGGAGGTGTGTGGACGCAGAGGGCCGGGCTGAGCAGCTGGAGGGATTCTCTCCAACTCAAGCGCCTGCGTCGGTCGGTGCTTCTACGAATGAACCCAGATCCCGGGCTTCCTACAGAAAGCTTCCTCTGCCTGAGACCTCCTTTCCCTCCACCTCCTCCTCACCTGTCTAATTCTTACGCAGAGCCTCTGGGCTCCGCTTCGGCTTCAGCTGCCCCAGCAAGCCTTCCTCATGGGCTCTTCCGCACCGCAACGCACCGCACCGCACCGCACCGCACCCCACCCCACCCCAGGATGATTGCGGCCCTCCTTTGTGTTTCATCCCACCCCAGACTTCGAGTCCACCATTCACCACTCGTTGGGGGCGGTCCTGTATCTCCGCCACTGAAATCTGAGATCCTTGAGGGCGGCGACCCTCATCAGCAAGCACTTAACCTCTGTGTCCCAGCACTAGCCCAGGGCCCGGCCTGTAGGAGGTGCACAGTAAACGTTTGCTGAGTGAACAAAAGGTGTGCAAAACAGACTGAATCGGAGAAGCGCTTAGGAGGGTCCTGGCCCGATCCAGGGGTGAAGAGGGGAAGATCTGGCCTGGGGTGGCAGGACACCAGAGAGGAGAGTGACTGCCAGGGACGCTCTGGGCATCAAGGCCCGTAAATAAATTAAGGCCTCTGGCAAAGTGGGGATGAAGTTTCGCAGCGGCAACGCTTCTCTGTGGCAAAGGCCGCAGGCTGCCCAGGCAGCGTAAACCTTTTCCATCCCCCTTCCTAACAGAGCTTCACTTTAGTTGGGGAGTTTCTATTTCTTTCACTGGATCTCAGAAGAGCTCTTAGAAGGTATCACTGATGCAGGACTGAAACCCAATGGGGTCGTTTCACCCTGCCGCAGGGAAAGCCTGATGGCGGGTGCTGCCTGAGCCCTTCCCAGTGCCCGCCCCTCTGCCGAGCGCTCCGTCTGTATTAACTCATTTGATTCTCCCCGTAACTCCGCGGGGTGGGTAGCAGTATTATTATCCGGGGCCAGGACTAGGTGAGGCCAGTGAGAAACTAGTCTTCGGGGCGGGCGGGCGAAACATTTAAGGGAGTGCCGCCCCGAAACGCTCTTCAGCAATCAAGATAAGGAATATTTTGATACAGTGCATCTTGCCTGGATCCTAAGATAATCGAGAGATTTATTTTGATTACTGGGTTTTTGGTGCTCCCTGAAATTTTTTGGCCAAGGCAAGAGCCTCACTCGTTTCCCTCCACTCTCATCCCCATTCTGTTGACCTGCGCTGTCACAGCCACTAGCCACTCGCAGCTAGGGAGCGCTAGGAAGGTGGTTCCTCCTAACCCATATGTGCCGTTAAGTGTGAAATACACGTGGGATCGCAAAGGCTGGGTATTAAAAACTGTCAAATAGCTCCGTATTCACTACGTGTTGAAGTGGTGTTTCAGATATCTGTTTTTGTTTTTTGTTCTATTTTTGTGGCCGCGCCGCAGCTCCCGGTAACCCCGACCAGGAATCAAACCCGGCCCCGCCACCCCCACCCCCACCCCCACCCCCATTCTTATCCTCCCGCCCGGGCCCGCTGGCTGCCCTGACCGGGACAGTCTGGTCAGCTTCCAGGTCAGGAGGCCAACATGAGCGTTGCATCAAGGAGTTCCAGTCCACAGGCCGAGAAACCTTTCGTGGGGCTCAGATCTACTCACCGACGGTTTGTTAGTGCCTCCGTGTGTGAGCCAGGCACTGCTTACGGCACGTTCCTGGTCACAATCTCATTTTACCTTTACAGGACCCTGAGGAAGTGTCATCACCCCCAAACCTCAGAGGGGAGAGAGGCTGCCTGACTCACCCCCGGGGCTTCCAAAGGTCTTCCAAGGGCAGAGGTCTTCCCCCGAGGCCCGGCAGCCAACTGCCAGGCACAGCCCTTGGCTCATCCATTCTTCTCTCTGGCAATGACTTGCTGAGTGCCTCTGACAGGCCAGAGCTGTTAGGGGTTCGGAGTTACCATAACAGATCGCTGTTGTAGATGTACAGGAGAACATTGAAAGTACTCATCGTCAGGGAAAACATACGGCGTTTAGGGTCACTTCCTAGTAATCTGTTCTAGGCCCTTGCTGCTCAAAGCGCGAGTCTGTGAACAGCAACATCCGCATCGCCCTGGAGCCGGTGAGAAATGCAGGACGCAGGCACCAAGTCACACCTCCGGCCTTAGTTTGAGAGGGCTGCCAGGGCTGCCAAAATACAACGCCACAGGCCGGTGGCTTCAAGCACTTAAATGCATTTTGTCACAGTTCTGGAGGCTGGAAGTCCCCGATCAGGGCGCCAGCCTGGCAGGGCTCTGGGGAGAGTCTTGGCTTGGCTTGCACGTGGTGGACTCCCCTCCCTCTCCTCACGTGTTAGAGAGAGGGAAAGGATAAGCTCTCCCGTGCCTCCTCTCATTGGGGAGCTAATCCCAACAAGAGGACCCCACCCCCCATCACCTCTTCCAAACCTCACCGGCCCCAGAGGCCTCCCCTCCGGATAGAGCTTACAGATACGAACTTTGGGGGCACAACTCAGTCCGTGAACCCCTACTGAACCAGAACCTGCATTCCTGTAAGGTCCACAGGGGACCCCCGTGCACCTCAGATTGAGAAGATTGAGAAGCACTGATTTCTTAAGTCACACACACTGGAAAACAATGGGAGTTTTGGTGGTCAAAGTTGATGTGTTACTTTGTACGTTTCCCGAGGAAGATTATAAACTAGCTTCCTGGGCCAAACTAACCGCTACGAGCCCCAGAGGACTCACCGTATGCCAGTTTCTTGGCGGAGTACTTCACACACTCCACCTTACTTAATTCTCACGGTAACACTATGAGGTAGGTATTTCAACCCGGACGGAGACCACTCTTTATTCTTCCTCGCGCGTGGTGAACTTTCGTTCAAACCGCACAAGACTCACACCAGACGTAGGTCCCGCAACTTCCGCGCGGTGGGCTCTTTTTTCAAACCCGAAAACGAACTCTCATCTCCTCACGCTGCCCCCGTAGAAAGTTGGGGATAAGGTTCCGGAGAAAGTACCCTTCTCTTCCCTCCCACTAGTCACGCTTCGCAAACACCCATAACTTAGCCACTTAGCTCTGCAAGATGAACAGCAGACCCAAAAAGAATCTCCACAGAAGGACAGCTGTTCTGCAAGCGAGCGATAGAAAAAAGATAAACCATGGCTCTTACTTTTTAAACCTCAATTATTTCCCCGGGGGGGGGGATGCACCAGTCCCGGAAATACTGCAATACCAGGTCGATGCGTGGAGCGGGCGGAGCAAGCTCCCGCCCCGTCTCCGGGATCCAAAAATCCGTTTAATACGATGTTCTCGGGTAGAGAACATATCAGATATTAAACTGATAAGAACAGATACTACACTTGATCTTAGCCAAAAGGCCGAGAAGCGATACCCGACAGCCTTCCATCGCTGTCTCCGTCCTCCTCGCATCCATATTGGACTCAGTGTGACCCCTGTCACTGCTCACTCGAGGTCTCACTTCCTTTGCTTCGGTGACAGTACTGTGGGTGGCACCACACCACACTCTCGGGAAGATTTTTTATTCTCTACATCGTAGAAGAGGAATTCGGTACCTGCGGTAGCTTCGTCGTCCTCGGGCTGGAGCGCCATTTTAAATTTGCATGCCCCGCCCTCTCCGCGCGGGTAGGTGTAGCCGCGCGGGTTGATCCGCCCAGTCCTCGGCACCGCCTCTGCGCGCATGAGCGGAGGCTGGGCCGGGGCGGACCTCTTCGTTGGCACCAGCTCTCGCGTAGACAGAATTCAGGGGAATTGGGGGTGGGAGAATAGAGGAGGGCGTCTGCGCAATTGATTCGCAGCAGACTGGTCCGAGTACGAAAAACGTCATCTGGTCTTCACTGTGAAGACGACAGGGTCCCACGGGCTGGCTCTGTCCAGGCCGAAGACCCAGTCGAAGGCTGGGAGTCCAGGAGTGCCTGTCCGGTGTCGCCTGGCAGGGGCTGCGGTGAGAACTGGGGACCCGAGATCGCGCCCTGCGAGCACTGCTGCCCTGGTTGTCAGGCCCCCCCGCCCTGCCGCGGCTGCAGGCCACTAGGGCAAACTCCTTCACCCCCAGAGCCTTAACTCCCCAGCTGAGAAGTGGAAACCTTAGTGCCTACCGTGTGGGGTTGAGGGGGTATAAAGGGAGCTAGTGAGGCGACCTTGGTTTGGTAGTCTAGAATGTGGGCCCTAGTGTCCAACGAGGTTCCAGTGAAGGCGTCATGGCTGTGACACTGAAACAACTGAGCAGCTGTGTTGCCTGTAACAACACAAGAGGAAACATTTATTGCTTGGGCCGGGCTTTGCGCTAAGTGCTTTCCTCATATCAGACTTTCAAAGTTTACCTACAGACGGAGCGGTTGACACAGAGAGGGTGAGCAACTTTGCCCAAGACTACACAGCTAGTTAGCGGAAGAGGTCGGATCCATCTGTGAAGAGCACGGGACCTAGAAAAGGGCACCAAAAGAAAGAGAAGTGGTTCTTGTGTGTCCCGCCCACTATGAGAGTTAAGTGTTGCTGAGCCTGACACACAGGTCTGTCTGAAGAGAGACAGGAACAAGCTGTCTGGTGCAGCGGTTAAGAGCAGAGACTCGGAACACCTAGTCTCTAATCCCGCTCCACCTGTGAATAATCACGTGACCTGGTGCGTGACTTGGCCTCCCCGCTTAACCGTCTGTCTGCGATGTAGCCACGTTATCTGTAAATTGGAGATAAGGAAATGAGACATTATTAGACACGATCTTAAGAATTACGAGACACGCCTGGAATATGGTATTCCTGTAAGTACCAAACGTAAGGGAAGATATCGCAGGCAACTCACTTCTCTGTAGCTTACCCTCTTCATCTAGAAAAATGAGAATATTAACATATAGTCCTGTGCTTAATCTTCCCTCATTCTCCTGCTTTTATTTTACTCCATAGCACATGTCACCTGACATCTTACACATTTATTTGTTTATTGCCTTCTAGCCTAATAGCATGTAAGTAAGCTCCAGAGCAGGGAACTTTATCTCCTCAGTGTTTAGAATACGGCCTGACATATACTAGACACATGAACACATGTGTTCATGAACACATGAATTTATCTCCTCTCCTCACATTTATCTCCTCAGTGTTTAGAATAGGGCCTGACATATACTAGACACATGAACACATGAATCTGGTTGAACACATGAATGTGTAAATATTAAATAATGCGATTTGTCCGTACAGAAAGAGATTAGCAGGCCTCCTGGCTCGCGGTAATTATTACGACCCTCACTGTGTTCCACTACATTTCTGCTTGCTTCCATGTTTATCAGGTCATCTTGTGCTCACCAGTTTAGCTTCCTAGGTATTTTGATCTTTAGAACGAGGTACCTTGGATTGCAGACATGCATGTTCTGTCATTGCAAAGCAGTATCTCCCTTTGTCAATTAACGACTTAGCATTCTAATTCACGCACCAGCTTCTTGTGAGTTCGGTTAACGTGAGTCAGTGCCCCTCAGCCAGCTCACATCCATGTGTACAGACGAAAGTGCCTATAAAAGTTCAGGCAACACCAGGACGTGGCTGGCTGGTGAGCCTTTCTTCGTCCAAGCGTCCTACAATCTCACTATGGACCCAGTTATCATTGCTGCCAGGGAGTTGGAAATGATAAGCCAGAGACAGAGACTGGAAGAGCACAGATAGCCTTCTCAACCAGTGCGTTTCCCACAGCCTTGCCCAACCACCACGTTATCAAACTTTTGCATAATATCCAATGTTATCTCTTACTATGAGCAAGGTTGCACAGCTTTTCATGCGCTTGAGATCCATTATTATTTTCTGTGAACTGCACGTTCCTATCCCCTGCCCACCGTCTTTTGAACTGTTGATCTTTTCGCGTTTCCATCTCTGACCTACTTCACATTTGTCCTAGTATTTGAGTTCAGGTATAGATCTGACTTTATTTTGTCTGGATGGCTACCCAGTTGTCCCAATATCATATATGAAATAGTCCATCTTCTCATCAGTTTCAGATGCCAACTTTATCATATTAAAAAGTGAGTGTATACACACACACACACACACACACACACACACACATATATATGACTTCTCTTTTTTTTTTTTAGAAAATCTTCTCATATCCTGTTTTTAAGAGTCTTGATTCAACTGATTCTCTGGTATCACACCTAACTCTGCGCCTGTCACTGTGTGGGTCCTGGGATCACACAGGCGGGTGAACATGACCTCGTCCCTGTGGTCAGCAAGGGGCATCTGCCGTGTTCTTCCATTCCTCTCCTCTGGCTGCCACTCAACCACATCCACTGCTCTTTGCTGCCGAGGAAGCCTTGCACGCTCAGGTAAGGTCTGCCCGTGCCAAGGCTGCCAACTCCAAGCGCTTCTAAGTGTTCCATCCCTGGGCATCAGAAGCCTGCTGGGTGCCCTGCCAGCTGGGGAGGACAGCCTCTTCAAGTCCAGGCCTCGCTGTATCTGTTTTTCCTGGCCCTGCAGCAGCGCTGCCTTCCCCTCAAGTTTTACCCTGACCCCTTGGACAGCTCCCTCAGGTTTCTTTTCATCACTTGTCAGCTTGCCCTAGTTGAAGAGACAGGGAGGGAGATACCATTTTGTTTTCTCTGACCTCCTCTCCCTTCTCTCTGACCCCGCCCTCTCGCCCTCAATTCTCCTTTCTGCCGCCTTCTCCCTTTTCCCAGTCACAGAACAAAAGCTTTCACTTTTATGACTAGCAACAGAACTGGATCGGTCTGTCTGACTTCGCAGTCGGAAAGGGAGATGGTTTTTCCCAGCCACGTGATCAGGGGTGCGCGTGGACCAGCAGACCGTCTGCTCCTCACCCCCCTGCCCCCGCCCCGAATGTGCTCGGGGTCCTGGCGCTACAACGTAAGAGTCTGTGTGCTGGAGAGCAAGTTTCCTGCCCAGCTAGACTGGATCCATCGAACTAGTTAGACTCAACCAAGAACTGGGCTTTTCGCAACTTGGCTGCCATCACGGAGGCCAGCAAATCCCCACATTTTCTTTTTGGCCTTTCAACAGCCCCCAACGGAAGGCGTCACACTCCACGGTGATGCCTGATTTTGTCCATTCCAAGATGCCCATCGTTTTCACAGCTTTACATCTCAGGAGCCAGCATGCGTCTTACATTCGACGCCAGGAGAAAGCGCTCTCGCCGTTTAACATCGCAGCACGTCTTTCTTTGTTTCTTTCGTCCTTTCTCAGGGCTAGGTAAAAGAACGGTACCGCTCACAAAAGATGGCATCTTGAATTCGTGAACTCCTATAACAATAAAAGCCTCTGTTTATTGAACCCGATGTGTGACGTGGATTATTTCCTCCCAGCATCACAACACCTCCAGGATGGAGGTATCATGACCCCTACCCTGCAGGGGAGGAGGCTGATCAGAGCTGGGAGAGCCGCTAGATCGCATTCGCACGCCTGTTACATAACGCAGCCGGTATTTCATAAGATTTACCTGGCCCACGCTTCTAACCGTACCCTGTTCTCTCCACAGCAAAGGATTCCGGGTCTCGTATAATAACAAGCTCTATTAAAAATGCAATGTGCGAGTGGCTACAATCAGTTAACAGCACGGGAAGTTCCCTGAGGGCTGATATGACTTAAAATCCAAATCGACAGGGGGCGGAGTGGGCTACGGAGTAGAATCGAGAGCTGGAAGGAGTTCTGAGGTCAGAGGTGGGGTTGGGAGAGGCAGCTTGCACAGGGGGAAGGCACGAGAGGGGCTCGGAAAGGGAGATGAGAATTGGGAGGGCGCAGCCTTGGCAGATTTGCCCTGAAAATCCCTCCTCTCGCAGGAGGACTGGCTCAGAGGGTTGCAAACAGTTCCCCAGATTCAGCCCAGCCCACCTCCCCTACCCTGAGCGTCTCCACATCTGAGCCCTGGTCCTCCTAAGGTAGGAGGACAGGAAGAGGGAAATCGAGGGAGGAAGAGATACCAACAGGAACCCACTTCCTCTTTTGCCCATTTAATGACCAAGACAGTCAAGTGCCTTTCTCTTTCTCTTTCTCTTAAAATAGGTACTTTCCACCTAAATATTCACAGAATTCGTTTATAGGAAGATAAATGTGTTGTGAAAATAAATGTCCAGTGACAAGCCTCCATTTCATTTTTTGTATCTGGAAACCCTTGTGTATCTGTCGTTGCAAATGACATCCCTGGGTGCTAGGACGAGGAGAAGGGAGTATAGCACCTCTTTGAAAAAGGGAGAAAGTTTTCCGGCAAGGCTCAGGTCCCACGGGCCCCTCAGCAGAGCTGGGGCGCCCCCAGCAGCTGGCCATAGCCAGATGCCCACTGTGACGGCGGGCACTTCCCAAGCATCCTATAGTGTCTTCCAACAACCTTCAGAGGAAAGGCTCAGAGACGCTGAGTGACCTGCCCAGGTTCCCCCAGGTAGTCGGTGACACAGGCGGGATTGAACCCGAGTCTGTTTGACTCCAGAGCGCTAGATGACTCCACTAGACTGGCTGCCTGAACTGACAGACAGACTCTCTGTTTGAGGTTCAAACTCTCTGTTTGAACCCGTTTTCAGGTTCAAGGGCTGCACCCTGCACCCTCCTTCCACCATCAACAGTGCTTGAGGCTGAGGCCGGGTCGAAGCCCCTTCTTCACCTATACCCTCCTCTTGCTTCCAGTTGGACTCAGCCTCTGCTGTTTCTAGAAAAATTTATATCTTTGGGGAAAGACCAACAGTCCACCCAGTCCCTGCCCCCAGAAGCCTTCCCCTGGGCTTCACGAAATGACACCCTTCCCTGGCCACTCCACCTCCTGGAGACCCAAGGAGTTCAAAATGACTCTCCCCAGAATGTGCCACTTTGGCCTGGGGCTATTTGGGTTGAAGGCCGTGGAGGCCCCAAGGACACAGGAAGAGCTTTCTACCTCCCCCTCAACTGCCTAAAGGAATTTAGATAGGGGGCCTGGCTCAGAGAGAGTTATTATCAGACACAACTTTTATCTGAGAGACCCACCTGCACAGCAGGGCAAACATCCCATTACCAAACGTCTGGTCTGCCCTTCTCTTTGTCCCGGTGACTCACCCTTCTCTGCTTCGAAGCCCCAGGCCCTTATCGCATTCCTCAGCTCAGGAGGGCATATAAGCCTCAGCTGCCCTTGGGTCTCGTATCCTTATGGGATCCCTGAACATACGTAATTATACCTGTTTTTCTCCTATGAGTCTGTCCGATGGCAATCTGGTCATTAGACCAGCCCACAGAACCTAGAAGGCTAGAGGACGAATTTTTCCTCCCCAACGGGATGCAAATCGGGTAGGATAATAAATAATACCAACCTGTAGCTGAGCGATTTTATATTTCATTTCACGTACCTCTCATCCATTGACCCACGTGGTCCTGTGTGAACCCCGTGAGGAAGGTAACAAGCGCTACCCTTCTGGTTTTCCGGGCAAGGAAACTGAGGCCCAGAGAGGTGAGCTGAGTCCAGGGTCAGAGGAAGAGAGGGAGGGTAGGCTCGAGCCCGGCGCATCCAATCCCCGGAACCAGGGTGCTTTCTAATAAGCCACTTTGCCTTCATAGAGCTCAGACCTCAGTGAGAGCTGGCCGGGTCTCGTATCTTCTTTTCCTTCTTTTGTCTTCTGTGGCTGCTCCACGCGGCATGCGGGCTCTTAGTTCCCCAACCAGGGATGGAACCTGTGCCCCCTGCAGTGGAAGCGCGGAGTCCTAACCACTGGACCACCGGGGAAGTCCCTGTTTGTTCTTGAGTCAGCACAGCGGGGGAGACGGAGGACTGAGGGAGGAGGGAAGGGAGGGGTCAGCAGAGGGCCAGATGAGGAGGCTGGAATCCTGGGAAGGGTGGGAGAAAGAAACCGGAGAGGAAAGCCAGACCACTTGGGGGATCGTCCCCCGGGGCCCACTGAAACTCAAGGCTTAGGTGGAAAGGTGTCTTCTACCTGCCCAGGGCCCTGGAGAGAAAGGTACTTTACAGATGCTCTCTAGGAGGCGTGGGAAGAACACCCCCCTCCTTCCCAAGGCAGGCGGGGGTGGAGGGTGGGGGGTGGCGGGGGTGGGTGGCGGGGAGGGGCTGCCCAGTTGCCCCCGGTAGCGGCCGTATTGTGAGGTGGTTCTGGTCACAGGCCAGGGGGTTGAGGTGGGAGGAGACGGAAGTGGTGGGGGCAGTGGCAGCCTCCTGGGCTCTGCCTGCCCCCAGCCCCTGCCTGGGGCCTTCTGTCACCGCCACCAGCATGGGCAGTGCGTACCACTGGGAGGCCAGTCGCCGGCAGATGGCTTTGGGCCGGAGGAGGTGGCTGATGGCCCAGCAGCAGCAGCAGCAAGAGCAGGTGCATGACAGGGGCCCCGTTCACCAGGGTCCTTCCGGGGACACGGAGGGGATGGGGAGGGGAGACGACAGACCCCGAGGAAGCTGTCCATTACCTGGTGAATGCTGTTTTGCTTGGGCTGGAGGAAAGCAAGGTCCTTGGATGTCTTGGATGGACCGTAGGAAAGCAAGGTCCTTGGATGTCTTGGATGGACCGTGTGTGTGTGTGTGTGTGTGTGTGTGTGTGTGTGTGTGTGTGTGTGTGTGTGTGTGTGTGTGTATTGGGGTGACTCAGCTTTGCTGTTGTACTAGGCCGAGGCCTCACGTGGGATTGAAGCGTCAGGCTCGGGAGGTTTTAAAGCTGCGCTGTCCAGTAGGGCGGCCACCAGCCTGTGTGCTATAGCCCTTGAGACGTGGCTAGTGAGACCGAGGACCTGCATTTTAAATGTTACATACATTTAATTTATTTAAATATACTCTTTAAGACAAATTTTCATTTTACCTACCGAAACATTTTTAAAGTATGTTTGGAACAACGTGGATATGTGAATCTGCTTTTTCGACTGTAAATTATCTGAACTCCAAATATTTTAAATCAAAATGTAGTGTCTAAATTCAGATGTGCTGCTGAGTATAAAATGCCCTCTGGGTTTTGAAGACTTAACACAAAAACAAAGACTATAAACTATCTCATTAATATTTTCATATTGGTTTTACGTTTTGGCTGTATTGGGTTGAATAAAATTTATCATTATACCCAGTTTCACCTATTTCTTCTTACTCTGTTACGTGGCTAACAGAGCATTTTAAATGATACATGGCCCTCGTTATACTTCCACTGGGCAGTGCTGTTTCAGAGCATGTGCAAGAGATTATTCTTTACCCTCCGGCACTGCAAACGATTTTCAGTGCGCGGAGGTAGGTGGCCCGAGGCGGCTGTTTCCTGGGCAGGGGGCTGTGCGGGGCGGGGGGGGGGGGCGCACTGTTGCTATAGAAACAGTCCTTGGGCGTGGGTGGGTGAGGGGAGAGAGCTCAGGCCCCAGCCTCAGCCTCCAACTCCAGGGAACAGAGACCCTCCAGCCGCCTCCGCCTCTGGATTCCCTTGCCTTGCTCCCCTCCGTGTCTCCGGCAGGGGGGCGTGACTGGGTGGGGAGGGAGGAGGATGCCACTTGCGGGTGGCTTCTTGACAGGAACCGAAGAAACTTCAAGAAGAGAAACGGCAATCTGAAAAAAGAACCCAGCCATCTCGGGAGTCGCCGCGGGAGTCGCCGCGGGAGTCGCAGCCACCGCCGGCGCCATCACGGTCGCCACCCGCGCAGCCGCAGCCGCAGCCTCCGCAGGTACCCGAGCGGCCGCCGCCGCCGCCGCCGCCTCAGCCAAAGCCACAAAATGCCCAAGACCCTCTTACTGAGCGCACCTCCCGGTACATTTTCCAGGATTCCCAAAGGCCAGGCGCCCACAAGGACAGATTCCAAGGACGGGTGATGAACCCTCAAGGTGCAGGTGAGTGACATGCCCGGGAGCGGGAGATGGTGAGGAGAGAGCCCCGGGCTATAGTCCAGAAGCCACATCTGTCACCCCACCCTTTGACCCTCCCTGGCACCCTTCACCTTTACTTGGGGGTGGGGGCGGTCACACTCTCTGAGTGGATTTGCACCAAGCGAGAGCTGCAGAGAAACCCGCTGACTTCCGCAGAGCGTGGCTCAGAAGTGGTCAGTCCCTTCTCCAGGGTGAGGGTGACAGACGGGGTCGGGGTCGGGGTCGGCTCGGGGCGGCCAGAGGGTGGGGCAGGAGGTGTAGGCTTAGCAACGGATATCCTGAGCCCTGGGGGGTCTGGAACAGGGAAGCACCGGTCGGCTTCCTAGTGGAGAATGCTCAGCGGGGGCTGGGACTTTGCCTTGCCCCAGCTAGGGGCCTTGGCCTGCCCCCCAGAAACGTGGTAAAGAGTCCGGCTGTGGCATGTGCCATTCTCAGGAACTGCCAGCTGAGTGACGTGTGCTTCGTTTCATCATCAGGTTTCGGGAAATGTAGCCCAGATACACACACCAAGTACCCACGATTCACGGTGAGACGGACTCAGAGTGTGAGAGGCAGCTACGGTTTGGCTGCGTGTCTGCCCGCGCTCGCGTGTTAGTGCAGGTGGAGTCTAGAAAGGCTTCCTCGGCGGGAATCGGGAGAGGGGACTGAAGTTATTCCGTCACTTCTGGATGGCCCGTTCCTCCACTCCATGCCCCCATAAAGATGTCTCTGTAGGCCCTGTTGCTCAGCACTCAGTATAAGTGAAGGAGCTGACGATCTAGTTGGAAAGATAGGACGGGTGCCAGAGAAGCAAAGTCAAGGGGGCCGTTTGAAACGCGGATGGGGTGGAGCCAGCTGGAGCGGGGAGGACGGTGAGACGTGAAGTCAGGGCTTGTGGTCTCCGTCAGGATCACCACTCTCGGGTAGCACGACTCAGATCTCTGAGCCTCAGCTGCCCCACCCGTAAAATGAGACTGATAATACCCCACCTCCTCAACAGAGGTGTCACGAGGACTGAATTAAAAGGGAAAGCATCCAAAGCACTTAGCTTACGGCCTGGCTCGTTGTAGACCGTCAAACCCAGGAAGACGCTTTTTTGAGAGTCTTGAGAATTACATGAAACAGGATACGCTTTGGAAAGAAGCTTTTTTTTTTTTTTTTTTGGTCTCTGACTCAGGCGCAAAGGATGGGAGAACCTGATCCCGGCCCTTTAAGACGAGGACTGGGCTGCTACATCATCTCACTTTGATTACTCGGGCTTCAGAGGCCTTAAGACAATGTTCTCAAACCAGCAGGCCCGGGAGCTGCTAACTAACCTGTTCTGCCTCCTGTCTCTCCCTCTTCTCAGTCAACGAACTACATCCAGCAGTGGTGATTCAGAGACAGACCCCCGAGACCCCACTGGCCGGCCATCAGCAAACATCAGCTGAGCAGCCCCGTCTTCCTACCTCCCAGCAGCCTCTCCACTTCAAAAGCCAAGCCCTCCTGATCCACTCTGGCAGGGGAGGCTAGCCGGGAATCACGTGTGATTTCTTCCCGCAAAGAATCAAGAGACTGGCTGGGCTCCGGGAGACAGAGGGGAGGGGGAGGGGCCAGGAAGACCCACGAAGAGGATGGAGAGGGTGCGAGAAGACAGTGGAGGGCGATTCCATGCTTCTCCAGGCAAAGCCAACGGGAGAACTTGGCCTTGGGCCCCCCAGCTCTACAGCTCCACTACTGGTCCTTATTTAGCAGTGATATCACAGCCTGCTGGGGGCTCGGGTTTACGACTCTCGCTGGAGCCACCAGCCCTTCCTCCTGGCCGATGCTTATTGAGATGCACCTGGGGAAGCGTGGGTGGCATCACACCAGAGCAGACCTGGGACCTGGGGCAGCATCAGGAAGAAGTGGCACGCAGGGGCCTCCCCCAAGTCCAGTGTCGTGCCTGGTCCACGGTGGGCACTCCGCTGTTGAACGGAGGTGGTTGGAAGGGATGGAGAGAAAGAACTCGGAGGAAAGGAGGACTGTAGCCTCAGGCACAGGACACCTGACCTTGGGAAGAGGGGGACTCGCCCCCCGCCCCCACCAAATCCACAGGCCTCTTCCTCCCTGGGTCTCAGCCTTTCCACATAGCAGAGACAACCCAGAGGCTCTGGAGGCCCCAGGCAGCCGCCTCACCTCTTCCTGAAACTGACACCTGGGGGTCCCCCAGCCCTGCTCCCTCTTCCACTCTTGACTGGTGAGGGGGATGCCTGGGTCCCTTCACTGTAGCGTCTCACCTTTGGGTGAGACTGAAGGAGCCTGTCAGTGCAGTGTTTCCTGAGAGGAGCAGTTGGGGGAAGCGAAGGAGCGGGGGCGCACAGAACAGGAGCATTAAAGTTGGGAGGGGCTCAGAGACACGCAACGAGGGAAGGGGAGCGAGCGAGCTCCTGGGAGCGGTCTCCCAGAAGGCAGAGAGGCCGGGCGTGTTCCCGAGGGGCTCAGGGACTGGGGAAGAGACCTTGATGCCCACTTGGATATTAAGAAACAGGCTGTGAGATGGGGAGCGTCCACCGGCTCCCTTCCCACTCACAGGAGCCTTTTATTTTCCTTCCTTAAACACGGTTAAGCACAGCTGATTGACTCCAATATAAATCCATTACATTTGGCGAACTCCACCCAGCGTGAGCTCCAGCCTGGCCCCCGTGGACTTCCGTGCTCTTACCAGCACCACCTCGGCGCCAGTTACCCAGGCGTGAAAGCGTGCGGACAGCATGAACTCCTTCCTTCCCCTCATCCCCCACCCCCGGCCGGCGCCTCACCAGGTTCTGGCCCCACGTGCCCTTCTCCGCCCTTCCTACTGCAAACTCAGCTTTCCCTGCTACTCAAGCTCACCTCTCTGCCTGTCTGAGTGACGGAAACCGGTAACCGCCTTTAGTGAGCAAACACAATTCCTGCTCGCCTAGAGAACCTGGGGTTTGCCTGGGGCTCCTCATCTGAGTGACAGCAAAGAGGGGACGGCCTGGACCAGTCCCGACTGATAGGCAGCTCCATACTGTCAGCGCCCAAAGGAGAGCAGAGGCCTCTGGGAGCAGAGGGCGCCCTGGGACTAGGCCAGGGGTGCAGCGGGACCCAGCAGTCCGGCCTCACCTCTGCAGGTTTTCAGCGGGAGGGCGGCTGCGCCCACCGTTTGACCTGCCTGTGTCCCCTCACGTGGGCTCAGGCTTGTGGCCTCCTTCAATAAAAACCTTTTAAAATGACTCTGGCTTTGTCTCTGTTTTTCCTGTGCAGGCCCAGGGGGGTGCCCAGTGCCTCCCTTCCCTTTCCTTCCCTCCCCTCCCCTCCCCTCCCCCTTTGGTTCCTGCTCTGAAGAGAACGATAAAACTGTTTTCGGGAGAGAAGCTTTAGCTGCAGAACAGCTCTGACTTCCTGGGGACCCAGACAGTCTAACCAGGAAGGCTGCGGAGCCAAAGGGCCTTGGCCAATCTTGCTGTCAGATGGGTGGGGTGGGGAGACAAGGTACCAGGCGTTCTCGAAGCAGGCCATCACCATCACCCTGTCACACGACCAAAGCAGGGTGGCACAGGAGAGCATCTACGGTTCCCTAAGAGGCCCTGGGGACAACACTGGCTGTCCCCCAAGTCACCTTCTCATTACCAGGTGGAGAACTTGGAAAGGATCCATGTATTAAAAGCCAGACAAAATGAAAGCTTTCTCCACATTCAGGCAGGACAAAGGTCTTCCTGGACGAGCTGGGCAACCAAGGTGCTCAGCACAGACAGTGTGGGTGCCACTCCATGCCGCTGAGGCAGCTCTGAGGAAATGTCAGGTCAGACTTTCCTCAAGACAGACCAAGGGGAATATCTAGTGCTGGCTTCTGGAAGAACCAAGCTTCCGTTCCTGTGGAAATCAGAGAGGGCGTGAGGGTGTGTGTGCGTGTGCGTGTGCATGTGTGCGTATGAAGTTAACGTCCACAGAAAGCTTCCTCTGCTGGGGGTAAACAGGGGGAGGGTATGATAAACCAGGGCTTTTCCTTCGGCAGAGTCACTCTCGTCCTATTGGGTGCCATGGAGTGGTGGGAGATACAGACCAGGCCGGCAGGTGCCCGCAGCTCGACGACAGCAGACAGGTCACGGCGGGCGAGGGACCAGCAAGTGGGGCTTGGATGCGTTTCCCCGGCAGTCCACATATTCGTAGCTCTGGAAGACCAGCTGCTCTGAATGGCTCAGGTAGGAACAGGTCAGGGTGCCCCTGGAGAGGAAACAGGGCTTTTTTTTTTCCGAAAAAAACCACACCAGTTTTATTTTGAAGATTACAGAACTTGAGCCTTGACCCTACCCAGCTTCCACGTCCACCGATCTAAGGATAGGCAGTTGGGGTAGGAGTGAGAGAAGGAAGTAGGGAGGCGAGGGGAGAGACCTGGTGGCGGCAGAGGAAAGGAGTAAGATGGCGGCTGGAGAGCTCCCGCCACCCTAGGTCTGCGCTTCACTGTCTTTACTCCTCCACACCACAAGGGTCTGGGAAGAAGAGGAAAGCCCTGGCCCTGCTCTGCTCTCTGCGGAGGGCTGGCTTCCTCAGACCAGACCCGGCCCTTCCTTCTGCTCCCCACTCTGCCGAGGCACCTGGGACAGCTGCCCCCCACCCCCCCACCGGGTTCTGGGCAGATCTGTGCCTGTCACGTCAGTGGCTCCTAAGGTGGGCCTTAGGGGAGGGGCTGGATCTGCTACTGCCAAGAGCCGACACAGACTCACGGGATTCGCTGCGATGACTCTCCCCCCGACGGGGGGCAGAAGTGGGAGAGGGTACCAGGGCTCCAAGCCCTACTTACTGGATGTGCAGAAGCACATGGTGGACTTTGATTTTCAGCCAGGTACAGATCTTGCTGAGAGAGACAGAGAGAGAGAGACAGAGAACCTGGGCCCACGTTTCACACACTGAGCAGCCTGTCGGACAGCTCGGAGGAGACCTGCCGTCCCAGCCCCCCCTTGCCTCCTTTCCATCAGGGGCCCCACATGCCGCCCCCACCCCTTCCCCCTCCCTCTGCCCAAGGTGAGCACGTCGCCCCTGCTGCAATATCGCTCCTCCAAACCCCACTGGTTTGGCCCAGGCATGGGCTGGCCTCTCCCTTAGTAGAAGACGGTGAGTCAGGCTGAAGAGCCTAAGGTCATATAGCGTTAAGTGTCAACCAGATTCTAGGCTGGGTTTCATTCCAGTCCAGGTCCAAACAGGCAGAGGCTGGGGATCCTGAATGCTTGTACACTGCAGTCTTGGCCACAGAGTGCAGGCCACGTGCTGACTGCAGGGTCTGCTAAGCAATCAGAACATCTGGTGGGAATTCGACCTGGGTTTCCAATCAGGAAAGAGGCTAAGGGAGAAGGGATTGATCAAGGGCTACTCACTATGTGTTTTCATCCCATATCCTGTTGGCTACTGTATACAACATCTGTCAACCAAATGGGTATAGGGTTAGCCCCAACTCCAGCCACCCGCGTCCACACACCTGTGGGCAGGTCTGGCCAGCAAGAGGGAGTCACCTGCTCACTGGCCAAAGGGCCGATGTGGAGGAGAAGGCTGTCGGAGACCTGCCCCACCACGAGGGACAGGTGCAGAACCTCAATGGCCAGCTGGGTCACAGCGATGGGGTAGTAGTTGTTATTGGAGATGCTCAAGATATTCTGGCGAGCAAGACAGGGAAAGGAAGGGGTTAGGGTAGCACCATCCTCGGCAAGAAGTCGAACAGTTTCAAAACGCCGCAGCCTGATTGAGCCCCACCCCCAACGCGGGCCTCAGCTGCCGAGGCCCAGTGCCAGGAGCCCCTCGGAGGGGCTCTTAGCGGCGAGGGGTCGCCTTTAACTGAGACATTAAGCTGGCTCAAAATCCAGTCTCACCCTGCAAGGCTCTCTCTGTTCAGTCCTGCCCACCCGGGGAGTCTCAGGCACACCCCGACTGCACCCAGTGATCTACAGCTCTGGCGTCAATTCTAACCCCTCACTGTTCCAATCCTGCACGGTCTGTTAGGGGGCTCATGGTTGCTCCTGCTTCTCCCCAGGCTCCTGACATCCTCTGGCTGCCACAAGATCCCCGGCTACCGATGCCCGGGGTGAGCACACCGGACAAGGGCTGTACAGAGGAGTGTTGCCAGGAAGGTGGGGTCGGAGCCCAGGGGCGCAGGCACCCACCCACCGTTATATTGAGGTGGATGTCGGCCTCGCCAACAGTCACCGTGGAGGAGTTGAGGCCTACAGGCTGCACGGCGATAGTCCGGGGAAACAGGAAAAAGACGATGAGGGAGGAGGTCACCAGGCAGATGAACACTGCCAGGAACACGGAGAGCTTCCTGTGGGAGAACAGGACCCGGGGTAGAGGAGTGGAGAACTCTGGACACCAGGGCTGCCTGGGCCGGGGGCGTTCAGACACTCTTCTCTCTACGTAAGGCTCTCCTCCGAGCCCCCACCCCAACACACACACACAACTGTACGCTTAGCTCCCCAGATGCGGAGGACCAACCTAGGCTCAGAGGTGGCCCAGAGTGGGTAGGAGCACCGGACTGAGAGGCTGGCAGCCCGGCTTCCACTCCCAGCTCTGTGTTAGCCACTGGCCCAGCAACTCTGAACAACCCGCCTAACCGCCCTAAGCCTCCGTTTCCTTGTCTATAAAATGGGGGTAATGGTACCTACCTCATACCATCTGTTATGGGCTAATGCATGAAAAGGCACCAATACCTGGCCCTGGCACATAGCCAAAGGCTCAACCAACGCTAGCTATTCTCACTGAAAGAAGTAAGCCCATGTGAATTTTGACAGTTCTGAATTTTAGTATTCATATTCAGAACAAGACATCATCTGTCCATCTAGTTCAAAATTGAGATGTGCATTAAAGAGAGAGCACCTTGTTAGCATTTCTTAAGGGGCACTGCCAGATTCGGCTTCTGGTGCACTGGCGGGGGCAGGCTGGGTGGTGGGCTCCCCCACGGAAGCTGAGGACCCTGGGAGGAGGTTGCAGGGATCTATGTCAAAGGACCCAGATGATAAACAGGTTCATGGGCCCCCCAGTGAAACTCAGGGCTGCCTCCTCTGAGGTTCTGAAGTGTCCCAGAACAGAGAGCAGCTGGTTTCCCATCTCTACGGGGAAAAGAACAAGCAGGTCTGAGCTGCCGTAGCAAAGGAAGTTCTTAGGAAAAATCACTTCCCCAAACCAACAGCAACCACAGCCACTCCCTCCCTCCTGGAAGGACTTGCAGAGTCAAGAGGTCCTCTCAGTCTTCAAAAGGGAGCCACGCCTCTTGGAGGCAGTGGTGCTCAGGACACCAAGAGGTCTCAGGTGGCATCTGCTGTGCCCGGAGCTTCTTAAACTAGGAAAATCCTTGGAAACAGGGAGCTAATACGTCTGAGGCCAGTGAGGCTCAGGCTCTCTGGGGAAGAACCAATGGAGAAAAGCTGGGGGTGGGGGTGGGAAGGGGGATTGGGGGAGACAAAGAGGAAGAGCCCCCAGGGGCAACGCCTACAGAGCTGGGATAGGAAGAGGGGCTTACGTGTGCCTGGGCTTCAGCCTCTGGTCCCCATAGGGGATGAGGGCCACCAGCTGCTTCTCTAGTTCTGTAGAAAGAGGGTGAGAGGGAGGGCCGAGAAGTGTCCGTGACAAATGTTTCCTGTGCCAGCCTGCCAGCAGCACCCCTCCGTCCCACAGAGCAGTGTCAGAAGCACGCCACCTCTGCCTCAGAGCAGGACTGACTGGGGATACCGGGCTGCTGGCAGCTCGGCTTTGCCAGCTCTAGAACGGAGGCGAGAGTTTCATTAACAGGTGTGGAGAATTCCTGCACGTCACCACAAATCCGAGAAGCCCAATTTCTTTGGAGACGTCACTGTAACTTCCTGCATCCGAAGGCAGTGCTGCTAAGAGGGCAGAGAGGCTGGGAATCCCCTGGGTTCGGGCGGTACCACCAGGGCAGGAGGGGGTCTCTGCAGCGAGCCCAGGGAGGGTTAGCATCTCGCTGGCTAGCCCTGAAACTCAGGGACTAGGAGCTGGGAGACCCAACCCCATCCAAGGAGACTCAGAGGGGCCTGGCACTGGCCAGCTGGCTGCTAAGAGCTTTTCCTGGATCCCCGGCTACTTCCAGAGCCTGGGGCCACTCACCTCGAGGGATCTCCCCACTGCCCTGGCAGGTGGGACAAGTCGCAAAGCTGCCGCCAGCAGCCCTTTCACGAGGCGCACAGGAGCAAGAAGGCTTGCTGCCGGTGGTGGTGCTGGAGTAGCTGGCAGCCTTGCTGCCACAGGCTGGGCCGGAGGGCAGCATCGACTTGTTCTCATCCTCCCGGGAGCCCAGCTGGGAGAGCGTCTCACCCATCGTTCAGGGGTATTTTTCACTGATGAGAGAAGAACAAAGTCCAGTCAGCACCGATGCCGGGTGTCCCTCTGGCTTTAGGCTCTTGAGATTGGCAAGGAGCCCCACCACGCTTTCAGCAACTCAAGCCGAAGCCAGTGAGGGGGCGGGAATTCGAGCAGCTACACACGACTCCTGGATCAGGAATCTCAATGCACTGCAACTCTTTGTTTTTATTGTAGGGAGAGCTCAATCGGCCTACAAGAGGGAAAAGCAAAGCAGAAGTTATTTCACTTTAAGGGACTTTCGTAAGTGAAAGGCAGAGCGCTTAATTTTGTTCTGGAAAAGCTGCTGAGCTGTCATTCACTGCAAGGGAAGGAAGTTAGATAGGTCTTGGGGGCAGCAGCCAGGGGAGCCCCTTCATCCTCTGCGACAAGACGACTCTGAACGTGTCTCTAGAGCACCCGGGCAGAAATGCCCGAGGTCTCCAGCCTGGGTGTGGAAGGAAAGTTTCCATTCCTGAGCCTGGACAGGTGCTGGCGTAATAGGAAGGCAGGGATTCTTTGGGACAAGAAAAGGAAAAGGCGGCTAGGCTGGCCACAGGTGGGGCTAAGAACCCTAAAATGATTGTGGAAGGGAGCATAAACCTCTTCCGCTTGCGTTCTGAGTCGGGGTGGGAAAGAATGTCTGGGCGAGGGTGGTAGCAATTTCAGGGTCAGTCCTTCACTAGGACGAGTCACAGCGAACTCCAGATCCTTCCCAAAAGACTGGTGGCAAATGAGTGGGCAAGGTGAGCCCAACTCAGACCTTCTGGGTTTAAAATAAAGGGAGCCTCACCTGGCTTAGGCCTGAGAGCCTGGGCTCCTCTCAGCTGCAAGAGGGCTAGAGATTGCTGGAGTACGTCTTTGGGGAGGAGGGCCCGTAAGGCAGGGTGGCTCCAGGGGGCCACCAGTCCCCTTCCCGGAGAGTCCTGGGGACCGACTGCACCGCGTTGGAGGAGGTGGGGAGCGGCGACCCTGGCCTCCCCAGAGCCTTCACGCCCTACTCTGGGGCTCGGCCATGGGCTGCGGGGTCGGAGCGGACTGAGAGGCTAGGAATTCAATGAAGGAGGATTTTCAGTCCCACCACACACCCCGGGAGGCCGTTAGCAGAGCTTGGAACCTGCGTGTTGGGCTAGGAGGAGGCACAGAAGGGGCCTGGGCCCTTGCATGCCAAAGGGAAAGAAGGCAAGGAGGGTCCCTTCTTTCTAAGGAATCGATTCTAAGGAATCGCCTTACCCCCGGGCGACCGCAGCGACAGAAACGCCTGCAAAGCAGAATCGAAAGCGCGGGAGCCGGGGTTTTCGCCCCAAGCTTCGGCTCAAAGCCTTGGGAAGCTCCGCCCCGGCTCCTCCGGACCCGCCCCTCCCTCCCAGGGCCAGCCTCTCTCGACCCAGCGGCCAGAAAACTCGGTTCTTCAAAGGCCACGCGAGGTTCCCGACGAAAGGACCGGCCAGTCCAAGTAGGGGTTTCAAAGTTTATTTCACCATTCTCGAAGCGGTTAGGTACAAGTACAATGGGACAGACGACTGGACCCCGGGGCCCTCCTGGACCCCTACAATACAACTCACATGGTCAAGACAAGATCCCGTCCCAAATCAACCGAATTAATTACACACACCCTGCCGCTCAGCCTCTACCCAGAAGCCCACCCCCCACCCCCACCCCCCACAAAAACGTTTTAAGTAATAGACAGGCTGGTTGGCTTGCAGTCTGAATCCTGGCTTATTTCACAGCATTCAAGAGTTATACTGTAAATAAATATCATTATGGCCAATGATTTAAATCACCATTCGTTATAATACCAAACCAGGTTAAGTAATACTATTTTACTATCCTTCCCCCTTCAGGCTGGGGGTCAGAGTCTTCTTTTTCTGCAAGTAATTTTTATGACTAAAATCTGTAGTGTTTTCTGTCCCACCTCTTTACCAGCTGTACCCAAGACTCCCTTCTGTAAAACAGAGCGAGGACCAGGACCCCGTAAGCGAGCTCCTTCCCGCTCGCGTACCCTGGGGTTAAACCAAAACTTTTTCAGTGAGTTTGCTCCCATCCAAGTCTTGCAAAACACCAGCCTCTTTTTCTTGTTCTAGGTTCTCCTGAACAGATTGCAAACATTCAGGAGGCCATCAGGATGTCCTAAGCCTCACACCCACTCATTTGCCCACCCCTGAACTTCACTGACATGATTCACACAGGAGCCTGCCTTTCACTTTCCTCATGTTCCTATACACCCCCGCCCACTCTACTGTAAAGGCCTGCCCCCCCGACATAAAGAGAAAGGGTAACTGTTAAATTTACTTTTCCCTTTAATAGAAGAGTTTTTTCCTTCTTTGTAGCATTAGCAAAATATTTCACACTACCTAAATTCTTTCCCTTAAATAAAATAAAATGTATGCAAAATTGCTACAACAGACACTGCTCAACAGGTGCTGCTGGGTTAATGCGCACACTCCCCGCTCCTTTCTCAGAAGTGCAGAGACCGCAAGGTGGATGTACTCTAAACGCATCACTGGGGGTCTTTTGAAAAACAACAGTGCCCGGTACTAAGACTTGCAGGGGAACGACTTTCTCCTTGAGAAGGGAAGAGGAACAAAACTCCTATCGTGCGTGCCCTGGGTGTTATTTTAACACCACACAGCTATGAAGCTTGGGATAGGTTAGAAAAATTATGAGAGTAATTCTTGAAAACAACCTCCAAGGTTAATTTCTTTTATAAGCTGACAATGAACAGATATCCTCATTGAAAACATCCACAATTAAGCAAAGAAAAATACTCAACTTCAGTACAAGCAGGAAGAAAAAGGGTTCTATAGGGAGTTTAAGTTGCACTTTTCAGTGCACTAAAACGGAGAAGAGTTTTATCCAGATCAAGTGAAAAATGCTCTTCCTACAATTCATCTAACGTCTAAAGTGAAGGTTTAAGTTCCGGCCTTTCATTTGCTCCAAAAAATACCGCAAGGCAGGTATTGTCTTGACAGTTCAATGATGGGCTCTATGCAGATTCATCAGATTAAAAAATAAGCAAGGGCTTCCACCCCACACCCCCAAGACAGAATAAAGATCGTCTCTGAGCAGCAGGCAAAGTTACTGAATACGAGGTCACTCCTCAGTAGCGGTGGCTGTACCAGTCGTTGTTGTTGATCTGAAGGAGTTCTGTCACAACCTGCAGGATGTTGTAATTGTGTTTCTTCAGCAGCCTTAGGTTTAGCTGCCTGTCACAGAATCCCATTTCAAAGAGATGGGACATCAGGGCTGCTGTCTGATCTTCGGAAACTATTGGCTGCGTAGAGTCAAGAAAAGCGGAACAACGTTTTTTGTATAATTTGTGTTTATCTTGTTAAGGCATACTCATCTTCCAGATTTATTCAAAATACTAGGTAATCAGGTGCCGGGCTATGGCACTCCTGTCCACCCAATACTAATGGGTCTTCTGAGGGGATAAGGAAGGACTGGGAAGGCCCTGCTTTGGATTAGGTACGTCTGCACCCTGAGCCAGGTGACTGGCGAACTGTCTTTAGAACTAGATGAAGGAAAAGATGCTAACGAACTCTGGAAACCCTGTGAAGTTAAAGGTAATCATGACGATGGGGCAAGAAGGAGCAAGAGAGGGGATGGTAATTGGAAGAAAGCATGGGAACCTGGAAGAAAGTATGGCCAGCGCAAGTCTTAACCACTGGACCACCAGGGAAGTCCCTCCCACGGGTCTTAAAAATAAAAGCCAAAATCACTTAACACAGCATCCCACCTACATCATTGGTCTTTTCTCTTCTTGGTGCAAATTCACCTTCCAGGTTCACATCTCCAAGTCTCTGTACTGGCTACTCTGTCTACAGTGCCCTGTCTAACCCTCTCTCCTGGCACACACTCATTCTGTCCTTTAGGACTGAGCTTGGGCGTCATGTGCCAGGACGCCTTCCCTGGCCCCGCCGTGGGGCCGACACCAGGCTGAGGTGTTCCACTGGTCTGAGAACACTGGCACAGTATCTGACACTGCACAATAAACGTTTTTTTTTTTTTTTCTTAATTGAATGGGAAGATTCTTTACATTCTACAGTGCTCTGCAATTTTCAAAAGTTTCACAGATAAATGTCCGTTTGCTTATCTCCCACTGTCTCTGGGCAGGAACTGGTGTCTGATTCACCTCGTAGTGCTGGCACCTGGGAGAGTGAGCCCCACACAGTAGGTCCGCAAGCAACGTTAGGTCTTTTTCCTTTCCTCCCTCAAGTGGCTTAGTCAAAGTCATACAGCTGGGAAGTGGCAGAGCTGCGTGTTAAAGATTAAACTTAAAGCTCACGCTCGCTGCGATGCCATGCTACTCTCTCCAACCCGGGCAGACGCCCCTGTTTTCACTGGTGACTTGGATTCGGTTCAGGAAAATGAAACATACACTGACCTGTGCAGTGACCGGTGGTCCAGCAAACAAGGCCTTGTATGCAGAGGCGGCAACAGACAAAGCCCCCTTCACCAGCCCTCCAGCAATGCTGCTCCCGTGGTGGTGCCTGCGGGGAAAGCCAATTTGTCTCCCTAAAGAAACGTGAATCGTTATCTTCCTACGGAGAACCTGGGCTCTAATCCTGGGAAGAAAATGAGATTTACCCGAGAAAAAAGTCAGACGTAAAAGGAGAGTGGGCCTATTTTCCTATCAGTTTTATAGCTACAGATCTGGGCTTGATGCAGGGCCCAGCTCTTACTGCTTGCTGCAAGATATGGGCAGGGCACTGCAGAAAGCACTTCACTCTGGTTAGCATGCCAGCTTTCAGTCCCGGCTGGAAATTCATGTGCTCAGCGGCACACTGAGGACCTGGCAGTCTGCATGCTCAGTTATCATCCCAGAGGAAACACCTCCCAAAGGAAATGTGATTTTCTGAACGCTCTACGTAGGGAGGAGCCCACCGTGACACTGCTCTGAGATGACTGGGAGCAGAGAGGCAGGCGTGTCTACGAAAAAGTTACACGGATGCACAGCGGGCTGGGCCTTCCTGCCTTCTTCTCTGGTACTAAGCAGGAGGTGAATCTGAGGGAACGTCCTCCTGGTCTGGAATGTGAACACTCTTATTAAACATCAACACGAGCCCTCTGCTCAGTGCTGCTCACAAGCTTTAGGAGGAAATAAGAACAGGAAGGAATGATGGCTCTCCTCCGCTCTCGGCAGGTGGCACATGCTCTGAGAGGCTCGTTTAAGCGGAGGCAATACTAGGATATCCATGTACAACTTCAGTCCTCCACTTTTCTTCAGGACGCAGGCAGTGACAGACACGTCCACCAGAGGGCAGCATCTGCCACTTTCCAGCCCTTGCCTTGGCCCTGGGTGGTTTTGGGTGAGTTGCGTCTGAAAGGGCCCCTGGCATGGGAAAAGGGTACCTAAAGGCCCCTTTCCCACACTTTTTCTTTTCACACTCATTCTAAGTAGTAGGTTGTGTTTCTTCCATTCGATGCTTGAGGAAGCAAAGCTGGGATTTGAAATACGGGTCTTTGTGATTCCCAGGCCAAAGCCGTTCCTGGGCATCCACTCCCCCAGCCCATCGCTGCTCCTGCAGACTCCTCTCCTCCCTTCATCTGTGCACTCAGACAGGTACTCGGTTGGGATGCTGTGGAGACAAGGATGTCCTCAGCTGCTTTCTAGGTGAGCTCCATCCATCCTGTACCCTCCCCTACTCTAGAGCATGCGCTGTCCTGGGGAAAGGGACCTGGGATCATCTAAGTCCCTAGTTACATGCTGAGGAAACTGAGGCTCCCGGGGGAAAGTGGCTTTTCCAAGCCAGTGTACTTGGGAGGACAGGACTCACGATGACTCTCAGCCCAGGGTTTCAGCCCACCAGGCCTTGAGGGGTCCTCTCTCTCCAGTGTCATCTGTCCCATGGCCTCTGTTTTTCTCCTCCAAGAAATCCCTCTTCCCCAATAAAGGCCTGAGGGTTGAGTACTGCCCAGACCTTGCCTAGAAGTGCAGGGTTTTACAGGCATCTCTGCCAACCCCCAAGGACCCCAGACCAGGAAACTCCCAGCTAAGGCTAGATGCTTGGTTCTCATACTCAGGGAACCACCTTGAGTACCTTTAATCATTCCATCATGCAGTCATGAATCATGCAAGATTTCCTGATTGCCTACTGGGTAGCAGGCATAGTGCTGGGCACTGCAGAGCTGAGGATGAGAAGAAACGGCTCCTGGGCTCAGCGTTTAGTCTGGTGGGGAGACCGCTCTGAGGAAGAATAATCATTCAGGACCTGCAATCTGAGCCAGGTCAGGGAGCCAATGGGAGGAAGCAGGTAGGTCCCAGCTAGTTTGTCCTTCTGTCTGGAATGCTTACTTGACTCTTTGCCACTTAAACCTTGGCTTTAATGTCACAATGGAAAGGCCTTCATGAGCAGTCCCCCTCCCCCAGGTAAAGCAGCTCTCTCCCCAGTCACTCTCTAGCACATTTCCGTGTTTTATTTTCCTTGATGGCATGCGTCACCATCTGACATTAACCTCTTTAGCCATCCCCTGTCTCTCCCCACTCTTCATTATAATGTCCACTCC
Source organism: Leucopleurus acutus (assembly GCF_964270905.1). NCBI lineage: Eukaryota > Metazoa > Chordata > Mammalia > Artiodactyla > Delphinidae > Leucopleurus > Leucopleurus acutus. The sequence continues at coordinate 18,612,051 of NC_139161.1, read as the reverse complement.
ACAAGGGCAGGTCCTAAGCCATTTCACTCAGGCCTTCAACCTAGCAGGCACTCCGTAAATGAATGCTCAAAGTAAGAATGTTCCAGTGTTCTCTGTAGGGACTCCTCCAATGCACTAGGTCCTGGGCTGTCATCTTGTGGAGAGAAAGGGCTGCAGAGGTGAGGCTTCCAGGAAACAAAATGGTCATTAATGGAGGAAGGCTCCCTGGGCTGCAGGCTGGGTGTGGAGGCGGGGTTCCCGTTTAAAGGAGACTGGATTGGGGTAGGCCCACAGCCTGGTGCTGCCCTGGCAAACTGGGCCCCTTCCTTCACTCCCACCTTGCCCCACCTCCTCCTTCCCATTTGTTCATCAACACCTTTCCTGGCAAAGGCAAAAGATGAAGGGTGGGGAGGTTGCCAGTTTCATCTCCCTTATCAGGTGATCAAGTGACAGTTTCCCTCTTGGGTGTGAGGCCCAGGAGATGTAGGAGAAATGTTAAAGAAATTTCAAAGACTGTGGAAGAAACACAAAACAATGTGTGTCTGTTTTCAGTTTCCATGTGCTCTCCATTTCTCTGTGTTTTCGGTTTCACAGCCATTGTAGCATGTGATCAAAGCCAAGTTTGGCCAATTTCTAGCTGGATGACCTTGGACAAGTTACTTACCCTTTCTGGCTTTGGTGTCTTCTTTTTGGAATAACTATACTTACTACATGGTTTGAGTTGTGTATTAAAAAAAGGAAAAGTGTTGGGAATTTCCTGGCAGTCCAGTGGTTAGGACTCTGCTTTTATTGCAAGCACGTGGGTTCTGTCCCTGGTCATAGAACTAAGATCTTGCAAGCTGCAAGGCACAGCCAAAAATAAAAATTAAAAAAAAAAGAAGGAAACGTATGCAAAGTCCCTTGACCACAGCTTAGCATGCATTGGCCACTCAATGAGCTAGTGGTTCCCAACCTCTCGGCTTGCTCTGACTTCCCCTCTCCTAACTCAGTTCCACCCTTGTGCCTTAGCTCCTGCTGCATTCTGCCGCCCCACAACATGGGGTGTAACAAACTAATTACCTAAGGTTTTGATCTCTTAAGGGATTTGGGGAAGCTCCCTGCATTGCTGGGGAAAACCAGGTGGCTGGTTTTGTTGCGGGGAGGGGACGAGGAGGGTGCAAGGCAGGCTGGTGCTAAACAGATGGGAAGCTAGTGGGCAGGAAGGGCTAGACCCTCCTGTCTGGCAATGGCTTCCCCCCCACCCCGTTTTACAATTCCCCTCATAGACAGCCTTTTAAAAAGTTAACACTGAATTATATAATAAATGCAAGCATCCAGCTTCCTGGTAAAAATGGAAAGAGTAGAGTTAACATTTCATTCTCCTTTGAACCCCCTCCCCACCTTCAGTTTTACCTTCCTCCCTGCAGGTAATTACTGCTACCCTTTGGTCACACTGCCCGTTGGTGACATCTCCGCCTCTTCAGTGCTGCCCAGACTGTATCAGGCTGTAATGACTGGGGAGATGCCACTCAGTCCTGCCCACCTCCCAACCAATCCTACGCACAACTAATTAACTTCGGGAAACCTTTCCAGAAGCTTCTAGTTGACATGTTCTCTCCCTCCCCTGAAGTCCTGTAAGTGCTTATCTCACGATTTACAAAGTCCCAATGTTCCCTGTCAGGGGCCAGTCTTGTCTCTCTCACTAGAGTAGAAGCTGTCTGAGGCCAGGCCCCGTGATCTGCTCATCCTCTATGTCTCCACAGTCTCTTTGGCTCATGCAGAGCAGACAGTATTAACGAGGTCAGTAAACACCCTGTGAAGTGAAGGATTTTGTCTTTATCGATTTGAACAAGGGAGGCCCTCAGGGGGTCTGCTGCTGGCAGGCACTCTGACCAACAACGGGGGGGACCTCTGCTGAGAATCTCCCTGAGGAGAGAGATTGGATAGGTAAGTGGTGAGGGGCCAAGGCACTGGATTCAGACACATCCTTGCTCAGCCACTTACTAGCTATATGTGACCTTAGACAACTCATTGAGCCCTTCAGAGCTTTCTTCACCTATATAATGCAGACGACACCAGTCTCTCATTGGTTCCCCCTCTTCCTGTTCATCCTCTGGCTGTTACAAAGATCAATAGGGGTAATGGGTTTAGGCTGTTTTATGGGGTTCCATGTTCACACAGGTTAAAACATTGAATTAGGAAGGATAAAGGAGGAAGCCTTGTCAGCATCTCTCGCGTGGACCCGGCCAAAGGGAGAGTATACGTGGGGTGGATATCTCTGCCTGGGTGAGGGGGATGTGGTGGTATTGAGAGTGTTACGCTCTTCACCTCTCCTCCCTAGTCAAACGCTGCCACGCGTGTTCCTTTTGCTCCTCCCACCTTCCATCCCGGATTTATCCCGAGTTTAATTCCAAATATTAGATTATGGTAGAAAAGATCAAATAAAACGGTCACCAATTGACCAGACGTCCATCACGGTGTGGCCCGGGTTCCAGTCCGCTTATCTCCACGCCCCGCCCCGCCCCGCCTCGCTGCCGCAGGGCTGCTGATTGGCCCGCGCCACGTGACGTCACGCGCGGGTTTTAAGGCAGAGTGCCCCGGGCCGCTCCGCAGTGCCAGCGGGCTGGAAGCCGGCTAGGAACCTCGAGGGGCTGGCCCGGAGGGGAGCGGGGAGAGCGCGGCTGTCGGAAGGTAAAGGGGCTGTTCAGGCCGAGCCGAGGCGATCCGGGTGCGGGGCCGGAGGAGCTGGAGTCAGCGATCGCAGGAAGGCGGGCAGTGGAGTGTCGCGGGGCAGTGGGGAGGGGGTCTCTGTGTAAGAAGGGTTGTGTCAACCGCCTAGGGATGTGGAAGGCGGGTGGGAGTGGGCCTCAGTCTCCGGTCTCAGCGCCCGCACCCTGATTCTTAATTTGGGCCCTCTGCCCCCCAGCTGCACGTTCCCCCGAGGTTCTCTCCTGGGGAACGGGTCGCGATGCCTGCTACCTCGCCACAAGCGCAGAAGCTGACTGTCCGGCGATCGAGGTCTCTTCCCCCAACCTCAGTGTCCTGGGACCTGGGGGTTTCTGTAGGTCTCATCGCCCTTGTCAGGGCCCCCAGGGAGCGGGGAGAGCCTCTGTTATACCTGCAGCTGCTTTAAGAAAAAAAAAAAAGGAATTAAAAAAATGAGCAGCTGATTTAGGAAATGATCAAGAAGTTGCAAATTTCATGTTTATTATTAAACATCTCCTCCTCTTTTCTCGCATGACCTTTCCCTGTTCAGATAGCCCAGCTGTGGTCTCCAGAGCCTGCAGTTTCAAGGCCTCCTCCCGGCCTGTACTGTGAGCCCCAGGACCTGCACCTTAGCCAGTGTTCAACATGGGGAACCACTTGACAGAGATGGCGCCCACCGCCTCCTTCCTGCCTCACTTCCAGGCCCTGCACGTTGTGGTCATTGGGCTGGACTCGGCTGGAAAGACCTCCCTTCTTTACCGCCTCAAGTTCAAAGAGTTTGTCCAGAGTGTCCCCACCAAAGGCTTCAACACCGAGAAGATCCGGGTGCCCCTGGGGGGGTCCCGTAGCATCACCTTCCAAGTGTGGGATGTGGGGGGGCAGGAGAAGCTTCGACCACTGTGGCGCTCCTACACACGCCGGACAGACGGGCTGGTGTTTGTGGTGGATGCCGCTGAGGCTGAGCGGCTGGAGGAGGCCAAGGTGGAGCTACACCGAATCAGCCGGGCCTCGGACAACCAGGGTGTGCCTGTCCTGGTGCTGGCCAACAAGCAGGATCAGCCTGGGGCACTGAGCGCAGCCGAGGTGGAGAAGAGGCTGGCAGTCGGCGAGCTGGCTGCTGCCCCACTCACCCACGTGCAGGGCTGCAGTGCTGTGGACGGGCTGGGCCTGCAGCCAGGCCTGGAGCGCCTGTATGGGATGATCCTCAAGAGAAAGAAGACTGTCCGGACAGGCAAGAAGAGACGGTGACCTGAGGCTGCCCCCTCCTCACCAGTAGGGGTCTGCACACTTGGACAGCCAGGTGGAGCCTGTGGCCCCTCACCTAGCCCCAGGGTGCAAGGACCTGTTCACCTCGATGAAGGACCGAGGAGCACACCGGGGGGGTCCTGTTTTGGGGCAGCACTGGGGTGGGCGATGGGAGATGGGATGTCTTCTCACATCTCTCCCTCATCCTCACTTCTGGAGAAGTGGAGGCTGCAGGACTGTGGAGGCTTAAATGTAAACTGACTCTACCTCGACCCTGTTTCCTGTTTTTCTTCTCTGGCTTTTTGATTAGATGTGTTTGGGGGTGAAGGAGAGTTTCTTGGAGGATGCATGTGGAATAAACGAGAACTAGCTCTTGCCCCTCCCCCCAACTGAGGGGTCTCCCCAGGTTGCTTTTCTAGGGGTGCCAGTCGTAATAGTCTATATTTTTCTCTTTGTATGAAAGTGCCGAGAACTCCTCCCCACCTTTGTAGACTCACAACCATTTTTATAAGCCACGTGTGTCCTCTGTATTATTATTATTAACGATTTTTTAGCATTTGCCTATAAGTTATTAAAGACTGATGATGTTGTAGCTCTAACCTTGGTCTGGCATTTTCCTCTCCTTACCTAGCCTCAGGGTTAGTCCAAGATTTCTATATGGGCAGGCAGGGGTGGGGAGGAGGGACTTATCTTGAAGCTGAATTTGCAAAGCAAGCACTTTTCTAAAAAATTAGATTGTGTGTTTACGGGCTGGTGGGGATTATAGAGAGTTGAAATAACCCCATGCTATTGCCTGATCTCTGCCAGGTTTTTTTGGGTCCCTTCTTTCTTCCACTTTCCTCCCCTCCCCTCCTCCTCTGGCTCTGATTTGCCCCCGATCCCAGCTGGTCCCTGCAGATTTAACTTCAGGTTTTGCTGGTGTGAGCTGCTCCTAGGTCCTTGCCCTTGGGGACACCTCTTAGGTCTATGTAGGTAGGTCTGCCCCATCCGCAGCACTCAGGTGGTTAGTCTGATTTCCTCTCCCAACCCCAGTACACATCTTGGGGGATGTGGAGAGAATGGAAAGTAATTTCCTCCTGGCCTTAAGCCACCTCTGTGTGCTCAGTCCTGCCGACTGCAGCTCACTGGCAACAGCGGCAGTGACTGGTGCTGGGGAGGCCTGGGCTGGATTGAACCGGCCAGGCACCTGTGACTAAGCCATGAGTCGTCCAGCTATTCCCAAGAGAGGGCAAGTCTAGTAGCTGTTTGAGCCTGGTGCGAGTGAGGACGGCTGGATATCCACATAGACCACCAATGTTAGCAGTGATCGTAAGAATAAAATGCTAGTGTCGTGAGAGCCTGAATACCCCTGCCCAGACTTTCAGGGCCACGCCCACCTCACCAGCACGAGGGCCAGCTGTGTTTGAGGACAATTAGATCTTCCTAATCTGAGTGGGAGTCGTAAGTAAAAACCAAGCACAATTTTTTCCAGTCCCCCGGTCCCATGCCCACCCTTTGTGCAAACGTGGGATCCCCAGAGCATGTTCAGAGTCCCTGCTCCAGAATCAGATTAAAGGACCTGGGGAGGGAGGGGAGGTGCTGGCAACCCCATCCTGGGGGAGCCTTCCTAAGGAACTCATTTCTTCCTAGCCAGCCGGCAGAAGCTGAGTTTGCTGAGTCCGGGCCAGGTCAGATTTGCTAACACCCGTGCACGCCCCTTCTCCCGGGCCTCAAGGTGGCTGGCAGGACGGGGGTGGATGTGCATCCATCCGGAAGGGTGCCCAGGTCTGCGTCAGTGCTGGGGCCTGCTCGACAGAGCTGCCGGGCTGGTTCTGCTGGGGACACGTGCTACCTGGCCGCCCTCTACCCACACCTGTGACTCATCTCTCCCCGTCCTCAGGGTAGAGTCCTCTTCTGCAGCCCAGGAACAGGCTGGGGAGGACCTGGCTGGAAGGATCCTAGGTCTTGCTGGGAGATCTTTCTTCCCCATTCCACCCCAGTTTTGCTCTTTTGTCTCAAAATCTCCAAGGACACGCTCTCTCCATTTTTAGTCACCTGGGGGACTGAGGTCTCTGGATTTGGGGGCTATGTATGCAGAGGTGCTCCCCCATCCCTAGCAGAGAGGCATCCATGATGCCATGGTTCTGCCAATCAGCCTCCCTCCCTATCTTATTAGAACTGTCTTCTGCTCCCCTCTTCTCCCCCAAACCCCTCTCCAGCCCTGGGTGGGGACCATGGTCCACAGGAGACCTGCGAATGTCCTGGCTCGTGCCCTGACCCCCTGGGGGGTGGAGGAAGGGGGGTGCTGGCGACAAGTGAGATGGAGAAGCCAGTTGCTCTGAAGCGTTGTGGGGAGAGGGGAGCACGGGGGCATTCTGATTAGAAAGCCACATTCTGGCTGGGTAAGGGCCTTTGTAATAATCCTTAGTCCATCAAAGGGATGGAGGGCTGGGAGGGAGGGGACCACCTCAGGGGTTCGGCGTGTTGAACTCTGGGCCAGTTGCTTGGGATGGGGGTGGGATCAGGATTGCAGGTAGGTTGTAGTTTCTTTGTCTCAGCTTCTTCATTTAGGAGAATTTCTTGGAGACCCTGAGATGGGTGCTGAGGAAGAGGCTCCTTAAGGGCCGAGGGTGTCTAGGGGCTAAGAGTGGGGGCAGGGCTGCTTGCCTGTGAGGTGAAGTTGAAGGAAACCAGTGGTCCCAGAGTTGGGGCTCCCTTCTGAGCGGCACCCCCCCCATCCCAGCCACCTCTTCTTGCACAGGTTGGATGGTAAAATCCAGATGGAGTGCACTTTTCCTGGGTGCCCTGTGCTTCCCCAAAGCCCTCGTGAGGGCAAAGATGGCCGTGGTCCCTCACCTTCCCACACCCCCTCCAGTCCTCCCATGCTGCATGTGCTCAAGGAAGAGAAAAAGTAGCAAAAAGGGAGGAAAGAAGTCCCTAAGGGGGTAGCAACTTGCCCGAGGACACAGCTACTTAGTGGTGCGTCCAGATCCTTCCTCCCAGGCCAGCTCTTTGGACGCCCTTGGGCAGACAGCCAGGAGGTTGGAGACAGGGAGCAAGTCCAGGACCTCAGAGCCCTGACCTCCCCCTCCTTCCCTCCCTCCCTGCCTTGATTAGATTAGGGACCAGCTTTCCACTCCCCCACTCCCCTTCCTGAGGCGCGCAGGGGCTTTATCTTCAAAGCCCAGCAGAGCTCTGGCCTCAAATCTGGCCAGAAGTCCCCACCCTCCTTTCACACTGATCATGTGTCATAACAAGTCTTTCTGGAGATGGACACCTCCAACCAGGGCCTGGGAAGCACTGAGTTCCACTGAAGCACTTAGGAGCACACAGGACAGCCTGTTCTCCAACATGGGCATTTTCTGAACGGAGGCCAGTGGGAGGGGAGGGAGCAAAGGCAGTAAGGAAAGCCCAGGCCAGCACTGGGCTGTAAGGAATGGGCAGTCTGTAGCCACACATCATTTCCAAGGCCATCTGCAGGACCACGGCTGGGGAGTTTGTGGGTGGGTGTCATGGAACCTCTTCCTCTGGCTAAGACAGAGGAGGGTGTTTGTTCTTCCCTCCTTCCTTTAAAAATTTTTTTAAAAAACAGTTCCCCCCTTCCTCACTTGATTATAAAAGTAATAGGTCTTTGTTGTAAAAGAAACTTAGAAACTTAGAAAATGGAGAGCCCCATAGTCTAAACTTCAGAGCTAGCTAAACATTGTGAACAGGTTTTTACATATAATCTTTCAGATATTTTTCTCTGCATATATTACAAATAGTATATATATATATATATATATATATATATATATATATATATATGAATGACACATGGGGTTATCTCAGGCATATTGTTGTAGTTTTGCTTTTCTCATTTATATCTTGGGCACAATTCAATGTCAGGACGTATGGATTTTCTCATTCTTTTTGATGACTACATGAGATTCCATTGTATGAATGGGCCCTCATTTATTAATTAAGTCCACAGCATGTCCCCAGCAATGAACTTCCTTGTACATATTTCTTTGTACACTGCGGGGAGATTTCCTGTAAGACGATTCCTAGAAGTGTAATTGTTGTGTCAAAGGGTACACTTTTTTTTTTTTTTTGCGGTACGCGGGCCTCTCACTGTTGTGGCCTCTCCCATTGTGGAGCACAGGCTCCGGACGCGCAGGCCCAGCGGCCATGGCTCACGGGCCCAGCCGCTCCGTGGCATGTGGGATCTTCCCGGACTGGGGCACGAACCCGCGTCCCCTGCATCGGCAGGCGGACTCTCAACAAATGCGCCACCAGGGAAGCCCTGTTGGGGTGAATTTAATTCAGCCCCATCATCCTCCATCCTCAAATTTCAAGGCGTCTTCAAGTCGAGGGGTGTGTGTGGGGGTTAGGGTGCGAGAGTAGACATCACAGTGCTCCTGCTTTATGGCAGGTAAGAAAAAAAATCACCAGCAATACGGTAGAGGATTTGCAGGCCTGGGGATTGAGCCCCACCCGGGGCTGCCTGGTTGATGGCGGAGGTGGGCAGATGGTGAGGACTCCCTTAGCACCCAGCTTCTCACAGATGGCAGGCGGAGTGGGCGAAACAGCTCCTGAAATAAATCCCCGGGACTTGGCTCAGGGAGGGAGTGCGGCTGAGATTAGGAGCGTGGGCTGTGAAGGGAACATGGAGAACAGATCTGAGCCTGAAGGAGGGTGGCTGGGGACCTGGACCTCCCCCACTCCCCTAGTGGGGACCCCCATCAGCCACTATAGCTCATGGGCTCCTGGAACAGGAAGCAGAAGCGTGAAGTATCATATCCCTCGGCCACTCTGGGTTGTTGGGGCTCCATCTCTGTTGAGTTCATTCAGGCCTCTGGGCTAATCCTGGGTCTATGCCCCTCCTGGGTGGATCGGGATGGTGGGGAGTGAGGCAGGCAGGAGAGTGTATCTCTTTAGTACCTCCCATCCCCTCCTATTAAATCTGGTGGAGATTGGTGGAGGAGGGTGGGGCTGACAGCTGGCTTTTAAAGACTGCTGAAAGTGAAGTTTTGCGATTTTGATTGTGTTTGTTTTTATAAGATCACTCACTGCTTTCCATTCCAGATGCTGACTCTTATCCCTCGGGAGAGAGAAGGCAGAAGTGCTTGTTCATTCCCTGGAATGCTCCCAGTCTAATGGGGGAGGAACAGAACCACCACTCTGACCAGGCAGCACCTCAGAAAGTAACCTCAGAGTAAGACGTGGCTCTGCCACCAACTTCTGTGACCTTGACCAAGCCCTTCCTTGTCCCCTGGCCTCAGTTTACCCATCTATAAAGTGAGGGGGTTGAGTACACAATATCAGATCTTTTCTGGTTCACTTTCTGTGGTCCTCAGTACAAGGTGGGTGTGGGGAACTCCTTAATGATCTTTCTCCCTTCATCTTATCACTCTCTGAAATTACCTTGTTTTGTTTTCAAGTTTGTTTACTGTCTGCATTCATTTCCACGTTGTGCAGGACAGCCCTCATCCATTTTGCACACCACTCTATCCCCAGGACAGTGGTGGGCACACAGTAGGTGATCATCGCATATCTATGGAATGTGGGGTGCCCACTCAAGGATTGGAGGGTTGGGGTGTCACCGCATTGAAGAAGTGGTTTTAGTCTATAAATGCTGACAGCACTCAGGAAAGAAACTATCAAATAAGATTGGGGAGTTTATCTGGGAAGACTTCCTGGAGGAGGTGGGGAAAAGAAGCAGATTAAGGAACTGGAATTAAGTATTCTGATTAACTAGGGACTTGGAGGACCATGGGCTTGGAAGTACTTTCTTGGCCCTACCTACTGCTCAGGAGGAAAGATCTGAGGTTGAGGTTTACTAGACACAGCTTCCTTCCTCCCTTCCCAGTAATTAGTTGCCTGGCCTGGAATGCTCCCTGGAGTCTGTTCACCACTCCCCTCTCCCAGCTCCTCCCAAGGTCACCCCAGGATAGTCGAACTGTATCTAGATTCCCATTCTCTGCCTCCCACCCCAGAGGAGCTGAGTGCAGAGCAGGTGCTGGGGAAGGGACTCCCAAGGTCTGGACTTGTGCTCTCCCATATGGCAGCCACCAACCACACGTGGCCACTGAACCAGGGAAATGTAAGAGAACTGAACTGGGACATGCCGTAAGTGTGAAATACACAACAGATTTTGAAGCCTTAGTATGAAAAAAGAACGTAAACATCTCATGAATACTTTTTTATATAGATGTGTTGAATTTTTGGATATATTGAGTTAAATAAAATGCTCCATTAAAATTAATTTCATCTGCTTCATTTTACCTTTAAAAAATGTGGTTACCAGAAATTCTAAAATTACATTTGCTGTTCGCATTCTATTTCTATTGACAATGCAGGTCCAGATATTTGGGGGAAGGAGCATTATGGGTAAAAGAAGGGGAGAGCCATTGTTCTTCCTTTCTGCCGAAATCAGAAGAGAAACAGACCAAACTGCGGCAATCTGGAAGGAGGGGAGGTTACAGAAGGGTCTTCTCGACAGGGAGGACTGAACAGCGTGAAAGATCTGCTCACCTCCTTCCTGGAAAGCTTTCAGGATAGGTCAAGACTTTGCATATCTCAAGTTATTATTTATTTATTTACTTTTTTGGCCTCGTGGCAATCTTAGTTCCCTGACCAGGGATTGAACCCAGGCCCCCTGCAGTGGAAGCGAGGAGTCCTAACCACGGGACCGCCATGGAAGTCTCTCAGATTATCTTAAAACACCTTATCAAACTATGATTCTCACTGATCCAAACCTGATTACTTTGCAGGTGATTTTGTAGCTCCATTTAGGGTGTCTTCACTCTATAAACAGCTCTTTAACTGTCTGTTTCACGATAAGCCCAGTTACCTGGAGTCCACAGAAAATTCCTATCCTGATTTTACCCAATAGTTTCTGACCTTTCATCATACTGCTGAGATAGCAGCAACAGTGTTGACAGACTGAAGTTTCATCATCTTGCCCTCCTCTGCTGCCTTCCTCTGCCCAACCCTCTCCCAACCCCCAAAAGGTGTTGGAGCAGAAAGAGAACTCAAGCAGGAGATACTGAAGGGGAAGATGCCAGCTGGGGGTCTGGGTAATCCACCAACTAGATTATCTGCTCCTGAGTTTGCACAAACATAAGCAGGTGGCCTATATGCAGACGGGATGTACTGGGATGAGCCACGGGGATCAGGTTAACACTGCGTGTGTGTGAATGTGTGTGTGTGTGTGTACGTGGGGGAGGGCAGTTCTGCAATAAAAACCCTCACCCACTTATCTCCCACCCAGAGCATTAGTTCAATCAGTCATGTATTTTTTCAATTAATCACCTAAAATATCATAAGATTTAGCCTTATTGGGCACTGACACACCATCCTAGGTGCTGGAGCTAAAGGTGTAACCTGTGCACAAAATTGTTCTAGATCTGGTTTCCTTGATGCCGAGCCTGAGACAGGCATTCAGGGGCATGTGGTTTATTGAGGGCAAAGTCTCAGGAGAAGGGGAGGAAGGGAAGCAGGATGGGGTAGGGGAGGGGCTAAGCAAGGACCCCCTCTCTGGGCTTCACCCTGTAGGAAAGCTCTGGATGGAGACTGGGACCACAGAAAGGAGCCCCCTGAGGTAGGTACCCCCACCCCCATACCCCATCAGTCAGCTAATTGGCTGCTGGTTGCTCAAGTCTCCAGAGAAGGGGCCACTGGGAGCCTTTGGAGTCATTGGAGCCAACACTCACAGCCAGCAGAGGGGCCTGGGCACCACTCAGGGTGTAGACCGAGAGACAAAAAAAGTCACTGACCTGGGCAGGCCAGTGCCCTGGTTGCTGTCCTTGTTTGGCAATCCAGTCCTTGTTCTACTCTCACTCTGGACCTCAACCTCAGCCCTTAACTGCCCTTGTCGCACCTTGTTTCTCCCTCCATCTGTTTCTTGGTCCCGTCCTACCCCCACTGTCCTTGGTTCCTGCCTTTGATCTGCCTTCTCTCTTCTGAAACGCAGGATGAATTGCTGAGTTTCTTCAAGAGTCTCCAGGAAGCTGGGGTACTGGGTCACCCCTGTTGACCTCTTCCCTTGCCAATGGGTCACTTGAACCCCCGTTCCCCTGGACAGAAATCTTTGGTGTCCCAGGGGATATTTGACTCAAATCACTTCTGTTGTGCGACTTCTTTACTGGGTGTATCCATCCCTGCCTCCTCTTGTGGAGCAAGGACAGTTCAGGAGAAATTCATTCTCAAGGCTTGACTCCTACTTAAACATCACAGGATACATTCTCTGGAAGGGAAGTGGGGGATCTGGGCTGGCTTCCTTAGAAACTTCAGCACTGAAAAGAAACCTCCTTTCCTTGACCCCTCCCAAATTCAAACAGGGACTGGGAGAAAGGAAGAGATGATTGTTTCTGGCCAGAGGCTGGGAGATGGATGGACTGACCTCTGAAATTTCCTTTTCTCTGGCACAGCCCTGTTTGTAGAGATGCCAGAATTCTCGTTCAAAAAGCAGGGGAGAGAGGGAACTTCCTTGATGGTTCAGTGCTTAAGACTCTGTACTCCTAATGCAGGGGGCTCCGGTTCAACCCCTGCTCAGGGAACTAGATCCCACATGCATGCCACAACTAAGAGTTTGCATGCCACAGCTAAGGAGCCAGCAAGCCGCAACTAAGGAGCCCAACTGCCGCAACTAAGGAGCCCTCAAGCCACAAATAAGGAGCCTGCCTGATGCAACTAAGACCCGGTGCAGCCAAACAAATAAATAAATATTAAGAAAAAAAAAAAAAGCAAGGGAAAGAGTACTCTCTGAGGGCATTTGGTTGTTCTTTCATACCCCAGGTCACACAGAGAGATCCAGTGTCATGCCCTCCACATCCTCCTGTCCCTAGCATGTGGATTTCCTGTGGTATGTGTTTCTCTCTGACACACACACACACACACACACACACACACACACACACACACACACACCTTGTTGAAACCAGGATTGCTAGTTCCAGGGAGGGGAGTGAGGAAGCAGCTGTGGACAGGTGAGTGTGGTCACATGTTTATCCCTCTGGGAGGTGACACTTGCACTACACCTCCACAGGTTTCATCTGAACCTCACCCTAACCTGGGCCCTGTGTGATCAAGGAGGGCAGGAGGGATGGAGGAGTTGAGTTGGCCCTCTGGCAACAAGGAAAGCATTCTTAACAGGCCCCTGAACTGTCAGCAAATCAATTCTCTCCAGGACCACATCTGGAGGAAAGTCAACTTAAAGAACAGCAGCAGGTGGGACTTCCCTGGTGGCTCAGTGGTTAAGACTCTATGCTCCCAATGCAGGGGGCCCAGGTTCGATCCCTGGTTGAGGAACTAGATCCCACATGCATGCCGCAACTAAGAGTTCACATGCCACAACTAAGGAGCCCTCGAGCCACAACTAAGGAGCCTGCCTGCCACAACTAAGACCCGATACAACCAAATAAATAAATAAAATAATATTTAAAAAAATAAAGAATCTGCCTGCCAATGCAGGGGACACAGGTTCGATCCCTGGTCCGGGAAGATCCCACATGCCACAGAGCATCTAAGCCTGCGAGCCACAACTACTGAGCCCATGTGCTGCAACTACTGAAGCCCACGCGCCTAGAGCCCATGCTCTGCAACAAGAGAAGCCACCGCAACGAGGAGCCCGCGCACCGCAACGAAGAGTAGCCCCCACTCACAGCAACTAGAGAAAAGGCCCCCACGCAGCAACGAAGACCCAATGCTGCCATAAAAAAAAAAAAAGAAAAAAAGGACAGCAGCGGGAATCGGGCCTAGATTGCTGGGTGAACTTCAGTTGATAGAAACACCCCGGAGAAGTTTGGGGGAACATCCATCCTTCCTGATGTATTGGTTGAAGGCAGGGTGTAGGGCCAGGATAAAGTGTGCGGTCTGGATCAGGGAAAATGACCCTGGCATTCCAAAGAATTTGGCTGCCCTGAATCAGAGGAAGGGACCGTCTGACCGGACGAGTCGTCCCCATTAGGCTGGGGTTGAGGCTGTAACTGCGGTAATTCGTTGATGAATGCAATTTGCAGCTGGCTTCTCTCCCTGTGACAGGCCTCAATTAGAGCTGCTAGAGGGAGCCGAGGTGGGAGGAGGAGCTGGGATGTTGTTTCCGACTGCTTCTCCTGGTCCCCTTTCAGCTCGCGGCCCCACCCCGAAGAAACAAGAAGGGATTCTTTAGGCTGATTCATTGTCCCCCCAACTCCTGAACTTACCCCCTGAGATGTAATTTCAGAACAAGTGCTACTGGGTGGAGAGGGAGGGAGAAAGGTATACAATGAAGGATGCCTTCCGCAGGCTGGTTTGGAATGCTATGGATTTTAAAACTCAGTGTTAATTTAGCTTAGTATTTTCTCATTTATTTTAGAGCTTCTAAAAGTCCTATAGGAAGGAAGATTTTTGAGCCAAAATACTTATATCTGTCTTACAGTCCCCTGTGCATCTCATCAGACAAAGGGAAAAAATACGAGGCGGAATGATGGAAAGAAGTGAGAGAGAAAAAAATCAACTCCCCCCCCCTCCCCCAAAATATATATATTTTGGCCATGCCGTGACGCTTACAGAATCTCGGTTCCCCGACCAGGGACTGAACCCGGGCCACGGCAGTGAAAGCCCAGAATCCTAACCACTAGGCCACCAGGGAACCCCCATATAGATAACAGAATTTTAATTTCAAAAGACTGTAGGGACCCTAGAGACCATTTAGTCCAATGGTTTTCAAGCCGTTTTAAAAAGTAGTTGCAATGTTTCTTCCAACAAAATCTAACAGAGAAACTCAATGTGCAAAAAAGTTGTGACTGATACAGTGAGAGTGAAAGTGGGGGCTCTGAGCCCCCTGCACTGTCCGCTGCCCTGAGTCCTGCTTTCCCTACTTCCTGCCTCTGTGACCTCCCTATGGTATCTGTAAGGGTCACCCTTCAATTAGGGTGACCCACTCATCCTGGATCTGTCCTGTTTTGGCATCAAAAGTCCCAGATCCCAAGAAATCTCTCAAACGGGGGCAAACTGAGACAGCTTGTTGCTCTACATTCAGTGGAGCATAGTTAGAAAACCACATTACAACCCTTTTGATATAATGATAAATATACTGAGGTCAAGAGAAGTGACATGGTTTGAAGTCCCGTGGTTAGATTCCCCATGCCCAGGTGTAGCCTATATATTGGGGTGTAAGTCTTGCCCCTCTGCCCTGTATCCCTGTGAGAGGTAAAACTGTGCACCTCCAAATTCTTCTCCTCCTTCAAGACCCTTTCCTATGAAGCCTTCCCTGATTCCTCTAGAAAGAGTTATGTCTTCTAATTCTTCTTTTAGAACATTTCTAAGATTGAGTTATTTTTAATCTTGGGTCTTTTCCCACATTTGGATTGGAAGATTCTTGGTTCCAGTCTCATTTATGTTCATATCCCTCAGCACCTAGTGCAGTGTCTGGAATACAGCAGGCATTCTAAAGATGTTTTTAGGTAGATAGATGGATGGGTGGACAGACAGATTTGGAGGACAGATGGATGGGAAGACGGATAGATGGAACGGATGGGTGGACAGAAAGGTGGATAGAGAGAAGGCTGGGTGCCACGTTGAAGGCCTTGAGATGGAACAATTGGTCAGTTTCTAGGCAAGTTCCTCTTGTATCAATTTCCCTAATATGGCCATTTTGCTTGAATTTGACTTTTGCGTTATCTAACCAACCCATATTCAGATGCAAGGACTGAAGCAGCTTCCCAACCCAATTAGAAGTCATTTAAAATTGATCATTTTTGGATTATTTCTGTCATTGCTTTCCTCTATGGAAAGTTATGATTTAACTACACAAATACAATATTCGATGAACATACCTCCAATAGGCAGCCGATGGCTGTGACGAATACTGTCTGAAAATAAAACAGTTTAAAAATAACAGCAAAGGGAGCGTGTAGGAGGCAGGGAAAGAGGGTGAGCAGCTGGTGAATATAGCTAGCAAGATGATCAGGACTCAAGGACTGGAATCTGAAAGGAGGAATGTGTGTGAGGTGCACATTAGAAGAACTTCCCAATTCTCAGGATCCCGAGACAATAGGATGAAAAAAAGAGAGAGACAATAGGATAGAAAGTTTTGAAAGAAAGAGGGGGATGATGTTGATCGTGTTTGGAAGCAGAACATTAGACTAAATGATTATTCCTGATTATTGACCTTCTATTCATTCAGCTGCGATTTACTGAGCCTCTGTTCTGACCCACGTGTCAGGCCAAGCAGTTTCATTTATGTTATCTCAGCCCGTTTTGCCTGGGGACAGGAAGACAGAGTCTACACATTCTCAGATGTGCAAATTCTTCTCAGCGATCACATCCACACACATGGTTTTAACCACAGCAGCTACGCTGCCTCCCAAGGGTTCATCTCTAGCCCCACACCTTACCTCCTCCCCGATGGTGAATATCCCCCCCAGATGTCTGCAGGAGACATCGTGTTAAACTCAAGAGACTCTGTGTTGAACTCGTCTGTTTCCAGTCCAAACTTTCTCCTCCGTCCAGATTCCGCATCCCTGTTCAAGGTCTCCTCATCTGATTCACTGAACACCCAAGTCAGGACCTGGGCCTCATCCTCTTCTCCCTTCCCCCACCCTCATCTCCCCATGCTGGTCACCACGTCCAATAAGTCTACTTCCTAAATACCTCTCAGATCTGTGTCTTCTTCCTCCCCTCAGAACTGCCCTAAATTCAGGTCCTCACCTTTTTTTCTTTTTTTTTTTCAATTCCATGGCTTACTTTACTAAATGAGTAGGAAATAGAAAAATTAAGACATAGATATTTGGGTGTTTTTTTTACATTTTATTTTGATTAATTTTTATTGGAGTATAGTTGCTTTACAATATGTTAGTTTTTTTTTTAAAGGTTGCTCTTTTAAAATAATTAAATAATTAATTACTTTTTGGCCGCGTTGGGTCTTCGTTGCTGCGCGCGGGCTTTCTCTAGTTGCGGCGAGCGGGGGCTACTCTTCGTTGCGGTGCGCGGGCTTCTCGTTGTGGTGCTTCTCTTATTGCCGAGCACGGGCTCTAGACATGTGGGCTTCAGTAGTTGTAGCACACGGGCTTAGCTGCTCCGCGGCATGTGGGATCTTCCTGGACGAGGAATCTAACCTGTGTCCCCTGCATTGGCAGGGGGATTCTTAATCACTGAGCCTCCAGGGGAGTCCCTGTTGTGTTAATTTCTACTGCACGGGTCCTCACCATTTCTCACTGGACTATGACCGTAGCTTCCTTAGTGGTCTCTTACTTTCCCATCTTGCACCCTGGGAACCTCTTCCCCACTTGGTTACTAGACTCATTTTTCTAAAATGCAAATCTGATCAGTCACCTCCTCCTCTTAAACCTTTTGATGAAAGCTCAGCTGTCTTTAAAAACAACATCCGAAGTCCTTAGCATCTGTGACAAAGGCTTTCCTACTTTGACCACTCCTCTGCTTCTCTCCTCACTCAGCTGTACCAGATCATGGCCCGTGCCAGCAGGGTTCTCTCTGTGTCAGCCCCAGGCCTTTGCACAGGCTGTTCCTGCTGCCTAGGAATGCCTCTCCTTCCATGTTCACTGATCTAATTCCTCCTCATTCTTCTCAACTCAGGGTGTTGGGTGTGACCTCCTCCAGGCCGACTCTCTGACTACCTCTTCACTCCTGAGTCCGGGTGAGGTGCCCCTCCTCTGACCTCTTATTGTGTCCTGTGCTTGTCTCTTCCTTTCCTCTGATTGCACTGTAGCGCTGCTGCCTGTTCACTTGTCCGTCTCTCCCACTCCAGTGCGACATTTCCCAGGACAGGTATGCTGTCTTTCACAACTGCATTCCTGTACTGAGGGTGCTACTTGGCACGTAGTATGCCCAGTAAATGTTTGTCGAATGAATGTATGACCTCTTGTCCTTCATCGTGGGTGAGACTTTGATCTCATCCTCCCTCTTGGGGAGGCCAATTCGGGACAGTTTAAGATAGGGCTCTGGATGTGCTGTAGGAATCAGTACATTTCTCTCTCTCCCCTCCCCCGTCTCACGCAGATTTTGCCAGTGGCCACACGCTTGGCACAGATGCAGGCAGCTCGGTCTGCAGAACGTCAGCTGGCAGAGAACAGCCCTTCCCTTCCTCCCTGGCTCTGTCTTCACTCAGCACAAATCATTTTTCCTTTTTGGGTGTTCAGAGCTCTGATAGCAGAGGGCTGGGTGGGAGGGTGGCGGCAGCCGGCAGTCTGCAGGGAGGTGGAAAAGGGGGGGGGCGTTGTGGGAGAGCCAAGACGTGGGTGGAAGTGTGCTATGTGCGCCCTTTTGAGGGAGAAAGAAAATTTAGCTCTGTGGGGCCGTCTGGGGTAGAGCAGCTGGGATGTACTTGTCCTCTTTTGTCCTCTGAAAGTTGAGATTGCCCTGTTGATATTTAAGCCTCCTAGATATCGGTGGACTCAGGACTTCCCAGGTGGTCCAGTGGTTAAGACACGGCGCTTCCACTGCAGGGGGCGTGAGAACTAAAATCCTGCATGCTGCGTGGTGCGGCCAAACAAACAAACAGATCTAGAAAAGAAAAGAGGATCTTCCGCATACCTCATTCATTCAGTCATTACCTGGGTGATGCCAGATGCTTGGGGACACAGAGATGAACAGGGCTTGCTGCTCATAGTCCAAGGGGGTGAGTCTGTAAGTAGATATAACACAGAAGCCAGTGTGGTCTGGGATGGCTGCCAGAGCTAGAGCTTAGTGAGCTTTGAGGGCAGATCACTCTCTCCGTGATTGCCCTCCAAGGCATCGGCTAAGAAGGTGACATGCCTGCACTGACTTGTTCTTACTACTGCTTCCAACTTCCCTTCCTCAGAGGAGACTCTGTTTAATTCTTCACGAGGAGAGTAGCATCATATATGGTAGAGAGAGTAACTGAGTTCCGAGACAACAACATGGTTTCAGATCCTGGCTCCCCAACTCATTCATTCATTCATTCATGTATTCAGTAAATGCCCTTAATCAGTTGTGAGACCTTGAAAAGTTGACATTAACTCTCTGAGAGTCAGTTTTCTCATTTATATAATTGGGATTCCAGTGACACCCACCTCATCATTCTTTGGGGAGGATTATATGAACTGGGGTACGTGACAAGGGTTTGTAAGCTGTAAAGTGTTTTGCAAATATGATCGGTTATTTGTCCTTCCACTTATGCACTCATTCAGCCAGCCAGTAGCTATTGAGGGTCCTCTTCTAAGGAAGGTCTGACAAGCACCTGAGGCAGAAGCCTGTTTCGTGTGTGTGTGTGTGTGTGTGTGTGTGTGTGTGTGTGTGTGTCTGTTGAGTGACTATAGCAAGCCTTCATCAAGCAGCAACCGTCTGCCCCGTCTGAAGGGAAGTCCTAGCTTCCATAGCCCCCACCCCTCACTCCCAGGTGCAGGCGGTCATACGCTCTCCCGTCTTTCCCTAGGCTGATGGATGCTGGCATGTGGAGGAGGCTGGCAGGGTGCCTGACTCCCCAGCCTTAATCACCCTGCCTACAGGACTTCTCTTTCTACAGGATGATGACCCCAAATAAAAACATGGGTGAAGAGCAAGGTAGTTCCCAGGCTGTGTCCCTGTGGGTCATCTGAGCCGCCATGAAGGGAGTCGAATTCACTATTTTGCACGTCCCCCAGCCCCTCACCACTCACATCGGGAGCATCCCGGAGAATTCCAGAGCTTGAAGGGGCCTCGTGGTGAGCAGGAGACTGGAGGTTACTTTCCCACCACGGTCATTGCCTTAGCAGACCCTGGCCAACCACACCATCAGCTCCAGCGTGTGTACAGTGCTTTACAGTTTACAAAGAGCTTTAATGCATTTCTCGGCTTAGATTCTCACAAGGACCTTGTGAGGCCGTTACTGGAGAGGCAGAACAACGCAGAGGTGGAGGGTGTGGCCTCTGGAGCCAGACAGCCTGCATTTGAATTAGTCTCTGTTGCTTCCCAGCTGTGGGACTGAGCAAATCCCTTCACCTCGCTATGGCTGTTTCCTCATTAAAAAAAAGAGGCTAGGGCTTCCCTGGTGGCGCAGTGGTTGAGAGTCCGCCTGCCGATGCAGGGGACACGGGTTCGTGCCCCGGTCTGGGAAGATCCCACATGCCGCGGAGCGGCTGGGCCCGTGAGCCATGGCCGCTGAGCCTGCGCATCCGGAGCCTGTGCTCCGCAACAGGAGAGGCCACAACAGTGAGAGGCCCGCGTACCGCAAAAAAAAAAAAAAAAAAAAAAAAAAAAAAAAAAAAAAAAAGAGGCTAATAATAGTACCTACTCTGTACAGTTTTTGTAAGGACTAATGGTTTACTTGTTTATCGTCTGTCTCTCCAAATTAAACCGTAAGCTATAGAAAGGAGGGAATCTTCGTTTTGTTCGCTGAGTGCCTGGAGCATTTAGAACAGTGCGTGACACAGAGGAGTTTGCCAAAAAATATTTGTGCAATGAATGAAGAAGCTTGGAGCAAGCCAGGCACACAGTATGTACTGTATGTGTTAGCTATTGTAGTCAGTTTGGGCTACTATGAAAATAATACCATAGACTGGGTGGCTTAGACACAAATTTATTCCTCACAGATCTGAAGTCTGGCAAGTCCAAGGTCAAGGTGCTGCGGCTGACTTGATTCCTCCTGACACTCCTGTTCCTGGTTTGCAGAGAGATGGCTTCTTGCTGCATCCTCACAGGGCCAGGAGAGAGATCTCGCGTCTCTTCCTTTTCATAAGGGCATTAATCCCATCAAGGGGCCCCACGCTCATGACCTAATCAACCCTACTTACCTCCCAAAGGCCCCACCTCCAAACACCATCACACTAGGGATTAGAGTTCCAACATATGAATTTTGGGTGGGGTGGTGGTGGTGGTAGGTTGGGGTGGGGGAGGCACATTCAGTCCATAGCAGCTATTATGATAGAATTTCCCCTATTTGGTTGTAGAAACTGAAGTTTAGAGCACTGAAGTGAATTGCCTGAAGTCACAAAGCCAAAACAGGGTAGAGCTGGAGCTTAAAATGGGGCTGCTTACTCTAAATCTAGGGCCATTTCTCTTATACCGTGACTACCTCAGTTCCTCCTGTTTCCTCTCTTTAATCTCTCCTCTCACCCTCTCCAGGTAAGTACTCATTAAAGTTGGATTGATTGAGTTAATCCAGTTCCTTTTCTGCAGCATAGAGAGCTGTAGGACTTTCACCAATTCATAGCTTTTGTGAGAACAGTCTCTCCATCTCTTAAATGAACATCGTAATAGAACCTACCCCATAGGTTCAGTGTTTTTTTTTTTTTAAGTATTTTATTTACTTATTTATTTGGCTGTGCCAGGTCTTAGTTGTGGAACGTGGGATCTTTAGCTGCAGCATGAAGGATCTTTTAGTTGCTGCATGTGGGCTCCTAGTTGCAGCAGGCATGCGGGATCTAGCTCCCCAACCAGGGATCGAACCTGAGCCCCCTGCTTTGGGAGCACAGAGTCTTAACCGCTGGACTACCACAAAGTCCCAATAGGTTCAGTTTTGGGAGGATTAAATGATGGATAATGTATGGAGAGTGATAGGCACATAGTAATAAGAGCTCATACATATAAAATATTAATCATCTTCATCATCTTTCAGTGGCCACTAGGCAGAATTTAAAATATATCTTAGATCTAGACTCATAGAATGTTAGAGTTGGAAGAGATCTTAAAGAATATGGTCTAACCTTTTAATTTTATATATGAGGAAATAAAAACCCAGAATCATTTTACTTGCCCAAGGGTTCGATATTTGCTAAAAATATGGATATCCTAGAGGAAACGGGGTGAAGCTTTACAGGGACTCTTTTTTTTTTCTGATAAATTTATTTATTTATTTTTGGCTACGTTGGGTCTTTGTTGCTGCTAGCAGGGCTTTCTCTAGTTGTGGTGAGCGGGGGCCACTCCTCATTGTGGTGTGAGGGCCTCTCATCGGTGGCTTCTCCTGCTGCGGAGCATGGGATCTAAGTGCGCGGGCTGCCATAGTTGTGGCTTGTGGCCTCAGTAGTTGTGGCTTGTGGGTTCTAGAGAGCAGACTCAGCAGTCGTGGCGCTTGGGCTTAGTTGCTCCGTGGCATGTGGTATCTTCCCAGACCAGGGCTCGAACACGTGTCCCCTGCATTGGCAGGCGGATTCTTAACCACTGCGTCACCAGGGAAGCCCTGGGACAATTTCTACTATCTTTACAACTCTTTTGTAAATCTAAAATTATTTCAAAATAAAAATAACAACAGCAGACTTCCCTGGTGGCGCACTGGATAAGACTCCAAGCTCCCAATGCAGAGGACTCCGGTTCGATCCCTGGTTGGGGAACTAGATCCCACATGCATGCTGCAACTAAAAGTTCGCATGCCGCAACTAAGAGTTCGCATGCCACAACTAAGGAGCCCACCTTCTGCAACTGACCTGGTGCAACCAAATAAATAAATAAATATTTAAAAAATAACAACAGCAACAACAATAGCCATTGCAGCTACTTCTAGAAAAATAATCACCTAAATTATAAGGTAGGGAGGGGAATGAGGGTTTGGGGCTTCGGAGGAGAGGTAGGGAGATATTTAGGGATATTCTTCAATTACCTTGTCCCTCCCAAAAGAGATATTGACTCATATTTCAGTGCATTTACCCTGTCTCTGTTATAGCTAGTAAACCCATCCATCGGTTTCTTATTTTCAGTGTCCATTTGATTTCTTTTTTTGTTAACAGATAACTACTTGATTTTTAAAATTTCTTTTCCCTGTTGAAATTCTCCATTTTTCATCTATTTTGTACATCTTCTATTTTCTGAACACCTTAAGAATAATTATTTAAAAGTCCCTGTCTTGGGCTTCCCTGGTGGCGCAGTGGTTGAGAGTCCGCCTGCCGATGCAGGGGACGCGGGTTCGTGTCCCAGTCTGGGAAGATCCCACATGCCGCGGAGTGGCTGGGCCCGTGAGCCATGGCCGCTGAGCCTGCGCATCCGGAGCCTGTGGTCCGCAACGGGAGAGGCCACAACAGTGAGAGGCCCGCGTACTGCAAAAAAAAAAAAAAAAGTCCCTGTCTTCTAACTCCAATGTCTATATCACCTGTGGATCTACTATTGTGTATTTTTTTCATTTGATTATTAGTCATATATTCCTATCTCTTCACATACATAGTAATTTTTGATTGCATGTTAGAAATTTTGTATATAAACACTGGAGAGCCTCCACAAAATGGTTGCTTTCCACCAGAGAGAGTTCATTCTAGGCTCTGAAAGACACAAAGTGTGGCCGATCCCATTAATCCAATGGGGATCTCAGCTGGGGCAAGGCTGTGTTACAGATTTGGTGAGATTCAGCCTACCTCGGGTTTGCACAGTTCTTGGGATGTGGACCCTCCTCAGCTTCCAGATTGTGTCCTCAACACTGAGACAAAGGTAAGAATTGCCGCTCTGTTTTGCAGAGGTTTGTCAGTGTCTCTCTTTAGCTTTCCTCCCTGCATAGTTTTGGAATTCAGCATGTGTTTAGAGGGGAAACTGGCTGCATATTAGAGGTCCCTCAAGTCTCGCATTTTGGTTTTCTAGTTCCCATGTGACTGTTGGAAGCTCTAATGGCTTTTCTGCTCAGCAGCAAAACCCTCTGCTTAGGAATAATCCAGATTATCAGTCTCTCGTCCTGCCCAGAATTCGAAAATGCTCCCAGGGGAAAAGGAGCTACAGATCTCCAGTCATTTCTAAAGGGTCCCCCCTAGCCCCCAGAACATTAGTCTCTAGAGGACTTCTGCAGTTCTCTAATGCTTTTTTGTTGTTGCTGTTTTGAAGTATAGTTGATTTACAAAGTTGTGTTAATTTCTGCTGTACAGCAAAGTGATTCAGTTTTATACACACACACACACACACACACACACACACACACATATACATTCTTTTTTATATTCTTTTCTTTTATGGTTTATCTCAGGTTATTGAATATAGTTCCCTGTGCTACACAGTAGGACCTTGTTGTTTATCTATTCTATATGTAATACTTTGCATCTACTAACCCCAAACTCCCAGTCCATCCCTCCCCTACCCCGCTTCCCTTTGGCAACCAGAAGTCTGTTCTCTGTGTCTGTGAGTCTGTTTCTGTTTCGTAGATAGGTTGGTTTGTGTCATATTTTAGATTCCACATACAAGTGATATCGTAAGGTATTTGTCTTTCTCTTTCTGACTTACTTCACTTAGTATGGTAATCTCTAGGTTCATCCACGTTGCTGCAAATGGCATTATTTCGTTCTTTGTTAAGGCTGAGTAGTATTCCATTGTATATATGTACCACATGTTCTTTATCCATTCATCAATCGATGGACATTTAGGTTGTTTCCATGTCTTGGCTATTGTGAATGGTGCTGCTGTGAACATAGGGGTGCATGTATCTTTTTGAATTATAGTTTTGTCTGAATCTAAAGCTTTTATAAATATTAGTTCTGCAATTTATCCGGCTGAAAAGGAAGTATTGGCTTGTTGTGAACTATTCTATCCTACCCAGAAGCACTCCCAAAAGAGATATTATAAAGGATTGAAAAATTGGGACAATATCCATTGTGAAATAATTTTTTCCTCCCTCTCGTCCTCCCTCTTTTGTTTTCCAATAGCCCAGTAGGATGTGGGTGTAGAAAAGAGAGTCCGGCCTTGGGGTCAATTCCAGATCTGCTACTTACCTACTGCGTGACATTAGAAAATTGATTTTATCTCTCCACCTCTCAGTTTTATCTGTAAAATGGAGATATCGTAGAAACTGAAGTAATATCGCATGGGTGGCGCGCAGCACAAAGTCTGACATATAGATTTTAGTACCTTTCTCCTCTTTCTTCTCTCCCCTCTTTCCACAGCTGGTTTAAAGCTTTCTCCTACTTGGTGGCTAGGGGAGTGGGGGAGTTTTCCCACAAAGGGATCAGGGTTAGTGTTTTTTTTTTTTTTTGGCTGCGCCGCGTGGCTTGTGGGATCTTAGTTCCCTGACCACCAGGGATTGAACTGGGGCCACAGCAGCTAAAGCGCTGAGTCCTAACCTCTGGACCTCCAGGGAGTTCCCCAGGGTTAGTGGCTTAAAGGTGGTTTCTTCACTGACTGGTAGAAGGGTGGTCAAAAAGCTTGGCCTCAGGTCCATTTGATGTGAAAGGAGATAAAACAGCATCTCCACTCACAGCTTGTGGCCCTTGGAAATGACAGCTTTAGGGTATGAGGAGGATAGCACTAGTAATTTAGAGAGGTGATGGGGCTTCCCAGGGGCCCTGCATTCATAGCAGGCTGTCTTTGCCCAAAGTCAGGTGGGGTTACACGACATCCATGGAACAGAGCTGCTCAAATCTTGTCACTCTTCAGTTGCCTCTCCGCGCTCCCCCTCATGTTAGGCACTTACATTCTTGCTCTCATTTGAACCCTACAGGTGCCCTGAGCAGAAGCTGTGACGTGCTGGAGGCAGCTCATACCGGCTTGGCTTCTGAGAGCCGGTTTTCAAGAATTTTGTGAGCTGGTTGACATCATGTTGATAACTTGGAAGCTGTCATTGTGGGACTGTTTACACCACGGAAATTAGCAAACACCACAAGGCAGGGCTCTTCTTTTCTTCTGGAGAGCTGGCTGTTAAACATTTCCTGGCATACCATTAGACATAAGTGTTGTTAGCATTTTACGATTGGGTAAACTGGGGCTTCATGACCCACATTGTCAGAGCAAAAAGCAGCACAGCCAGGATTCAAACTCAGATCTGTTTAGGTCCAAAGTCCTTGAGCGCTTTTCCCTGGGGACATCAGCTGTTCCCATGATGATCTAATATAACCCCAGTTTAGGAAGAAATAAAAGTGCTGTATTCCCCACTGTCTTTCATCTCTCCACTTCCACCCCCAGCGTGAGTACGCAAAGAACTTCAGAATCTCACTTTTTCTCATATGATCCTCATCGTGACGCCCTGACACAGGCAGCCACCCCCATTCTACAGATGTGAGGGTACAGTGACTCCCAGCCCCGTGCTCACACACCAGTGCCAGGACACAATAGAGGCCTCCTCACCTGAACTCAGAAACCGTTCGTCATCTCTGGTTGCGTCCTCTTCAAGGAGCAGAATCCTCACTTCAGATTCAGGGTCAGCCACCATGCACGTTTCTTTTCCTTTTCCCTTCAGGTGACAGGAAGCCACTGCTAGTCCTCTACAGGCTCTGATTGCTGCTGCCACGACCTTGGCTATTGCTGTGGTGGATCTGGGCACAGCTGGGAAGCAGACTCTTTGCAGAAACCTGCCTAGAGGCTAGGAATGTAGATGAAGGTACCAGTAGGACCTGCTCTTGGCGTCTGACTCCACCACTTACCTTTACTGGGGAACTTGGACTAATTGTTGTGAGCCATGGATTCCTCACTTATAAATTGAAAATAGGAAGCTTACCTCACACGCTAGCGAGGATTAACTGAGCTAACACCCAGCCCAGGGGATGGCATGCAATCTGTGCCCAATAATTGGTGAATTGGAGGCACACTGAATGGACATTTTTAGAAAATTTATTTTATTTAAGTATAGTTGATGTACAATGTTGTGTTAATTTCTGCTATATAGCCAAGTGATTCAGTTATACATGTATATACATTCTTTTTCTTATTCTTTTCCATTATGGTTTATCACAGGATATTGAATATAGTTCCCTTTGCCATACAGTAAGACCTTGTTGTTTATCCATTCTATATATAATAGTTTGCATCTGGTCATCCCACCAAATGGAGGTTTTGGACAAATGTCAAATCAATGTTTGGCTGCGGGTGAAGATACATATTACCATAGAATGAAATTCTTGGGAACAAGAATAAATCTTAAATTTTGTTAAAGATTTAGTTACTGTTGCAATTTTGTTCTTTTAAAAACGTAGTAGCAGGGCTTCCCTGGTGGCGCAGTGGTTGAGAATCTGCTTGCCGATGTAGGGGACACGGGTTCGAGCCCTGGTCTGGGAAGATCCCACATGCCGCGGAGCAACTAAGCCCGTGCACCACAACTACTGAGCTTGTGCTCTAGAGCCCGCGAACCACAACTACTGAGCCTGCGTGCTGAACTACTGAAGCCCGTGTGTCTAGAGGCCATGCCCCACAACAAGGGAAGCCACCACAGTAAGAAGCCGTGCACCACCACGAAGAGTAACCCCCGCTCGCCGCAACTAGAGAAAGCCCGCGTGCAGCAATGAAGACCCAACACAGCCAAAAATAAATAAATAAAATAAATAAATTTTTAAAAAAAGAGTTGTTATTCTGACTGAATGGTACTTTGAGCTGCCATCTTTGATTTAAAAAAAAAATGTAGTAGCCAAATTTCTAAAGTTTGTCATACTGCAGAAATAATACTTTCTCAGCATGTTCAGCAGTTGAATTGTTCGTGCAGTCACTACATGGCACATCTGGGAATATTAAGTAACAGCTTACTTTCATCTGGGATAGGTGGAGGGGCAAAACATTTTTTGGATACGTCACTGTTCTCTAACAGTTTCTTCTTATCTGTATTTTCATTATGATGACTGGATTGAATGTGACATGTCATGGTTGTTGTATGTTTTCTCCTTATGAAATTTTGAGGCAGCAAAGTTGACATTCAGCTTTTTTTTTTACATTCAAATATATATTTAATGGTAGAAAATAGTTCATTTACATATTGACATTCTGCTTTTAATGCATCTTCACAAGATAAGAAAGTTCTTAGAGTATTTTCTTGAAAGACTCATAGACTAAATGTCATTAAATAAGAATTACAGTTCTAAACTTTATTTGGATAAAGGTTATAAACATTAGTTCACCAAATAATTCAACAAAGACTAGATTTATGATATAATATCTATCATTTTGCTTTATATTATCATTTATATTTTCATAATTGTTTCACAGTTCAAAAAGACTAATGTTTCCTGCAAAGTTTTCTCACTCAGTGCTACTTAGTGCAGGTCCTAAGACCAGCAGCATCATTATTACCTTGGAGTTTGCTCTAAAGGCAAATTCTTGGGCTGGTCCAGAGACCTATCTAATCAGAATATCTGGAGGATGAGCCCCCCTTCTCCTCAGCTCTCCAGATTCTGATAGTCCCTAAGTTTGAGAAGCACTCATTTAGCCAACACACTCTCCTGTTATTTACATAGTCGTCCACCTATTTCTTTATATCACCATTTGAAAGTTGAACACTGTTTTTGTACATAGAACCGCCAGTTTTCACATTCATCATTAATTATTAGAAAAATTTAACCTTGAGACAATAATTTCAACACATAGACCATACAAGGAGATTTTCACTCCAAGGTACATTGGGAATGCTTACCTCTATGGAAATAGCATATCGATAACTTGAGGGACTTCCCTGGTGGTCCAGTGGTTAAGACCCTGTGCTTCCACTGCAGGGGGCAGAGGGTTTGCTCCCTGTGCAGTATAGCCAAAAAAAAAAAAAAAAAAAAAACCCCAAAACAAAAAACAAAACAAAACCAAACCTGAATGACAGGCCCTGTTTGTATAACTGATGTTATGATGTATACCGGCAAGATATAAGATATGATGGCAAAATATTTGGCTACGTGATCACCCATCATGTACAAATTCAGAAATGTCATTGAAGGACACATTTCACAACTCAGTCTTCCAAAGGATGAGGTCAAAGCAGAAATTTTGGTCATATATTGAGATCAAAGCTGAACTTTGAAGTATCCCTAGTAGCTATTATTAACTATCAAGGTGACATTGTGCGGGAGTTCCCTGGTGGCACAGTAGTTAAGACCCTGCGCTCCCAATGCAGGGGGCCCGGGGTTCGATCCCTGGTCAGGGAACTAGATCCCACATGCATGCTGAAACTGAGAGTTCGCGTGCCACAACTAGGGAGCCCGTCTGCCACAACTAAGACCCGGTGCGGCCAAATAAATTAAATAAACAAATATTAAAAAGGAAAAAGGTGGGCTTCCCTGGTGGCACAGTGGTTGAGAGTCCGCCTGCCGATGCAGGGGACACGGGTTCGTGCCCCGGTCCGGGAAGATCCCACATGCCATGGAACGGCTGGGCCTGTGAGCCATGGCCGCTGAGTCTGCGCGTCTGGAGCCTGTGCTCCGCAACAGGAGAGGCCACAACAGTGAGAGGCCCGTGTTCCGCAAAGAAAAAGAAAAAGAAAAAAGGTGACGTTGTGGTCTTCTGGCGCCTGGAGGGGCTTCAGTCTTCTTAACACACCCCCTACCATCTACTGCGCCAATTCCAGCTCCCAGGGAGCTCAGGGTTCCCCATCTCTAAGTGACATGTTCATCTGTGTAGGTGCCCGAGCCAAAAACCTCTATCTTGACACCAAATCCTATTAATCCAATGTCTTAACTTTCTTTCTGCTGTCTCCACCTCTCTCCCAGATCCAAGTCGCAGTTCTTTCTTACAGCTTTCACTTTTACAACCTATAATCCACTTTTCACATAGCAGCCAAAGCGATTAAGTATATATATAAACCAGAGCCTGTTATTCCCCTGCTTAAAACTCTCCCTTGGCTTCCCATCACTTTGCCCACTGCGCATTTCTAGCTCCTGTCTACCTTGTCAGCCTCATTTAGGATCACCCTCCCTCTGAACGGTGGGCATCTAACCAAACAGGATTCACTTTTGTTCCCTGGACACTTCTGGTGCTTTCTTGCTCTGAGACTTTGCACATGCGCTCCCTCTCTCTACCTGAATGCTCCCCACTGCTGCTGTCTCCTGCTGGCTCTTTTCTATCCTTCAACTCTTTATTAAACATCACTCTCTTAGAGAATCCTCTTCTGATCACCCAATTTAATGTAGATCCCTCCTCTTCTCCCTTGCTTCTACCATATAGCCCTTAACAAATGTGTATTTATGTATTGAAGCGTTTGTTTACTGTCTGTCTCTCCACCGGAAAATAGGTTCCATGAGGAAAGGAACCACATCTGCTTTGTCCTTCACTGTCTCTCCAGTGCCCAGCCCATAGCTGAAGCTCCATTAATACGTGCTGACTGTTAGATGAGTCCCTGTCTTGAGCCTGAGCCCTGGTGCATTGTGGGTGGTACCAGGCTCTCTGTGGAAACAGCATCCAACGGGTCTTCATTGGCTATTGGAAAAACATCCCAGTTTGTTCCAGCTCAAATGTCAGCTACTTCAAGAGGCCTTCCCACCCCCCTACCTACTTGCCCCTTCCTTCATTATTCTCTGCCATATTATTATTACGTATTATTATCCTTGAAAGCCCTTACCACAATCTGAAGTTATCTTGTTTATTTACTTGCTTACCTATTTGTCGTTCTTCTCCCTCGATTGGAAGGAAAGACTTGGCTTGACTTTGTACCCCAAGCATCTAAAATACAGTAGGCGAACATAAATATCTGATAGTTTTTGCAAATATCTGATGGTTTTTGCATTGTCTGACATTCCTAAGTTTATCCAGGTATTTGTAGGCCTAGGATGAGCTGCTTTTATTGTAATAAAAATCAACAAAGCTGTTCCATTTCAGCAAAAGAAGAAGGACACAAAACTGTACAGGTAACAAGTGCATAGGAAAAAGACTGGAAGGAAATATATTAAAATGTTAATAGTGCTTTTCCCTGTGGGCTAGTTTATGGGAATTGCTGCTTCTTAAAATTAAAAAAAAAATGATGCTTACCTGTATTTTTCCGAATGTTCCACAATGGTTAAGACTTCTTTTTATAAGAAAAAAAATCTGGAAAAAACATTAAACTGGATAGATGAAATTAAAAAGGGAAATGGAGCACAGAAGCAACTTCCGAGGTCTCTCCAGGGGCCCTGCCTCTCCTGTAGCGCTCTCTGCCCTGAGAGGCTTGGCTCCTGAGTCCATTGCTCTAGCTCTTCAGTGAGGCTTGAATTGATTCCACTGCCGCAAGACAGAGTGTCTCCTGGGAGGATGGGCCAACAGGACGTCTGGAAGCCTAAGGCTATGTACAGGCTCTATTCTGAACGCCTGGCAGGTTGGGGCTGGGGCTATTCCAGGCTGGGAGTAAAGAAATCCAGGCAAAGCATTTGGTTGGCCTGGAGATGTGTTCAAACTCTCTACCCAGAAGCTTTGCTTCTCCTTGGGATGTACAGTCCTTTCAGTGGAGAAGATACCCTTGCTAATTGGAAATACAGTGGTGGAAGGAGGCAAGGGGTGCAGAGGGCCCAGGTGGTAGAGTGGAAAGAGGGTTGCGTTTGGCTTGGGTTCCAGCTCTGGCTGTACCATCTACCTGCCAAGTGAACACAAGTAGGTACTTTGTTTCTTTGAGCTGTTTTGTTTTTGTTTGTTTGTTTTAATCTGTAAAATGGGAAATATAATCCCTGCTGTAGAATTAATTAATCACAAATGGGAAGGGGATTCTCTGCCCTAATTGCATCCCTGACAGAGGCAACAAGATCCCTACTGAATCTGTTTTGGAATTTCATTTGATTATTTCCTCTTCTTTCCCGACCTATCAAGGTGATTGAGAATATCATGATATACCAGATGGGAAGGTGCTTCATAATCGAAAAGGGACCAGAAGAGGAG
This sequence comes from Leucopleurus acutus, assembly GCF_964270905.1. NCBI lineage: Eukaryota > Metazoa > Chordata > Mammalia > Artiodactyla > Delphinidae > Leucopleurus > Leucopleurus acutus. The sequence goes on along the minus strand of NC_139161.1, from coordinate 18,580,758 downwards.
CCCCTGTGAACATGTGGTAATTCCTGAAGAAATGCCCTTTGAGGAGTGTTTTGTGGTCAGAATATATTCTCTGCAGCCTCTCTTTCTTTCATTTATTCGTTTGTTTGCGCACATGGCCAACCCTTCTTGAGTACTGCTCTATGCCAATCCCTATTCTGGGCACTGGGCGTAGAGTGGTGTGAACAGGCAGATCTGGTCCTTGCCCTCAAGCAGCCGTCTATGGGACAGAGCGAATCTCGGAGGATTGTATTTTTTTTTTTTTGGCTGCATTGGGTCTTCGTTGCTGCGCATGGGCTTTCCCTAGTTGTGGGTGAGCGCGGGCTACTCTTTGTTGCGGTGCGCAGGCTTCTCATTGCGGTCGCTTCTCTTGTTGCAGAGCATGGGCTCTAGGCCCATGGGCTTCAGTAGTTGTGAGCTTAGTTGCTCCGCAGTATGTGGGGTCTTCTTGGACCAGGGCTCGAACCCGTGTCTGCTGCATTGGCAGGCGGATTCTCAACCACTGCGCCACCAGGGAAGTCCCTCCCGGAGGATTCTGATGCTGTGTGATTGGTGCCAGGATAGAGGGGCACACAGGGACCCTAGGATCACAGAATTCTCATATCGGTCCTTCCTAAGATGTGGAGCAGGGGATGTCTGCCCAGCATGGGGTTCCCCCAGCCCAACCTGAGACATCCCTTTGCTCTAGCTCATGGGTCCAGGGTAGACAGCAGATGGGGAAGGTCTGGGAAGGCTCCACGCAGGAGGAATCCAGGCTGGGCATATTCCTACTATAACCCTCTCGCCCAGACCCTGTGTCCCTCCGTACGGTGTTTGCAGAACCAGTCATGCCACTTCAGCCTTCTCGAATTAAGCATCATGAAGGCGGGGAGACTTGGAGTGCAGCCTGGCCACGGGGTTATTTATTCCATCACTTGAATCACAATACATCTCCAGACTTCCCTTGATTTGGCTAATTCAAGAGATGAAGGCCCAGATGTGATGGGGGGCAGGGTTGCCATTAAGCGTCACAAACCCCTCATTTTATACCAGCTGATGGGAGACCGTAATTGCCCAGATGGTGGGAGAGCATGATTAGTCCCGCTTTTATGCCAAGCCCCATGAGAGATGAAATTAGTCATGGAGCCAGAGTGGGAAGGGCTCTTCTGTCTCATCCTCTCTCTCAAGCTGGCCAAGAAGGTCCCTGATGAGTATGCAGTAGAGGAAGCTGGTCAGTCTTCCTGCTTTTCCAATCCAGTCTAGCTGTAGCCTAGGATTCTGGCAGACTCTATGTTCAATACCGCTTTTTCTCCAAGTCCTCTCCTTCTGGCTGCATATTTTGTTCCTCCCCTTTTCCTGTACACTTCACTTCTTCGCTTCCCACTCACCCCTTTCAATATGCTTTTATGTTCTTGGCAACACTCTTACCATGGTCAAGAGTGATCTCCTATTAACCAGGACGAATGGCCTCCAGGATTGTTTTCATCTATTTGACCTCCCTATAATGTTTGAAGCTGTTGGCCACTTCTTCCTTCTGGAAACTCTTTTTTCTTCTGGGACTTCCTCCTCCTGCTTTTCTTTTCTTTCTTTTGGCTGTGATGCGCGATGCGCTTCTGTGATCTTAGTTCCCCCCCGCCCAGGGATCGAACCCTTGCCCTTGGCAGTGAAAGCGCAGAGTCCTAACCACTGGACCACCAGGGAATTCCCCTCCTCCTGCTTTTCTGATCATTTCTTCTCCATCTCCTTTTTTTGTTTTTTTTGCGGTACGCGGGCCTCTCACTGTTGTGGCCTCTCCTGTTGCAGAGCACAGGCTCCGGGGGCGCAGGCTCAGAGGCCATGGCTCACGGACCCAGCCGCTCCGCGGCATGTGGGATCTTCCCGGACCGGGGCACGAACCTGTGTCCCCTGCATCGGCAGGCGGACTCTCAACCACTGCGCCACCAGGGAAGCCCTCCATCTCCTTTCTTTTCTGTCCTGAAAATGTTGACAAGTTCCCAGTTCTCTGTCTTAGGCCTTTGTCTAATCTCTTGGCTTCCTCAGTGAGTGGCAGATACTGTGGGCCGCCCATTCAACAATCATTCTTTTTCTTCTTGTTCAGGGAAGGTGACCCTTCCTCTGTGCCAGGGAATGGATCATGATTGGTCCAAGAAATCACAGTAAATAATTTATCTTTGCCTGTGATTTGTTTAAGGGTGGACACATCGACATAGCCCTGGTTAGTGGGGCACGAGCAGAAGTTTAGGTGGTAGGGATTTCAGGGGACCATTTTGGGACGACAAGCAGCCTTTCATGCCTTTAAACAAGATGTGAGGATACGGTACCTGAAGCTGCAGCATCTATCTTGTGAGCCTGGGGAGAAGACCAATAGAATCAATCACAGAGATGCTGCCCAGGATCTTTGATATAATTAAGCCAATGAATGCATCAGTCCTGGCCTGACCCTGCTATTCTCATTTTTTAAGCTGTTGAAAGCATCTCTGACTGATGTATTGGAGATGTATTCTAACATCTCTTACGACTTCAACTACTAGCCCTCCGCTGATGCCTCCCAAATTGACGTGTTTAATTCAGACCTCTTGCCTGCAGCATCACAGACATCTTCACCTGGATATCCCTCAAATCTAATGTCTAAAACAGAACTCCATCTGGGACTTCCTTGGTGGTGCAATGGTTAAGAATCTGCCTGCTGATGCAGGGGACACCGGTTTGATCCCTGGTCCGGGACGATCCCACACACTGCGGAGCAACTAAGCCCGTGCATCACAACTACTGAGCCTGCGTTCTAGAGCCTTCCAGCCACAACTACTGAAGCCTGTGCTCTTAGAGACTGTGCTCACAACAAGAGAAGCCACCGCAATGAGAAACCCGCGCACTGCAATGAAGAGTGGCCTCCGCTTGCCACAACTAGAGATAGACTGCGAGCAGCAATGAAGACCCAACGCAGACAAAAATAAAAATTTAAAAATACATTTAAAAAAACTGGAAAAAATCAAGAATTCAAAATATAACCATATTAAAAAAATAAATAAAACAAAACTCCATCTATATATCCTCTTATTCTCAGAGCAAGTCAGTTTGTCTTCTGTCGTCCTGTAGTACTTTATTCATACCTCTGCTAGAGCACTTGTCACATGGGTTTATTTGTTTTAACTATCTGTCTTCTCCTCTAGAATTTAAACTCCCAGAGGGCTGGAAACTTATCTGTCTTTAAATCCCTAGTATCAAATAGGAGCTCACTAGATTTTTGTTGAACAACTTAATTGGTAAATATTCAGAATGTTCAGATGTGTTCAGCTGCAAGTAATACAATACCTAGAGAATTGTAACTTAACTGTAAAGGCATTTAATTATCTCACAAAACATGGAGTCTGGAGGTAAGTGGTTTGAGAATTAGTTAAGCAGTTCAGCAAGGTCAGGGCACTGAGTCAGAATCTCTGAGATTCTCCTGGCTCAGGATCTCTGAGAATCTCTGACATTCTTCATGGTTGCAAGATAGCTGCCACAGCTCCAACATCACATCCTCACACAATAGGCTTCCAAACAGGAAACAAGAATGGGAAGTCTTGGTGGCACCCTAAGGGCTTCCACTTTACATACTAATCTCTTTGGAGGGGGAGGAAGATCCTCTTATCATTGGTAGCTAGAACTGTTAGATGCTCCTTTGGATCAATTGCTGGCAAAGGCAATAGCAATAACCAGGAATGGCTTAGACTAATCCTGAGTCATCTTTGGTGCTGGGCACATTGCTGTGTTCTTTTTTTTTTTTTTTTTTTTTAACAAGGGATTTTATTTTCCTTTGGCTGCATTGGGTCTTCGTTGCTGCGTGTGAGCTTTCTTTATTGTGGCGAGCGGGGGGCTACTCTTCGTTGTGGTGTGCGGGCTTCTTATTGTGGTGGCTTCTCTTGTTGCGGAGCACGGGCTCTAGGATCACAGGCTCAGTAATGGTGGTGCACAGGCTTAGTTGCTCCACAGCATGTGGGATCTTCCCGGACAAGGGCTCGAACCCACATCCCTTGCGTTGGCAGGCGGATTCTTAACCACTGAACCACCAGGCAAGACCCGAAAGCAGGGTTCTGAATCAAGGCAGAAGAGGGGTATCTACTGGATAGCTGATCAGCGATGCTTGCCACTGATGTGCTCTGCCCCGGTCCAAGTTCTGCCAGAACCCTCACTGCTTTCTTGGGCACTTCTAACATACATGTGGCTCTATGGTCAACTTGGTGCCCTGATGCAGGAACAATCCCTAAATGCTCCACAGTTAGTGGTGCATAGCTGAGGTGGATTACGTGCAGTCTTACAACTTCGTGAACCTGTCCTCTGGCAGAACTGCTGCAGAGAATTGCGTTTGTTGCACCTGGGGGTCAGCATCAAGGGGAACAAGCCAGGGCTGAAACTCCAGCTTCAGCTCTGCTTGCCCAGCCATGCACTGTGGCACGTGCTTGTGTCTCCCTGGAGGCAGGAGTATCTTGTTCCAGCCCAAACAAAGGCACCCTAAAGGCTGGGGCTGCCCTGCCTTCCAGAAAGCTGTAACAATTTATCCACCTACCAGCAGCATGAGAGAATGTGTGTGTCTCTGTACCTTCTCCTTGCTAGGTATTATGGTTTCAGAAAATCTTTCATAGTCTCTTATCTGGGCCCCCTGACCCCAGCCGATCTCTATATACTTAACTCCCAGTTTTATCTTCCCCCAAATCTTAAATGTCACTTCCTTGCTCAAGATCTTCTGTGACTCCCTCTTAGGTATAAGTTAAGCCCCTTACTTGGCATTCTTGGACCCTCAATATTAGTCCCCACCCTATGCCCCTGGCCTTATTTCTCATCAGGAATCTTTTGCCTAAGCCATTATTTGCTTATACTGTCCTCCACCCTCAAATTGCTTTCTTCTTTTATGCTCCTTCTTGCAGCCATGGCTCGGTTCCCACCTCCTGCAGAAAGATTCCTTGGCCACTCTAGCCTGCCCTCTTATCACCTCTGAATTCCTTCAGTTCAGTGGTTCTCAAACGTGGCTGCACCTTGGGGTCCCCCAGGAAGCTTTAGAAAATACTAATGCCTGAGTCCACCCACGGGCATTCTGATTTAATCAGTCTGGGTGCCAGACTGGGCACTGGGATTTTTAGGTGTAGCCAAATTCCAGAACCACCTATTGAACTCATTTGGCCTTATTGCCTTGCATATGGGAGAGCTCCCTGGGGGAGCTTTAAAAGTCAGATTCCCAGACTGCACCCCTGGAGGTTCTGACATCTGTATTTTTTTTTAAAGCTCCCCAGGTGATTCTGATGTGCAACATGATTGAGGACCACTGTACTACGCTCATGTTTTTTCACACTTCCCACAGGGCCACGCACAGAGGCGGTGCTTAATAACATCTGATTGTTTATACATTGACTAAGGAGAAATAAAATGACCTAAGTATGTAAAAGATATTTGACAACTGTCATGTTCTGTGCAAGTGTAAGGGTTTATTATTAAGAGGTTATTGGGAATTCTTTGGAGGTCCAATGGTTAGGACTCGGTGCTTTCACTACAGTGGACCGGGCTTTGACCCCTGGTCGGGGAACTAAGATCCTGCAAGTTAGGCAGCGTGGACAAAAAAAAAAAAAAAAAAAAAAAAAAAAGACAGTTATTATGACTATTTTAAAGTTCCAAGCTTGTCTTTGCGGTTTTTGAGGTAGGGCTGTGTTTGTACCAGTGAGTGCTTGGGAAGTTTGTTGAATGGCTATATGAAAGTCCCTTTATGATATTACAATGCTGCATAGTAGTCAGGCTTTCAGCCTCAGCACAAACCCTTACCAGTGTCCTGTGGTAATGCTGAGGAATTCTTGGTTTGGAGAATAGGCTAGGGCCTTGAATACCTATGTTACCAAGACTTGTATTTTTAGTTCAGAGACAAAACCAGTAAAAAAACAAACCAAAACAAAACTCTGCTTCTTCTCCGTCCTGTCCCTCCATGTCCGCAGGTGCAACTGCTGATGTGGAATAAAAGGAATCCTCTCCTTTTTCTTTTGAGTGGGGATTTTGCAAAGCAAGGCAAGATTGGGATGGAGATGGGGGCAAGGAGGTACTCCAGAGGGGGACTGGGATGGGGTTGGGGGTTGGGATGGAGATTGGGAGGGGAGAGTGGAAAATGGCACTGAAGCGAGTCCCAGGTATGATACAACTCCCACTTACTCTTATTTTTTCCTCTTTCCTCTTGCTAATTATAGAAACAATAGATATTCAGTATGGACAATCTGAAAAACATGAAAATAGCCTATTAGAAATCTATAGACACATCTGACCACCCATAATCCCACTACCTAGAGAGAACCATGTTATTTGAATTTATTTCAGTCTTATACGTATGCATAACAAAAATGGTATCATGCGGTATCTTGATTTTCTATTTTCATTTAGCAATACGCCATAAACATTTGTAAATCTCCTCCTATAGCAGAGGTTGGTAAACTTTTTCTATAAAGGTCCAGATGGTAAATATTTCAGCCTTTGCAGGTCATAAGGTCTGTTGGAATTACTACTGTCATATAGCATGAAAGCAATTGTTGAGGACACATAGACAATTAGCATGGCTGTGTTCAAATAAAACTTTATTTACGAAAGCAAGAGGCAGGTCGATTTGGCATGTGGGTGTGGTTTCCCGACTCCCGTTCTATAGCATTATTATTATTATTTTTAAATAAATTTGTAAGGCATTTAAAAAATATATTTATTTATCTATTTAGGCTGCGCCGGGTCTTAGTTGCTGCACGCAGGATCTTTTAGTTGCAGCATGCGGGATCTAGTCCCATGGATGGGACACGGGCCCCCTGCACTGGGAGCTCGGAGTCTTAACCACTGGACCACCAGGGAAATCCCTATAGCATTATTTTTTAAGAGCTTACTATGATCCCACTGTATGTCTACAATTTTTATTCTCTTACCCTTGAACATTAAATCATTTCCATTTACAGATATTACAGATATCACTGCAAGTAATATCCGTGAACCCTGGATTTTTCTTTTTTAAAATTTATTTATTTTTTGGCTGCATCAGGTCTTGGTTGCAGTGCACGGGCTTTCTCTAGTTGCGGTGAGCAGGGGCTACTCTTCATTGCGGTGTGTGGGCTTTTCATTGTGATGGCTTCTCTTTAGGCGCGTGGGCTTCAGTAGTTGTGGCATGCGGGCTCAGTAGTTGTGGCTCACGGGCTCTAGAGCGCAGGCTCAGTAGCTGTGGTGCACGGGCTTAGTTGCTCCGCGGCATGTGGGATCTTCCCGGACCAGGGCTTGAACCCGTGTCCCCTGCATTGGTAGGTGGACTCTTAACCACTGCGCCCCCAGGGAAGTCCAGGGAGAACTATTTTGGAACTTAATGTGAAAACATCTTTGTGATTTTGCCGCAGTAAACAAACCCGACTCCTTGTTTTGAGTCCCGGGGCTGGTGGTCCACCTCTGGGGTGATGTCCTGTTCTGTGACACGGGACGTGGTGCCTTTGTGTGGCTTCCAGGCTTTGCTGACTCTTTAGGAGTTTGATTTGGGAAAGGGAAAAAGAAGGCGACTGCCATCAATTCCCAAGACGAATGGCTAAGAGAGGTTGCTGGTGAACAATTTGCATATAAGAGGCGGTTTGGGAGTTTGGTGAATAGCCTATGATTGCAGATAAACACCACCTGCCACGCTGTCCACCACGGCCCCCCTTCTGCTTGGCACAGAGGGTTTTCTCTTGGGCAGAAGAGCTGTTCTTTTCCTTCACTCTCCAGTGCTTTTATGCTAATGCTTTGGAGCTAGCCAAGCAAACTGGATTTCAGAGAGTCTAGCTGGTTCCTCTGGGAAGAAGGAAGCGCTGCTTCCTATTGAGGTTCGTCTACATTTTGATTAAATTGGAAAAGTGATGGCTGCAGAGGCCCTTTCCCAGTCCTCAAAGGTCCCCTTTGTATGGTCTGTGGACAGCATGCTTGTTGGAATGCAGATTCCATGGCCCCACACCAGGCCCAAGGTCAGCCAGGAGTCTGAGTTTTTAACAAGCACCCTTGGGACCTTATGGACCCCAAGGCAGTGGGTTCTAAACCTAGGTGAGCCTCATAGTTATCTGGAGGGGGTTAAAAACTATAGTTCCTCGGGCCCCAAACCCTGAAGATTCTTATTCCACGGACCAGGGACCTGGGCACGGGAAGTAGGAAGGGTTCTCCTAAGGGATGCTGGGAAGCAGCCAGGTGTGGGAATTTTTTTTTTTTTTTCTGATCATGCTGTATAGGCAGTGGGATCTTAGTTTCCCCACCAGTGACTGAACCTAGGCCCTTGGCAATGAAAGTGCAGAGTCCTAACCACACTGCCAGGGCATTCCCCACCATGCTAAGGAATTGATCAGAGGTGAAATACTACAGGACCTGGAGCAGAAGAGGCAGGGAAGGAGAACGGGGTGCCGGGATCCTTTCTGGGGGCTGCCTCTGAGTACCTCTTCAGACCTGGGTTGGAAACCTGGAGCCAGGTGGGCATTAGCTACAGAGCTCAGAGAGAGGCCTTTCGAGCGAGCCCCTCCTTTGCTTGTGATTTCAGCACTGAGCTTGTCTGAGCTAAAGCAGGCTGAGCTATGGGGTGGGGTGGAAAGAGCACTGGACTAGGCAGGTCAAAAATTTTCCTTCTAATTTGAGCAGCTCCGTGAACTTGGGCAACTTTTTGTAACTTCTCTGAGTGGGGTTTTAATGTGTAAAATGAAGATAATAATTTCCATTCTAGACACTACATAGAGTTTATTAATGTAAGGAAGAATACAAATAACAAACAGCACTAGGAAAATACATAAAATCACAGAAATGCAAATTTAAGCCAACTTGAAAAACCACCACTTTACATATGTGGATGGGTTATTTTAAAAAATGAGAGTCCTTAATGCTGGTGAAGTTGTAGTGAAATTGGGGCAGGCATAGACTACCAGGAAACACTGTAAATTGGTACATATCTCTGGGAAAGTGATACAGAACTTTGTGCCAAGAGCCATGAAGATGTCCACATCCATTGACTCAGTAATCCCATTTCTGGGAATTATCTGAATAATTAAAACAGAAGCAGAGCTATGTGTATAAAAATACATATTGCAGTGTTACTGATAAAGCAAGAACCCCAAAATCAATAAACATGGAAATGAGCTAAACATTTAACACTTGGGAGAGTGTTTAAAATTAAAGTAGATCTGTGCAATGGAACACTATGCAGACTTTAAAAAGATCATTTGTTATGAAGCCCATGTAACCACACAGAAAACATTTCTAAGTGTTAAGTAAGATAGCAGAACCCCAGAAGGTACACTCTTTGCCTATAACTGTGTTCACTGTGAGAACAGGTGTAAACAGGGAATGGAAGTAACATACAAAACTGAGAGTAGTTATGCAGGGGGTAGGATTCGAGGTACTTTTCTCTTTTGCAAAATTAAAAAAAATTTAACTGTGGCGCCTTTTTTTCATAG